>NC_053491.1:428324503-428963253 GCF_905171775.1 Rana temporaria | reverse complement strand
AATTAAATGTTAATGATGTGACTGCCCCCTTTCTCTATAAGGGTGGAGCCAGGAGTGGTTCAATGTGTGGGAGGGGCTTAATATGACTGTACCAAAGCTACATGGTGAAATGGGGGGTGGGGGGCTGCTGGGGGATTTCCCACCGGTTTTAATGTCTGTAATTATATATTCTGCGGTGTAGCAGGCACTCTGCTATTCCGCATTGTAGTGTGGGTGTGTGTATGTGTGTTTCCTTGATCCTCTCTTTCTATCCCCACCACTTTATCCTCTATCCCCCCCCCCCCCCCCCCCCCATCCTGCTTCCGTATATACTCTTTACTATTCCTGTTGCATGTGTCCAGCTGGCTTTTCTGTGGGTAAAGCCATGTTTGAAATAAACTCTGCTACAACACTCTGTGCACTTTGGGCTTGATTTGATTATTTTTTTTTTTTTTACTTTTCCAGATGGTATAATTTCTCTTTCGTTCATGGACGGACACAGCAGCAATCTTGACAAAGTGGGTATTGGCCTTCATTCACAAGTGACTAGGCAGAAAACTTGTTAGAAAGTGTTAATCACACCACACACTGTACAGTACTGCCCAGGGGGCGGTCCCTCCGGGTACAACCCCTCTCCCTGCATCTCGCAGCCCACTTTTTTTTTGCTTGGCAAAGGAGAAGGACATGCCTCCCTTCAGGCCCATAGGCCTGAAGGTTTATTTCTATTTTTATTTCTATTTTTTGTTACTGTGATCTGCGATCAACTGCCGACCTTTCGGCCAGCGAGCGTCTGCCGACCTTGGCTACGCATTGGGTTGTCCACAACATGCCTGTCGCTCTACGGGTTGGCCGGTAAGCTACAAGCTCCGGGGCACGTATATGACCGGTCTGGAGGGCTGAGTCACAGCGCGCTGGGCTGACAGTCGCCTCCGTAACCGCGCAGATGATATCCTGTCTGGGATGCTTCCAGCATAATCAACGCAGGAAGGGTAAGTAGTAATTCCCTGCTTCCGCAGGAGGACATTCCCGGGAAGGTTGAGTAGGGAGTTCTATCCTCCCTTTTCCTCCCTTCCTTCCTCCCTAGGCTCTGCGAGCTAGGCTGGCTGCTGGGGGCCGGGGGTTTACCTGGGGGGGCTCCATCTGTGCCGGGAACTGCGCTGTGCGTCCGCTAGTGGGCTGCCATTTAGAGTGTCAGTTTTTGTTTACCTGTGTGTTACTCCCTCCATGCTGTAGGCAGCCATTTTGGCAGTGCCCGGCGCTTGTTTTGCCTCTATCTGCCGCTCGGCGGCCATTTTCTTGTGGTCCACGCCGGTTTTTAAAGTGCGGCCGCTTGGCAGACATTTTGTGGGTGCTTTTGGCCTTTAGTGTGCATTTTACCACCGCAAATCAACAGATACATACATGCTGCGGAGGGTCAGACTGACACAGGCCCCTGAAACACCTGAGTTGGCAATTGGTGCCCCTATACCCGATGTATTGGTGGACGCTATGTCGGCGATCCTGAAAGCTTTTATTTCCAAGGTGGAAGCGACGGGGGGGGGGGGGGTAAAGCGCCCCCTCCCCCCGCCATCTTCTGGGGACACCTCTGATACGGAGCCGGGCCCGGCTACCGCTCATGGCCCTGGTTCGGATGTATCTGAGGATGCGGACCGAGATCGGCCGGACAGCGAGGATGACCCCGGTTCAGCACGCGAAAAGGCTCTGGTAGGTGATCTCATCACCGCATCGCGAGATACTCTGAAGATGGAGTCTGCAGAAGCAACAGAGGCATTGGTCCCTTTCGGGTTCTGTAAGCCGACCTGCACTGCTAAAGTGTTTCCTTGTGTGTCTTATCTAGACAAACTTTTATACAAGGAGTGGGACAAACCACAGAAGGTTTTTAGGGTCCCTAAAAGTTTGGCGGTGCGTTACCCTTTTGAGGAGAGTTTCCTGAAAAAATGGACCTCTCCTCCGATAGTGGACCCTCCTGTGTCCAGATTAAACAAGGTAACCACGATTCCAGTGGAATGGGCTCCTGCTTTCAAGGACCCTGCAGCCAAGAAGGCTGAGGCCCTCACCCGCTACCTATACACGGTGGTGGGCTTGGCTGTGCGTCCAACGATGTTTGGGACCCTGGTGTCTCCAGACTCTCACTGAATGGGCAAAAATGCTGCACAATGGATTAAAAGCACGTTCAGGCTCCCTCAGACGAGGTGGCTCTGGCCGACCAGTTGGTACAGGGCCTAAAATTTGGCTGCGAGTCAGCCTTGGATGCTATTCAGCGCCTCAAGCTATGCGGTGGTGTTACGCTGTCTGCTCTGGCTAAAGTGTTGGTCTGCGGACCAATCTTCCAAGAAGGCCCTGATGTATATGCCCTTTTAAGGACGACAGACTTTTTGGAGCATCTCTGGATGACATTATTAAAGATGCCACAGGAGGTAAGAGTACCCTGCTCCCACAATCCAAAAAGGGTAAGGAGCCACGCCGTAGGTAAGGGCCCTCCTTCACCACGCACAAATGTTTTTATTGTCTCCCCAGCGTGGCAGGTAAACTATCGTAGCACCTACAGAGGGACAGAAGCGTCCCTGATTTCGCAAGCCCAACAAGCCTGCAAACAAATCTACGTCTGAATGAAGGTCTGCCCCGCCCATCTCTCGGGGGGGGCGGACGTCTTCCTCGGGGTATAAGATAGTTTCTCTCTTGCCCACAAACAGATTTTTTTTTCCCTCCAACCTCCAGCTTCAGCTGGCCCATCGGGAAGCCCTGTATGGGGATCTGCTGATACGAGGGGTGATCATTCCAGTCCCAGTATAGGAACGGTTTCAGGGGTTTTAATCAAATCTGTTCATAGTACCAAAGAAGGATGGGGTTCGTCCAAACCTGGACCTCAAGGCCCTCAATTGCTTTGTGAAGGTACAAAGTTTCCGGCTGGAGTTGGTTCGCTCTGTCGCTGCTCTCCATCTGGGGGACTTTCTGGCGTTCTTGGACATCAAGGACGCATACTTGCATGTTTCTATATGCACCAGGCATCAGAGATTCCTGCGCTTTGCGATCGGGGAGGACCACTATCAATTTGTGGCTCTCCCTTTTGGCATGACTTCGGCACCGAGGGTGTTCACCAAAGTGCTCGCCCTGATTCTGGCCCTGCTAAGACAGTGTGGCTTCGCTATCGCGGGCTACTTGGATGATCTTCTAAGGCCACTAGAAGCTCAGAATTAGAGGTAAGTGTGTCTATAACCTGTCAGACCCCCTGAGACCTTGTTTGGGTGCTGAACACTCAGAAGTCAGTACTCAACGCCTAAAAAATCGGGTTGATTCTGGTCTCCTCAGAGGCGAAAGTTTTTCTCCCTGTGGAAAAGTTGCAGATCCTTCGGGCTGCAGTGCGGCAGTTGACATCACTCCGCTTTTGCATGCGGGTCCTGAGTCTCATGGTAGCCTCTTTCGAGGCGGTACCGTATGCTCAATTTCATACTCGAGTGTTGCAGAAGGAAATTCTGTCCAGATGGGACAAGTGCCCATCGTCCCTTGATTGTCAAATCCGGGTGAGCCACCTAGTCAGGACCTCCCTGGTTTGGTGGCTGACATCACCGGCACTCCTGTCGTTCCTTCCTTTTCACTGGATGGTGGTCACGACGGACGCCAGCCTTACCAGTTGGGGGGGGGGGGGGGTTCAGTCGGCCCAGGGTCGCTGGACTCCGGAGGAATCCCGCCTGCTGATCAATGTCCTGGAACTCTGGGCGATCAGGCTGTGCCTCTCCACATGGTCTCAGAGGCTACAGGGGCATCCAGTCGGACAACGCCACGGCGGTGAGGAACAAGAAGCTTGGCTGCAGCATCAGAGGTCGCTCACATCCTAAGGTGGGTATAAAAGAGCGTACCGGCCCTGTCGGGCGTAGAAAACTGGCAGGCGGACTACCTGAGTCGCCAGATGCTGGACCAATGAGAATGGTCTCTACACCTGGATGTGTTTCAGCTCCTTTGCCAAAGATGGGGCGAGCCAGACGTAGATCTCCTAGCTTCTCGACTCAATCGAAAAGTATTAAGGTTTGTGGCCAGGTCAAGAGACCCATGGGCAGACGCGACAGATGCGTTGGTGGCACCGTGGAGTCAGTATCGGCTAATCTATGCCTTCCCTCCTCTGAAGCTCCTTCCTCATCTGCTTTGCAGAGTATAGGCAGAGGGGATTCCAATGATCCTAATTGCTCCGGATTGGCCTCGGTGTCCTTGGTATGCCGATCTAGTGCGTCTGTTAGCAGACGCCCCTTGGCGTCTACCGCTACAAAAGGACCTGCTGTCGCAAGGTCCCATACGCCATCCTGCTTTACAGTCGCTGGCTTTAACGGCATGGCTAAGAGACCGGGACCTATCAGATTCGGTGATCTCTACCATGAGGAGTGCTCGGAAGTCGTCCTCTAGGAAGATTTACCAACGCACTTGGAAGGCCTACTTATCCATGTGTGAGGAAATGGGGTGGCATCCGCGTACTTATTTGATTTCCAGGGTCCTGTTGTTCTTACAGCGTGGGGTGGACCAGAAGCTTGCCTTAAAGCGGTGGTTCACCCATAAAAACGACTTCCCCCTATTACACTGCCCCCCCGCATTACAATACGAATATGCCATTAATTTTTTTTGGGCTGCTGTACATACCTGGGTACAGCTATTCACCCGTGTCCTCCGGGTTGCGAGTCCCGCGGGAGTGGGCGTTCCTACCATGGCGGTGATTGACGTTTTGACTAAAAAATGAGCTCCCCCCCCGTCGCGTAAGCCGCGTCACGACTGGCGAAAGGAGCCAAACTGCGATGCGCAGGCGCAGTATAGCGCCGACTCGCCGTTCGGCTCCTTCCGCCAATCGTGACGCTGCTTACGCGACGGGGGGAGCTCGTTTTTTAGTCAAAATGTCAATCACCCCCATGGTAGGAACGCCCACTCCCGCGGGACTCGCAACCCGGAGGACACGGGTGAATAGCTGTACCCAGGTATGTACAGCAGCCAAAAAAAAATTAATGGCATATTCGTATTGTAATGCGGGGGGGCAATGTAATAGGGGGAAGTCGTTTTTATGGGTGAACCACCGCTTTAAGTACGGTTAAGGGGCAGATATCTGCCCTGGCTGTCTTTTTTTTCAACGACCCCTGGCAGCTCACTCTCTAGTGAGAACATTTGTGCAGGGGGTTCGGCATGTGGCATACCCCCCCCCCCCCATCCGTCTTCCACTACGTTCGTGGGACTTGAATCTGGTCCTCTCGGTGCTTCAGAAACCACCGTTTGAAAACATTAGGGGAATTCCCTTGTTGACGTTTTCTCATCAAGTGGTCTTTTTGGTGGCTGTCACGTTAGACGGGTTTCTGAGCTGACTATCTGGTCTTCCACAATGATAAGGTGATGTTGCATCCACACCCTTCTTTTCTGCCTAAGGTCGTTTCGGCCTTCCATCTCAATGAGGACATTGTACTTCCATTTTTGTGTCCTCGTTCGTCGCATCATAAAGAGGCGGTGTTGCATTCCTTGGACGTTGTCCGAGCTTTGAGAGTATACTTATCTGCTACTGTTCCATTGCAGAGGTCAGACTCACTGTTTGTTTCGGTGGCTGGTCCCAAGAAGGGCCTGGCGGTCTCGTCAGCCACCATCTCGAGGTGGATCCGACAGATCGTGATTTAGGCTTGCGCAATAAAAGGTCGGGCCCCTCCCTTTCCTGTCACGGCGCATTCGACCAGGGCAATAGGTGCCTCTTGGGCTTTCCAACATCAAGCGGCTGTTTTCCCAGGTGTGTAAGGCGGCGACTTGATCGTCCGTTCACACTTTCACTAAATTTTACAAGGTTGATGTGAGTGCATATTCGGATGCTTCTTTCGACTGCAAGGTTTTGTAGGTGTCTGTTTAGAGTTGCAACTCCTCCATTGAGGAGCTCTGTTTTGTTTTGGGGTGACGTTTGTTTTAATGCTGGTCCCACCTCTCGTTCCCACCCCACTGCTTTGGGACGTCCCACTTTGTCAAGATTGCTGCTGTGTCCGTCCATGAACGAAAGAGAAAATAGGATTTTTTGTACTCACCGTAAATTCCCTTTCTCTGAGTTCATGGACGGACACAGCACCCACCCCTCCTGTTTAAGTTTGTACCGCTTTTTGACAAACTGAGCTGCGAGATGCAGGGAGAGGAGTTGTACCTGGAGGCAGGGCCGTCTTAATAGCATCATGGGCCCCTGGGCAAAGTAATGCTCTGGGGCCCCTACAATGGAGACAGTGCAGGTAAACAGACATCAAGAAGGCAGACAAGTTGAGCTTCCCCTTTTGGGTGGTGATCGGCATTAACTACATGAACAACTTTCTGTACAGCAAATAAACAGTGGGAAAATACTACATACATAAAGTAACAAAACAGTGGCATATACTGTAATACATCTGCTAGATTGATGCCTCCCCAGTACTCGGACCCCTCTACACCCCCGATATCCCCCCAGCACTCGGACCCCTCTACAACCCAGATATCCCCACCAGCACTCTGATCCCTCTACACCCCCGATATCCCCCCAGCACTCTGATCCCTCTACAACCCAGATATCCCCCAGCACTCTGACCCCTCTACAACCCAGATATCCCCCAGCACTCTGACCCCTCTACAACCCAGATATCCCCCCAGCACTCTGACCCCTCTACAACCCAGAAACCCCTCTAGCACTCTGACCCCCTCTACACCCTAGATATTCCTCCAAGCACTGTAACCATATACCATAAGATACCCCTTGTATTGTGACCCCACTACATCCCTGATACCCCCTGCACTGTGGCCTCTCTACATCCCTGATACCTCTAGCACTATAGCTGCCCAAGCATTGCTACCCCCTATACACCCCAGATCCCCCCTCAGCTTTGTTTTTCCCCATACACCCTTGATATCCCCGAGCACCATTATTCCATCCATGTAGTGCCCCCATTTCCAGGGGAGATACAGTGCATGTAAACTATTGGCTTTGTGCCCACCTCCAGCACTGCTCTCACCTATACCAATCAAGCAGGCAGAGGAGGGAGCATCCAAGCCTTTCTGTGCAAACCGTGCTGGGCTCACCATGACACCATCCACAATGCTAGTTCCGCAGGTGAGCTCTCAGTGCTTCCGACTCGGCAGCTCCCACTCCAGCTCCTACCCTGCAGCCTTCGAGTCTTGAACATTTAAGCTGCATGGGGCAGGGTCAGAGCATCACTGGCGCTCAGGCCTTTCCCCTTCCTGCTGGCCCTGAAATGGGTATCGTTCTGCACAGCACTGTGCACCGCTGCCAGCCTACCTCCCCTGTGTATCCATCACTCTCAGTGCAATCATGGGGCCCCCAATTTCGGGGCAGCGTGGGCTAAAAGACCAGCTGTTTTGGGGAAAGTACAGTGTGTGATGTGATTAACACTTTCTAATAAGTTTTCTGCCTAGTCACTCCTGAATGAAGGCCAATACCCACTTTGTCAAGACAAGATTGCTGCTGTGTCCATCCATGAACTCGGAGAAAAGGATTTTATGGTGGGTACAAAAATCCAATTTTTTTTTTTTACTACTACTCCTATGAAGCAGTCACTTTAACCACTCAAGGACCGCCCAACGCCGATATACGTCGGCAGAATGGCATGGCTGGGCAAAATCACGTACCTGTACGTGATTGTTAAATGCCCAGCCGTGGGTCGCGCGATCGGTCACAGGAGCTGAAGTTCTTCACAGTGGCGCTGTCATTGATCGTCTGTTCCCTGATATAGGGAAAGGCGATTAATGATGTCATATGTCCAGCCCCGCCCCCCTACAGTTAGAAACACATATGAGGTCACACTTAACCCCTTCAGCGCCCCCTAATGGTTAACTCCCAAACTGCAATTGTCCTTTTCTCCGTAAACAATGCATTTCTATAGCACTTTTTGCTGTGAAAATGACAATGGTCCCAAAAATGTGTCAAAATTGTCCGATGTGTCCGCCATAATGTCGCAGTCAAAAAAAATCGCTGATCGCCGGCATTAGTAGTAAAAAAAAAAAAAAAAATTTTTATTAAAAATGCAATAAAACTATCCCCTATTTTGTAAACACTATACATTTTGCGCAAACCAATTGATGAACGCTTATTGCAATTTTTTTTTTTTTTTTTACCAAAAATAAGAAATAATACGTATCGGCCTAAACTCGGGGAATTTTTTTTTTTTTATATATATATTATAGCAAAACGTAAAAAATATTGATTTTTTTTTCAAAATTCGCTCCTATTTTTGTTTATAGCGCAAAAAATAACCGCAGAGGTGATCAAATACCACCAAAAGAAAGCTCTATTTGTGGGAAAAAAAGGATGCCAATTTTGTTTGGGAGCCACGTCGCACGACCGCGCATTTGTCAGTTAAAGTGACGCAGTACAAAATCGCAAAAAGGGGCCTGGTCCTTTACCTGCATATTGGTCAGGGTCTTAAGTGGTTAATGGTGACAGTATAACCATACAAGTTATGCTAAGAAAGCTACAGAAGGAATTCGACAGCCCCCCAACTGAATCGGAGAATAGCGCAGTAAAGCTTTCTTGGGACAGAAGATATTCATGTCCAATTTCATCACATATTTAAAAAATAAAAGGATGGTTCTTCATTTCAGGATAGTGGGAGGAGCCATGCAAGGCATTTTACAGTGCCTTGAAATAGTATTCATACCCCTTAATTTTTTACATTTTGTCATGTTACAACCAAAAGAGTAAACTTATTCTATTGGGATTTTATGTGACAGACCAACACAAAGTGGCACATAATTGTAAAGTGGAAGGAAAATGCCCCTTTAGTCAATACTTTGTAGAATAATGTTTCACTGCAATTACAGCTGCAAGTCTTTTTGGGCTGTCTCTACCAGTTTTGCACATCTAGAGAGTGACATTTTTGCTTATTCATTCTTCAAGCTCTGTCAGATTGGATGGAGAGCATCTGTGAACAGCAGTTTTCATGTCTTACCACAGATTCTCAATTGGATTTAGGTCTGAACTTTGACTGGGCCATTCTAATACATGAATATGCTTTGATCTAAACCAAGGGCAGGCAACCGTGGCCTTCCAGCTGTGGTGAAACTACAGGTCCCATGAGACATCGCAAGACCCTGATCATCACAGGCATGACTCCTAGAGGCCTAGGCATGATGGGATTTGTAGTTTTACCACAGCACGAGGGCCAAGGTGTTGCTTATCCCCTGATTTAATTTATTACATTGTTGCTCTGGCTGTATGTTTAGTGTCTTTGTCCTACTGGAAGGTGAACCTCTGCCCCAGTCCCATGTCTTTTGCAGACTCCAACTGGTTTTCTTCTAAGATTGCCCTGTATTTGGCACCATCTTCTCTGTCCCTGCTGAATAAAAGCATCCCCACAACATGATGCTGCCACCACCATGTTTCACAGTGGGGATGGTGTGTTCAGGGTGATGTGCAGTGTTAGTCTTCCCCCACACATAGAGTTTTGTTTTTTACCCAAAAAGTTCAATTTTGGTCTCACCTGGCCAGAGCACCTTCTTCCACATGTTTGCCGTGTCCCCCACGTGGCTTCTCGCAAACTGGACTTTGTATGCTTTCTTTTTGCCACTTTCATAAAGGGCAGATTTGTGGAGAGCACGACTAATAATTGTCCTGTGGACAGATTCTCCCACCTGAGCTGTGGATCTCTGCAGCTCCTCCAGAGTTACCATGGGCCTCCTTGGCTGTTTCTCTGTATAATGCTTTCCTTGCCCGGCCTGTCAGTTTAGGTGGACGGCCAATGTCTTGGTAGGTTTGCAGTTGTGCCAAATTTTTTCCATTTTCGGATGATGGATTGATTAGTGCTCCGTGAGATGTTCAAAGCTTGGGATATATATAATCTATCCTAACCCTGCTTTAAACTTCTCCACAACTTTATCCCTGACCTGTCTGGTGTGTTCTGTGGCCTTCATGATGCTGTTTGTTTACAAAGACTCTGAGGGCTTCACAGAACAGCTGTATGTGTACTGAGATTAAATTGTTACTAAACACACAACAGTAAAATCAGTCTGTGAATGCAGCATAGCATGCTTGTTATACTCGCTGTGGAACTTGGGCGTTAATCCCCTGTATTGTGTAAAATGGCTGTTTTATCCTGTATGTACAGATCCTCCTCCTCCCTGCACTATCTATCTGGGGAAGGCCAGCTAACACATGCACATTAGCTGACCTGCACATGCTCAGTTTTGTCTTTTATGCTGGAGAGAACAGTGTCTTGTTCTCAGAGCTAGCCAGGTCACATGATATTGGCATCACACATGTGGGTGCGTATACAGGCTGAAGTGAAAATCTCCTCCTTCCTGAACACTCAATTTATCGCTGACTGTGGTGTACAGATCATCCAAAAAGGTATATAGTGGCAGTATTTTAATGTAAAAAGAAGATGTTTAAGCTGTGGGCACTGTGGGGGCAATTAACTATTTGTATATTACTGGGTTTAGTAACACTTTAAATGATACACACTTACTAATTTTGGTTCCACTGGATTTTAGGGTTATCGGAGTAAGGGGGGCTGAATACAAATGCATGCCACACTTGTCAGATATTTATTTGTAAAAAAAAATAAAAAATTGAAAACCATTTATCATTTTTCTTTCCACTTCACAATTTTATGTGCCACTTTGTGTTGGTCTATCGCCTAAAATCCCAATATAATTTACATTTTAGTTGTAACATGACAAAAATAAATGTGGAAATGAGGAGGTATAAATACTTTTCCAAGGCACTGTATGTCCCATCTGCCATATACAGTGGGGATCGAAAGTTTGGGCACCCCAGGTAAAAATTTGTATTAATGTGCATAACGAAGCCAAGGAAAGATGGAAAAATCTCCAAAAGGCATCAAATTACAGATTAGACATTCTTATAATATGTCAAAAAAAGTTAGATTTTATTTCCATCATTTACACTTTCAAAACTACAGAAAACAAAAAAATGGCGCAAAAGTTTGGGCACCCTGCAGAGTTAATATCTTGTACTGCCCCCTTTGGCAAGTATCACAGCTTGTAAACGCTTGTAGCCAGCCAAGAGTCTTTCAATTCTTGTTTGAGGTATCTTTGCCCATTCTTCCTTACAAAAGTCTTCCAGTTCTTTGAGATTTCTGGGCTGTCTGTCACGCACTGCTCTTTTAAGGTCTATCCATAGATTTTCAATTATGTTGAGGTCAGGAGATTGTGAAGGCCATGGCAAAACCTTCAGTTTACGCCTCTTGGTGTAATCCCCCATGGATTTTGAGGTGTGTTTAGGATCATTATCCATTTGTAGAAGCCGTCCTCTTTAACCTCAGCTTTTTCACAGATGGCATCAAGTTACCATCCAAAATTTGCTGAAATTTTATTGAATCCATTTTTCCTTCTACTCGTGAAATGTTCCCTGTGCCACTGGCTGCAATACAACCTCAAAGCATGATTGATCCACCCCCATGCTTAACAGTTGGACAGAGGTACTATTCATTAAATTCTGTGCCCTTTCTTCTCCAAACGTACCTTTGCTCATTCCGGCCAAAAAGTTCTATTTTAACCTCATCGGTCCACAGAACTTGTTTCCAAAATGCATCCGGCTTGTCTATATGTTCATTTACAAAGTTCAAACGCTGATTTTTGTGGTGAGGACGTAGAAGAGGTTTTCTTCTGATTACTCTTCCATGAAGACCATATTTGTAAAAGTATCTCTTTATAGTGGAATAGTGTACCACAACTCCAGTGTCTGCCAGATCTTTCTGGAGGCATCGTGCAGTCAAACGTGGGTTCTGAATTGCTTTTCTCACAATCCTGCGAGCTGTTCTGTCTGATATTTTTTTTGGTCTTCCAGATCTTGCTTTAACTTCCACTGTTCCTGATGACTGCCATTTCTAAATTACATTCTACGAACAGAGGATATTGACATCTGAAAACGCTTTGCTATCTTCTTATAGCCTTCTCCAGCTTTGTGAGCGTCAACTATTTTCAGTTTCAGTTTTCTAGACAACTGCTTAGAAGAACCCATGGTGCTGATTGTTGGGGCAAGGTCAGATGAGTCTGGGCATTTAAAACCTTTGAGATTGACATCACCTGGCCTTCCCAGACGATGATTGAGAACAATCCATGACACTGGCAGGTCTCAGCTTTGCAAAGGGGGCAGTGCATGCTATAAATTCTGCAGGGTGCCCAAACTTTTGCAGACGCCATTTTTTTGTTTTCTGTAATCTTGAAAGTGTAAATGATGGAAATTTTTTTTTGACATATTATAAGAATGTCTAATCTGTAATTTGATGCCTTTTGAAGATGTTTTTCATGTTTCCTTGGCCTCGTTATGCACATTAATACAAATTTTTACCTGGGGTGCCCAAACTTTCGATCCCCACTGTATACATCCATAACCTCAGATATAGCATAATGATAGCCATTTATTTTGAGCTGCATACAGCTATTTCAGGCTGTGACATCATCGTTGCAGTGTATGGAATCCATGACTTCTATAGAGTACACCTTGGGAATCGCTTCTTTTTGGGATTTGTGATAGTATGAGACAGTAGTATACAGCCTCTAGGTAAAGAGGGGGTGACACTGTTAAAACACCTTGTATATCTAGCCAAATGTTTTTTTTTTCACAGGACTATATATTCATGACTACTTGGATTGTGTAGCTACCTTCAGGTGCATGGACATTGACCAAAAAAGCTGGCATCTTTTGTCCAGACATAACCCCACCCACCTCATTTTTTATTTTCCAAATAGGTTCCTTTAACCACTTGCTTACTGGGCACATATACCCCCTTCCTGCCCAGGCGAAATTTCAGCTTTCGGCACTGCGCCGCTTTAAATGAAAATTGCGTGGTCGTGCGACGTGACTCCCAAACAAAATTGACTTTCTATTTTTCCCCACAAATAGAGCTTTCTTTTGGTGGTATTTGATCACCTCTGCGGTTTAATTTTTTTTGCGCTATAAACAAAAAAAGAGCAACAATTTTGAAAAAACACTATTTTTTTACTTTTTGCTATAATAAGTATCCCAATTTTTAGATTTTACGGGGGCTTTCAGTGTATGGGCTACTTTGGATTAATAAACAGGATTACACTATATTGCTGTTCCTTGTTTTTATGACCTTGTGTGGAGCGCCTGTGCCTGCTGTCCCCGCCTGCTGGTGATGGTCCGTGACAAAGTGGCTGATGTATTCGCTTACGTAAGGCTCTGATTTTTCAGTCTTCTGGTGAGTTTAACCCCCTTGGGGAGAGTGCATCACGTGGTGGATTGAGATCATTGTTTTCCCTGGTGGAAGGTGCACGCTAGGATTACCACTACTGAGACACCATTCAGCACTTTGGATTGTTTACATCACCTTGACTACATCTAAGACTGTCTTTAGTCAGTGGTTTTTACCACGAGTCTATCATTATTCATTTTTTTAGCGCTGTTTTGTGTATTTTAACCACTTAATGCCGCCGCACGACTATTTACGTCCGCAAAATGGCATGGACAGGCAGAAGGGCGTGTATATATACGTCCTTGCCTTCTAGCGGGTGGGGGGTCCGATCGGGACCCCCTCCGCGGCGGGCGGATTCCCTCGGGGAGCGATCCGGGACGACGGCGCGGCTATTCGTTTATAGTCGCTCCGTCGCGATCGCTCCCCGGAGCTGAAGAACGGGGAGAGCCGTATGTAAACACGGCTTCCCCGTGCTTCACTGTGGCGGCGCATCGATCGTGTCATCCCCTTTATAGGGGAGACGCAATCGATGACGTCAGACCTACAGCCACACCCCCCTACTGTTGTAAACACACACTAGGTGAAGCCTAACACGTTCAGCGCCCCCTGTGGTTAACTCCCAAACTGCAACTGTCATTTTCACAATAAATAATGCAATTTAAATGCATTTTTTGCTGTGAAAATGACAATGGTCTCAAAAATGTGTCAAAATTGTCCGAAGTGTCCGCCATAATGTCGCAGTCACGAAAAAAATCGCTGATCGCCGCCATTAGTAGTAAAAAAAAAAAAAATTAATAAAAATGCAATAAAAATATCCCCTATTTTGTAAACGCTATAAATTTTGCGCAAACCAATCGATAAACGCTTATTGCGATTTTTTTTTTTACCAAAAATAGGTAGAAGAATACGTATCGGCCTAAACTGAGGGAAATTTTTTTTTTATATATATGTTTTTGGGGGATATTTATTACAGCAAAAAGTAAAAAATATTGCATTTTTTTCAAAATTGTCGCTCTATTTTTGTTTATAGCGCAAAAAATAAAAACCGCAAATGCCACCAAAAGAAAGCTCTATTTGTGGGGGAAAAAAGGACGCCAATTTTGTTTGGGAGCCACGTCGCACGAGCGCGCAATTGTCTGTTAAAGCGACGCAGTGCTGAATTGTAAAAACGCCTTTGGGCATTTAGCAGCATATTGGTCCGGGGCTTAAGTGGTTAATACTACAGAGACTGAACTGTTTTATTCTTATACCGTGTTTTTATAGTGCTATAAATATGCACTGATTACTGTATAAATGTGACTGGCAGGGAAGGGGTTAAATGTGTACCCAGGGAGTGATTCTTACTGTGGGGGGAGGGGACTGACTTGGGGAGGTGACCGATCGGTGTCCCTATGTACAAGAGATCCACGTCCCTGCTCTGTTGATCGCGGGGTACCTGGCGGACATCCCGGCCGCCAGGCACGCGCATCGGCATCTCAGTGATGTGCCGGGTATGGGCGTGCATCCCCCAGTGGCCGGAGGACCCGAGGCTGTAAAAAGATGGCGTCCTGGCATTGTAGAGCCACCTTGTTGCCGTCTTTTTTTTTTTTATTTATTTTCTTTTAACAATGGCCCGGGTCTGAAGATGTTAATCTAGTGCATTGTTGGTTCACTTCGATTTCCCTTCTAAATGTTTTTTTTTCTTTGTCTGAATTTCTCACTTCCTGTTTCTCCTCAGTAAGCTTGTCCCCATCATCCGAGCCGTTCTGGCTGGGGGTTAGTCAGCCAGAACAGCTTACTGAGGAGGAACAGGAAGTGAGAAATTCAGACAAAAATAAATAAATTTTGAAGGGAAATGGAAGGAAAAGGTAAGTGAACCAACCATGCACTAGCTGAAAGGAACCTATATAGAAAATAAAAAAACGAACCTTTACACCCCCTTTAAACCTCAGACATGTTATTATGAACAAAGCATATCTCTCTATAGTGTGTACTTTCCTCATTTAAGAGCCCTAAGGCCTCATGCACACTGCAGCTAAAAAAAAACAGCTGCTTTTACAGGCATTTGAGCTTTTTTTTTATTTCTCTGCCTAAAACCTTGAAGCTTGTGCTCTTTATATATTTTATATATAATATATATTTTATATATAATATACATTTTATATATAATATACATTTAATCTCTACATTTAATCTACACATTTAATCTATACATTTAATCTATACATTTAATCTATACATTTAATCTATACATTTAATCTATACATTTAATCTATACATTTAATCTATACATTTAATCTATACATTTAATCTATACATTTAATCTATACATTTAATCTATACATTTAATCTATACATTTAATCTATACATTTAATCTATACATTTAATCTATACATTTAATCTATACATTTAATCTATACATTTAATCTATACATTTAATCTATACATTTAATCTATACATTTAATCTATACATTTAATCTATACATTTAATCTATACATTTAATCTATACATTTAATCTATACATTTAATCTATACATTTAATCTATACATTTAATCTATACATTTAATCTATACATTTAATCTATACATTTAATCTATACATTTAATCTATACATTTAATCTATACATTTAATCTATACATTTAATCTATACATTTAATCTATACATTTAATCTATACATTTAATCTATACATTTAATCTATACATTTAATCTATACATTTAATCTATACATTAATCTATACATTTAATCTATACATTTAATCTATACATTTAATCTATACATTTAATCTATACATTTAATCTATACATTTAATCTATACATTTAATCTATACATTTAATCTATACATTTAATCTATACATTTAATCTATACATTTAATCTATACATTTATCTATACATTTAATCTATACATTTAATCTATACATTTAATCTATACATTTAATCTATACATTTAATCTATACATTTAATCTATACATTTAATCTATACATTTAATCTATACATTTAATCTATACATTTAATCTATACATTTAATCTATACATTTAATCTATACATTTAATCTATACATTTAATCTATACATTTAATCTATACATGTTAATCTATACATTTAATCTATACATTTATCTATACATTTAATCTATACATTTAATCTATACATTTAATCTATACATTTAATCTATACATTTAATCTATACATTTAATCTATACATTTAATCTATACATTTAATCTATACATTTAATCTATACATTTAATCTATACATTTAATCTATACATTTAATCTATACATTTAATCTATACATTTAATCTATACATTTAATCTATACATTTAATCTATACATTTAATCTATACATTTAATCTATACATTTAATCTATACATTTAATCTATACATTTAATCTATACATTTAATGTATAGATTAATCTATAGATTAAATGTATACATTTAATCTATACATTTAATCTATACATTTAATCTATACATTTAATCTATACATTTAATCTATACATTTAATCTATACATTTAATCTATACATTTAATCTATACATTTAATCTATACATTTAATCTATACATTTAATCTATACATTTAATCTATACATTTAATCTATACATTTAATCTATACATTTAATCTATACATTTAATCTATACATTTAATCTATACATTTAATCTATACATTTAATCTATACATTTAATCTATACATTTAATCTATACATTTAATCTATACATTTAATCTATACATTTAATCTATACATTTAATCTATACATTTAATCTAGTACATTTAATCTATACATTTAATCTATACATTTAATCTATAACATTTAAATCTATACATTTAATCTATACATTTAATTCTATACATTAATCTATACATTTAATCTATACATTTAATCTATACATTTAATCTATACATTTAATCTATACATTTAATCTATACATTTAATCTATACATTTAATCTATACATTTAATCTATACATTTAATCTATACATTTAATCTATACATTTAATCTATACATTTAATCTATACATTTAATCTATACATTTAATCTATACATTTAATCTATACATTTAATCTATACATTTAATCTATACATTAATCTATACATTTAATCTATACATTTAATCTATACATTTAATCTATACATTTATTCTCTAACATTTAATCTATACATTTAATCTATACATTTAATCTATACATTTAATCTATACTTTAATCTAATACATTTAATCTATACATTTAATCTATACATTTAATCTATACATTTAATCTATACATTTAATCTATACATTTAATCTATACATTTAATCTATAGATTAAATGTATAGATTAAATGTATACATTTAATCTATACATTTAATCTATACATTTAATCTATACATTTAATCTATACATTTAATCTATACATTTAATCTATACATTTAATCTATACATTTAATCTATACATTTAATCTATACATTTAATCTATACATTTAATCTATACATTTAATCTATACATTTAATCTATACATTTAATCTATACATTTAATCTATACATTTAATCTATACATTTAATCTATACATTTAATCTATACATTTAATCTATACATTTAATCTATACATTTAATCTATACATTTAATCTATACATTTAATCTATACATTTAATCTATACATTTAATCTATACATTTAATCTATACATTTAATCTATACATTTAATCTATACATTTAATCTATACATTTAATCTATACATTTAATCTATACATTTAATCTATACATTTAATCTATACATTTAATCTATACATTTAATCTATACATTTAATCTATACATTTAATCTATACATTTAATCTATACATTTAATCTATACATTTAATCTATACATTTAATCTATACATTTAATCTATACATTTAATCTATACATTTAATCTATACATTTAATCTATACATTTAATCTATACATTTAATCTATACATTTAATCTATACATTTAATCTATACATTTAATCTATACATTTAATCTATACATTTAATCTATACATTTAATCTATACATTTAATCTATACATTTAATCTATACATTTAATCTATACATTTAATCTATACATTTAATCTATACATTTAATCTATACATTTAATCTATACATTTAATCTATACATTTAATCTATACATTTAATCTATACATTTAATCTATACATTTAATCTATACATTTAATCTATACATTTAATCTATACATTTAATCTATACATTTAATCTATACATTTAATCTATACATTTAATCTATACATTTAATCTATACATTTAATCTATACATTTAATCTATACATTTAATCTATACATTTAATCTATACATTTAATCTATACATTTAATCTATACATTTAATCTATACATTTAATCTATACATTTAATCTATACATTTAATCTATACATTTAATCTATACATTTAATCTATACATTTAATCTATACATTTACATCTATACATTAAGCTATACATTTAATCTATACATTTAATCTATACATTTAATCTATTCATTAATCTATACATTTAATCTATATCATTTAAGCTATACATTTAATCTATACATTAATCTATACATTTAATCTATACATTTAATCTTACATTTAATCTATACATTTAATCTATACATTTAATCTATACATTTAATCTATACATTTAATCTATACATTTAATCTATACATTTAATCTATACATTTAATCTAACATTTAATCTATACATTAATCTATACATTTAATCTATACATTTAATCTATACATTTAATCTATACATTTAATCTATACATTTAATCTATACATTTAATCTATACATTTAATCTATACATTTAATCTATACATTTAATCTATACATTTAATCTATACATTTAATCTATACATTTAATCTATACATTTAATCTATCATTTAATCTATACATTTTAAATCTATACATTTAAGTCTATACATTTAATCTATACATATAATCTATACATTTAATCTATACATTTAATCTATACATTTAATCTATACATTTAATCTATACATTTAATCTATACATTTAATCTATACATTTAATCTATACATTTAATCTATACATTTAATCTATACATTTAAATCTAACATTTAATCTATACATTTAATCTATACATTTAATCATACATTTAATCTATAATTTAATCTATACATTTAAATCTATACATTTAATCTATACATTTAATCTATACTTTTAATCTATACATTTAATCTATACATTTAATCTATACATTTAATCTATACATTTAATCTATACATTTAATCTATACATTTAATCTATACATTTAATCTATACATTTAATCTATACATTTATCTATACATTTAATCTATACATTTAATCTATACATTTAATCTATACATTTAATCTATACATTTAATCTATACATTTATCTATACATTTAATCTATACATTTAATCTATACATTTAATCTATACATTTATCTATACATTTAATCTATACATTTAATCTATACATTTAATCTATACATTTAATCTATACATTTAATCTATACATTTAATCTATACATTTAATCTATACATTTAATCTATACATTTAATCTATACATTTAATCTATACATTTAATCTATACATTTAATCTATACATTTAATCTATACATTTAATCTATACCATTTAATTCTATACATTTAATCTATACATTTAATCTATACATTTAATCTATACATTTAATCTATACATTTAATCTATACATTTAATCTATACATTTAATCTATACATTTAATCTATACATTTAATCTATACATTTATCTATACATTTAATCTATACATTTAATCTATACATTTAATCTATACATTTTAATCTATAGATTAATCTATACATTTAATCTATACAATTAATCTATACATTTAATCTATACATTTAATCTATACATTTAATCTATACATTTAATCTATACATTTAATCTATACATTTAATCTATACATTTAATCTATACATTTAATCTATACATTTAATCTATACATTTAACTCTATACATTTAATCTATACATTTAATCTATACATTTAATCTATACATTTAATCTATACATTTAATCTATACATTTAATCTATACATTTAATCTATACATTTAATCTATACATTTAATCTATACATTTAATCTATACATTTAATCTATACATTTAATCTATACATTTAATCTATACATTTAATCTATACATTTAATCTATACATTTAATCTATACATTTAATCTATACATTTAATCTATACATTTAATCTATACATTTAATCTATACATTTAATCTATACATTTAATCTATACATTTAATCTATACATTTAATCTATACATTTAATCTATACATTTAATCTATACATTTAATCTATACATTTAATCTATACATTTAATCTATACATTTAATCTATACATTTAATCTATACATTTAATCTATACATTTAATCTATACATTTAATCTATACATTTAATCTATACATTTAATCTATACATTTAATCTATACATTTAATCTATACATTTAATCTATACATTTAATCTATACATTTAATCTATACATTTAATCTATACATTTAATCTATACATTTAATCTATACATTTAATCTATACATTTAATCTATACATTTAATCTATACATTTAATCTATACATTTAATCTATACATTTAATCTATACATTTAATCTATACATTTAATCTATACATTTAATCTATACATTTAATCTATACATTTAATCTATACATTTAATCTATACATTTAATCTATACATTTAATCTATACATTTAATCTATACATTTAATCTATACATTTAATCTATACATTTAATCTATACATTTAATCTATACATTTAATCTATACATTTAATCTATACATTTAATCTATACATTTAATCTATACATTTAATCTATACATTTAATCTATACATTTAATCTATACATTTAATCTATACATTTAATCTATACATTTAATCTATACATTTAATCTATACATTTAATCTATACATTTAATCTATACATTTAATCTATACATTTAATCTATACATTTAATCTATACATTTAATCTATACATTTAATCTATACATTTAATCTATACATTTAATCTATACATTTAATCTATACATTTAATCTATACATTTAATCTATACATTTAATCTATACATTTAATCTATACATTTAATCTATACATTTAATCTATACATTTAATCTATACATTTAATCTATACATTTAATCTATACATTTAATCTATACATTTAATCTATACATTTAATCTATACATTTAATCTATACATTTAATCTATACATTTAATCTATACATTTAATCTATACATTTAATCTATACATTTAATCTATACATTTAATCTATACATTTAATCTATACATTTAATCTATACATTTAATCTATACATTTAATCTATACATTTAATCTATACATTTAATCTATACATTTAATCTATACATTTAATCTATACATTTAATCTATACATTTAATCTATACATTTAATCTATACATTTAATCTATACATTTAATCTATACATTTAATCTATACATTTAATCTATACATTTAATCTATACATTTAATCTATACATTTAATCTATACATTTAATCTATACATTTAATCTATACATTTAATCTATACATTTAATCTATACATTTAATCTATACATTTAATCTATACATTTAATCTATACATTTAATCTATACATTTAATCTATACATTTAATCTATACATTTAATCTATACATTTAATCTATACATTTAATCTATACATTTAATCTATACATTTAATCTATACATTTAATCTATACATTTAATCTATACATTTAATCTATACATTTAATCTATACATTTAATCTATACATTTAATCTATACATTTAATCTATACATTTAATCTATACATTTAATCTATACATTTAATCTATACATTTAATCTATACATTTAATCTGGTGTGTGTTTTCTGCTCTAAAGCTCCTCCCTTTTTTGTCTTCAGCAAACTGTTTGCAGGCTTTGTTGTGCAATATCTTTAGAAGAGGCTTCCTCGGATCGACCAATTATTGCGGGCCAATATCGGCATTTTCCAAAAGATCGGTATTGGTTACAAACTAGACCGATATTACTGATCTTGGTCTCTGTGGTCTGCGGCCATCTTTTTGGGGTCCAGATGCCTGATGACCCAGTGTGCAGGGGTGCGCGGCACACGCACACAATGTAATTATGCCTCCGTGCCTCGAGACAGACTTGCCTTCCTCGCCTCGACATTTTGACGGACACGCCAGCAGCCACCCACCCACAGCAAGGTGCCAGCCAGCAGCCACCCACCCACAGCAAGCTGCCAGCCACCCACAGCAAGGTGCTAGCATGTATGGTATGTAGAACGAGCCCTGAGCCTGGGTTCATACAGATGCAAATTTACATCGGGTTTGATGCATTTAGGAACACAGATTCGCAGGTCATGTAAAAAGCAGAGTATTCCAAGGCTTAGGTTTACATCTGTGTTGAAAATGTGTTGTGAGGGGAAAAAAAGGGTCCTGTGCATAGTGACTGTGGGTGCGATACAAATTTGTATCTTCATGGGCTTCAATTGAACTTGCAGTAAACTCTCAGCACATAGTTCACATCTCTGCGAATTGTTTACTGTCTGCTTCCTGAAATTTGTGATAAATTTGCACCTGTCACGAGTAGAACTTTAACCTTTCTCATCTCTATCCATAATGGAAAGGAAAAGTGTTAGCTTTAGATTAGTTTAAACAAAGGCCAGGTAGTAATCGGCCTAGTCACAGAGGACAAGCTCAAATGTACATTTATCAGAAGTATAGCAGAAAAACCTTCTCTGAGCTTACCCCTAATGCCATTTTTCAACCATCTCACAGCCTTTTGGGGATGGAAGATTTCTGCGGGCAAACAGGTAATTTCTTTAGTATTAACTGATGGTAAAAAAAATACCACAGAAAGTCTGTGTACTCATGAGGAACTATTGCTAATCTGAAACTGCACAGAGCTGAAATTGTCTGAGTTGGTTCCCCTTCTCCACTTGAGAGACACGCACACATGCACGTATGTATAGCTATTAAATGTAACCATCCTCACCTGTGATCCTGTCTGCTTGTATTTAGTGTGTGTATAAAAGGTCAATGAGTTTCTGGACTCCTGACAGACCCTTGCATCTTTCATCCAGTGCTGCACTGATGTTTCTGGATTCTGAGTCATGGGGAAAGCAAAAGAATTGTCAAAGGATAAGCAGGAAAAGGTAGTTGTATAAAACAGGAAAGGGATATAAAAAGATATCAAAGGAATTGAGAATGCCAATCGGCAGTGTTCAAACTCTAATTAGGAAGTGGAAAATTAACGGTTCTGTTGAAACCAAACTATGGTCAGGTAGACCAACTAAAATTTCAGCCACAACTGCCAGGAAAGTTTTTTCGGGATGCAAAGAAAAACCCACAAATAACTTCAGGTGAAATACAGGACTCTGAAAACACGTGGGGTGGCTGTTTCAAGATGCACAATAAGGAGGAACTTGAAGAAAGATGGGCTGCATGGTCGAGTTGCCAGAAGAAAGCCAATACAGTGGAACCTCTGATTACGAGCATAATCCATTCCAGGAGAATACTCATAATCCAAAGTACTCGCATATCAAAGCAAGTTTCCCCATAGAAGTCAATGGAAACAAAAATAATTTGTTCCGCATTGACTTCAATGGCATGCAATACCGCATTTGGCCAGAGGTGGGGGGGTGCCGGAGAGCCACGGAAAGGCCAGAGGATAGCTCGGTTGTACTCGCAAAGGCTAGGGAATGGAGTATTTCTGAGGTTTTCCAATCCGCTGCCCCCCACCTTAGGCCAAACGCGTTACTGCACACCGCTTTGGCTTGAATCCTGCTTGTTACAGTGCTTGTATTGCAAAACGCTCGTTAACCACGTTACTCGCAATCCGAGGTTCCAGTGTACTATGCAAATGCCACAAAGTATCCTGCTTACAATACGCCAAACAGCACAGAGACAAGCTTCAAATTTTCTGGCACAAAGTCATTTGGAGTGATGAGACCAAAATTAAGCTCTTTGGCCACAACCATAAACACTACATTTGGAGAGGAGTCAACCATGCCTATGATGAAAGGTACACCTTGCCATTGGTTGTCGGGGTCTGCGGGAGGGGACTTATCGGAATCTGGGAGTCCCCTTTAATAAGGGGGCCCCCAGATACCGGCCCCCCACCCTAAGTGAATGGATATGGGGTACATCGTACCCCTATCCATTCACCTGGAGGCAAAAAGTAAAATTTAGTAAACGCACAACACAAGGCTTTTTAAAATAATTTATTATTCTGCTCCGGATGCCCCCCCTGTCTTCGTTATTAGCTCAATTAGCAGGGGGGGCTTCTTCTTCCACTCTCCGGGGGTCTTCCGCTCTCCGGGGGTCTTCTCCGCTCTCCGGGGGGGGCTTCTCCGGACTCCGGGGGTCTTCTTCCATCTTCTCCCCTCTTCCGCTGTTGACTCGGCGAACCCCGGTTCTTCTGCAGCTCTCCGGTGCCTTCTTCTTCAGCGCTGGCTGCCTGCTATGTTTGTGTGTTAGCTCGATTTCAAACAGGCAGCCGGCGCGGTCTTCTGTGACGTCATCTTCTCTTCTGTTCTTCTCCCCTCTTCCGATGTTGCCTCGTCGCCTGTTGTCGCTGTAATGATGGAAGCGCGCCTTGCATCCCATTTATATAGGCATCACCGTCCCATCATGCTCCGGCAGGTACCCACGTGGTGGGTGCACGTGGGTAGGCACCCACCACGTGGGTACCTACCGGAGCATGATGGGACGGTGATGCCTATATAAATGGGATGCAAGGCGCGCTTCCATCATTACAGCGACAACAGGCGACGAGTCAACATCGGAAGAACAGAAGAGGAGACCCTGACGTCACAGAAGACCGCGCCGGCTGCCTGTTTGAAATCGAGCTAACACACAAACATAGCAGGCAGCCAGCGCTGAAGAAGAAGGCACCGGAGA
Organism: Rana temporaria; assembly: GCF_905171775.1. Classification (NCBI taxonomy): domain Eukaryota; kingdom Metazoa; phylum Chordata; class Amphibia; order Anura; family Ranidae; genus Rana; species Rana temporaria. The sequence goes on along the minus strand of NC_053491.1, from coordinate 428,938,163 downwards.
GCTGCAGAAGAACCGGGGTTCGCCGAGTCAACAGCGGAAGAGGGGAGAAGATGGAAGAAGACCCCCGGAGTCCGGAGAAGCCCCCCCCGGAGTCCGGAGAAGCCCCCCCCGGAGTCCGGAGAAGCCCCCCCCGGAGAGCGGAAGACCCCCGGAGAGTGGAAGAAGAAGCCCCCCCTGCTAATTGAGCTAATAACGAAGACAGGGGGGGCATCCGGAGCAGAATAATTTATTTTAAAAAGCCTTGTGTTGTGTGTTTACTAAATTTTACTTTTTGCCTCCAGGTGAATGGATAGGGGTACGATGTACCCCATATCCATTCACTTAGGGTGGGGGGCCGGTATCTGGGGGCCCCCTTATTAAAGGGGACTCCCAGATTCCGATAAGTCCCCTCCCGCAGACCCCGACAACCAATGGCAAGGGTTGTCGGGAAGAGGTCCTGTCCTCATCAACATGGGGACAGGGTGCTCTGGGGTGGGGGGGCCCGTAGTGCGCCCCCCTGCCCCAGAGCACCCAACCCCCCCATGTTGAGGGCATGCGGCCTGGCACGGCTCAGGAGGGGGGGGGGGGCGCTCGCTCGTCCCCACTCCCATTCCTGACCGGCCGGGTAGCGTGCTTTGGATACGGGTCTGGTATGGATTGTAGGGGGACCCCCTACGTCGAATTTCGGCGGAGGGGGGTCTCCTTACAACCCATACCAGACCTAAGGGCCTGGTATGCTCCTGGGGGGGAACCCATGCCGGTTTTGAATTTAAAAATTGCCGTGGAGTTCTCCCTCAGGAATGCATACCAAATGCCGTCGCTGGAATGGGCCTTTACAAGGTTTGGCTAACTTTCCACATTATAAAACCAGCCCTAGTTTTGCGCCGGCAAATTCGGAACTTAGGCAGAAATCAAAGTGCTGAAATGCTTTGAAAATCTGCTTAAGGCTGCATTCACACCTGAGCGTAGGGCGTTCGGGCGTTTTTTTTCGCGCGTATTCATGCTTATTTGCGCGTTTGCATACAGCGTCGTGCGACGTTTTTGTACTTCGGCGTTTCTTATTTTAGCCAATAGGAAAAATTATCATCTTTTCATCACTTGTTGCTATGTTGGTAGATTTTTTTTAATCTTCTGCATGGGCGACAAGTTCTATTGATTAAAGCGACGAAACGCCCATAGCAAACGCCCGTTGTCGCGCGATACGCTCAATACGCGCGTTTCCCATTACTTTCTATGGGGGAAAAAAAACGCTCAAACGCCGCTGTCGCGCGATTCGCGCGACAAAAAAAGGTCCGGGACTTGTTTGAGCTTCGCGCGACAGGCGTTTGGGCGTTTGGGCGTTCAGGCGTTCAGGTGTGAACAGTCACCATAGGGAATAATGGTAATTCTCCCCTCTGGCGTTTGTGAGCAGTGCGCTTCAGGCGTAAAAACGCCTAGGTGTGAATGGGGCCTAAGTCCTCATTTGCATACGCAAAGCTGCATTTCAATGAGAAATGCCCCCAGTGGCGGATGCGGTACTGCATCCTAAAATCTGACCGTGTAAGTGTCTTACACATGTCAGATTTTCTGCCTAACTTTGGAAAAAGCCTTTTGAGAATCGTTTCCAAAGTTAGGCACAGGGATACGCAGGCTGAACAGCAGTTAAGTCTGCGTATCTCTTTTGAGAATTTGGCCCACCATTCCTACTTGGTGTCAAAATTGTCCGATCTCTCCGCCACAAAGCCATGATAAAAATGGCTGATTGCCCCTATTGCTAGTAAAAAAAAAAAATGAATAATAAAAATGTCATAAATCTATCCCCTATTTTGTAGACGTTATAACTTTTGCGCAAACCAATCAATCTACACTTATTGCGATTTATATTTTACCAAAAATATGTAGAAGAATACATATCAGCCTAAACTGTGGAAGAAATTTTTTTTATATACATATATTTTTTGGGGATATTTATTATAGCAAAAAGTTAAAAATATTGCTTTTGTTTCCAATATGAATGCTCTTTTTTTTTTTATTTATAGTGCAAAAAAATAAGAGGTGATCAATACCACCAAAAGAAAGTCCTATTTGTGGGGAAAAAAGGGCGCAATTGTCAGCTAAAGCGACAAAGTGCCAAATCGCAAAAAATGCTCTGAACAGGAAGGGGATAAATCCTTCTGGGGCTGAAGTGGTTAAACACAAGCTGATGGATGCAGTAGCAGCCATCACCCTTTGTGTGTTTTGTAGAACCAGCTTCAAACTGAAAGTGATGCGACAACTCCATAGCTGCCAATTGCTTTCACACAGCTGATCTGTGCAAGGTTAGATAGTGTGAAGGGCAGGGGAGACATCGTGGTCTATTGGACCCCTAATGTCTCTATAAAGAGTACCTGTCACTTGCCCAATGCTATTGACAACACTAAAGAAATGACACTTTGCTACAATGTAAAGTAGTGATTGTACAGCTCAAAATAACTCAACACACAGACATTAATCGCTGGCAACAAAAGTGAGTACACCCCTAAGTGAAAATGTCCAAATTGGGCCAAATTAGCCATTTTGCCTCCCCGGTGTCATGTGACTCATTAGTGTTACAAGGTCTCAGGTGTGAATGGGGAGCAGGTGTGTTACTTTTGGTGTTATCGTTCTCACTCTCTCATACTGGTCACTGGAAGTTCAACGTGGCACCTCTAGGCAAAGAACTCTCTGAGGATCTGAAAAAAAAAATTGTTGGCCTAGGCTATAAGAAGAATACCAAGACCCTGAAACTGAGCTGCAGCATGGTAGCCAAGACAATACAGCGGTTTAACAGGAGAGGTTCCACTCAGAACAGGCCTCACCATGGTAGACCAAAGAAGTTGAGTGCACGTGCTCAGCGTCATATCCAGAGGTTGTCTTTGGGAAATAGACATATGAGTGCTGCCAGCATTGCTGCAGAGGTTGGGGGGGGGGGGTCAGCCTCTCGGTGCTCAGACCATACGCTACACATTGCATCAAATTGGTCTGCATGGCTGTCGCCCCGGAAATCTTTTCTAAAGATGATGCACAAGAAAGCCTGCAAACAGTTTGCTGAAGACAAGCAGACTATAGACTACAGACTATAGACCGAGATAAACTTATTTGGTTCAGATGGTGTCAAGCGTGTGTGGCAGCAACAAGGTGAGGAGTACAAAGACAAGTGTGTCTTGCCTACAGTCAAGCATGGTGGTTGGGAGTGTCATGGTCTGGGGCTGCATGAGTGCTGCCGGCACTAGGGGAGCTACAGTTCATTGAGGGAACCATGAATGCCAACATGTATTGTGACATACTGAAGCAGAGCATGAACCCCTCCCTTCGGAGACTGGGCCACAGGGCAGTAATCCAACATGATAACAACCCCAAACACACCTCCAAGATGACCACTGCCTGGCTAAAGAAGCCGAGGGTAAAGGTGTTGGACTGGTCAAGCATGTCTCCAGACCTAAACCCTATTGAGCATCTGTGGGGCATCCTCAAATGAAAGGTGGAGGAGCGCAAGATCATCCACCAGCTCTGTGATGTCATCATGGAGGAGTGGAAGAGGACTCCAGTGACAACCTGTGAAGCTCTGGTGAACTCCATGCCCAAGAGGGTTAAGGCAGCGCTGGAAAATAATGGGGGCCACACAAAATATTGACACTTTGGGTCCAATTTTCACTTACGGGTGTACTCACGTTTGTTGCCAGAGGTTTAGACATTAATGGCTGTGTGTTGAGTTATTTTGAGGGGACAGCAAATGTACACTGTTATACAAGATGTACACTCACTACTTTACATTGTAGCAAAGTGTCATTTCTTCAGTGTTGTCACAGGAAAAGATAGAATAAAATATTTACAAAAATGTGAGGGTTGTACTCACTCTTGTGAGATACTGTGTGTATGTGAGTGTGTGTGTGTGTAATTGATATATATATCACAAGAGAACAACTAGTGTACACTACAGACATCCTATTTTATCTCTCCAGTGATTATTTAGGCACTAAACCAAATAAATAATAATAAAAAAACGACTTTCTAAATGAAAATGTGTAAAATTACTATATGTATTGTATTATACTTTTACCTACTTTCCTGGAAATGGGAGAGATATACATACCGTATTTATCGCGGTATAACGCGCTCCCGCGTATACCGCGCACCCCTAAAGTGACCCTGAATCCTGTGGAAAAAAAGTTTTTTTTGTACTTTTTGGTGTCAGTTTTGACAGTTTTGGTGTCTTGCGCGTCGTCCATCTGCGGCTTCGGGTGTCCTTCTGCAGCGGGTCCGGTGTCCTCTTCGGCGGGTCCGGTGTCCTTCTGCGGCGTCCTCGCTCGTTTCCCGCACCGAGTTTTGAACACTGCGCCGACCTATACCGAGCGCAGTACACTCGGGTATAGTCGGGCAGTCTCGGCAACTTCCGCGCTCACGTCCTGGACGTACAGGACGTCAGCGCGGGTAGCCGAGCATTGCCGACAATACACGAGTGTCAGAGTGCTCTGACACTCGTTTATTGTCGGCAATGCTCGGCTACCCGCGCTGACGTCCTGTACTTCCAGGACGTGAGCGCGGAAGTTGCCGAGACTGCCCGACTATACCCGAGTGTACTGCGCTCGGTATAGGTCGGCGCAGTGGTCAAAACTCGGCGCGGGAAAGTGGGTATCGGCGTATACCGCGCACCCACGAATCTGGGCAAAAAAGTGCGCAGTATACGCCGATAAATTGCAAGTACCGGTAAGTTATCTCACACTTCTGAAATTGCATTCGTCTGTATGGAATTCCAACGGAGAAAAAAAAACACACTCGGAAACAATTTGCCGCATGCTCGGAAGCATTGAACTTCATTATTCTAGGCTTGTCGTAGTGTTGTACGTCACCGCGTTTTCAGCGGTCGGAATTTGGTGTGTCTGTGTGTATGCAAGACAGCTTGAGCAGAATTCTGTCGGGAAAAACCCGTCAGAGTGTATTCCGACGGGAAATCCGATCGTGTGTATGAGGCATAGCAACAATATGTAGCCAAAGTTGGCTGCAAATTACAATGTAACAAAATCAGCCTTCTGTGGCTGGCAGCGGCTCTCAGCATGTAGGTGTGGCCGTCGTTCCTATTCACTATATTGACAAGTTGCCGGCGGCCACAGCTATTCGCCGCTTTCTGCACAACCAGCAATTACCCGCAGTGATTGCTGCTAGACACATTGGCCCAGATTCACAACGGAGATACGACGGCGTATCTTCAGATACGCCGTCGTATCTCAGCGTTGTGCCGTCGTATCTATGCGTCTGATTCTTAGAATCAGTTACGCATAGATATCCATTAGATCTGACAGGCGTAAGTCTCTTACGCCGTCGGATCTTAACTGCAATTTTTTTTTATGCCCGCTAGATAGCGCTTCCGTCGATTTCCCCGTCGAGTATGCAAATTAGCTAGATACGCGAATTCCCGAACGTACGCACGGCCGACGCAGTAAAGTTACAACGTTTACGTTAGGCTTTTCCCGGCGTAAAGTTGCCCCTGGGTCTATGAGGCGCAGTCAATGTTAAGTATGGCCGTCGTTCCCGTGTCGAAAATTTCAAAAATTATGTCGTTTGCGTAAGTCTTCCGTGAATGGTGCTGGACGTAATTTACGTCCACGTCAAAACCAATGACGTCCTTGCGACGTCATTTAGACCAATGCACGCTGGGATATTTTAGGGACGGCGCATGCGCAGTTCGTTCGGCGCGGGGACGCGCTTCATTTAAATGATACACGCCCCCTACCCGCCGAATTTGAATTCCGCCGGGTGATTTACGTTACGCCGCCACAACTTTACACGCAAGTGCTTTGTGAATAAAGCACTTGCCTGAAAAACTTGCGGCGGCGTAACGTAAATCAGATACGTTACGCCCGCCCAAATTTACGCCCATCTACGTGAATCTGTGCCATTTTGTGTAATTTTGTGCATACAAAGTGGATTTCGGTCCTTTTGGCTGTTCAGGAACACATACAAACATACATTTTAATGCCCTACTCTGGCATAATCTCCCATTGCTCACCCCTCCCTCTATCTGATTGCTGGATTTGAAAAAAATCCCTCATATCGTAAACCACCATCATGTGATGCTGCAGCCCCAAGTCTTCTCCTCATCTAATTCCTGCTTGGGGGTCCTTCTTCAGGTATCCGCGGCAGGACCTGCATGACATGGACACTTCCTATTGGAAGTCCAATGATGGAGTCCTCCTAGGATCCAGAAGAGGACGATGGCATCAGTGGGGGCTTACAGAACACCAGTGATTTGGGGGGGCATCAGCGGCCCCACCCAGAACAAGCGGCATCAAGGGACCTGTTGAGTACCGTATTTATCGGCGTATATCGCGCACTATTTTCCCCTTAAAATAAGGGGAAATCGTGGGTGCGCGATATACGCCGATAGCCGCTTCCCGCGCTCAGTTTGAAATCCTGTGCCGACATACACCGAGTGCAGTACACTCGGGTACATTCGGCTAGTCTCGGTTTCGCTCGTGCTCACGCATAAACATCACAGAGCGCGAGCGAAGCCGAGCCTTGCCCAATGTACCCGAGTGTACTGCTCTCGGTATATGTCGGTGGAGGCGTTCGAACTGAGCGCGGGAAGCGGGGACTCGACTTGAGGCGCGCGCTGGAGAAGCCGGGAGGACACCATCGAGGCCGCAGACGGACGCCCGACCAGGCGATGGACGCTGGGAAGACACCAAAACTGTAAGTAATAAAATCATATAAAAAAATTTTTTACAGGAATTTCGGGGGCAACTTTAGGGGTGCGCGGTATACGTGGGAGCGCGTTATACCGCGATAAATACGGCATATCTGGTAAGGAGGAAAAAACTGCATATCAACATTAATTAGAAAGGGGAGGGAGGGATGGATGGTCAAAAAGTTAGGTTTATTCAGAAGTGGGGCTTTAAAGGGGGATCTGTACAGAGAAAACGTTGGGCTTTGTCATTACTGAAATAACTAGACACCTCTCTGTCTCTGGCTTTTGAGTGACCCAGAACAAGAATACAACACAGGGATTCAGAACATCTCATCTGCATACTTCAAATCAGCATTTTCAGAACAAGAGATCAGCAATGTTCAACTCTATTTCCCTTGGTGCGCATTTACTTGCAGGAATATAATGTGCTCATTCTTCCCATGTTAGACAGACAAGGTGGGCGGAGCTCACTATGATGGGTGTGGCAAGTTGTGGTGGGGTCCACCTAGACCAGGGGTGTCAAACTGGCGGCCCTCCAGCTGTTGCAAAACTACAAGTCCCATGAGGCATTGCAAGTCTAACAGTTACAAGCATGACTCTCACAGGCAGAGGCATGATGGGACTTGTAGTTTCGGAACAACTGGAGGGCCGCCAGTTTGACACCCCTGACCTAGACAGATGGTTGCAGGCTTTTATAGAGGGTCCTGGGAGGGCTAGTTATATCGTTGGCGGTGGACACGTTTATGTTTCACCTGTGGTGCTTGTATTGGTCCAGCAGCGCACCAACACCTTTGCAGCCATTGTGCTATATTCTGGGTGTTTGGTGTGCTCCTGCACCTTTAAGGAGGGGTGGCTCCCCTTCAGTCCACCTGCCCCTATCTATCCATTAAAATGCATGTGCCTCCATTGTGGGGACACTCATTGTTTAGTGTTAGGACCACAGATTACAGGGTGCCTTGGCGCGGCTCTGTGGCTCATGCATGCATTTGCAAATCCGTGTGGACAAAACCCCTGTTTTTAACGCATACTGTTAGACAGGTTAATTGGCTGTTCTGCGAGCTGGTTGGTAAGTAGGCTTGGTTTTTCCCCTGGTCATTCCCTAGGTTTTGTTGTTATATCGTTGTTGCTCTGAGGAAGAGGGCACGCCCTCGTAACGCATAAGTCGTGATCGATGCTGTCTGGTACCCCCGGTCATCTGGTCCAGGTTGTAGGCGCATAGAGACATTTGGGTAGATTCAGTAAGATCGCCCTAACTTTGCGGCGGCGTAGCTTAAGGAATTTAAGCTACGCCGCCGTAAGTAGCGAGGCCAAGTACCATGATTCACAATGGCGTAGCCCTGAATCGGCGGGCGTAAGGGCGCTTAATATTCAAATGTGTGTTAGGGGGCGTGTTGTTAGCTAATTGTGTTTGACCTTTACGTTTTTGACGTTTTTTTTTTTACTGCGCATGCGCTGGGCGACTACATTTCCCAGTGTGCATTTACGTCGTAAATGAGGAGATACGCCGATTCACGAACGTACGCCCGGCCGTCGCAGTAGTTTTACACCGTTTCCGTAAACCTGCGGCTAAGTACGCCGCACGGGCCTATTGATTTCGACGTGGACGTAAATCCCGATTCGTGGACGACTTACACAAACGACGTAAAAAATTGGAATCTCGCGGCGGGAACGGCGGCCATACTTTAACATTGTTATTCCACCTAATAGATGGAATAACTTTAGGCCTGTAATGCGTTACGGAAACGGCGTAAAACTACTGCGCTGGCCGGGCGTACGTTCGTGAATCGGCGTATCTCCTCATTTACATATTCTACGCCGTCCGCAATGGAAGCGCCACCTAGCGGCCATCCGAAATATTGCAATCTAAGATAGGACGGCGCAAGCCGTCCTATCTTAGATATGTTTAAGCGTATCTCTGTTTGAGCATACGCTTAAACATAGGTCGGCGTAGATTCTGAGTTAGGTCGACTTATCTTACTGTTAAGTCGGCCTAACTCTTACTGAATCTACCTTAATTGCGCGCAACTGTTGGAGGGTTTTTAAGCTGTATTTTAAAGCTTGTCTGTGTGTATACATTTATCATGATATATTTTATAAATAAACATTGCCATTGGTAATGCACTTGGTCGGATGCGCCCTTTTTTTTTTTTTTTTATTCATTTAATACCTTGCACATGCCACATACTGTGCATCAAGGTGAGCTGCATTATGTGTCATCCTTATTGGAGGTCCAATGATAGGGTTCTCTCAGGATCCAGAAGAGGACAACCTCATCAGTGCGGGCATGAAAGTAGACCAGTAATCTGGTAGGTATCAGTGCCCCCCAACACCCAAACAAGGTGCAGCGCGGGACCTGGAGGGGAATTTTGTTGAGTATACCTGGCTTTACAAGGTAGAGGAAAAACTGCATATCAACATGGATTAGAAAGGGGTGGGAGAAAGGGATGGTCAAAAATTTAGGTTTATCGTTAAGGGGACCTGTACTGAGAACTATCGGGGTTGTCATTATTGAAATGACTAGTTGCCCGGCTGTCTCTGGTTTTCAGTGACCCAGAACAAAAATGCAACAAAGTCGGAGCATCTGATCTGCATTACTTCAGATCGGCATTTTCAGAAAGAGATCCGCAATGTCCAACTCCACATTTCCTTCCGTGTACATTTTGTTACAGGAATATACTCACCTGAATTCATTTGCTCATCCCACCCGATGGGACCTGACAACATACTACTCCAGCTAATACGCTAGCCATGCCACACACAGATCATCAAGGTGAGCCGGATTACTTGTCATCCACCCATATGATCATCTTACATACGCCGTGTCAGCTTGTATACGTTTTGTTGTGTCTGATCTACTCTGTCAGGGCAAGGATGCTTGCTCTTGTGTTGATGGAAATGGGAGAAGAGGTTGAAGGACAGGACACAGGTAGCGGGGTGATGTCTGGACGATGGGAGGTGCACAATTTCTGTACAGTGGATCTAAGGTGAAATCTCAACTGTTTGGTTATTGAATTGAGACAACCTGCCGCTTTGTTCTACAGCTCCGCTCCATCAGGTAAAATCATTTACTTTAGTCTGCTTGCTTGTCTGTAGGCTCTGTGTACTTTGTATGTCGGCTCTGTGTATTTTGTATGTCAGCTCTGTGAACTTTGTATGTCGGCTCTGTGTACTTTGTATGTCGGCTCTGTGTACTTTGTATGTCGGCTCTGTGTACTTTGTATGTCGGCTCTGTGTACTTTGTATGTCGGCTCTGTGTACTTTGTATGTCGGCTCTGTGTACTTTGTATGTCGGTTCTGTGTACTTTGTATGTCGGCTCTGTGTACTTTGTATGTCGGCTCTGTGTACTATGGGCCTAATCCTCAAAAACCCGGCGCAACGTAACTTTTTCCATTTAAGTTACACCGCGCAAAATCTCTAACTAAGTGCCCGATCCACAAAGCACTTACCTAGAAATTTTTGAGCGGTTGTAACTTAAATCCGGCCGGCGCAAGGCGTTCCTAATTTAATGGGGCGAGTCACATTTAAATTAGGCGTGGTGGACGTACTGCGCATGCTCCCGACGTCATTTTCCCGACGTGCTTTGCGCGGTTTTACGTTGCGCCGGTTTTGAGAATCGCAACGGGCGTAAAAAATACGAGTTGCGGCGGGAAAAAAAAAATTTGAGAAAAAAAAAGACAGCGACGCGGGATAGAAGGGTCTACTTTTACAAGGTGTAAACAGTTTAGGCCTTGTAAAAAGCAGCCCTATTATGCGACGGCAACTAATACTTACGGAGAAAAAAAACGAAGCGTGAAAGCTTCGTGGGATCTCCGTAAGTGCTAATTTGCATAACCGAAGCGGCATTTCGACAAGAAAATGCCCCCCAGCGGCGGGCTCGTTACTGCATCCTAAGATCCGACAGTGTAAGTCCCTTACACATGTCGGATCTTCTGCCTATCTATGTGAAACCTGATTCTGTGGATCAGTTCCATAGATAGAAACAGGGATACGACGGCGTATCAGTAGATACGCCGGCGTATCCCTTTTGTGGATTACCCCCTTTGTATGTAGGCTCCAGGGCAGGACTTAGGGTGGTGGGGGTCCCTGGGCTTGAGTGTTGAAGGGGCCCCCTGGATCCGAGAATTGGGGGGGGGGGGGGCGAAGTTGTTGAGCGGGGGGGGGGGGCGGGCGAATTGAAGTTGTTGAGCCGGGGGGGGCGCATTAAAGTTTTAAAGTTGTTGAGCCTCTGGGCCCTTTAATAAAAAAATAAACATTTATAAAAAAAATACATAAAAAAAGGGAGGTTGCCTCTGGGCCCCTGGGCCTTTTAACAAAAAATATAAACAAAAATAAAAAAATGAACATTTATAAATAAAAAAAAAAAAAAGGGGGGGTTGCCACATGGGGCCCTGGGGACCTCTGAGCCCTTTAATAAAAATATATATATATATAAAAAAAATGAAATTTTTTTTATAAAAAAAAAAAAAAAAAAGTGGGTTGCCATCCGGGGGCCCTGGAGACCCCTGGGCCCTTTAATAATAATAATAATAATAATAATATATATATAATATAAAAAAACATTTTTTTTTATAAACAAAAAATAAAAAAGGGTGGTTTGCTGTCCGGGGCCCCTGGGACCTCCGGACCCCTAAAAAAAATGTTTTTTTTTTGTTTTTGTTTTTTTAAAGGGGGCCCCCTATTGGGCGGGGCCCATGGGCTTGAGCCCAGTCAAGCCCAATGGTAAGTCCGGCCCTGGTAGGCTCTGTGTATTTTGTATGTCGGCTCTGTGTATTTTGTATGTCAAGCTGTTCTCTGATTTCATGGCTTCTGAATGCCTCTATCCGACTATTTCATTGACTCCTGTCCACTCGTCAGCTGATGACAGGTGAAGTCTAGAGCAAACATACTGATTCTCGTGATTTCAAAATCAATTTGTTTAAAATAAATAATTTTATCATTTTAATTTTAAATGTGATATCTGATGGGGGAAGCTGCTCTCTTTTCATTAAACTGCTGTTCCTCCATTTTAAGAAAGGACTCTTTTTCTGTTATCTTACAGATTCCTCTGTACAAGTTCTGTTCAAGTGCAAACGGAATGCAGCTACTGATTCTCATCACCCTTTGTCTGCGAATGGTGCAAGGTACACAGTGCTGAATTCTCAGCCTTTTTTATATTATCTATTTTTCCTGTTCCTAAAGTTAATGTAAACCCTAACTTAAAGTGATACTAAAGTCTAATAAAAAAAAAAGGTAATTCTTACCTGCTTTGTGCAATCATATTGCACAGTAAGCATGATGTTCTGCCAGGTGCTAAGGAGGCATCTGTGTGTGCATGCTCTCAAGCCAGGCTGTGTGCATCCATAGACTCACACAGCCCTCATAAGCCACACCCCCATTTCCCCCTCACAGGAATTTGACAGCAGCAGAAGCCTATGGCTCCCGCTGACCTAAATCCGGGTTCACACATGTGCGACCATGGGTTCCAGTGCGTTTCTGTACACCGGTTCAGGTGTGATTCAGGGCCATGTTTTGCCTGAATTCACACCTGAACCAAACCCAAAGACGTACCGGACCCTTTTTCAACCCAGACCACAGCTGCCCCAGACATGTGTGAACTGGCTACATTGAGAGGCAGTCACCCTTGCTTGTCAAGAATAGGATGCAGGGAAATCCACATCCAATTCTCATATGTGTGAACCCAGCCTAAATGTCTCCGGTGAGACCAGGAAGCGACGGGAGTGCTGCAGCTGAGACAGCGCTGGATCGGTGACATGAGGCAGGTAAGTGTTTAGGAATGGGGGATTAGGAAAGATAATAGAAATCACATTTTCTTGATATTCCTTAAAGGATCACTAAAGATAAAAAGAATATATAAATAACAAACATGTTATACTTACCTCCACTGTGCAGCTCGTTTTGCACAGAGTGGCCCCAAACCTGGGGTTTCTCGGCGGCTGTCTAGTCTCCTCCCGCAAGTACTCAACACCTTCATGCGAGCGAGCATAGTGTGGAGTTATTGTGGAGTTATTGCGGGCGCGCTCTCGTGATGCAGCGGCTGTATCACTCGAACCCCACCCCTGGCGCGCCGCGTCATTGGATGTGATTGACAGCAGTGCCAGCCAATGGCTGGGCTGCTTTCAATCCATCCACTGTAGCCAATCAACGGCCAGGCTCAACAGCGAAGAGGATGTCGGGGGCGAGCGCGGGACTTTCGAGGGGTCAGGTAAGTACAACGGGGGGGGGGGCGGTATTGTCGGATGTTTTTTCATCTTAAAGCGGAACTGTATGTTAGTGGGCATCCTGACTCTCCTGTAGTCCAAGGGAGGGGGCGAGCATGACACTCCACACCAGGAAGAAAGCCTTGCATTACTGTGTTTAGTTACAGACAGAAGAACAGGAAGTGAGGGTTTCTCAGAAGAAATAAGGACATTTAAAAGCAAAATAGAAGGATGAGGTAAGTGAAGGAGGACTGGACTAAGGTAAAGGAAGCTATTTAGGGGGAAAAAATTACAGCAGTACAGCTTGCATGGAACTTATGAAACTGTGTGTTACAATAAACTATATCGCATCTATTTATTCAAATACAGGTACAAATACAGAACTAGTACATGACTATGGCTCAGAAGTCAGACTATTTTCCACACCTCCTACGTGGTTTCATATGCCAAAGATAGTAAAAAAAAAAAAAAGCTTTAGCTTTCGATAGCATACAATGTATGCTTAGCTCTCTGGTTTTATTTTTTTCCATTCCTTGCAATACGATCTCACTTTGGGGTAGCTGTAAAATGACAATGTTTTTTTTTTTTTTTATTAGGTTTTCTTCGATGTGTTTATTTTTACAATGACATTATTTAATTAGTTTGTTTTAATTAATTACATTTTTTCTTTAGTTTTAATTTAGTTGGAACAGATTTTAATTAGTTGTATTGTTTTTATGTAGCTTTATTTAATTAGGTTAGATATATATATATTTTTATTAATCTTGTTTTCTTTAATTCGTTTTAATTTGTTAGAATCATTTTTAATTAGTCTTCGTTATTTAGGTTGGATTTATTTGAAATTTTAATTAGGCTCCCTTTCATTTGTTTTAATTAGTTGTAATGACTTTTAATTTAGTTTTAACAGTTTAAATAAATTTCCTTTTTTAATTAGATTTTTTTTCAATTTAATATTTTACACTTTTGCCAAGGACATAGCTATGCTTACAGTATGCATCAGAGCAGTACATAGATGGGGTGTATGCTAAAAAAATGAATAAAAAAATAAATAACTTAATAGCAATTAAAGCAGTAAAAATAGTAAAATTGCATACCATTGGAAGCCGTAATCTCAGTGTAGTATGTGTCATCATTCCAGTCTTTTTTTTTTCAACAGAGTAATAGGATATGAATATTCTAACAGGAGAAGGTGGAAAGTCAGTCTAGGGAGATTTGGCGAGTTTTAAAAGGGGAGGAAAAGGGCAGGGATAGGACAGGAAGGTCAGTATTAGGGGTAGGTTTGAAGGGGTGTGCTGGAGATACTACATGGTCAGGTTCTTATAACCCGATTCTTGAAACCTATGGGGCTAGATTCAGATAGGTTAGCGGATCTTTAGATCCGCGTAAACTATCTGATTTACGATCCGCCGCCGCTATTTTTTGAGGCAAGTGCTTTATTCAGAAAGCACTTGCCTCTAAAGTTACGGTGGCGTATCGTAAATCCCCCGGCGGAATTCAAATCCCCCGGCGGCTAGGGGGCGTGTATAATTTAAATCAGGCGCGTCCCCGCGCCGATCGAACAGCGTATGCGCCGTCCACAAAGTTTCCCAGCGTGCATTGCTCCAAATGACGTCGCAAGGACGTCATTGGTTTCGACGTTAACGTAAAATACGTCCGGCCGTTTTGGCGAACGACTTACGCAAACGACGTAAAAAATTCAAAACTCGGCGCGGGAACGATGGCCATACTTAACATAGGATACGCCGCACTTACCCCTCATATAGCAGGGTTAACTATACGCCGGAAAAAGCAGAACGCAAACGACGTAAAAAAAAATCGCCGGGCGGTCGTTCGTTTCTGAATCGGCGTAAATGCTCATTTGCATATCCGACGCTTAAAAGATATGGAAGCGCCACCTAGCGGCCGGCCTGGAATTGCAGCCTAAGATCCGATGGTGTAAGTCACTTACACCTGTCGGATCTTAGGCATATCTATGCGTAACCTGATTCTATGAATCAGTCGCATAAATACGACGGCCGAACTCAGAGATACGACGGCGTACCAGGAGATACGCCGTCGTATCTCTATCTGAATCCGGGCCAAAGTGTCAAGATCTTTCTTCCATTTGAGCAAGAAGGAGGTCGTAAAAGATTTAGGTGGTCATATGAGGAGTTAAGGAGACTAAGTGACAGGGAGGACCAGACTCACAGCACAATTACTCTAATGGTGTGAGTTGCGTCTTGTTTTAGGGTAGCGTAAAGAAAATGGAGGAGTTGCTGAAGTCACTGGCTGTCTTTTGGAAGGTATACAATTGACTCAATGTCTACTGGGGTTTTGAGCTTTACGCCATGGAGGAAGTCTAAAAAGCTGGCCATACAGTGATGGAAATTCCCTTGCTGTACAGGCCAAATTCTGTTCAGTGTGTGGCCGTCCACTGTTTGTGTTTATTATTTCTACACCAGTCCAAGACTCTGGAGAGGTGGGTTGCCATATGGTAGTTAAGAGAGTCAATAAAAGTCACCCCCACAAGTGCTTTATGTAAGCTAAAGTAAAGAGTTTGCCGGCTATTCTTGTATTGGACCATATAACAATTTCAACAAAGACTTCACACCTCAGTATCAAAATCAGAAGGGTTTGCATAATATCCATTTTAAAAATTGTATTTCTCCCAAACCATATATACAGTGGGGGAAATACGTATTTGATCCCCTGCAGATTTTGTAAGTTTGCCGCTTTACAAAGAAATTAAGGGTCTATCATTTTTATCATAGGTGTATTTTACATGATAGAGACAGAATAGCAACCAAAAATATAGAAAAAAACACATAACATGCTATAAATTAAGTTGCAGGTCAGTGAGTGAAATAAGTGTTTGATCCCCAAGCAAAACATGACTTAGTACTTGGTGGAGAAACCCTTGTTGGCAAGCACCGACGTAAGACGTTTCTTGTAGTTGGTAACCAGGTTTTCACACATCTCATGAGGGATTTTGGTCCACTCTTTTTTACAGATGTTCTCTAAATCCTTAAAGGGGTGGTTCACCCTTATTAACATCTTTTTAGCATAAAATGAGGCATAGTAGCGTGAGCTACAGTATGCCTGTCTTTATTTTTTTAGTCCCGTACTCACAGTGCACTCGTAGAGACAAGATTCCGACTCCCCGCGGGGAATGGGCGTTCCTATGGAGAGGGAAGGTGATTGACGGCCGGCTCTGGCACGTCACGCTCCCCGAAGACAGCCGGAACAGGTCACGGCTCTTCACGGCGCTATACGGCGCCTGCGCGCAGACTATGCGCAGGCGCCGTGAAACGCCAAGTCCTATTTCGGGTATTTCCAGAGAAGCGTGACGTGCCATAGCCGGCCGTCAATCATGCTCCCTCTCCATAGGAACGCCCATTCCCCGAGGGGGGTCGGAATCTTGTCTCTACGATTACACTGTGAGTACGGGACTAAAAAAATAAAGACAGGCATACTGTAGCTCGTGCTACTATGCCTCATTTTATGCTAGAAGAAAACATTTTTTTTTTTTTTTTTTTTATTAATAGGGTGAACCCCCGCTTTAAGTTAAAAAAAAAAATTCCCTAAATAGCTTCCTTTACCTTAGTGCAGTCCTCCTTCACTTACCTCATCCTTCGATGTATTCTAAAATATTGGATAAGAGCCTTCTTCCCTCAACCAGAACGTTGAAGATGGGTCGTGGATGGGTCTTCCAGCATGGCAATGACCTAAATATACCACAGAGGCAACAAAGGAATGGCTAAATAAGAAGCACATTAAGGTCATGGAGTGGCTCCAGATCCTATAGAAAATGTATGGAGGGAGCTGAAACTTCAAGTTGCCAAGCGACAGCCAAGAAACCTTAAAGGGATTGTAAAGGTAAAAAAAAATGTCCCTAAAAAGCTTCCTTTACCTTAGTGCAGTCCTCCTTCACTTACCTCATCCTCTGATTATTTTGCTTTTAAATGTCCTTATTTCTTCTGAGAAATCCTCACTTCCTGTTCTTCTGTCTGTAACTCCACACAGTAATGTGAGGCTTTCTCCCTGGTGTGGAGAAAGCCTCTTGAGGGGGGAGTGGGAGAGCAGGAGTGTCAGGATGCCCACTAATACACAGCTTCTTTCTCTATCTGCAAAGTAGAGAGTGTCCTGACTTGCCTGCTCGCCCCTCCCCCTCAAGAGGTTTTCTCCACACCAGGGAGAAAGCCTCACATTACTGTGTGGAGTTACAGACCGAAGAACAGGAAGTGAGGATTTCTCAGAAGAAATAAGGACATTTAAAAGCAAAATGGAAGGATGAGGTAAGTGAAGGAGGACTGCACTAAGGTAAAGGAAGCTATTTAGGGAAAACATTTTTTACCTTTACAACCCCTTTAAGGTTTCTTGGCTGTCGCTTGGCAACTTGAAGTTTCAGCTCCCTCCATAAATTTTCTATAGGATCTGGAGCCACTCCATGACCTTAATGTGCTTCTTCTTTAGCCACTCCTTTGTTGCCTCGGCGGTATATTTAGGTCAATGCCATGCTGGAAGACCCATCCACGACCCATCTTCAATGTTCTGGTTGAGGGAAGAAGGTCTCATCCAATATTTTAGAATACATGGCCCCATCCATTGTTCCCTCAATGCGGCAAAGTAGGCCTGTACCTTTAGCAGAGAAACAGCCCCAAAGCATCATGTTTCCACCTTCGTGCTTGACTATAGGGATGGTTTTCTTAGGCCTATAGTCAGCATTTTTCTTCCTCCAAACAAGGTGAGACGCGTTAATGCCAAAAATACCAAAATTTTGGTCTCATCTGACCACAGCACTTTCTCCCAATCCTTCTCTGAATCATTTAGATATTCATTAGCATGACTGTACATGTGCCTTCTTAACCACTTAAGAACCGCCTCCTGCACATTTACATTGGCAGAATGGCACGGCTGGGCACATGCACGTATAGGTACGTCCTGTGCTAGTACCCAGCCGTGGCGCCCGCGACCCGGTCCGAAGCTCCGTGACCCGCAGACCCAATCGCCGCTGGAGTCCCGCGATCTGTCCCCAGAGCTGAAGAACGAGGAGAGCTGTGTGTAAACACAGCTTCCCCAATCTTCACTGTGGCGGCGTCATCGATCGTGTGATCCCTTTTATAGGGATACACAATCGATGACGTCACACCTACAGCCACACCCCCCCTACAGTTGTAAACACACATGAGGTCACACATAACCCCATCAGCGCCCCTATGGTTAACTCCCAAACTGCAATTGTAATTTTCACAGTAAACAATGCATTTTAAATGCATATTTTTTGCTGTGAAAATGACAATGGTCCCAAAAATGTGTCAAAATTGTCCGAAGTGTCCGCCATAATGTCGCAGTCACGAAAAAATTTGCTGATCGCCGCCATTAGTAGTAAAAAAAAAAATTTTTTATAAAAATGCAATAAAACTATTCCCTAATTTGTAAATGCTATACATTTTGCGCAAACCAACCAATAAACGCTTATTGCGTTTTATTTTTTACCAAAAATAGGTAGAAGAATACGTATATATATATATATATATATATATATATATATATATATATATATATATATATATATATATATATATATATATATATATATATATATATATATATATATATATATATATTTTTTTTTTTGGGGGGGATGTTTATTATAGCAAAAAGTAAAAAATATTGCATTTTTTATTTTAAATTGTCGCTCTATTTTTGTTTATAGCGCAAAAAATAAAAACCGCAGAGGTGATCAAATACCACCAAAAGAACGCTTTATTTGTGGGGAAAAAAGGACGCCAATTTTGTTTGGGAGCCACGTCGCACAACTGCGCAAATGTCTGTTAAAGCGACGCAGTGTCGAGTCGCAAAACCTGACCGGGTCCTTTAGCTGCATTTTGGTCCGGGTCTTAAGTGGTTAAATGATAGAGATAGAATGTCAACCAAAAATACAGAAAAAAACATATAAAACAATTATAAGCCTGAAATCACCTTTACGCTTATGAATTGATTTACACGTGACAACATCTTCTCACACAAAATTACGTGACTCTCAAATGAAGAACCGTACTTTTTTATGTCGCTTTGTTGTTATGTATAATTCCACATGTGTTAATTCATAGTTTTGATGCCTTCAGTGTGAATCTACAATTTTCATAGTCATGAGAATAAAGAAAACTCTTTGAATGAGAAGGTGTGTCCAAACTTTTGGTCTGTACTGTATATTAGGGGTGCAACGGATCAAAAAACTCACTGATTGGATCGATCCTCGGATCAAGAGTAACTGATCGGATCATTTTCGGGTCAGTAAAAAATAAAACACAAGACAAACAAAAGTTTTGTCTTTTTACATTTTTATTAATATTTTTTTTTTTACTACTAATGGCGGCGATCAGCGATTTTTTTTGTGACCGTGACATTATGGCGGACACATCTGACAATTTTGACACATTTTTGGGACCATTACAGTGGGAAAAATGGCAATTACAGTGTTACTGTTTTACTAGTGTGGGGTCAATGTTGGCTATGGCTATTATTAATAGCCATAGCCAACATTGCCCCCACACTAGTAAAACAGTAACACTGTAATTGCCATTTTTGCCACTGTAATAATAGTCATAGCCAACATTGCCCCCACCATAGTAAACCGTAACACTGTGTGTGTATAGCCATTTTTCCCACTGTAATAGCCATTAGCCAACTCACTGTACTGATGTACTCAGTCCGTCTCACTGTACTCAGGTTGCATGCAGAGTCAGCGCGCTCTTGCAGAATAGAAAAGATCCACGAGCAGAAGGAGGGGTGATGACGTCAGCGCGCACCGCCGCCGAGTATACCAAGATGGCCGACCGCTCCGGAGCTAGGCCGAAGCCGCGGTCTTTCCTAAGGCCGCGGCGGTGGTGCGTTCTGCGGATCGCGTTGCACCCCTACTGTATATAGAATTTTTTTTCCCCCTACAGGAGTTGAGGATGGAGATTAGTAAACCACGGACTGCAATCTTGTTAGTATTATGAGGATATGATATGGCTTGGCTATTCCTTTTAGGGAAACAACAATCTGAGAAGTCCGTTGTATCATTCTATTTTTTTTATTGGAGACAGGTTCTTGCACTGATCTACTATACCCAATAACATTTTTATTAGTTCATGCCACTTATGGATAAGTGCTCTTGTGTGGTGTCTATACGTTGTATGTCATATACTATGTACGTCTTTATACTGCAGTATGATTTTCTGATTGTCTTTGGCACATGTATCTATTGTTGTGTAATTTTGTATGGAAATATTTAAATAAATAAATTAAAACAAGTGAATAAACTTTTTGTTTACTGTTTAGGGCCTCCACCATGGCTCAGATCATTCCACTTAAAAAAGTTCCCACAGGCTGTTCCTCCAGAGTCATTCTCCGCTACATGTCAAAATGTCCACAACATCACAAGTGCCACTTTGGGTGGAGTAAGTAGTACTGTAAGAAGGGTCCTTTTTGCATTACCTTTGTAAAATTACCATATACCCACCATTCTTGGTAAATCAGGCAAATGTCTTCTCGTCTATCGTGATATGATTTGCCCATCAATGACCTACCAAATTCATAGATACCTTAAAAAAAAAACAGACTTGTCTTAGCTGAATAATTGTGGTTGGGTGGATCTGTGCTGAGAGATGCATGGAAGCTGCCATTGCTGACTTTCTTCTGAAGATGCTGGATGTCTGGCTGTTATTTTAAACCCAACAATGTCGCTGCTTTGTAAGCCACTGGCCCAGATCAAGTATCTGAATAATAAAAGTCAGAGAAAAGTCAGAAGTGTCTATATGAATGCTTGTTCTAGGTAAGGGACACAAGGCAATAAAACCAGAATGACAGTTTCTGTTGCAGCTATAATAGTTAGCAAATTTCCACCAGCCGCCATATTTAAGGGACCCTGTCAGGACATGTTACCCATCACAGCTGAGGCTCCCGTCTTCTGGAGGCAAGTGGTAGGATAGAGCATATTTCAGCCACCTCACATAAAGTGAGGCCCTGGGGCCAACACTCCGTCAGTTGTGCCAAGTACAACCACCATGACAGGTTCCTTATAAGCAGAGTCAACTGTAGTCATTTTTTCCATTACTAGGTACATCTTCTGGTCATGGCAAGTGTTCTGAATACTTCTCACCAACAAATTGACAGCCAAACATAGCCAATCAGAAGGTATAGAATTTATTGTAATATTCTTATCACTAGTGGGATATAGTAGATAGCTTTTATGAAAATTATAGTAATTTCTATCAAACTGACTGGCAGGGCTGGTGCACAGAGACGTGGCCACCTGCATTTGCCATTACAGCATGTGCATAGGTGGAAAATCTCGAGATTTCAGCCAGAGACTCCAACAAAAATAAAAAAAGATTACTGGGTTTTGGAGCCACTTGACTTTCCCCCCAGCTTACCGATTAGTTACTGGGGTTACTATTTCAGTTATACAGTGGGCAGAGCATTAACCACTTGGGATCCGCCTGCCGTCAATTGACGGCTACAGTGCGGATCCCAATCGCCAAACTGCCGTCAATTGACGTCCGCCCCTTAGGGCGGTCCCCGCGCGCGCTGCGGGGAAAATCTGTGTTGGCCGTGTCCCTCGGACACAGCCAATTACAGATCGCCGCGAACGGCCAATCAGAGTGGCCGTTCGCGAGGCGATCTGTGCGGCCAATGAGAGAGGATCTCATATGTAAACATATGAGATCATCTCTCATTGCCGTTTTACACAGAGACAGCGGTGCTGTCTCTGGAGAGGAGACCGATCTGTGTCTCTTGTACATAGAGACACAGATCGGTCACCCCCCCCAGTCACCCCCCCCTCCACCTACAGTTAGAACACTAAGCAGGGATACATTTAACCCCTTCCTCACCCCCTAGTGTTAACCCCTTCAATGCCAGTCACATTTATACTGTAATTAGTGCATATTATAGCACTGATCGCAGTATAAATGTGAATGGCGCCAAAAATGTGTCCGATGTGTCCGCCATAACGTCGCAGTCCTATTAAAAATCGCAGATCGCCGCCATTTCTAGTAAAAAAAAATAATTAAAAAATAATAATTCTGTCCCCTATTTTGTAAGCGCTATAACTTTTGCGCAAACCAGTCGCTTATTGCGATTTTTTTTTTTTTTTTTTTTTTTACCAAAAATATGTAGAAGAATACGTATCGGCCTAAACTGAGAAAAAAAAATGTTTTTTTTTTTTTTTTAAATTGGGATATTTATTATAGCAAGAAGTAAAAAATATTGTATTTTTTTCAAAATTGTCTCACTTTTTTGTTTATAGCGCAAAAAATAAAAACCGCACAGGCGATCAAATACCACCAAAAGAAAGCTCTACTTGTGGGGAAAAAAGGACGTCAATTTTGTTTGGGAGCCACGTCGCACGACCGCGCAATTGTTAGTTAAAGCGATGCAGTGCCGAAAGCTGAAATTTCACCTGGGCAGGAGGGGGGTATATGTGCCCAGTAAGCAAGTGGTTAAACCAGTACTGGTAGACGGACAGACTCAAGAGGAGGCTTGGGCTGTGGTTTCTTCTCCACTACTACCTTCAGCCACTGAGAAATGTGTGGCTAGAAGAAAGTAAACCACGGTTTACTACTGAACCAGAGTTCTGGAGTGAAGGGAGTGAGGTGGTGGTGAAGTAGGAAAGGGTTTAAGGGAAGGAAGACTGTGGTCCAGTTATTGACAATGGTATTGTCATTGTCCACACATTATGATTGCCCATTTGTTGCCCATGTATTGTAATGATTGGCCTTTTGTTGTCCATATATTGTCAGGATTTTCCAAGTTTGTGCATTAACATGTTAGTGCTGAATATTTAGAGGAGTGGTTCTCAACCTCAGTACCCTCATCGGGCCATGTTTTCAGGTTTTCCTTTACTTTGCATAGCTGCTTTAAATCAATATCAATGACATGGTATTATTAAAAGCTATTTTATCTTAGGGAAGTTCCCAAAACATGGCTTGTTGGGGCTACTTGAGGACTGAGGTTGAGAACCATTGATTTAGAGGACCATATAAATATAATTTAACCATATGCAGACACATCAAACCATGCCCCTTGAAACTGAAAGGTATTGGCCTTGCCCTTAATTTACTAGCGTGTATGAAAAGATTATTAGATTGACACCTCTCATGATTGCTGCAGTTATGCCCATAGTTTGCTGTGATGCACTATACAGGCCGTTTTATTCCCTTCCCTGAAATCTCAGACTCATGTATTTCTCAAAGTTTACAGTTATTGTCATAAGCCCATAGCAGAGTTTATACTAATCATTAGTAGGACAAGGTGAACAATGCAACATGAACAGAATCGGTTCCATGATGATCATAGGTTCCTGTTGCCATTTAAAGAAGTGTAGCGTTCTTGAGAGAGTGGAAATTCTGGGTCCACTCATATCTCAGGACCTAAGCTCTGTGCCTAATTAAAAAAAAATAATACGAGATTGGTTTATTGGATTTTGTAGTGCAAATAACTGAAGGTGAAGGGTTAGAAGAGACCCTATAACAATTGCTCTCCTTGCCGTAAAGGAAGTCCTGTCACTGGGTGTGTTTATTCTCTGCAATGTGAAATTCATGTAAAAATTATGAATGAGACTGAACTATAAAATGATGATGCCTATAAAGCCTTGTACATACGATCCAACTTTATGGCCATATTTGTCTGACGGACGTGTTGTATCGGATAATCCGATCGTGTGTATGCTCCATCAGACAATTATTGGCTAAATTAATGACAACAAAAGTTGGCTTTTCATGCTTACCAAGTGTTGGGCAATAAATCTGTTATGACGGTTTATTTGATCCTGTGTACGCAAGTCCCTCCAACTAAAATCCAAAGTACAAACATGCATGCTCATAACCAATGTTAAACATCAGCCAACAATAGCAGAAGTTGCCAAAAGGGTGGTGGTAAAGAGCTGAAAAAACACGTGGTTTGGTGAATGTTGGCTGAAAATGTTGTGCTGTGTGTATGCAGAACAAGTTCATGGCCAATGCCCTTCGGACCAAAATCCACGGAAAAGTTGGCTGGAAGTCTGATCGTGTGTACGAGGCTTAAGAGGCAAAATTATTGGCCTCCATTACAGCATTTTTAATAATATGCTTTTTTCACCCCTCCTAGTCACCATGTATGTCCATGGAGGTATCAGGACATAGCCTTGTGGACTCTGCAGTTGTGCAGTTGCTTGTTCGTGGCCCTGACAAGCAGTGTGAACACGGAGGCATATGCAGCATGAAAGTTGGAAGCCAAGTTCAGGCTGAGGTCAGGTGACCTGCATGACTTTTTTTCCTTTCCTATTAGCTTAATTACTAAATTGTTTTCCTAAACAGAAAGCAATAAATAAATTAACAAGCATTATTTTAAGTCAGTTCACCTAGGTCTTTTTGGTTATTTTAACAATTTATTCTAGGTGTCTCTATCTGCTGCTCCGCCGTCGCTTGGACTCTCTTTGACTCTGTGTTCTCTCTCCGCTTCCTCCAATCCATTCAACCAATCCCATATCCTGCTTCTAGTGAATGACTGCCCATACTCAGCTGGTGTGACATTCACATTGGCCACACCCAAGCCTTGCATCAAGACCCCACCCAGAAAGAGCTTCAGTTTCCAGCTTGACCATTTCTACAACAGCTCCATTCAATTTCTGCACTGTAGAGTAGAGCTGTGTCTGCAGGGAACTCAGTGCGGCACTAGCAATGGTGTCACCAAACTACCACAGGTATAGTGCCTTGTATGTTTGCATTTGCAGCATTCACCTATTGGTCATGCAAGAGTGTACTAGGACAATTATTGTGGCTCTTTTTTAATTTTGTCTCAAAAAAATTGCTATGAGAACTTCAGTAATATGCAAAAGCTTGGTCACATAAAGTGTATTTGGGTAAAAAGACCTGTGCTGAAAAAAATATGCTGACCACCCCTGCCCGACTCTCTTGCTATTCCAATGGCCTAGATACTTTAGGTCTCTGATCTGGAGCAAGTACACAGACATATAGGTAGATTCAGAAAGAGTTAGGCCGGCTTATCTACAGATAAGCCATCCTAACTCTGAATCTGCACCGACCTATGTTTAAGTGTATTCTCAAACAGAGATACGCTTAAACATATCTAAGATACGACGGCTTGCGCCGTCCTATCTTAGGTTGCAATATTTCTGCTGGCCGCTAGATGGCACTTCCATTGCGGTCGGCGTAGTATATGCAAATCAGTAGATATGCCGATTCACGAATGTACGCACGGCCGCCGCAGTACATTTACACTGTTTACGTAAGAGATAGGCCGCCTAAAGTTAAAGATGCCCCCTAGGTGGCGTAGCCAATGTTAAAGTATGGCCGCCGTTCCCGCTTCGAAATTTTTTACATTGTTTGCGTAAGTCGTCCCCGAATAGGGATTTACGTAGTTTACGTCCACGTCGAAATCAATAGGCCCGTGCGGCGTACTTAGCCGCAATGCACACTGGGAAATGTAGGCGCCCGGCGCATGCGCAGTCTAGAAAAAACGTAAAAAACGTACGGTCAAGCTCCATTAACATAAAACACGCCCCCTCAGACACAATTAAATTAGGAGCCCTTACGCCTGCCAGCTTTAGGCTACACCACCGTAACTTAGCAGGCAAGTACATTGTGAATCATGTACGTGCCTCGCTAACTTACGGCAGCGTAGCTTAAATGCCTTAAGCTACGCCGCCGCAAAGTTGCGGCCATGTACCTGAATCTACCTAATAGTGTTCTGGCTTAAGTGACTTCATACTTTTTCTTTATCAGTGCATCAGAAAGTGTTGAAATCAAAGACAGCCAGTCAATCTGAAAAAGGGACACACTAGTAGCATAGTGGCTGGTGGGTGGAATTAGAGCAGAGTGTTTTTTTTTTTTTTTTTAAACAAGCCTCCACTGACCTGAGTAGCTGAAGGCACTGTGGAGTAAATTCATCCTCAAAGCTCACAGCAGAAGCACTAAAGTTGACCAAGTCCTTCTTTTAAAGTGATTCTAAAAAAAAGATTTGTTTCTAAAAAGAAAAAATAACAAACATGGTATACTTACCTGCTCTGTGCAATGGTTTTGCACAGAGCACCCCAATACCCTTTTTTTTGCATCCCCCACCATCGGTCCTGGCTCGTCCCTCACCAGCGGTCCTGGCTCCTCCCCCATTGCAGAGTGCCTCCATAGCAAGCCTCTTGCAGGCACACTCCCGATTATTTGCAGACAAACCGGCTGGGGATTCCATTCATCTATACAAGACCCCTATCCTAAATGATGGTCTGGAGTGTATATAATGGGGGGACCCCACCTAAATAAAATTCTTCTAAAAATATATATCAGACCCTTATTCTAGCTCAGTGGTTCTCAACTCCAGTCCTCAGGCCAGATTTGAAGTATTACCATGGGGAAATGCAGACTAGAATACTGCAATCACTGAGCAGAAAATGATATCACCTGTGATTTATTTCAGTTATTTTGAAAACCTGGCCTGTTAGTGGGCCCTGAGGACAGGGGTTGAGAACCACTGTTCTAGATGAAGGTCTGTTATGGATGACAAGGGGAACCCCACAAGAAAAATAGTGTGGGGTCCCTTCCAAATTCCATACCAGGCCCTTATTCGAGTTTGCAGCCTGGCAGGCCAGAAAAGGGGGGACGACGACAAGAGTATACAGTATTATTTATGTATCATATCTTACCTCCACGCCAAAGCAGTTAGAAATGGAAATAAGTAATTAAAAATGACTTTTTTCCATAGCAAGGATAGCATACCAAGTGAATAAAATTCAAAGGAATTTATATTGGTACAAAGATTAAAAATGCATGGTTAAAATTTGTTAAAAAAAAAAAATATCATATTCCATATAAGCTTGACCATAGTAAACACATATTTTAAGAAATATTGGTTTGCTATACTTGCTAAGGCACATTTTAAGTCCCCTTGATTACTCTCTTTCCATTTCCAACTGCTTTAGAAGTGGCGGAAAGATCCACTATATTACCAAAATCATTGGGGTGCCTGTCTTTACACGCACATGAACTTTATAATTAAAGTATAACAAGTATTGGGATGCCTGCCTCTGTTGTTTGTTTTTTGTTTGTTTTTTCTAAAAAAAAAAAAAAAAAAAATTCCAACCACTTCAGACTCAACCACAGCAAGAGACTTGCTCACGATTTCATTCATTAGTATCGTCTCTTCTTCGGTTTTGCATCATTTGTGGTTTTCCAAAGGTTGATTTTTTATATGTGTATATATATATATATATATATATATATATATATATATATATATATATATATATATATATATATATACCGTATTTATCGCGGTATAACGCGCTCCCGCGTATACCACGCACCCCTAAAGTGGCTCCCAATCCTGTGGGAAAAAAGTTTTTTTGTTTTTTTGTACTTACAGTTTTGGTGTCTTGCACGGCGTCCATCGGCGGCCTCGTCGGGTCCGGCGTCCTTCTGCGGCTTCGGGTGTCCTCTTCGGCGGGTCCGGCGTCCTTCTGCGGCGGGTCCGGTGTCCTCTTCGGCGGGTCCGGCGTCCTTCTGCGGCGTCCTCGCGTCCTTCCCGCCACGAGTTTGAATACTGCGCCGGCATATACCGAGCGCAGTACACTC
Source organism: Rana temporaria (assembly GCF_905171775.1). Classification (NCBI taxonomy): domain Eukaryota; kingdom Metazoa; phylum Chordata; class Amphibia; order Anura; family Ranidae; genus Rana; species Rana temporaria. The sequence continues at coordinate 428,910,716 of NC_053491.1, read as the reverse complement.
CAGAATCTTCAAGCAGGCTCGGCAACTGTCGCGCTGACGTCCTGTACGTACAAGACGTCAGTGCGAGAGGCGCCGAGACTGCCCGAAGATTCACGAGTGTACTGCGCTCGGTATATGCCGACGCAGTATTCAAACTCGTGGCGGGAAAGCGGGTATCGGCGTATATCGCGCACCCGCGATTTTGCCCTGATTTTCAGGGCAAAATAGTGCGCGGTATACGCCGATAAATACGGTATATATATATATATATATATATATATATATATATATATATATATATATATATATATATATATATATATATATATATATATATATATATATATATATATATATATATATATATATACACATATATAAAAAATCAACCTTTGGAAAACCACAAATGATGCAAAACCGAAGAAGAGACGATACTAATGAATGAAATCATGAGCAAGTCTCTTGCTGTGGTTGAGTCTGAAGTGGTTGGAATATAAAAATCTGGATGACTATACCATTTTTTTAATTATCTAGCATTATTAATGTGTTATGAATATAATATGACTGCTAGATGTTGGAGCTGAGAAATTTTATTTCATGTATAAGTACTGCAGCAAATGTATTTCTTTCCTTTAACCTCCCTTTTCTTCAGTGTCGTACTCCTGATGTGCCCTGCACCCCCTTCACTGCTTTACCTTCCATCTTGAAGCCAATGTTCCATCGAACTGTGACCCAGCCATTGCTGGTTACCATCTCCACTCCTTCCCGCAAGCCTCTCCAGTCCCTACCTGGTGAGCAAACCTACCATTGGTCATAATTAATATGGCTCCCCATAATAGAACCGTGGTAAAAATACTTTTTGTGATTCTTTTTAGGTTACAAGAGATCTCCACTTTCTACAGGCAGAGGTGAGCCACGTGACAGTACGGGTTGTGTTCAAACAGCTACCATCTTCTCCCATTCATGTTTCTGTGAGGTGGCCATGAACAGATCCAATAGAAATGTGCTTGCTGTACTTCTCCCTGGAGATGTCATCTGGTGGGCGCAAAGGGGACAAAAGCATAAATATGCAACAGAATTAATTCAAAGTGGAGTTCTAGCCTTTTAATGTTTAGCTGCTGACTATTAATGTAGCTGCTGACTATTAATAAATAGACACTTACCTGTTCCACAGTCCAGCGATGTAGCCGCACGGAGCGTCGCTCCTCTTCCCGCTCCTCTCCTCAGCGCCTCCATTCACACTCTGGGCACCCGGCCATGACAGCTTTTGGCTTCACGGCCGGGCGCGCACTGGACAGGCAATCTCCTGGGACCTGTCACGTGTCCCAGGAGATCGCCTAGAGAGAGGGGCCGCCCAGGGGCAGAGGAGGAGTCACCTAGTGGAAGTGGAACAGAAAGTCCCACTCCTAACGAAGCCCCCCCCCCCAAAAAAAAATGACATGCCAAATGTGGCATGTAGGGGCAAAGAGTGCTTAAAGCGGAATATTTTTATTTTTGGATGGAACTCCGCTTTAACATGACTTATTAGAAAAATAGCAGAAAACGCATGGATAACCTAAAAAAACTAAAGAAGTAAAATAAGTAAATAAAATTTAGGTAAACCACTGCTTGCAGACATCAGTGTTCTTTTTTTTTTTAACCAAATGCTCATTGGGGCTACAACCATTACTGGGTTAGATATCAATATCACAGTGTACAGATATTCCTCCATAAATGTAGGACATGAAAGGCAATGGCCTTATAGTATAGGATAACGTAAATAAAGCAGAACTTGCGGCCTGTACATATACTAAAGCCGACCATAGAGGGTTCGAATCTCAGCCGGTTCATGCTGAACCATGTATGGACAGGCTGAAGGTACCCAAGTTAATCTGTCAACTTGGGTAAAACCAGCCTGTTGAAATTTACATGCGATTATTAATAGCGGCTGTGTTCTCCCTCTCGTGGAGTCATTATATTCTCCCGACAAGGGGGTGGGGGTTAGGATAGAATATTGCTCCATCTATGGCTGGCTTTAGGCCTTATTCACATGGGCCTCAGCCTGTATAAGAGCTGTGTGTACAGCATGCTTCTACAAGGCATTTGTACAGCTTTTGGCAAGCTTTGATTATCTTTGTTTAAGACCTTAGAAGTAACTTTAGTTCTAGTTTGAGGATGTTAAACACAGACCTTGCACATGGGTGCCTGCGCCCATAAGTGTAAATCTCAATAGATTTCCCTTCTATTCCTCTGTACTGGTAACTACTCAAAATTGGGGATTTTCTTCCACTCCTGGGGATAATGGTCACCAGTACAGAGAGGTTGAGTCTCCACAACGAGGGCACAGACGGCAATAAAAACCTGATAAGGCTTCTGAAAAAGATGACTGAAAGCTTTGTAAATGCTTGCTGTACACACCACTCTTCAGTTTAGCATTTACAATTTTGAGGCCAAAGTAGACAGACTACTTAGCTCTGTAATCCATCTTGTTTCCTTTCTTCTGAAGCCTGAATAAACATATTCTTTTTGATACTGTAATGTAGTCATGCTGTATTTTTAACAAAGCGCTGTAGCAAGGGTTACATTGCCCTGTGCTGGCAGTACATAGGAGATTCAGACACCAGCTCTCTCACATAAAGCAGCGGTCTGACTCTCCAGTGCTCCGACATTTACCCTCTGAACCTGCTCCAAACAAAAAGGGCTGCTCAGGGTGGGGTAAATACTATTGAATGGGGAGTCTACTGCACTACAGTAATAAACAATAAAGGCTCAGTTGAGTTTAAGAAAGACATGATGAGCCATAAGTATAAGGACACTGCTGTTTTGTGTGCCTTTACAGAATACTCAGTGCAGGAAGTCGGAGTTGTTGCAGTGATTGGAGTTTCTCTCTGTTCCTTCTTTCTTGGGATCATGCTGACAATCGGACTTTGGTGCATTCACAAAAAGACTGGTGAGTCATAATGGTCCTCATTGCATGATCACGTATGCATATATGTACTTTTTTTTTGCAGTTTTGGATTGAGTAGAGAGGGTTAAAACCCATCAGTTTTTTTTTTTTTTGCATTCTCTGTACCATTGAGGACGTTTTCCTTACTACTTGTCCCAAAGATGCAATGGGAAGTTGAAGAGATTTCTTAACTTGAGAAAAACTAACCTCTTCGACAGTTGTCCCCATTGGAAGATTTCCCCCCACCTCTTGTTCTGGAGACTGCTCTAAAATGTTGGATTTCTCCCCACTTTCTGTTTTGATGACAGTTGTCACCAGAACAAATATTAGAGGGTTAATATCCCCAGTGGGGACAAATACAGCAAGATAAACTTGACAGAGGGTCTAATATTTTCCCATTTTATCCAAAACTAAAATAAAAAGGTTTGCCTAGGGATACATTTTAACTATAGACATAAGTCAGTGCTCACCAGACTTCGCATGAATACCACCAAAAAAAACTCTGCTTGGGGATAGTGCCCAATTATAATACAGCTATGTTTCCAGGTACATAACATTTGCATGTGTATGGTGCCAACTGTTTGCTTATTTTAAGAAAAGAACAGACTTTTTTTTTCTTCAATAAATTCAGTTTACTTAATCACTTCAATACAGGGCATTTTCACCCCCTTCCTGCCCAGGCCAATTTTTAGTTTTCAGCGCTGTCGCACTTTGAATAAAAATTGCGTGGTCATGCAACACTGTACCAAAATAGAGCTTTCTTTTGGTGGTATTTGATTACCTCTGCGGTTCTTATTTTTTTGCGCTATAAACAAAAAAACACAATATTTTTTACTTTTTGCTATAATAAATATCCCAGTTTAAAAATAAATAAATAAAATTTTCCTCAGTTTAGGCCGATGTGTATTCTTCTACATATTTTTGGTTGAAAAAAAAATTGCAATAAGTATATATTAATTGGGTTGCGCAAAAGTTATAGCGTCTACAAAATAGGGGATAGATTTAGGGCATTTTTTCTACTAGTAATGGCAGCGATCTGCAATTTTTATCGTGACTGTGACATTTCGGCAGACATATCGGACACCTTTGACACTATTTTGGGACCATTCACACAGCGATCGGTGCTATAAAAATGCACTGATTACTGTGTAAATGTCACTGGCAGGGAAGGGGTTAACACTAGGGGGCAATCAAGGTGTTAAATGTGTTACCTAGGGAGTGATTCTAACTGTAGGGGGAGGGGACTCACAAGGGGAGGAGACCGATCTGTGTTCATCTGTACAAGGAACACACCAGAGGTCTCCACACACAGATCCAAGTCCCTGCTCTATTACCGGCAATCGTAGGTGCCCGGCGGACATCGTGGCCACCGCATACGCGCACCATCTCCCGAGTGTTGCGCGCCCCCCAGATGGCCGGGAAGCCCAGGACGTCATATGACATCCGCCCAAGATGGGAGATCCCTACTGCAGACTTCATATGTCTATGGGCGGGTAGGGAAGTGGTTAAACTTGCTAATTGCTTACTGTGAATTCGACCCCTTATGCTGATGTCACCACTGGGATTCCTCTTCTGGATCCTGAGAGAACCCCACTACTGCACAACTTATATAAAAAGTGTCCATATCACACAGGCGTGACATGGACATCTGAAGAAGGACCCCGCTTCCTGTAATTAGAAGAGAGAAGACTGCAGATTTAGGTGAGTAAAAAGAGCATTGATGGTCAGCGATTAGTTAGAGTGGGGTAGAGGAAACATAGGGGGAGCCTGGAGATAAACTTTAAAGCCCCCACCATCCATGTTTCATGCAAGAGATTTCTCTTCTCTTTTTGTCCTGTAGACACCACAGGAAATGAGAGTAAATCTCTTCACAGAGAGGTAAATCTCCAGTTGTTACTGTAACAAGAATCCCCATTGGAAGATCCCCCCTCTATTCCTTTTCTGGTGACAATTCAAATTTTTGGATTTGCCCTCACCTTCAGTCCCAGTGACAACGGTCACCAGAGCAAAGGGATGTAGACACCCGACAAAGGACTACACCGGGTATAAAAAAAAGAGGAGAAGGCTCGGGACTGGCGTGTCATGTGACCATTGCTTTATTCAAGTAAAAAAGGCGTTTATTTTTTATTTTTTTAATCTAGTGTCTATTTATTTTTATTTTTTTCAGAGGGGATGGGTTAAAATTATGCCAGCGATGGGATACATTCTTGACAAGGGCAAAAGTCAAGGCTCCATCAACAAATTGGTCCTAGGATATAAGGAGCTCCACGGGGCAATGGGACCATCATGGGTAGTTGGGGGAACCTGTCTGCACTTCAGCACTGTCCCCTTAGACACCATTAGAAGTTCTCTTTAGGATTGCTATGATATGTTTGGGGTAGTCTAAGGCCCCATACACACGAGAGGATTTATCCGCGAATACGGTCCAGCGGACCGTTTCCGCGGATAAATCCTCTCGAGGATTTCAGCGGATTTCTCTGCGATGGAGTGTACTCACCATCGCATTGAAAACCGCGCCGAAATCCTCTGGCGATGACGTGTCGCGCCGTCGCCGTGATTATGACGCGGCGACGTGCGCGACGCTGTCATATAAGGAATTCCACGCGTGCGTCGAATCATTACGACGCATGCGGGGGATCCCTTCGGACGGATGGATCCGGTGAGTCTATACAGACCAGCGGATCCATCTGTTGGGATGGATTCCAGCAGATAGATTTGTTTAGCATGTCAGCGAATATTCGATCTGCTGGAATCCATCCCAGGGGATAAATATCCGCGGAAACAGATCCGCTGGAGTGTACACACCATAGGATCTATCCGCTGAAACCCATTCGCTGGGATTTTTCAGCGGATGGATTCTATCGTGTGTATGGGGCCTAAGAAGAACTGTCTATAGCATACTGTTTCTACAGCAAAATAAAGCATTACTACAGACAAACACACAAATAATTTAGTTGTATACACGAAGGACAAAATTCTAATGATAATCTTCTTGAAAGTTGAGGTGTCTCCTGTATGCCACGTGTCCCACAGGCTCTGTTTATATGACAATGGATTTTTTTTTCTACAGTTCCCACCTATCAAGGGACACAGAGCTCCTGAGGACTTCAAGATTTCTGACATACAAACGCAAGAGGAAACACTGTAACCAACTGGATCCATAATATTGTTCATTAGATGATAGTCGCAAATAAAATGTATATTCTGTTTTTTTTTATTTGTTGTGAATTATATACCCGAGTTAAAAAGGAAAGCCACGAATGGCACCGCAACACCCTGCAGTAGGACAATTATGCTGATGTTCGTTGCAGTAACACATTGAAACATGTTTTAACTAGGGTTGTCCCGATACCGATACTAGTATCGGAACCGATACCAAGCATTTTCCCGAGTACAGTTCCCCCATCCGTTCTGCTCTCTCCCTCCATGCTCCTGTGTCCCCCCCCTCTCTGTGCCACTGCCGTTCTGCTCTCCCCCTCCGTGCCGCTGCTGTCCTCCATTCTGCTCTCCCCCTCCATGCTCCGTGTCCCCCCTCCATGCCGCTGCCATTCTGCTCTCCCCCTCCATGCTCCGTGTCGCTGCCGTTCTGCTCTCCCCCTCCGTGCCGCTGCGCTCTCCCCCTCTGTGCCGCTGCTGTCCTCCATTCTGCTCTCCCCCCTCCATGCTCTGTGTCCCCCCTCCATGCCGCTGCCGTTCTGCTCTCCCCCTCCGTGCCGCTGATGTCCTCCATTCTGCTCTTCCCCCTCCATGCTCGGTGTCCTCCCTCCATGCCAATGACGTTCTGCTCTCCCTCTCCGTGCCGCTGCTGTCCTCCATTCTGCTCTCCCCCTTCCATGCTCCGTGTCCCCCCTCCGTGCCGCTGCCGTTCTGCTCTCCCCCTCCAAGCCGCTGCGGTCCTCTGCTCTCCCCCTCCGTGCTCTGTGTCCCCCTCTGCCAGGATGGAGAGCGGCGGCAGGAGCCGCTAAACCCGGCTCCTACCTTTTCTGAATGAACAGAGTCAGTGATCACTGACTGTCCATTCATATGACTGAGAAACTGTGTTTACGATGCTTCAGTTTATGAATGGATAGGAGCCTCTGTCTCCTGTCCATTCATTTCCAGTGCAGATGAGAAAGGGACTGGGGAATTTGTGTCCTTAGTACCTTTCTCTGTCTCAAAGGTGAGATATATAATAACAATAATAATAATGTGGTTGCATAAGTGTGCACACCCTCTTATAAATGGGGATGTAGCAGTGTTCAGAATTAACCAATTACATTCAAATTCATGTTAATGAAAGGGCCTCTGATTAACCCCAAATAAAGTTCAGCTGTTCTAGTAGGTCGCACCCTACAGAAAAAGCCATGGTCCACAGAGAGCTTCCAAAGCAGAGGGATCTCATTGTTTAAAGGTATCAGTCAGGAGAAGGGTACAAAAGAATTTCCAAGGCATTAGATATACCATGGACCACAATCATCATCAAGTGGAGAAAATATGGCACAACAAGGGACGTCCCTCCAAAATTGATGCAAAGACAAGAAGAAAACTGGTCAGGGAGGCTGCCAAGAGGCCTACAGTCTGGTGTGGTTGACAGTGAGTCTGGTTAGTACAGACCCAACTGGGGTTCTCGGCCACCCTCTACCCTTAACAGACACAGGATGACTTACACATATGTGGTGCCGGAGGAGCTAGACAAGGAGTTTCCAGAGCTCTCCAAGATAAGCTGGGTTCCACTAGCCCCCCTGCCCAAAGTGACTCCCGGCACATACAGGTGGTTCTCAAAAAATTAGCATATTGTGATAAAGTTCATTATTTTCTGTAATGTACTGATAAACATTAGACTTTCATATATTTTAGATTCATTACACACAACTGAAGTAGTTCAAGCCTTTTTATTGTTTTAATATTGATGATTTTGGCATACAGCTCATGAAAACCCCAAATTCCTATCTCAAAAAATTAGCATATCATGAAAAGGTTCTCTAAACGAGCTCTTAACCTAATCATCTGAATCAACTAATTAACTCTAAACACCTGCAAAAGATTCCTGAGGCTTTTAAAAACTCCCAGCCTGGTTCATTACTCCAAACCGCAATCATGGGTAAGACTGCCGACCTGACTGCTGTCCAGAAGGCCATCATTGACACCCTCAAGCAAGAGGGTAAGACACAGAAAGAAATTTCTGAACGAATAGGCTGTTCCCAGAGTGCTGTATCAAGGCACCTCAGTGGGAAGTCTGTGGGAAGGAAAAAGTGTGGCAGAAAACTCTGCACAACGAGAAGAGGTGAGCGGACCCTGAGGAAGATTGTGGAGAAGGACCGATTCCAGACTTTGGGGGACCTGCGGAAGCAGTGGACTGAGTCTGGAGTAGAAACATCCAGAGCCACCGTGTACAGGCATGTGCAGGAAATAGGCTACAGGTGTCGCATTCCCCAGGTCAAGCCACTTTTGAACCAGAAACAGCGGCAGAAGCGCCTGGGCTACAGAGAAGCAACACTGGACTGTTGCTCAGTGGTCCAAAGTACTTTTTTCGGATGAAAGCAAATTTTGCATGTCATTCAGTAATCAAGGTGCCAGAGTCTGGAGGAAGACTGGGGAGAGGGAAATGCCAAAATGCCTGAAGTCCAGTGTCAAGTACCCACAGTCAGTGATGGTCTGGGGTGCCATGTCAGCTGCTGGTGTTGGTCCACTGTGTTTTATCAAGGGCAGGGTGAATGCAGCTAGCTATCAGGAGATTTTGGAGCACTTCATGCTTCCATCTGCTGAAAAGCTTTATGGAGATGCAGATTTAATTTTTCAGCACGACCTGGCACCTGCTCACAGTGCCAAAACCACTGGTAAATGGTTTACTGACCATGGTATTACTGTGCTCAATTGGCCTGCCAACTCTCCTGACCTGAACCCCATAGAGAATCTGTGGGATATTGGGAAGAGAAAGTTGAGAGACGCAAGACCCAACACTCTGGATGAGCTTAAGGCCGCTACCGAAGCATCCTGGGCCTCCATAACACCTCAGCAGTGCCACAGGCTGATTGCCTCCATGCCACGCCGCATTGAAGCAGTCATTTCTGCAAAAGGATTCCCGACCAAGTATTGAGTGCATAACTGAACATAATTATTTGAAGGTTGACTTTTTTTTTATTAAAAACACTTTTCTTTTATTGATCGCATGAAATATGCTAATTTTTTGAGATAGGAATTTTGGGTTTTCATGAGCTGTATGCCAAAATCATCAATATTAAAACAATAAAAAGGCTTGAACTACTTCAGTTGTGTGTAATGAATCTAAAATATATGAAAGTCTAATGTTTATCAGTACATTACAGAAAATAATGAACTTTATCACAATATGCTAATTTTTTGAGAACCACCTGTACAGTTTATAGGTCACATTAAAAGGGGTTGTAAAGGTTAATTTATTTTCTAAATAGGTTCTTTTAAGCTAGCGCATTGTTGGTGCACTTACCTTTTCCTTCGATTTCCCTATATGTTTTTTTTTTTTTTGCTTTGCCTGAATTTCTCACTTCCTGTTCCTCCTCAGTAAGCTTGCCCCCATTATCTGAGCCGTTCTGGCTGGGGGGTTAGTCAGCGTGCTCGCCCCCTCCCTTGGGACTACATCCCTGTGGGGAGACACCCTGAAAACCTAAAATATACCTTCCCCTATCCTTGTAAGCAAACCAGGAGTGGTGAAACACATCAATGCAGGTAGGTCCCAAGTTGGAGACATTGCTGTATGCAGTCATTTTGTTTATAACTAATAAATACGGCACTGAGAATGAAGTGTGGCCGACATAGGCGTGCGCACAGGGTGTGCCAGGTGTGCCTGGGCACACCCTAATCACTCTGTGTGGTGCAGATTGCATCAAAATATACTGCGTTAAACATGCAGTAACGCACAGAAAAATACAGCATTAAATGGCACATAACACACCGAAATATACCACGTTAAACGTGCACTAATGCACAGAAATATGCTGCATCAAACGTGCAGTAACACACTGGAATATACTGCTTTAAACATGCAGTAATGCAAAGAAATACACCAAAGCTCCCTAATGGGGCTCCTAAAATAAAATAAATATATAATAAAAATATAAAACTACTAACACTGTCCACTGCCCTACTGACACCATTCTCTGCCCTACTGACACCGTCCACCGCTCTGCTGACACCATCAGTATACTGTATATACACATGCAAATAGGTTTGAGCTGTGGGGTGCACACCCTAATGCAATAGGCTGCGCACACCTATGGTGGCCGATATATTTGTGGTTTTCAGTGCATTTGAAGAGATGTGGAGCTTGGATTTTGTTATTCTGAATTCTCATCACATGGAAACAAACTTTACAATCTTGGATGGAAGACTATACTGTATGCAATGGAAGGCTTAATCTTTAATTGTTTCCAGTACTCCCCCCCCCCCTTGTGGTGTTCCAGGGAAGCCAATGGGCTGCTTAGATTTCAGCTGTAGGAAAGTGAAGGAAAGCTGATTGGTTGCTGGGGGTTATTACATACTCGTGCCTATGAAATAAAAGCAGCAGAGAGCCTTACTGTGTACCGTATTTATCTTGCTATAACGCGCCCCGGCTTATAGCGCGCACCCCCGAACTTGAAGTAAAATTCCTGGAAAAAAAATACTTACAGTTTGGATGCCCCTCGTCGGTCTCTTGTCCGTCATCCATCGTGTCCTGCCTGGCGTCCATCGGCGGCCTTGTCCGGTCCGGCGTCCTTCTGCGGCCATCATGGTGTCCTCCCCGCTTCCCGCACTGTGTTTGAACCACTGTGCCGACATATACCGAGCGCAGTACACTCGGATATAGTTGGGCAGGCTCGGCTCCTCTCGCGTAAAGGACGTACAGGACGTTACCGTGAGAGGTGCCCTGCCTGCCCGACTATACCTGAGTGTACTGCGCTCGGTATATGCCGGTGCAGTGGTTCAAACACAGCGCGGGAAGCGGGTTCGGTGTATATCGCGCACCCATGATTTTGCCCTGATTTTCAGGGCAAAAAAGTGCGCTGTATACGCCGATAAATACGGTAATAAGATCGTCATCAGTAATTCACAAGGCCCCAGCTTTATTATTTCTTGTACATCCTGTGACCCTCAGATCCTGATCCCATAGATTTACACACTGACGGTTCTGCCCCGTACAAACTGACACAAAACGTATTAAGAAGAGTGAACGATTTTATTGGGTAAAGTGAGAATGTGGCACCGGAGCCACTACAATACCCCCGGCGAGGGGCATGATACAATTCCTCCAGTCACATGTGAAGTGCAGAGGGAGCGCAGTATGGCACCATTAGAACACAACAGGTAGAAACACAATATTTGTACAATGTTCATTAGCTACAAGGACACCTTGGAGAAGATCATTTATCATACAAATAGGAAAAGAAGTGCAAAGTATTTATAAAAAAAAAAAAAAGTTTTGCCTGCAAAGTCTCACTCCCCTCTTATAACTCTGCCTGTGGCTGCAGAGCATCACTCTAGAGCCACTACCCTTCATGTGACTGCAGCGTATCGTTCCAGTTCAACAACCCTTAGGGCTCATTCATGTGTGCGACTATACTGTTGCCCCTCTGAAAAGCAATTTGTGGCGAATCACTATTCTGAGGGTGTTTGACAGGCAGTAGGGAGGAAATAGGTCTGCTTTTCACACCCAGCTTTAACCCTCAAAATGCCAAATAATTGCATTCATTACAAGCAATTGTGGTGCAGTCCCATTCAGGCAGTACCACCTGCTGAAAGCAACATGTTTAATTTTTGCTGTGGCCGTGGCATGTGTACAGCCCTGAGTGGCTGGGTGCTCTAGTTTATGGGCTCAGCCACTCATGCGATTGAGCCCATACTGTGGCTGCAGAGCATCATTGTAGCCATGACCCTTACTGTGGCTGCAGAGCATCACCCCCCCCCCCCCATACCTATAGAGCATTATCTTACAGCATTTAATGTAGCGGCAGATCATCACTCTACTGTGTCCTTAGTGTCTGCTAAGTATTGCTCTACCACTGGATTCCCTCATGGTGTGGGTACACTGTATGGTCACTGAAATACTGTTCCACACGTGGCTGCAGGATAGGACTGCACTGCTGCATTCCTATCATGATTCTTCATATTGAAGACAGCTGGAAATGCCTACAAAGCATTACAACACTAAGACCAAAGTCTCTGCAGACCATCATCTCCCCATTAAGAAATATACACAGCACTAATTAGCTATTCTACGTTTTATAAAGCAAACTACCTGTGTGAGAAGCATCAAATGAAAGCTACCACTACCCGACTCCTTGTCAGTGTACTAAGCATAAAAATGAAAATGTGCTACATAAGCTTAAAAAAAGCTGCACAACCATCGATAGATAGTGTAATACATAAGCATTAAAGTAAAAACTCAAAATAGCAATAAAACATGAATACATTCAATATAAAAGTGAATATAGGAGCAACAAATCAAGTGACTGGAATAAAAAAAAAAAAAAAGTGTAAACGTGACACAAATACAGATCCAGAACGACTGGATGGAAGTCTTGATCACGCTATTAATTAGTGCTGCAGACACGACACCTCACACGCCCCACCACCCAGTGTACAATAAAACTCTTACCAGAGAAATTAGACTCAATTAGCCAGATTCAGGTAGACGTGCCTAACTTTAGGTAGGCGTAGCGTATCTCATATACGCTACGCCGCCGTAAGTTAGAGAGGCAAGTACAGTATCCACAAACAACTTGCGTCCTACGTTACGGTGGCATAGTGTAAATGTGCCGGCATAAGCGCGCCTAATTCAAATGTGGAAGATGTGGGCGTGTTTTATGCAAAAAAAGCATGACCCCCACGTAAATGACGTTACATGCGCCGTCCGTGGACGTAACCCAGTGCGCATGCTCCAAATTACGCCGCAAAGACTCATTGGTTTCGACGTGAACGTAAATTACGGCCAGCCCCATTCACGGACGACTTACGCAAATGACGTAAACCGTGAAAAATTTGACGCGGTTCCGACGTCCATACTTAACATTGGCTGCGCCATCTTTTTGGTGGTTTATCTTTACGCCTGAAAACGCCTTACGTAAACGGCGTATCTTTACTGCGACGGGCAAGCGTACGTTCGTGAATAGGTGTATCTCGCTGATTTACGTATTCTAGGCGTAAATCAGCGTACACGCCCCTAGCGGCCAGCATAAATAGACAGCTAAGATACGACGGCGCCGGCGGTCGTATCTTAGCAACATTTAGGCATATCTCAATTTGAGAATACGCTTAAATATACGACGGCGCAGATTCAGAGTTACGACAGCGTATCTACTGATACGCCGTCATATCTCTACCTGAATCTGGCTATTTAAGATTAAAGCCTTGTACACACAATCAGATATTCAGATGACTGTTCGTCGTTTTTTTGTTGCATGCTATTCATATCGAAAGTGAAGAGGTTACTCACCATAGGAAAAATCTCGTACGACAGAATTTAAACTTTAGTGACATAAAGTGTTGAATAGTTGTATTTGTTTGTTTCTGAGCATGTGTAGTCTTGCTTTTACGATTGTTTTCTTATGAAAACTGTACCAATTAAATAAAAATCGGACTTTGAGTTCAGGTACATTTTATCGCCTGCACATTCAGCGTTTGTCTGATAAACCAGAATCGGCTGTCGAAAGCACCGTACCAACGATCCAAAAAATCTTCCGATTTTCGTATCGTGTGTACGGGACTATAAAGGGTCAAATAAGCTTGTGTATCCGTCTAGTCCCCTGCTCAGAATCATATGCCTCCGCTACAGTCTCATGATTGTCACGTCAATAAACAGCCAGTATGGGATCATGGTAAAGGAAAAAGCCAAGAAAACCACATAGTGTAAAACTGCATATATAAAAAAATTATTGTAAAAAGCCTCCAATTATTCACAATATAAAAGAAGGAGACGTGCTCAGTAAAAAGCCGATCTTGGGCATCAAACCAACAACTTCCTGGTTGTAGAGTGCATGGTGACGTCACTGCGCACTCTACAACCAGGAAGTTGTTGGATTAATTCTCGAGATCAACTTTTTACTGAGCACGTCCCTTTCTTTTATATTGAGTAATTCAAGGCTTTTTACAATCAATCAATTTTTAATATACAGTGGAACCTTGGATTACGAGCATAATCCATTCCAGGAGAATTCTTGTAATCCAAAGCATTCGTATATCAAAGCGAGTTTCCCCATAGAAGTCAATGGAAAACTAAAATGAAATTTGTTCCGCATTGACTTTAATGGTTTGCAATACAGTATGTGGCCAGAGGTGAGGGGGCACCAGAGAGCCTCGGAAATGATTAGGGACAGAGCGGGAACGGATTATTTCTGAAAGGCTCCTATCGGCTCTGCTGGGCTCCGGCACCCCCGCACCTCAGGCCAAATGCGGTACTGCACACCCCATTAGCTTGAATTCTTTTGCAAGACAACACTCGCAAACCGAGTCAGAATTACAACAAATAAAAAATAAATTGCTCGTCTTTCAAAATGCTCATTAACCCCGTTACTCGTAAACCAAGGTTCCACTGTACAGTATTTTATATGTGTCAGATTTGGCTTTTTGTTTCTCCACTTTTTTGTGTCATACCAATACAAACAAAATAAATAATCATGAGAATCCCTAAACATTTGTAATTGCAACCATTTTCTGGGCAAAGTGGTGCATTATCTGACAGAAATGCAGGGGTGCCAATATTTTTGGCCATGACTATATGCGGTTTTACATTATGTGGCTTCCTTAGTTTTTTCCCTTAAAGTGGATGTAAACCCACATTTTTTTTGATGTCACAATGTAGATTATAAGATTTCCTATCATCTGTGCCCAGTCTTGCCACACAGAGTATATACAGCTCTTTTATTGTTCAGTGAGATAAAACGGATTAACAGAGAAAAACCTTGGTCCGTTCCGCCCCCTTGCTGTGAGTGACAGGTTATTTACATATCTCATGCACTTTTATATCTTAAAAAGTCCATTTGCTCTGGTAAGAGTTTTATTGTACACAGGGTGTGGCGGAGCACGTGACGGGTCAGTGTGTCTGCAGCACTAATAGCGTGGATCAAGACTTCCATCCAGTCGGATTTTGGACGGTTTATGTTACTACCACACTTTTTTTTTTTACTTTTATTCCAGTCACTCTGTTCGTTGCACCTATATGAATATTTAATGAATTCTTTTTTATTGCCATTTCTAGTGTGGCACTTTTCTGTAGTACACTAATTTAGGGCCGTGATGTGGCTCCCATAAATCGGCTCGTGGAGCTAGTATACAGCACAGTATGTCAAAGACTGGCAGCTTTCATCAAAGGCTTCACACCAGGGTGCCTTGATTCTAGATCTAGGCAGATTCGCTTACGTTTCTTTTTATAAAGCTGGCACTAATATTTTGCCAGCCTCTTCTGCAGGCACTTTGCTGCAAGAACCATTGTCACCCCGTCCCCTCGGTGGGTGCTCCTCTTCTGCAGGCACTTTGCTGCAAGAACCATTGTCACCCCGTCCCCTCGGTGGGTGCTCCTTGTACATCTGCCACTCAGTACAGCTAGACAAAGACATCTACTACTATTTACATACTATACACATATACACAACAGCCGTGCCAGGAGCTCCCAGCACAGAACAGTGCACCATTCAGAATATTAGGGGAAGGTCTGCTGACATTACACAGCTCTAAACCTTCCCAATACACCAGTTACATATTCAGAGAAATACTTTACTATAGTAATCTGTAGTGACCTTGTGCGGGCAGTTATTGCACTTTAACGTAAACAAAATATATATGTTTTATATATATATACTGTATATAGAATACTTCCTGTATATTTTATTATTCTGACCTTCTAAAGAGTAAGCCAAAGGTTACACCAATGACAATTCCAGATGTTCTATTCAAATGCTAAAATGTACCAGTACCATAAGGCTTGGGTAGATGGGTGCCCCTCAAGTCTCATATTTGCTCAGTTCTGTGCACCAGCAGATAAAGTTCCTATAGGACTTTTATTCTGGATTGATTGGGAATTGGCACATCTGAACACAGGTTAGGAAACACCCTGGCCCACAGCAAGGCCATTGGAAGCTGTGTCACCCACATCTGATGTGCTTGTATGCCCTTTTTAGTGTATGTACAGGCACTATATATTATTTTTATGACCCATCATCAAGCAGCACCAACAGAAATTGAGGGGGGAAAAGAAGTCCCAGGAGAACCGCACATCACACAAAACCCTCATGTGAAGAGTGACTCTGCCTCATCCTAGAGACTGTCCAGGCCCTACTCCTGACAGGTTTCACCCCCACCCACAGGGCTTAGGTCGTAGGGAACCCATGACTAAGCCCCGTGGGCAGGACCAAACAGGTTTCCTATGACCAAGCCCCGTGGGTGGGTGAAACTTGTCAGGGGTGTGGCCATTTACATGATAGTTTTGTCTGATGGGACTTCTTTTCCTTCCTCATTTTTTATGATGCTGAGAGCTCTTTCCCTGCCTGCACTCCCAGCGGTCGTCAGCATATAAGAACCTACTAGAGCCTAAAGTGGCACCTTTAATTTATTTTTATGGAGCACCAACAGTACTCACAGTATTGCTGGCAAAGCTGGTTGTGCAAGCTCCAGGTTCTCTATAGCCATTATGGTGATAGGTTTGCCAGAGGTGTACATTTCCATGGCCTGTGGGCCTTCAACTACTGTGGAATAACACATTTCAGCCAAGGACTGATAAGGCATCCTGGGATTTTCATCTCCATAGCAGTTGTTGAGCCAAAGCTCATTCCAATCCAATTTTCTATATAACTTTTAGCGAACTCCACCTAAAGCACTTGGTTGAAGAATAATGAGGTAAAGAGAAAACATGAGTCTCATTTTATCACCTCTGGATATACACAGTTATGTTCTATGACATTATTCATATAATGTTAGAGCTGAAGCACTGAATAGCTGTGTGTGCTTGTGGCAATCACCTCCTTCTCCGCTGTCTGTCTCCCGTGGCGGTCTCACCCGAACCAATTCTTCAATCAACATCGGGTGCAGGGTCTGGCATCTCTATTAAGGGAAACAGGAAGTGAAGCCTCGCGGCTTCACAGGCTATTTTTTACTTCCTACAGCGCATGTGAATGGTCCCATAGTTTTCTGGGACCGGTTATGTGTCCCAGAACACTGCGAGGGAAGGAGGGGGGCCAAATTTCTGGCCTAAATCGCCGGGGCAATCTGACCTGGAAGTGGGTACCTGTCAAAACCAGGAATCTTCTCCAAAAAGTGCTAAATGTGGCAGTGGGAGGAGAGTGCAAATAAAAAGGAGCTTCCTCTTCTGGGTGGAGCTCTACTTTAAGAAACTACTGTCCAAGCAGAATCAGCTACCAAGTGTTATATTAAATTCCTCTACAAGCCTTTGACACAAACACTTTTTCTGGTTATGGATGTGGGAGGAGTGGAGATTGGTTAGAACCTCCATCATGCTCTAACAAAGCATTTTTCTGATACAGAATTGGGGTTATGTAGTCATTTAAAGAACAATTGAAGTCTCATCCCTTGTTTTTTTTTTTTTTTTCATGACCCTGAACCCCACGTTATGATTTCTTACTGGTTTTTGTATATGCCTTAAAATGTGTTTTTATCTTACTTTAAATATACTGCCTGCACTTCTGTACGGGGCGCGCAGAGATGAAGAAGTGCTGCACCCTCAGCACATGTATCCTCATATACACACCTACAAATGGCAGAGAAAGGAAATGGTTGTGTCTGACCAGATCAGTTAGAGTGCAAAATGTGATCACACTCCGGAATCAAATGGAGGTTGCTGATACAATATCTCTCTGCCTGCATATCTAGTTCTCAAAAATCAATTAGGATTTACATCCCTTTAAAATGTATTGTATGGGGCATGGGCGCCCGCGCCCCCCAACAATCTGCGTTTTTCTTACCTTTGTGGTAAAACCAGTGAAAGAAAAAAAGGGAGCACAAATGCTAAAGCATTGATTTCTAAAGGGGCACAGATAGCAGTGATCTTTCATTCTGTCACAGAAGTGGTTATATAAAATGTGTCTGTAGTCTATGAATTTCTTCTAACGCATGCACCCAGTCTTCAAAAACTTCTACGGCAAGTTTGGAGTCTTTGATAATCTCTTGCATCATGCCCGTAAACGTCTACTCTCTCTGACTGCATTCTGTTATATTACATTCACTGACTAAGGCTGGGTTCACACTACTTTCATCCTACTTTGCTCTGTGTTCAATGTTTCCCTATGAGAGCGTCTTGTAGCGTCCTACACAAGTCGGTCCGACTTTGAAAATGCTCCCTGTACTACTTTTGGTCCTACATTGATCCTACTTCAGGCCCATTGAATATCATTGAAGTCGGACCAAAGTAGTATCCTGTTCATGAAAGTAGGATGGATGTAGGACCAATGTAGGATAAATGTAGGACCAATGTAGCAGAGCAAAGTAGGATGAAAGTAGTGTAGTAGTGTGAACCCAGCCTAATATGGAGTTGATTTACTAAAACTGGAGCGTGCAAAATCTGGTGCAGCTGTGCATGGTAGCCAATGAGCTTCTAACTTCAGGTTGTTCAATTAAGCTTTGACATAATTAACCCTGGAAGCTGATTGGGGCCGCACTGCAGGACCCCTACATCATGAGAGATGGCCACCACTAAATAAAATGGTTCAGAGTTCTCTTTACCTCATTACGCTTCACTTTAAATAGTTATTTAGGGGTGGAGATCTTCTTCAAACACCTTGAAATGTGCTTGACAGCAAGAACAAGCAAAAAGAAAACAAGGCCGCTACCTCCTAAAAAGACGGTAAAGAGGATTTTTCGAAGATTTAAACAGTAGCACAGACATTTGTAACAACAGGACCTGTCACATCTGTAAATCTATAGTGGCATCTTGGACCTTTAAAGAAATGATCATTAAAAAAAACAATAAAAACAAATACATCTTACTGGTTTAGTTTGCGGACACCGAGGCATTTACAATAAACAAAATAATCATATACAAATATGTACACATAAAAGCAATTTGATCTTTAGTGTCGGAGTTTGGGTAACACTTTAGGTAAGTGGTTGATGTAGTGGGCTGGTTTATTGGATAGAGGCATGTCGGTAGGTTTGGCACACCCAGAGCGGGCTAAATAGAGGTACATTAATTCCATGTGCGGAACACTGATGGTGGAAGTGAGGAAGGTTCAACAGGTGGCTAAGGATCACATCACACATATACTATGCTCCATACTGTTAGGCTTTGACAGGTTTGTAACACAGACCCAATAGCTAAAAAAGGCACAGGCATAGGTTACCTTCAGTGAAAACTGCTTGCTAGAATCAATAGTTCCAGAGATACACGCAGCCAAATATAGGCAAATCCTTTTTCCTGTAAAAGTCAAGCTTGGCCCAACACCATTTCAAGCCTCCATAATGGTCTGTAATGCCTCATACACACGCTCGGGATTTCCAACTGGAAAAAAAAAAGAGCTGGTTCTCTTTTTTTGACAGCGGTTTTTGGTAGTTTTCCCGTCGGAAAAACTGCGAATGAGCATACACACGGCCGGGATTCCTCGCCAAAAGCTCTCATCGCAGTTTTCCCGTTGGAAAACCCGGTCGTGTGTATGAGGCATTAGGCCACTCATTACTTAAAGGGCTAATAGGTAAGCTTGGATGGTGGAAGGGGTTGGGGCCAATGTATACTTTTAGGCTGGCCTCGCACCCAAGTGTACCTGTTGTATTGTGCATTGGAAACATGCACTGTGCATGTGTTTTGGGAATACTCAAATTTTTATGGGCCCCCAAAGCACATCAATGCAGTTAATGCACGTAACCCTATAACACATCACATACAGTACATGTGAAAAACACTCAATTTTCTATGGAGGAAGATGGAGTCAGAAATGCTCTATGGTACAAGGACTTATAGAAAATACTTGGGAACAAGTACCACAATAATTTTAGTTGCCTATATCTCTAGGACTACTGCTCCTGACATGGCTATTGCCACCGGTATCTTCCCACTTTGCATTATTGACTGTCAATTTCTAAGGTTTGTGATAGGGTAACTTTAATGGTTTCTCTGCCACCATCTACGGGGGTGTCTAGTGCTGTCTAAATATGGAAGAAAGTTAAAGGCTTGGCAGTCAATTCTTGAGACAGACCGGAAATAAGTCCCGGGGCACATAGGCATTAACTTGTAAACGCCAGACTGAGAATTAGGTACAGCAAGCACTAACAAAGCACTAACAAAGCATCGTACAGGCTCCCAGCTGCTTTCTGGACCTCCATATGGAAGTACCAAGTACAGATCTGTACTGGGAGAAATAGAGTCAGACATAATGGCTCTCTCTGGCCTTAATGATTTTACAATCAGTTCGGGCCTGTTCATACCCACTGGTGTGTGATACCCTGTCATTTATTCCGATTCACCCAATTCTTAATATGTAAGCTTGTTGTGTCAATAGGACAGCCAGGTACAAATTTCAGAAGGTGAAGTTGGCAAATGGAAAAAATAAAAAATAAAATCAGTAAAAGTTTTATTTTAGGGCTTATTCAGATTGATGCGTTATGGTATGGTTTGATGTGGCAAAACCTGTGCTACTGCAATGTATGCACTGGGCAGCCTTGTGATAACAATATTTTTGAATAGCACTCTAATGCACAGTTACAGTTGTGGGAATAGCACCAGAACTGTTGTGCACTGCAATGTACATGTGTGGCCCCCTGCTTTAAGAAAATGTACAATTTTCCAAAGTACAACTTAATGTAATGTGCTGCATTATTGCAATGCATACTTTAGAGGTCGCTTTAAATAAAACCACGTGGAAAACAGGGAGGCTGACATTGACAAGCTCTTTAAAAATACTAGATCACTGGCTGTCATGCCAAGGCTCTTTAATACTTTCCATCACTGACCTGAAAAAAAGGGTGTTTTAAATGGGGCTCACTGATGACATTTACATTCCCTCCTTACATTTTTAAAGAGTTCATGTGGATACAGTGTTTACCTCCTAATCTGTAGTGGAAATTTCAGTTAAAGGCAAAGTCTACCCAAAACTGATTTACTTAAACTAGGTGGATTACAGCTGCCTCTATTTCTCTGGGACTCCAGGTGAAGGATCTCTCGGTTATGCCGCGTACACACGATCGGATTTTCCGTCGGAAAATCCTTGGATGGTTTTTCCCGACGGAACTCCGCTCAAGCTTGGCTTGCATACACACGGTCACACAAAAGTTCTCTGAACTTTCGACCGCCAAGAACGCGGTGACGTACAACACTACGACGAGCCGAGAAAATTAAGTTTAATGCTTCCGAGGATGCGTCGAATTTGTTTCCGAGCATGCGTCGGAATTTTGCACGTCAATATTTCTACAGACGATCAGATTTTTCAATAGGACTTTTTCCCCTCGGAAAATTTGAGAACTAGCTCTCAAGCTTTTGTTGGCGGAAATTCCGACAGCAAAAGTCTGATGGAGCATACACACGGTCAGAATTTCCATTCAAAAGCTCACATCGGACTTTTGCTGTCGGAATTTCCGATTGTGTGTACGGGGGCATTAGACTTCCTGGGCTGTGTCCTACGGAGGTGTTCAGTAGTAACAATGACACATTCTGGCATTCTAGAATCCTTCTGAATGCCCCTGTAGTGCTAATACTAGAGGAGGACCAGGATGGGGGTCAGGAGGGCATTTTCCCTTAAGCCAGGTCTAGCAAGATATGTTGGGCTGATTGCCCTAAGTTGACAATCTTCACCATTCCGGCATTGCTCAAAGTAGGATATGCAGTCAGTGACACACAATGGGCATTACAAAGCTACATTTTTCAACGTACGATCATAGTGCCTAGCAGTGGTCGCAGATGTCATGTGACCGAATGCGTTGAGCTGCAAAGGGAGCCGACCTTGGAAAATACATCTGTCTCTACCATGAAATAACTTGGTTGTCACCCAGACCAAAGTGTTCCCAATCCTCCCCTGTCCAATACCCAGATGTGCACTATATGCAAATGTTGTATCTAAATCAGTTCCAGCACACCATTCTGCATCCCAAAGTGGAATTTATAGAGAGCCTGCAATTACGATCTTTGGTCAAGTCAAAGTGGAAATCTATCCCAAAATTTTTTTTTCTAATAAATCTTTGAGTATAGAAGGGTTAGAACAACCGCCATATTACAAAGCAGAAAAAAAAAGGTTTTGGCTGGAGTTCCACTTTAACAGTCAAGGTGTGGCTTTTTTAGTGACTTATGTCAAACTCTATTATAATGACAGGCTAATTTTACTAGTCTATGATGAGGCATTACCAAGTTTAGAAAAACATTGGAGGAAGTGTGTTTGGGGGTGTAAGGTTTCTTACACAAAGACGCTGGTCTAATACCAGGCATTGGTCTAGCATGCCAATAGTTTTCTTCATTATATTGACACCAATACTGTCCTGTGTACTGACCCGGCAGTCACATTGGTCTGCATTGATTCTGATTCTATACTCTGCATCCCAAGAAATAGAGATAGGCAGCTGGAATAGGATCCACCTAATACTGAAATAACAGACCTGAAATATTGCAAGTGTTAATGTGTGTTAGATTCCAGTTTGCCACTGCTTACCTCCAGTAGACGTGCTGGTTAGTGTTCTGTGGATGTAAAGCTTAAACAGTGCTGATTCGCTTTTCAGGTTAGTGTTAGATGTGAAAATAAAACACTATACAGGATTTCAAGAATGTCAATACGACCCTTCGGGTCTGTTTTCCAAGCTCCCTTGCAACAGTCGAGCGCAGGTTGGCATACTTGTTAATTGGAGTGTCTACTCCTCTGGTCCCCTTTTTGGGGAGATATGGAGCAGTTAAAGCACCCATTACGTACCCTTAGGTTGCTTATTCAGCATGGAACAACCAAGCTCCTGCTGTTTTCAAGGCATCAGTCTTTCCATAGCATCAAAGGAAGATTCCAACATGGATTCCCCCCTGTGAGCTTCAGCCTCCTCTTTTCCCTATGTTATTCCTCTTCGGCGGGCTCAGGGGGTGTATCGGAAGTGGCTCCATTGGTTTCTACACCTTCTTCACTGTCAGAGCTGACAGAACTTCTCATGGGCCTTAGGAAACAGGACTTGTGGGGTGAATGAGAATAAAGCGCATCTTGCAAAGCTCCAAGAGGGCGAGTAAGAAGCTCTTCATCAGAGGAAGGAAGAGAGTCATCATCATCCCGTCCTGAAGAGGAGATGTGCAGTCCATCAAAGGCCATTGGGCCAGAATAAGGTTTGTGACCTCGAAGAAGGAGAATCTGTGGAGATTAGAGAGCCATCAAAGACACCATATAATTATTACATGAGACTTAAGCCTCGTTTACACAGGCGTACTACAACATACAGCCAATGCGAAGGCCGTGTTTACTTGCACAGGGATGCACAGGTGTTGTGTGCATCCCTGTGTAGGCAGTCCCATTCATGTCAATTGAGGCACGATGGCTGCACAGAGACAACCGCTGCTCCCAATGTGACTCCCAACACACACTGCCTGCGTTTGGAGCCATGCACTGGCATGGAGGTCTAACCGTGTAGCAGCAGCTGCGTCCTAATTTACACGAATGGGACTGCCTACATGGAGAGTCGCTATGCTGTAGTACACCCAAGTGAACAAGGTCTTAAAATGCATCAGTCAAGATAGGCAATTTTTCAGATCAAGAATACTCTAAAAGAGTGGGTGCGAACATACATATTTCCAAAAATATGTGGACACCCTCAAAATGATTAAGCTCCGGTGTTTCCAATGAAGTGTACTGTTAATGTTACAGCATGGAAAACAATTCTGGACAACTGTGCTATTCCAATTCTGTGGCAATAATTTGGGATGGGTCTTTTTCTGTTCCAGCCTGACTGTGCAGAAAGCCCGGCCTTTAACCACCCCCTCTCTTCCGCCAAACATATAGACAAAAGACGGCGGCGGGGTGGCTCTCTCGTTCTGGAATGATGTCATATGACATTGTTCCACTCTCACTGTGATTGTGCGCCGGCACGGAGATCGATAGTGTGCCGTGTCCCTATGACACGGTGCATCCCCGATCTCGGTACAGAGCAGGTGACGCATTTGATTAGCAGTGTCCAATCACAGCTGATCACATGTAAAACAAGGAAATGCCGGTTATTGGCTTTCCTCTTCTCATACTGACAGCGTGTGAGAAGAGGAGAGCTGATCAGCAGCATTTTCTCACAAGAGAAACCTGCACAGATAATCAGGGCAGAGGTCCAGCCCCCCCATGAAAAATTAAAATTCAGCAGCTACAAATACTGCAGCCGCTGACTTTTAATATATGGATACTTGCCTGTCCAGGGAGCCCGCAATGTCGGCACCCCCAGTCAATGTTCAGATCAGCTGTCGGGTGCAGCCGACACCATTTTTGGTAAGGGAACCTGGCAGTGAAGCCTTTCGGCTTCACAACCTGTTCCCAAATGCGCATAGCGTGTTGCACTAATTGTCCCGGCGGCGGAGAAAGGAGAGGGGGAGCGAACTTCGAGACCGCAGTCTCCAGAAGTGGGAAACGGTACCTGTCAAAAAAAGGTACCCCATCCTCGAAAGGTGCCAAATGTGGCACCAGAAGGGGGGAGGGTATGGATACGCGGAAGTTCCACTTTTGAGTGGAACTCCACTTAAGGAATATCTTTTCTTCTATGATAAAGTGCATGATTTAAAATACTTGCTTTCTCTTCTTGACAAGCACTGCTTTTTTTTTTTATGAATGCATTCAAGCAAGACCATCTGGCTGAAAGAACTTTGCAATCAGTACTCAAGATTTTTGTTGCTTCCCACTGACAATTACAGCCGATCTGCTTCTCATACAATGGATAAAGAAACCCACACAGAAGAATATGCTAACTGTTCATCTGCCAAATGCTTCAGTTCTATCCAGTTCCACTCTGGAGGTTTCTCAAAGTGCTCACCTCATGCCTCAGCTCATCAATTTGATCCTTCAGTTCTCGGATGTACTGTGAAGAGTCGGAGTCATTTAATTTTCCCTGGATCATCCCCTCTTCTTTCTGGAAGATAACATCAAGAGAATGTCAGAAATGAGGCTTTGGTAGGTGGGAGAAATTAGTGTGACAAGAGTGAAAAGGACCCAAAGACAGGAGATAAAATAGAAAATATTGATGACTGTCACCGTGTGCATAGCATGTGGTTGTCATAAAGGACCTTAAAGTGACTGTAAAATTTGAAAAAATAAATAAAAATAACAAACATGTTGTATTTACCCACTCTGTGCAAAAGAATTGCACATAGCAGCCCAGATCATCTTCTTTTCTGACTATATTACCAATGTTTTGGACCAGGGCGGTGCTGTGGACATAGCATATCTTGAGTTCAGCAAGGCATTTATATGGAGCCATATAATGATCTAATACAAAAGTTGTACAAGCTAGGACTTAACCCTTGGGTGGTTCAGTGAACACGCAGTTGGCTAAAGGATAGATACCAGAGTGTGGTTGTAAATGGGGTTCACTCAGAACAGAGACCTGTCACTAGCGGGGTACCACAAGGCTCTGTATGATGTCCTGTTCCATTTAATCTACCGTATTTTCCGGCGTATAAGATTAATTTTTGCATCTAAAATCATGCCCCAAAAGTCGGGGGTCGTCTTATACGCCGGGTACCTGTCTGCCAGACGGCGGCCATCCATTATTCAAAAGCCGCGCCTCCTCCTCAGGCTGTTCCGTGATAGGCGGAACACTAATTTTCCCAGCAGAGCCTCTGTTCAGTGTTCCGCCTATCACGGATGCCTTCTCATCCTCGGCCTCGGACGAGAGGACATCCGTGATAGGCGGAACACTGAATAGAGGCTCTGCTGGGAAAATTAGTGTTCCGCCTATCATGGAACAGCCTGCTGAGGAAGCGCGGTATTTGAATAATGGACGCCCGCAGCCTGAGAAACTCTGTAAACAGTAGAAGGTAGGAAGATCGTCGAGGCAGGCATACTGGCACAGTGAGGCAGGCATACTGGCACAGTGAGGCAGGCATACTGGCACAGTGAGGCAGGCATACTGGCACAGTGAGGCAGGCATACTGGCACAGTGAGGCAGGCATACTGGCACAGTGAGGCAGGCATACTGGCACAGTGAGGCAGGCATAATGGCACAGTGAGGCAGGCATAATGGCACAGTGAGGCAGGCATACTGGCACAGTGAGGCAGGCATACTGGCACAGTGAGGCAGGCATACTGGCACAGTGAGGGGTCGTCTTATACAGTGAGTATATCCCAAAACCAGCATTTTAGCTGGAAAATTAGGGGGTTGTCTTATACGCCCAGTCATCTTATACGCCGGCAAATACGGTATAGGTAAGTGATATAACTAAAAGGTTTGTTGGGTAAGGCATGTGTTTTTGCTGATGACACAAAAGGTGTGCAAAAGGGATTATATCCCTGGAGGTGTATGTAACATGAAACATGATTTGGCATTGCTGGAAGATTGGTCAAAGCAGTGGAAACTGCAGTTCAATGTTTCCAAATGTAAAATAATGCACCTAGGGAAAAAGAATCCCCTGAGAGAGTACGACATTGGGGGTACAGTGTTAGCCAGCACTACAGAGGAAAAAGATTGGGGGTACTTATTTCAGATGATTGCAAAATGAGCAAACAGTGTGACCAGGCAGTGGAGAACATGAATAGGAAGGAGGTTCGGATTCCTCTATCTAGATCTTTAGTGAGACCTCATTTAGAATACTGTGTCCAGTTCTGGAGACCTCACTTCCAAAAGATATTGATAAGAAAGAATGAGTCTAGAGAAATGGTGAAAGGTCTGGGGGATAAAACATAATCGAGAGTGATATATATGTACAGTCTGGAGGAAAGAAGGGAGAGGGGAGACCCAATTGAACCCCTTTAAAAACACCAAGAGGGCGAATAATGTTCAGGAGGGCAGTTTTTTTCAATATGAAACCAAAATCAAGAACAGAGAGACATGACCTAACTGGAAGGAAGTTCAAAACTAATCTTAGAAATTATTTTACTGAAAGGGTAGTTGATGATTGGAATAAACTACCAACAGAGGTAGTGAGACAGTCAACAATAAATGGCTTCCAACATGCTTGGGACAAAAAGAGATCTATACTTACACAATAAAGTGAACGAAACAAAAAAAACAAAAGTACAAAAAAATAAAGAAAAATTGGTTCTTTTTCTGCCATCACTTTTCTATGTTTCTTCAGGGTTCCCTCGCTCCTGGCTCCTTCTCTTCTTGGTGTGCCACCATAGGAAGCCGCTTTCTATTGTGGCACACCTGCAGGTTTGATCCCGAGCCACGCTGCCGAGTCCATAGACACAGAGCACAGCTTGGCTCTACCCCTTGCTTCCTACTCGGTTGACTGACAGCAGCGAGAGCTGTGATGGCCGCCGGGAACCGCTGATCGTTCCAAAGACAGGCAGAACGGCAGTCTGCCAACGTAAACAAGGCAGATCGCTGTTCTGTGAGGGAGGAAAATTGAGATCTTGTGTCTCTGCGGAGAAACACGGATCTCTGTTTTCCACCTGTCACAGCATCCCCCCATCCACAGTTAGAAAGCACCCCCTAGAAGCACACTTAACACTTTGATCACCCCTGATTTAACCCCATTCCCTGTAAGTGCCATTTATACAGTGACAGTGCTTTTTTTTTTTCACTTTAAGTTTTTATTTTATCAGTGACAGTTCATTTTTTAAGCACTGATCACTGTATTGGTGTCACTGGTTCCCAAAAAGTGTCAGTTAGCGTCAGATTTGTCCGCCGCAATTTCACAGTCCTGCTAAAGTCTATACTTTTGACAAGTTCTTGTACTTCTTTTAGCCGACAGGCGTCACACGATTCTGTTTGCGCGATTTTATGAATCATTGGTGGAGATATTTATCTTGGCTCTATGATCTGTTGGAAATGGGTGGAAATCGTCAGATCTAGCGACCACTTCTAGAAACGTCTCACCTGAATCTCCAGCTCAGCTATCCTCTGACGCATCTCAGCCACGGCGGCCATGCTGTCTGCTTCTCTCAGCCGTACCGCCATCACCTCTTCTTTATTCTAATAGGAAACACACAAAGTAACTTGAAATTATCTGTATTTCCACCTTTCGGACAAACAAGGCTGAGCACATAAGGACTCTGCCATAAAAAAAAAAAAAAAAAAAGCTGGTGCTGGTATGCAATTCTAGTACACCCTCCCCTCGCATTCCTATTGGCCCATTTTTGTGATGCGCAACCTCACTGCTGAATAGGAATGCAGAAAAGCAGTAAAGCCTCGTACACACGATCGGATTATCTGACAGGGATTGTGTGATTACAGGCTGTTGTCGGAAAATCCAACCGTTTGTATGCTCCATCGGACACCTGAAATTTGTGCTTAAAGTAGAACTATAATCAACACTTTTTATTTTGTATAGGGTAAGGGAGGGTTATAGCCCCTGTCAGTTTATCTTTTACCATCCCTGTCCAATTGCGGAGATTTCCCTTCACTTCAGGCCCCATAGTCAAACAGGAAGTGAGAGAAAAATTATGCAAATTGAGGGAATCCATTGCCCACCCCCAGGGCCCTCAGAACTCAGGGCGGGTTTTAAAAAAACAGGGTGTGGCCTTGACAGGAAGGGGTTGGTCATATATAAATTAGGAGGTGCAGAAGTTTAGTCAGGCCTAGGGCAGCACAAAACCTAAATAAACTACTGGCATGGTACCCCTCTTCATTTGGTCCTACAATTGGAGGATGGAAACAGGGCGCACTGGGGAACCATTCATCCGATGCGGTCATGAGTGTGAGATGCAAAACATTGTTCAGCCAGTGTAGCTCCCGAGGACATATTAGCAGTGGGTTGGGTAGATACAAGTCCTATTCTCTGCAGGCATGGCTTTGGCTTGTGATTTTAAAACAACATGTTTTTTTTTAACCACTTAAGGACCGCCTAACGCCGATATACGTCGGCAGAATGGCACCACTGGGCACAATCACGTACCTGTACGTGATTGTATAAAGCCCAGCGGTGGGTCGCAGGCGCGCTCCCGCGACCCGGTCCGAAGCTCCGGGACCGCGGGACTCGCAGACCCGATCGCCGCTGGAGTCCCACGAACGGTCTCCGGAGCTGAACGAGGATAGCCGTGTGTAAACACGGCTTCCCCGTTCTTCACTGTGGCGGTGTCATCGATTGTGTGTTCCCTAATATAGAGACACACAATTAATGACGTCAGACCTACAGCCACACCCCCCTACAGTTGTAAACACACATTAGGTGAACATAACCCCAATAGCGCCCCATGTAGTTAACTCCCAGGCCCCGTACACACGACCGAACATGTCTGCTGAAACTGGTCCGCAGACCAGTTTCAGCGGACATGTTCGGTCGTCTGTACGTCCGACCGGACAATTTTCCGGTGGATCGGACAGGTTTCCAGCGGACAAATGTTTCTTAGCATGCTAAGAAACATGTCCGCTGGAAGCCTGTCCGTTGGACATGTTCGGTCGTCTGTACAGACTCACCGGACATGTCCGATCGGCCGAAAGCCCTCGCATGCGTCAAAGTGATTCGAGGCATGCGTGGAAGCATTGACCTTCCAGGGTCGCGCACATTGCCGCGGCGACGGTGCGGCCACGTCACCGCGTATCCTGTCCGCGGGGATTTTGGTTTGATGGTGTGTACAACCATCAGACCAAAATCCGTCAGCGGACATGTCCGATGAAAACGGTCCGGCGGACCGTTTTCATCGGACAGTCCGTCCGTGTGTACGAGGCCCCAAACTGCAACTGTCATTTTCACAGTAAACAATGCATTTTAAATGCATTTTTTACTGTGAAAATGACAACGGTCCCAAAAATGTGTCAAAATTGTCCGAAGTGTCCGCCATAATGTCGCAGTCATGAAAAAAAAAAAAAAAAATCGCTGATCGCCGCCATTAGTAGTAAAAAAAAAAAAAATATTCATAAAAATGCAATAAAACTATCCCCTATTTTGTAAACACTATAAATTTTGCGCAAACCAATCGATAAACGCTTATTGCGATTTTTTTTTACCAAAAATAGGTAGAAGAATACGTATCGGCCTAAACTGAGGGGAAAAAAATAATTGTTATATGTTTTTGGGGGATATTTATTATAACAAAAAGTAAAAAATATTGCATTTTTTTCAAAATTGTCGCTCTATTTTTGTTTATAGCGCAAAAAATAAAAACCGCAGAGGTAAATCAAATACCACCAAAAGAAAACTCTTTGTGGGGAAAAAAGGACGCCAATTTTGTTTGGGAGCCACGTCGCACGACCGCGTAATTGTCAGTTAAAGCGACACAGTGTCGAATCGCAAAAAGGGGCCTGGTCCTTTACCTGCATTTTGGTCCGGGTCTTAAGTGGTTAAAGAGTACTGCATACATCTCTATGCACGTGGTTTGCCAACATCTTGAACAGAGTTCTGGGTATATTGTGCCTCACCTTACACTCCGTCACTGCATGTTTCCTCTTATCTTCATTTATTTTGGTCTGCAGGGTCTTGTTCTGTGTTGCCTCGCTTTGCAACCGCTCTCTGAGCTCCTTACACTCCTTCTCCAGCCGGGATAGCTGTTTGTCATGCATCGCCTCCTGAAAAGGACACAGACTGTCAGCCAATGGAATCGCTCCATCAGACCCAAACGCAAGAACTGCTTCACACTAGTTACATCAGTGGGAAGGATTTCATCCTTACAGAGTTCAGGCAGAATAAAACACTATAAAACAGGCTGTTTATCTTTATGGAATTTTTACAAGGAATTTGGGAATTTTTACCAATTCTGAAGTTTGCTGCTTGTTGGAGAAATGATGCTACAAAGGTCATCGCAGTACCTCTGGTAACAACCAGTCCGCGTTAGCATGACTTATTTTAGGAAAGAAGAATTCCAGGCATAGTATATTTTGACATAGTTATATAGGTACAGCGTGGACCAATGTATCTCTGTATATAACATACGTAGCCGATGCCCCTGAAAATCGCTGAAGGAGACATCGCTACTTCAGTGATCTCCACATTCTTCCGGGTCCTGTGCAGAGCGGATTTCCTGCTGCATCCCCTGGACACCATTTAGAGAATGTTTGCACCTCCTGAATGAATGCAAAGCGTTCTATAAGTGGACAAGGTGGAGAGGCGGGGCAGTGACATTACACATTCTCCACCATTTCCAACCACAGAACGCTTTGCATTCATTCAGAGGATGCAAAAAAAATTCTGAATGGCGCTTGTGCCGATTGGTCAACCTCCTGTATTTACAAAGCATCAGGAGGGCCAATCAGCAGGGGACCCAGAAGCAAGTAGAGGTGTCTACTTCAGCAATGTCAAGCCTCAAGGGGGATTGGTCAGGTATGGTGTGTGTATATAGTTACACTGGTCCAATGTAACCATGTAAAATATACCATACCTGGAACTCATCTGTAACATTTATGCCTAGCCCAGCGGTCCCCAACCATTTTGGAACCAGGGTCCGGTTTCATGGCAGCCAGGGACCCGGGGAGGGGTTGGTTGATGGGTTGGGGATAGTATATTCACGGAGTCTGTCCTCAGCCCACCTTCACACCACAACCCCCCTTTAAAGCACAATCCCCCCCTTTATATCAGTGTCCTCATTCCCCTTTACAGTGCAGTCCCCTTTACAGTAAGGTAACGTGGGACTGCTCTGTAAAGGGGGCACTGTGATGTAAAGGGGTCACTGTAATGATTACAGTGTCTCTTTACAGTGCAGTCCCCTTTATATTACAGTGCCCCTAGCAATCACAGCCTCCTTCCCCTTTCCTCTCCAACATCACACATTGCTAATCTTTGCGTCCCCTGCACGGGACTCCTGCCTTTGGCAGGGCAGTGGCTGTGATCAGTCTGTGTGTCCTCCATTCACCCTGCCCTGCTGAAAGGATGACATCATCGGCCGGGCGGGCGGAAGAGCCAGGAAAGGACACACAGGCATGGCCGCACAGTAGGAGGTGAGCAACAACCGCGGTCTGTGACAGCCCTGTGCGGACCACGGTCGCCACTCACCTCCTGCTGTGTAGCCCAGTCATCAACAGGCGGCGGATCGGCACCAGTCTGGGGTATGGGGACCCCTGGCCTAGCCCGTAGCTCCGCTATGGAAGTAAGACCTTTAAACTGCACAATAGCTTTTAGTAACTTTTCAAACGAACGGTCATATGCAGATTTGTATGACAATTCTCAGTACATTCAATGACTTAATGAATGTCATTTGAAAGTACCGGTAATTCAACTGTTAGTAAGTGTGGCAAATTAATTTCTAACAGTAAGTTCTGTTAGAAATGAGTTTGCCTTACTTACTGTTAGAATTTAGTTTGTTAATTCAAACGGCCAGAGAGCATGAAGACCGGGTGAAGATGGAAGTGCCGACATCGGTGACCGAGCACCGC
Organism: Rana temporaria; assembly: GCF_905171775.1. Lineage (NCBI taxonomy): Eukaryota > Metazoa > Chordata > Amphibia > Anura > Ranidae > Rana > Rana temporaria. Next base: position 428,878,486 of record NC_053491.1, on the reverse strand, counting down.
CAGAGGATGTAGTTTTAGGGCAAGTCCGTCATAATGTGCTAGTGGGCGGTGCATACTGGCACATTATGGCTTAGACCACCCAGGGGCCCCTTTTTCTCTAGAACTATGCTACTGCTTTAAAGCGGAGTTCCACCCGATTTTTAATGTTTCTAATACTAAAAAACAATACCGAAATGGATATTTAAGTTTAATAAATATGTACATTACCTGAGTTCTTCGTTTGCCTTCCGGTCTGGAGCCTTCGGGTTTTCCTCGGGTTATTCTTATTTCCTGTCCCGCGCTGTGTCTTCTGGGAGCTTGTTTCATAGCTCCCTTGTTGTCCTATTTTGGCCTAGACGAAACATCGCGTGATTTCGGGGGCCATTGCTATGGCAACACAGACGCTGACGCCCATGGTCCGCGCTGCGTGTGCGCGAGATCGAGCGGTGGATGCTGGGAACACAGCATCACCGCAACCAGGAAGTCCCTGCCCGTATCTAATGCCCACACTACAAATGGCAATGGAAGGAATATAAGTTTTTCTTCAGCACACAAAGGGAGCGGAGCGGACGTTAGAGCGGAGAGAAGTAAGTTAATTTAAGCCCTGCAATTAGCTATGTAACTAGACTAAAAAAAAAAAAAAAAAAACTTAATTGCATGGGAGATCCACTTTAAATCAAATCTTCTCTGGGCCCTTTCTATCCAGGCATAGTTATAGTGCACCAATCCAGTTGACTTCTTTTGCTGGAGATCTGGGACCCATTTTCTGTCCCAGCATTACTGTGCCCTTTCCACCTAAGCCAGAACTATAAAGATGTGCTTTGATGAGTTTGGTGCGGAGAAACTCAAGTGTCCTGCTCTCGAGAGCCCTGACCTCAACCCCACTAAACACCTTTGGGGGGAATTGAAGTTCTTATTGGGAACCAAGGTCTTCTCATCTAACAAGTAGCTGATCTCAGAATTGTTTTTGCTGAATAGCCACACTTTACAGATAAAAAAATAAATAAAAAATAAGAAATTGGGCGCAACTCCATATTACTATCCACTGCTTTGGAATGAAACGTCCAACACGCTCAAACCTACAAACTTCTGCCTATATAGTCTAGGAGTATGTGTAAGCAACCTGTTTTATCCTTACCACTTATACACTTATCCAAGCTGTAGATCAGTTTTAAACCTGCATGCTTATGTAAACAAAGTTCATGTATTGTAATTTGGCTTCAATGCTTTTACTTAGCAGCAGTTTATTACAAAATCAATCCTATTTGACTTGTCCATGTAATTCTGTCTGAACCCTGAATGAATGAAATATACTACACATAGTTCAATACGGCAGACGACCACTGACGGGAAGTGCGAGGTCACCTGACTTTCCAGAATGAGTACCCTCTGGCGAAGTTCGCGGGTTTCGCTCTGAGCCTGGACTTCTCGTAACCGAGAAGACATGACTTCATCCTGCAGGTCTCCAGTGGCGCTCTTACGAGGCGAGTCTTTCCAAATGCCACCTCCCCGTGAAGACAGGGCCTACATGAAGACGGGAAAGAGATTAAAATAGATAAAATAATTAATAAAGAATGTTTCCAGGTTCCTTGCAGCCAAGGAGTCTCTTGAAACTTGTATCGACTTTTTCCTTTATTCAGCAGAGAACATTTTATTTTGTACGCAAAAGTTATAGCTTCCACGAAATAGGGGATAGTTTTATGGCATTTTTATTATTATTTTTTTTAATAGTAATGGCGGCGATCAGCGATTTTTATTGTGACTTATGGCAGACACATTGGACACTTTTGATGCCATTTTGGGACCATTGTCATTGATAAAGCGATCAGTGCTATAAAAATGCACCGGTTACTGTAAAAAGGACACTGGCAGTGAAGGGGTTAACCAGTAGGGGGCGCTGAAGGGGTTTAGTGTGTCCTAGAGAGTGCTTCTAACTGTAGAGGGGATGGGCTATGTATGACACGACACGGATCACAGCTGTGATCAGTGTCCTGTCACTAGGAAGAATGGCGAAATGCTTGTATACACCAGCATTTCCCCGTTCTTTCTCTCCGTGAGACGATCGTGGGTACCCCCGTGAACATCGGACCCGCAGTCGGACTCACAGAGCTCACATCGCGCCCACAATGCTGCATCTTAAAGGGGATGTACGTCCATCTGCCCAGCCGTGCAATTGTGCCGACGTATATAGTTGTACGCTGGTCCTTAAGCGGTTACAATAAATGGACAGCATACAAAAAAGAAAACAGCCAAAGTCATATGATTGGCTCTCCTCCAATCATGGAGCTCTCTCTGCTGCCTTAAGTAGAGAGAACTCTGTGGGGCACCACAGGCTACATACAAAGGTCTGCATTTTATGAAAATCGGCAGTAAAATAAAGATCGTGATGTATAAATAAAAGGCAGATAGCAAAATCCTCTCTCCATTAAAAATGACCCCCTAGTTCTATTTAAGTAGGATGATAGTGGAGGGTTCTGTGCACTGGAATATACAATAACAGAGAACTTACCTGCCAACGGTCTGTCAGTTCAGTCACTTGTTGCTGTCCCTCACGCATGACCTGTAGAGCATGAGCCTCTCTTCTCCGCAGAATCTGGACCTCGTCCTGGAGCATCGCAACATTGTTCTCATCTGGGAGAGCGCTGTTCCGCTGCAGAAAAGTAAACTTTTCTATTAATGTTAAAAGGTCAGGCAGAAATGAAATGAAACATTCTTACACTAGTCAGATACTAGTTACTTATCTGCATTTAAGACAAAAAAAAAAGATAGAGGGCCATATTCTCAAACAAGTTACACCGGCGTATATGGAGATGCGCGGCGTAAGTGTAAAGATGCGCCGTCCTATCTATGCGCCGTAGTCACAGAACCAGATCCGCCAGAAATCAGGCTACTCCTGTCCGTCTTAACTAGTTTAAGTTTACGCAGCGTAGGCGTATATTTCAGCTGATGGCATCCTAGGCTGCCATAGAATTAGTATTCAAATATGCAAATGATGTAGATGCGCTGATTCCCGAACCTACGCGCGATCGGCTTAGGCTACGCGCTGTGCGCGCAAGACGATTGTCCGGCTGAAAGTTACCCCTTATAAAGCTTGGTTAACTTTGCGCCAGACCTGAGTAAGTTAGCTTGAAAAAAGCAAATACAGCAGCACCATCCCGGACGAGCTGAGCAACCAAATTTTGCGGACAACACATTCGTATGCCAACATGCCAGGGGCAGGCGTGGTCTTAGCACTGCTAGTGTGTGAGGAGGAAGAGGCACTTAGAAGGAGGAGGGCACGGAGGAGGGCACGTGAGAGGATCTACCCACAGCGCATTAGCCTCTTTGGCATGGCTGATGTGGATGTGTTTCACCGTTATAGATTCAGCCCTGATGCCATACTTGAAATTACCAGAGCCCTGAAGAATGACATCAGCAGCCCAACACAACGATCCCATGCAGTGCAGCCACTGGTGAAGGTCCTGGCAACATTGCATTTTCTTGCCACAGGCTCTTTTCAAAGAACCAGTGGAGACGTGGTTGGGATATCCCAAACCAGCATGAGTAGATGCGTGCACCAAGTTGTCCCCGCAATACTCCGACGCATGTCGCACCACATAATCAGACCCACCCAGGAGGAAATGCGGCTGAAGGCAATGACAGATTTCTTCCTAATTGATGGTTTCCCACGCACTGTGGGTGCAATTGATTGTACCCATGTGGCAATACAGCCCCCCCACGAGACCGAGCACATATACCGCAACAGAAAACATTGGCATTCTATCAATGTCCAAGTGATCGTGGATGCACATGGCCTCATATGGCACGTCCGTGCAAAACACCCCGGATCCAGCCATGACAGCTTTATATTCAGGCAAAGTGACATCCCAAGACAATTTGAGCAGAATGTGTATGGGGACAGTTGGCTGGTTGGTGAGTGACATGGGTGTCAGGTATGACTGTCCCCCCCCATGATGCAGACATCACGAGGGGCACATGCATGACTAACATCCTCCTGTCTTTTCCCTTCCAGGTGACTCTGCATATGCCCTGGGACCTCATCTCATGACTCCATTCCGCAATCCGCAAACACCAGGAGAGAGAAGATATAACGAAGCACACGCACGCACCTGTGGAGTGGTTGAGCGAACATTTGGCCTCCTTAAGTCACGATTTCGATGCCTGGATAAGACTGGGGGTACCCTGCTGTATTCCCCCAACTTCGTGTGCCAAATCATCGCTGCATGTTGCGTGCTGCATAACTTCGCAGTGAGAAAGGGCCTGCAGATTGACCTACGTGAGGACCTGACCCCCCAACCACCATGTCCCCCCCTAACCGAGGCTACCCCGTCTGCTGATGGTACAGCAGTCAGGAGATGTCTCGTGGAGCGAATCTTTGAACGTTAAACACAAACATTAAACATGGCACACAGAAAATGCACGCATGCACACCACTGTGGTCCCTAACACACACCCCACATGCACAGAACATTGGATTAGACCGAAGTACACCGCACGGTACTAAGGAGCAGCAACGCCGCGTCAAGGCCCCAATGATGTTGCTGTCCATTCATACGTCATTCATACGGACCTGGGGAGAACTTATCACCAGCGCCCGAGGGTGACACCCCTTACTGGCAGGAATGTCACCACCCCACATTCACACTGTACTCTGCAACACTGCCTGTGTGCAGCACCCAAACTAAAAAAAAAAAGCTCTTAACCAGAGCAAATAATAAAATAAGCTCTTAACCAGAGCAAATAATAAAATAAGCTCTTAACAAGAGCAAATAATAAACTAAGCTCTTAACCAGAGCAAATGAACAATAAATAATCACTTGCCCCGGCGCGGGCTACGCCTGGTGCCCAGGTTCCTGGCCCTCACTTGCCTGGGGGGAGCTGGGGCATCAGGTGGAGGAACATCTCCAGGTGGAGGAACATTCCCAGGTGCCTCCCTGCCTGCCTGTCTGCCCTCCAAAGCTAGTGCTATGCGGGTGAGCAATGACTCCTGGGTAGCTGTCTGGGCCTGAACAGCCCTTCGCAGGCACCTGACCTCCCCCACAAGTTCGGCAGTTGTAGTCTGCAGCTCACCCAGGCTGGTGATTGTGGCTGCGCAGTTTCCAGCCACATCTTGCAGAGCATCTGGTACTGCTCCCGAGGAGGCCAAGCTGTCGGACAGGCGCCTCAACTCCACCAAGATTTCACCCATATGACGGGTTTGCTGGTCCTGCTGCCTGGCCAGATTCTCATGAAGCATTTCTGCCGCACCCCTTGTCCTGTGGGTAGCCCTCCTGGGGACAGGAGTGGCTGGGCCCCTTGCATAGAGTGAGGACCTGGAGGGGCTGGAGATGAGGGGGATGGGACGGGAGGGACTGGAGAGGGTGTTGGAGGACCCTGAGGGGCTGGATATGCGGGGGCTTTGTGATGGTCCTGCCACCACATGCGACTCCTCCAAAAAAAGGAAGACCTCCTGCTCGCTGTGGACCACCTCTTCCTGGACCACCTCTTCCTGGACCTCCTCTTCCTGGACCACCTCTTCATGGACCTCCTCCTCAACAACCTCCTGCGCGGAGGACTGACCACTCCCCTCCACCAAGGCCTGTTGGCTTCCCAGGAGGTCAGTCACAGAAGCAGACTGCTCAGTGGATGATGGTCTGTGACGGCCACTGGCAGCATTGGATGGCCCCGCTTCATCCTGCTCACCTGTGGATGACACAAAACAGTCACATGTTGGTGGACCAACACACTTGTCACATAACCCACCACCCCCACCACACATGCAACACACCAGAAGATAAAACACACTTACCTGTCCTCATGGGTGGCTCACTTGAGTCATGGCCCTCCAGGCCCTCCACCTGCTCCCTCCGAAGGCAGTGGGCAATCACTTCCTCCTCTTGAGTGAGCCGGGTAGAACAGGGTGGCCCCCCTCCTGTGCCCCTGGCATGCTTTGCAATGATGGCCATCTTGTTCCTGACCACACCACGCAGGTCATTCATTTTTTTCTGAATTTCCTGGGGGGTCCTTGCCTCATGGCCTAAGGCATTGACCTGGGCAGTCACTTTCCTAAGGATCTCCTCCTTTTTGGTTTTACTTGTGCTGCCACTGTCAGCACCATGGAGTCTTGAATCGTATCTCTCCATGGCAGAGACTACGATGGCCCTCTCATCTTGGCTGAAATTCTTTTTTCTCCTTTCCTTCCTGGGTCCAGGCATTGCAAAGCTAAAGAGAAAAATCTCCACCAACAGAATCAATGGAGTCACTTTGCACTCGTTGGGCGCATGTGGTGACGCATTTATACACTGGGCCGGCCCAACTCAGCAGGGATTTACGCCTACTGTTGTTTTGCGCATGCGCAGAGGGCGGGGCACGTCCGGCGCATGCTCCGTTCGGTCTGGACATCATTTGCATGGGGTCACGGTTCATTAGCATTCTTCACGCCCACATCCCTCCTACCGTCACTTGCGCCTACTTACGCCGACACATTTCAGCTCCGCGAGCGCAACGTAGGACGCATGTGGTACGGGAATATGGGAGAGCTCTCTCCAAGTTAAGCCGGCGTAGCGCAACTATGATGCGCTACACCTGAGTAAATATGCGCCGATCTACGAGAATATGGCCCAGAAAGTTTTTTTTAAGTCTTAGACAGAGTAGTAAAGAGTTCAAACTTCATTAGGTGTATTTAGTTTAGTTGCTATATGTGTGATGTTAGGGAGGTTTCCCTTCACTTTCTGTCCCAGTGACAATGATTATTAGGGCAATAAGAGGATAAATCTCTCCAAAAGGGAGATGTAATGCCGCGTACACACGATCATTTTTCGGGTTTTAAAAAAATGAAGGTTCTAAAAAATGGGCAAAAAAAATTAAAAAAATTCGAACATGCTCTATTTTTTAACGACGTTTTTAACGTTGTCGTTTTTCGGGTTGTAAAAAAATGGTCGTGTGTGTGCTTTAACGACGTGAAAAATCTGTGCATGCTCAGAAGTTATGAGACGGGAGCGCTCGTTCTGGTAAAACTAGCACATTCATCACGCTGTAAAAAGTTAGTAAAAGCGCAAATTGTCTTTTATGAACACAAAATCAGCTAAAGCAGCCCCAAGGGTGGCACCACCTGCATGGAACTTCCCCTTTATAGTGCTGTCGTACGTGTTGTACATCACCAAGCTTTGCTAGAGCATTTTTTGTTTTCACGATCGTATGTAGGCAAGGGTGTTTTAATGATCAAGTTGAAAAAAACTTAGTTTTTTCTAGAGCCTAAAAAACATAATTTTTTAGAACCTGAAAAATTATTGTGTGTACGCGGCATTAGAGTTCAGCCGGATTAAAGGGCTTAAGCCCTCACTGACCTCTGTAGCTGCAAGCTCTGACAAGCAATTCAATCTCAAAGTGCTCAACGGAAGCACTATGGTCATACAAGTTCACTCAGCAGCTCCCCTCACCCCTGCCAGAGACTCAGCAGCTCCCTTCACCCCTGCCAGAGACTCGGCAGCTCCCCTCACCCCTGACAGAGACTCGGCAGCTCCCCTCACCGCTGACAGAGACTCGGCAGCTCCCCTCACCCCTGCCAGAGACTCGGCAGCTCCCCTCACCCCTGCCAGAGACTCGGCAGCTCCCTTCACCCCTGCCAGAGACTCGGCAGCTCCCTTCACCCCTGACAGAGACTCGGCAGCTCCCCTCACCCCTGACAGAGACTCGGCAGCTCCCCTCACCCCTGACAGAGACTCGGCAGCTCCCCTCACCGCTGACAGAGACTCGGCAGCTCCCCTCACCCCTGCCAGAGACTCGGCAGCTCCCCTCACCCCTGCCAGAGACTCAGCAGCTCCCTTCACCCCTGACAGAGACTCAGCAGCTCCCCTCACCCCTGACAGAGACTCGGCAGCTCCCCTCACCCCTGACAGAGACTCGGCAGCTCCCCTCACCCCTGCCAGAGACTCGGCAGCTCCCCTCACCCCTGCCAGAGACTCGGCAGCTCCCCTCACCCCTGCCAGAGACTTGGCAGCTCCCCTCACTCCTGCCAGAGACTCGGCAGCTCCCCTCACCCCTGCCAGACACTCAGCAGCTCTCCTCACCCCTGCCAGAGACTCAGCAGCTCCCCTCACCCCTGCCAGAGACTCAGCAGCTCCCCTCACCCCTGCCAGAGACTCAGAAGCTCGCCTCACCCCTGCCAGAGACTCAGAAGCTCGCCTCACCCCTGCCAGAGACTCAGCAGCTCCCCTCACCCCTGCCAGAGACTCAGCAGCTCCCCTCACCCCTGCCAGAGACTCAGCAGCTCCCCTCACCCCTGCCAGAGACTCAGCAGCTCCCCTCACCCCTGCCAGAGACTCAGCAGCTCCCCTCACCCCTGCCAGAGACTCAGCAGCTCGCCTAACCCTTGCCAGAGACTCAGCAGCTCGCCTCACCCCTGCCAGAGACTCAGCAGCTCGCCTCACCCCTGCCAGAGACTCAGAAGCTCGCCTCACCCCTGCCAGAGAGTGCTCTGCATAGGTCTGTCACTGCCTGGTTCTAAAAGTGTATAATGGAGGCAGTGGGGAATTTGTCGATCTCTAGTATGTACTGGTTGTGACGGTGTTTCACCTTTTCCAGCTCCACCACTTTGTCCTGCATTTCTTTCAGTGCTTCCAAAGTCTCAGCTTCTCTTAGCCGTGCCTTCTCCACCTCCGACTCCAAATGGCTGACTAACTCTGAAGTCCCCCTTGGATCATTCTGTAATGTGTATATAAAGTTTAACATGCTCATTAAACAACAGCAGCCAAACACAGTTATTAATATACAGAATATGATATACAGGGTACACTATGTGTAGGTTATGGGTACACGAGTCATGATGTACTATGTGTAGGTTGTAGTTACACAAAAGTACACCCTTGCACATTATAACATATATATTTTGTAGCATAGGGTGCACTATATGTGGGTTGTAGTTATACAAGTTATGGTGTATAGGATGTACTAGGTGTAGAGTGTATGCACAAGTTATGATGTACAGGGTACACTATGTGTAGCATGTAGTCATACAGGTTATGATGTAAAGGGTATATACTTTGTGTAGGTTGTAGTTATACAGGTTAAGATGTAAAAGGCACACTTGAGTAGGCTGTAATTATACAGGTTAGGGTGTACAGGGTATGCTATGTGTAGGTTGTGGGTATATAGGTTATAACAAGAGGGTGTACTTTGTGTATGTTATAATTATACAGGTCATAATGTACTGGTGTACACTGTATGTTGTTACACGGTGTACTATGTGTAGGTTGCAGTTATACAGGATATATGTTGTTTTATTTTGTAACTATACAGGTTATGATCTACAAGGTGTACCATGTGTAGGTTGTATTTATACAAGGCATGGTGTTCTGGATGTACTGTGTGTAGGTTGTAGTTATACAGGGTATAACATGCAGGGTGTACTTTGTGTATGCATTTATACAGGGTTCACCACGTGTAGGTTATAGTTATAAAAAGTTATTGTGTATAGGATGTACAAAGTTTATTTTGTCGTTTTACAGGTTATGATGTACAAGGTGCACTAAGTTTATTCTGTAAAATGATACAAGTCATGATATACACGGTGTACTATGTGTAAGTTGTGGGTATAGAGGTTATGATGTACAGGGTGCACTAAGTTTAGGCTATAGTTATACAGGTTATGATGTACAGGGTGCACTATGTGTAAGTTACGGGTATACAGGTTATGATGTACAGTGTGTGTGTGCACTATGTTTAGGCTGTAGTTATACAGGTTATGATGTACAGTGTGCACTATGTTTAGGCTGTACTTATACAGGTTATGATGTACAGGGTGCACCATGTGTATGTTGTACATCATAATCTGTATAATTAGGATATACATGGTGTATGCTGTACTTATATACATTATTATGTTGAAGGTGCATTGTGTATTTGGCAATTATACAGGTTATGGAGGTACATGGTGTACTATATGAAGGTTGTAGTTACACAAAGTATACACTGCATGTAAAAACCTGTATACTGTATGTTGTAGTTATGCAGGTCATAATATACAGGGTGTACTTTGTGTAACTACAACCTTCATATAGTACACCATGTACCTCATAACCTGTATAATTACACACAATGTTGTAGGTATACAGGTTATACGGAGTGCAAGTTGTAGTCATACAAAGAAATTATGTATAGGAGAAAAAGCATCCCAAAACGTAAGACCCCTTTCACATTGGGGCGCTTGAAAACTGCCTATAAAAACAGCGAGCGCTTTTGCGGCACTTTTCAAGTGCTTTTGAGTTGTGCGACTCAAAAAACTGCTGCAAGAACCATTTTGAGGTGCTTTCCATTCATTTCTTTTTTTTTTTTTTTTTTTTAAGTGTATTTTGTGCGTGTACTCGAGAGAGGAGCCGGACTGCAGGAGTTGGGAGTAGGCAGGCCTCCCCCAGAGGCAATCTGCCACCTTTCTCGGGTGTGTGAGGGGGTCCTCCCACACAGCCCGCCCTACCTGCTCCGCTTTGAAGCCCAGCGGGGCAGAGGGACTCCCTATAAGGGAGTGAGAGGATTTGCCCGCTCAAACAGCCCCGTTAGTCCTTCGCCTCTCTTTTTAGAGACTGCGTGGTCAAAGTGCGTGCATGTTAACCCAATTTCGAGTGCGTGTAAGTGTGGTGGTTTTTGTGGGAGGGGGGTGGGCGTACTAAGCGCAGGCTTACCTCGCATAGCACACCCACCGGGAGCCGGGCTGAGACCACCAAACTCAATTCACATGTAGCCGAGACCGGGATCCGAACCCCTAGCTGCAGAGGTGAATGGCTTGTCAGCGCAGTGCCAATCAAGTTGAGCCACCGCAGCTCCTTTTTCCATTAATTTCAATGGAGAGGGGCGCTTTTTTTTTTTTTTAGCTCTCCAAAAGCTCTCCAATGCTGCTTGCTGACGTTTTTTTTCACCTCCCCGCCAGCGCACCGCCCCAGTGTGAAAGCATCCATTGATTTTAATGGGAAGCAGTTTTTGTGAGATTTTCAGGCGTTTTTTTTTTTAACCACTTAAGGACCGCCTAACGCCGACATACGTCGGCAGAATGGCACGGCTGGGCACAGGCACGTTGCCCTTTAAGTGTCCAGCCGTGGGTCACGCGCACCGCCGGCAGCGAGCTCGCGACCTGATCCGAAGCTCCGTGACCGCTCCCGTGGGACCAAATCGCCGCCGGTGTCCCACGATCGGGTCACAGGAGCTGAAGAATGGGGAGAGGTGAGTGTAAACACACCTTCCCCATTCTTCTCTGTGGCAGTGTCACTGATCGTCTGTTCCCTGTTATAGGAACGACGATCAGTGATGTCACATGTCCAGCCACGCCCCCCTACAGTAAGAATCACTCCCTTAGGGCACACTTAACCCCTTAGTGCCCCCTAGTGGTTAACCCCCTCACTGCCATTGTCATTTTCACAATAATCAGTGCATTTTTATCGCTGTGAAAATGACAATGGTCCCAAAAATGTGTCTAAAGAGTCCGCCATAATGTCGCAGTCAAAAAAAAAAACTGATGCACTGATCGCCGCCATTACTAGTAAAAAAAGATTATTAATAAAAATGCCATAAAACTACCCCCTATTTTGTAGACGCTATAACTTTTGCACAAACCAATCAATAAACGCTTATTGCGTTTTTTTTTTTTACCAAAAATAAGTAGAAGAATATGTATCGGCCTAAACTGAGGAAAAAAATAAAATTATGTATTTTTTGGGGATATTAAAGCAAAAAGTAAAAAAATATAATTTTTTTTTCAAAATTGTCGCTCTATTTTTGTTTATAGCGCAAAAAATAAAAACCACAGAGGTGATCAAATACCAAACGAAAGCTCTATTTGTGGGAAAAAAAAGAACGCCAATTTTGTTTGCGAGCCACATCGCACGACCGTGCAATTGTCAGTTAAAACGACACAGTGCCGAATCGCAAAAAGGGGCCAGGTCCTTTACCTGCATAATGGTCCGGGTCTTAAGTGGTTAATGCATAAGGGCTTGAAAAACTCCTCCGTGTGAAAGGGGTCATAACAGAAATCCCGCTGTTATAGCGGAGTTCCACCCAAAAATGTAACTTCCACTTTAAGTGCTGGTGACCCCCTGACATGCCACATTTGGCATGTCATTTTATTGGGGAAGGAGCGCGTACCCCGTTTTTACAGGCACCCAGCTCCTACTTCCGCCCCTGGCTCCACAGCGCTGGAAGGAAGATCACCCTCTCCCCCCTGCAATCTTCTGGGACACGTCATAGGTCCCAGAAGATTGTCCTGCCATTCACAGGACGGCTCGCGCATGTGCAGTGCGTGCCCGGCTGTGAAGCCACAGCCGGGCGCCCACAGTCAGACTGCCAGCACTGCGAAGAGGAGTGTGCTTCGTATGCCCGCATCGCTGGACCATGGGACAGGTGAATGTCTGATTATTAAAAGTCAGCAGCTACTCTTTTTGTAGCTGCTGACTTTGAAATGGGTGGAACTCTGCTTTAAGCCTGAAGCATAGGAGCATACAGTAATCAATGTATTTTTCACAGACTTTTAGAAGACAATATAAGGCTGTGTTATGTGTCGATTTTACACAAAAATGCTTCTTTATATAAAATGACAATTCACCAACTTATCTGGGAGTCTAGTTACAAAGTCTTGCCTCTGGTGTGCATCTCACCTGTTTATCCTGTAGCTGGCGGATTTGGTTCTGGGCACTCTGTAGATTTTCAGTTGCTGTGTAATATTGCTGCTTTACTACAGCCAGCTCTCGCTTTATGGCGTAGTTCTCCTCTGCCTCCTGCGCCCGTGTCACCTGACCCTGATTGAGGTAGCCAGGAAAACCAAGTCAATTTTATCCAATAGTCCTGATGCAGTACGGTAAGATTTTGCTTAGCCTTATTATGCAACAATTTTCCCTAAATTTTTATTTTTTTGCATATCACCAACTACCCATTTTTTGAAAAAGCTCCCCTACCAATGATCTGTTTGGGGGACACTGGTGTCGGTCTGATATGCAATGCTAGAAATGCTTCATTTGAGTGCATTGTACAAACATTTCCTACATGCAGGTATGCTATAAAGCCCATTAGCTGGATTCACAAAGTTACGCCGGCGCATCAGTAGATACGCCGTCGTAACTCGGAATCTAAGCCGTCGTATGTTTAAGTGTATGCTCAAACTGAGATACACTTAAACCTAGCTAAGATATGACGGCCTGCGCCGTCGTATCTTAGGGTGCAATATTTCCACTGGCCGCTAGGTGGCGCTTCCGTTGAGTTCGGTGTAGAATATGCAAATGACTAGATACGCCGATTCACGAACGTACGCTTCCCCGTCGCAGTAAAGATACGCCATTTCCGTTAGAGGTACGCCGGCGTAAAGATAAAGCTGTCCCCTAGGTGGCCTAGCCAATGTTAAGTATGGCCGGCGTTCCCGCGTCGAAATTTCAAAATTTTACGTTGTTTGCGTAAGTCGTCCGTGAATGAGGCTGGACGTAATTTACGTTCATGTCGAAACCAATACGTCCTTGCGGCGTACTTTGGAGCAATGCACACTGGGATATGTACACGGACGGCACATGCGCCATTCGTAAAAAACGTCAATCACGTCGGGTCACTAGTCATTTACATAAAACATGCCCCCCTGTTCCTAATTTGAATTAGGCGCGCTTACGCCGGCCCACTTTACGCTGCGCCGCCGTAACTTAGGAGGCAAGTGCTTTGTGAATACAGCACTTGCCTCTCTGACTTAAGGCGGCGTAGCGTAAATATGATACGCTACGCCGCCTGAAAGTTATGCTGCCCTACCTAAATCCAGCCCCATGTGTACAAGGCTTTAGGATGGTGGTACATGGACTTTTTACAGGTCACTACTGTCCCACTCATTTTCCTAGAATGAAATTGCCTACTATCCAGATCTGCTCCAGCAAAATCCAGATGAACTATATTCATAAACCTGGTAGTAAATAGAAGATAAACTTCCGATGTCTGCCAAAAGGGGAGGAAAATGTCAAGTCTATTACTTGGTCTGAAAGCCTCAGCAAAGGAAGGATTCATTTTTACTTCACCCTTGCATATAAGCCGACACTGAATCGCTCTTCACATGCCTCACTACTCTTTGTTGATATAAGCTTGTGAGCTTGGCTAAGATACAGTGAGAAAAAAGTATTTGATCCCCTGCTGATTTTGTACATTTGCCCACTGACAAAGAAATCATCAGTCTCGAATTTTAATGGTAGGTTTATTTTAACAGTGAGAGACAGAATAAAAACAAAAAGATTCAGAAAAAAGCATAAAAAAAAAAAAAGTAATAAATGAATTTGCATTTTATTGAGTGAAATTAGTATTTGATCCCTTCGCAAAACATGACTTGGTACTTGGTGGCAAAACCCTTGTTGGCAATCACAGAGGTCAGACGTTTCTTGTAGTTGGCCCCCAGGTTTTCACATCTCAGGAGGAATTTTGTCCCTCTCCTCTTTGTAGATCCTCTCCAAGTCATTAAGGTTTCGAGGCTGACATTTGGCAACTTGAACCTTCAGCTCCTTCCACATATTTTCTATGGGATTAGGGTCTGGAGACTGGCTAGGCCACTCTAGGACCTTAATGTGCTTCTTCATAAGCCACCGTTTTGTTGCCTTGGCCATGTGTTTTGGGTCATTGTTATGCTGGAATACCCACCCATGACCCATTTTTAATGCCCTGGCTGATGGAAGGAGGTTCTCATCCAAGATTTGACAGTACATGGCGCCGTCCATCGTCCCATTGATGCGGTTAAGTTGTCCTCTCCCCTTAGCAGAAAAACACCCCCAAAGCATAAGGTTTCCACCTCCATGTTTGACGGTGGGGATGGTGTTCTTGGGGTCAAAGGCAGCATTCCTCCTCCTCCAAATTCTGAGAGTTGATGCCAAAGAGCTCGATTTTGGTCTCCTCTGGACACAACACTTTCACCCAGTTCTCCTCTGGATCATTCAGATGTTCATTAGCAAACTTCAGACGGCCTGTACATGTGCTTTCTTGAGCGGGGGACCTTGCGGGAGCTTCAGGATTTCAGTGCTTCACGGCGTAGTGTGTTACCAATTGTAGGATTTCAGTCCTTCACGGCGTAGTGTGTTACCAATTGTAGGATTTCAGTCCTTCACGGCGTAGTGTGTTACCAACTGTTTTCTTGGTGACAATGGTCTCAGCTGCCTTGAGATCATTGACGAGATTCTCCCGTGTAGTTCTGGGCTGATTCCGCACCGTTCTCATGTTCATTGACACTCCACAAAGGTGAGATCTTGCATTTAAACCCCGGACCGAGGGAGACTGACAGTTATTTTGTGTTTCTTCCATTTGCGAAAAATCAAAACCAACTGTTGTCACCCTCTCACCAAGCTGCTTGGCGATGATCTTGTAGCCCATTCCAGCCTTGTGTAGGTCCTCAATCTTGTCCCTCACATCCTTGGACAGCTCTTTGGTCCTGGCCATAATGAAGGGAATGGAATCTTACTGATTGATTGCTTCTGGGGACAGGTCTCTTTAATACAGGTAACAAGCTGAGATTAGAAGCACTCCCTTTAAGAGAGTGCTCACAATCTCAACTCGATACCTGTATAGAAATCTTTCTGATGGGGATCAAATACGTATTTCAATCATTAAAATGCAAATCAATTTATAACTTTTTTGAAATGCGTTTTTCTGGATATTTTTGTTATTCTGTCTCTCGCTGTTGAAATAAAACCTACCACTAAAATTATAGACGGATCATTTCTTTGTCAGTGGGCAAACGTACAAAATCATCAGGGAATCAAATACCTTTTTTCCCTCACTGTCAGTGCACAATTTATGAATGTGGGTGTCCCTCCTGTCTAGGGGGGGATTGGACCATACCTTCTGGTCCGACTACCCTTTAGATTTAGGGACAATCTTCACTATCTGCGATGACAGATGTTTTACTGCATAGTAAAACGTCTGTGACCGCAGAAAAACACAGGAAACAATTGATTCCTATGTGTCCCATTCACACTGCAATGCAGCCTAGCGTTGTGCCACAGCATGCTGCATTTTAGCGCAGTGCACCGGCTTGAATCACACTGCAATATCATGCAGCACATCAGGCCATCCAACATTGCAGTGGATAAAGTGTACTTTTATAGTGTATAAAGTGTACAGTGTATATAAAGTGTATAGTGTATATAGTGTACAGTGTATAAAGTGTACACTTCACATAAAAGTTTATATTTAAAAAAAATAAAAAGGGGGACAGTGCAGTGCACTGAATCGTGCACCACACTGCCCCCTAGCCAGCCGGCAACTCGCTAAATCGCTCCATCTGCTTTGTGATTTGGCTGTGGGCCAGAGTGGGTTTGCCCTAATGGTCACTCCGCACATTGCCCATGTTCAGGAGACATCTGTTTGGCCCCTGGTACCCAAGCTGTTATGCTGACCACTGTTCCTTAACCCGCTAGGGTAAATATTGGTAGTATGACCGTAAGTACTCAGGTTCACCTACATTTACTATTTCTTGATTTTCTTTCAAGAATTGGAGGTGTTATTGCCACCCAGCTCCCATTTTCAGCTGTTATGACAGGAAAAAATACACCAGGGAAAGAAGGAAATTATAGGGGAATGACCCTAAACCCCTAAAAGGCAAGAAGATCAAAAACTGTACCTGGATGAGCCTGTCCGCTAATGCAGCACTCTCCTATGAGACAGTCCACAAGAACGAGGAGGCGGGAAAGGAAAGAGGTAAAGCAAAAAAGAACGAGAGAGAGAGAGAGAGAGAGAGAGAGAGAGAGAGAGAGAGAGAGAGAGAGAGAGAGAGAGAGAGAGAGAGAAATAAAGAGCAGAAGGGAGAGAGAAAGAAAAAAAGGTAACCACCACCGCACTACAAGAAGCAGGACTTAGTTAGACAGGTCTATCTAAAAAGGCTGCTACATTAAATTACTGCAAAATCACCCTAATAGAATTTAAAAATGGCTGCTTTATTCAAGGTCCTCTGCTGGATTTAAAATGTTTACCCCAACTTCATACAAGTTGTCCTTTCCTACATTCCCCTCATATGCAAGAAAGGGATCTCGTTTGGTTTACACATCAACAGGTGGATTCTATCGATATCAAGTAAAGGTTCTTGAAGTGAGCTTTTATATTCAAATATATGAACGGCAATATTTTCTTGCACCACCTGAGATGATTTAGTCTGAAATTGTTTTATGGTAGAGTAAAAAGTATTACATTTAAAGTGGAGAATAACCTTTAAAAAAAAAAAAAAAAAAAAAGGAACCTTTGATAGAAGTTCAAATTGCAAAAAAAAAAAGCAGCCATCTTTAAATGTGATGTGGAGGGAAAAAGGGGATAGGAGCAAGATGCCAGTACTATAGACCATGTGATGAGCAAAAAGGGTGCAGCTAAATATAAAAACCACCAAAAATCTTACCTTTTCTAGAGTTTCAATACGTTGCTTCAGAAGTCTATTCTCCGTTCTTAATCTCTGCATATAGTGGTGACACACAGAATAGATGTCATGTGAAAAAAAAAAAAAAACTTCAAGGCCACAAAGATCAATAATTTGCCATGTGATCTGACAAAATAGATATTTTTGGATGTAGCCAAACAAGACTGAATGAATACCTCTATGAAATAGAAGCTATGCAAAAAGAAGTTACCATGTTTCACTCTTCTTTACATTTAGAGGGACCATAATTACTTTTTATTATAGGCTTCACCCTAATAATGATGATAAAAAACTCAAATTCTATGCTCCATACCGCTTTAATAATACACTTGATTCCTTCATGACCGGAGATTGACACCAAATTTAGGGTCGGCTTTATACGCCATATACACAGACATAATTCTACGGGTACTTTTCATTTCTTTAAAAAGGAGGCAGTAGGTTGTTCCAAAAATAAAATAAAAGGCAAAGTATAATTTTTATAAAAAAAAGGGGGGATATGGTTGGGACTTTACATGAGGCACATGATGGAGGCCTGTGGTAGTTCTATCCCTGTAAATGGATAGAAGGGGGGGGAGGTTTTGGGACTTTAAATGACATGTGTTTTTAGCAGTATGCAATTAAATATATATATATATATATATATATATGGAATATAAAAAATGTTTCCATAATAGCCAGGCTCAAAGTTACCAACCAAAAAAGCAATAAACCAAATTAACCTGTCTAGCTGTATGCATTAAAAACATAGGTTTAGCTGCATGTATTTGCAAATACCTGTGTAAACTGCAGGCCCCGTCAAGGCACTCAGTGTACTGCAGCCCCAACTATGAATTTTAAAGTCTCCTCAATAGGAGCACAGGAGTGCTAATCAATATATAGGGGGCGGGTGATCACCTGACCATGCCCCTACCTATAGTTGGTAAAGCTAAAAAAAAAAAAAAAAAAGGAGGTAGGATTTCTTACCGATGACCTAGAACTATTTCAGCCAGTCTTCATAAAGGTATGTACAGGCACCCCTTGTCTATATAGGCAGTTTTTTTTTTTTTGTAAAGGTGAACTAACCCTTTTAAACATTGTACAAAATAAAAGCCTGGTCTTTGCGCTGGCAGCTGTTCCTGACAGCTGTTTACTAACAAAGCCATGTGATCACCATGTTATAGTTTACACGGTAGGGGTTGCCAATCAGTATGGTTTCCTAACGTTTGAGACTAAAGCTAGGTACACTCTCAATGCTGGAATGTAGATTGATGTAGCATCATGTAGGACAGCGGTAGGCAACCTCGGCGCTCCAGCTGTGGTGAAACTACAAATCCGATCATGACTGTGCCTCTAGGGGTCAGGCCTGTGATTGTCAGGGTCTTGCAATGTCTCATGGGACTTGAAGTTTCAAAACAGCTGGAGGACCGAGGTTGCCTACCCCTGGTGTAGGAGAACGCTAACCTACAGACTGTGAATGGAATTAACACATTTGGTAATTTCCAGTAGGTACTCACCTTGATTTCAATTTGCTCCTCCATCTCCTTACTTTTAATAGCAGCATATTCTTTTTCCAGTCTAAATAGGGAAGGACAGAATATTTCAGCTTTAAAGTGAACTCCAGAGCAACAAGTTACCCCATTAATAGCTCAATCACATCTTCATACCGCTTCATTCTCTTTGGATTGTACTTGACTTGGTAGGCCTTGAGGATGAGTTTATCAGGGCAGCTGTCAAACTGGTGTGGGATAACCTTCTGAAAATACTGAAAACATGCAGAAATTAAACTTTAGTTCCATGGGATCTGCAGTACATCTTAGGTCAAAAGAAAATGAATACTGGTTTGATTGCATTGGCTGCAATATCTGTGGATAACTGCATTGATTAAGACGTCTCAGTACACATATCTGGTCTTTGTAAGTTCACTTTTTAGAAAAAAACAATAAATCCACGTTTTTTTTTTTTTGCAGGTAAAAAAGTGCATTTATTTAATTTATTTATTTAGAGCCTGCAAAAGCATTAAACCAGCGATCAGCTAGCTGTCAGATCGGGGATCAGGGAGGTGCAGAGGCCGGTTTGTTCCCAATGTGTTACACCCTGAATATGGGTGTAACATGTTACAAAAGGTGAACTTATCCTTTATTGCACTTTAGTCTTTCATAAGCAGATATTTAACAGATAGATCACTAGTAAAGGCCTTGAGTGTGAACATGCGGACCTCCCACTATACAGATACTGACCATTTGCTTTCCAGAGTCTTGCTGGTCTTTTAAAGGGGTTGTGAAGAAAAAAAAAAAATGTTTCCCTAAATAGCTTCCTCTACCTTAGTGCAGTCCTGCTTCACTTACCTCATCCTTCGATTTTGCTTTAAAATATCCTTATTTCTTCTGAGAAATCCTCATTTCCTGTTCTTCTGTCTGTAACTCCACACAGTAATGCAAGGCTTTCTCTCTGGTGTGGAGAAAGTCTCTTGAGGGGGGAGGGGGCGAGCAGGAGTGTCAGGATGCCCACTAACACACAGCTCATTTCTCTATCTGCAAAGTAGAGAGTGTCCTGACTTGCCTGCTCTCCCCCTCCCCCCTCAAGAGGCTTTCTTCACACCAGGAAGAAAGCCTCGCATTATGGCGGTGAGTTACAGACAGAAGAACAGAAAGTGAGGATTTATCAGAAGAAATAAGGACATTTAAAAGCAAAATCGAAGGATTTTTTCCTTTACAACCCCTTTTGTGTTGGTGAGCTTTGGGCTTGTGCCGATGGGAACTACAGCATGCTTTGACATCAGTTTCAGATGTTTCTGAGGTCATTTGGATTTCTGACCTGCACTTGACCTACTTCAAAGCATGTGTGGCATTCCCATAGATGTGTATATGGAGATTAGCAGTTCTGACAAACAAAAGCCCGCTAACACAGACCATAAGGCTCCATTCACACCTGCATGACTTTGGAGTGACACTATGACGCAACTTTGGGAGGGTGCGGCTTGGATGCCACTTTGGCTTTGACCAATGATAATGGATAACAACTGTTGCATGCATAACATTCAGGTAAGACTTTAATGCGGCTTTTGAGGATTTGCATTGCAGTCTGTGGCACTCAAGTCGCATGAAAGTCCGAAGTAGTGCAGGAACCTTTTTAAAGTCACTGCGAATTAAGTTGCACATATTTTAAAGGTAGTCATTGAAAAACATGGGTTGTAACTTGTGCGACTTTAGTGTTTTTTGGAGTCTTTTAGGCGGGATTTGTGACATCATACCTCTCTGGCGGTGGGAGGAGCTCTGGTTTTCTTTTTCTGATTGGTAATGGTTATTTCAATACTTTTCACTGTTACCCCCACGTTTATCACACACCTGTGGAAGGGGTCCTGAATTAATCCAAACCGTTGCACCTTTCTTGTATTGTGATCATGCAATAAACTACCCGTTTGGACACCACTTTGTGCTGATCCTAGGTGTGATGGCAAATCTCTACTTTTTAGCATCCAAAGTCGCATGACAAGTCGCACAAGTGTGAATGGAGCCTTAAAAGTGAAACTTTTTTTAGTTAAAAAAAAAAAAAAAAAGAATACTCTTTAGATGATTGCGTTCTAGGTTCTGTGAGGTTTCAGACTTAAACAGATTTGTTATTTTCAAATAAACGCCATTGAATCAATGTTTGCACATGCGGTCTTCTAACACAATGGGGAAAGTACACATTTTTAATTGTCAATGTTTTAGGGGAGCTTTTTCAAATATTGGACCCAGAGCTAGGTCAATAGGGATTAACTATAGCTTTTAAAAGCGGGGGTTCACCCGTACATAACGCTTTTTTCCCTTAGCTTCATGCTCGTTGTGTCTAGGGGAATCGGCTAGTTGTTTAAAAATATGAGCCGTACTTACCGTTTACGAGATGCATCTTCTCCGCCGCTTCCGGGTATGGGCTGCGGGACTGGGCGTTCCTATTTTGATTGACAGTCTTCCGAGAGGCTTCCGATGGTCGCATCCATCGCGTCACGATTTTCCGAAAGAAGCGGAACGTCGGTGCGCAGGCGCAGTATAGAGCCGCACCGTCGTTCGGCTTCTTTCGGCTACTATTGACGCGATGGATGCGACCGTCGGAAGCCTCTCGGAAGACTGTCAATCAAGAAGGAACGCCCGCTCCCGAAGACCCATACCCGGAAGCGACGGAAGAAGATGCAGCTCGAAAACGGTAAGTACGGCTCATATTTTAAAACAACTAGCCGATTCCCCTAGACAAAATGAGCATCCATCTAAGGGGAAAAGAGAAAAAAAACATCATTGGGTGAACTCCCGCTTTAAATATATTTGAACCATGGCTTGTAGGATATTACAGTGCCATCTAGAGTTTGGAGTTAGAAAATGCTTCTCTTATAGAAACTGATGTAGAAGGGACAATGAAGAGGACAGCGGCTAAAATGTTCATGGGCCGGACAACTAGCGGTTAGCGGCTCGGGTGCGGCCCCACAGGTTGCTGACCCCTGTTCTAAAGAAACAGCTATTTGTTTTATCATATCTTCACCAATTCCTGAATGGGAGGATCTCATTATAGCCACCTATGCAATCTCAGCGTTCCAATAAGGAAAGCTGCAATATCTTCACCCATTTAGAAGAGAATATGCCTCATGAGTATCTCATAAATAAAACAGGATGCCTTTGTTTCAATCTTTGACATGGCAACAAGATCCCTCTAATAAGTAGCAAGGAATTTCCACTTCACTTTGAAATACACCCACCGGCCACTTTATTAGGTACACCCTGCTGGTACCGGGTTGGACCCCCTTTTGCCTTCAGAATTGCCTTCATTCTTCATGACATAGATTCAACAAGGTGTTGGAATCATTCCTCAGAGATTTTGGGTCATATTGACACGAGAGTTTCACGCAGTTGCTGCAGATTTGTTGGCTGCACATCCATGATGCGAATCTCCTGTTCCACCACATCCCAAAGGTGCTCTATTGGATGAGATCTGATGACTGTGGAGGCCATTGGAGTAAAGTGACCTCATTGTCATGTTCAAGAAACCAGTGGTGAGATGATTTGATCTTTGTGACATGGTGCATTATCCTGCTGAAGGAGCCATCAGAAGATGGGGACACTGTAGTCATAAAGGGATGGACATGGACAGCAACATTACTCAGGTAGGTTGTGGCGTTTAAATGATGCTCAATTCGTATTAAAGCGAAGGTTCACCCAAAAAACAAGTATATAACATTACATTCAGTATACCTCAAACATGTACAGTATGCTGTTTTTTTTTTGTACATACAGTATTTTCCTCCCGGCTTCCGGGTACTCGCTCCCGCGGGAGTGGGCGTTCCTGTGCAGTGCCGCAATGTTATCTGGGACTTCGCCCATATGATTGACGTGCCTGAGAAAGACTCCCCCCGGCGGATAAGGCGCGTCACAACTTTCCGAAAGTAGCCGAACCGCGAGTCGGCTCTATACGGTGCCTGCGCACCGACTAGGAGCCGTGTAGAGCTGACTGCGCAGGCGCCGTATAGAGCCGACTCGCGGTTCGGCTACTTTCGGAAAGTCGTGACGCGCCTTATCCGCCGGGGGGAGTCTTTCTCAGGCACGTCAATCATATGGGCGAAGTCCCAGATGACATTGCGGCACTGCACAGGAACGTCCACTCCCACGGGAGCGAGTACCCGGAAGCCGGGAGGAAAATACCGATAATACCGTATGTACACCCCCGAAAAAAAAAAAAACGGCATACTGTACATGTTTGAGGTATACTGAATGTAATGTTATATACTTATTGTTTGGGTGAACCTCCGCTTTAAGAGGCCCAAAGTGTGCCAAGAAAATCTCCCCCACACCATTACACCACCACCAGCCTGAACTATTGATACCAGGCAGGATGATCCATGCTTTCATGTTTACACCAAATTCTGACCCGACCATCTGAACGTCGCAGCTCAAATTGAGACTCATCAGACCAGGCAACGTTTTTCTTTTATTGTCCAATTTTGGTGATCCTGTGCGAATTGTAGCCTCAGTTTCCTGTTCTTAGCTGACAGGAGTGGCACTTGATGTGATCTTCTGTTGCTGTAGCCCATCTGCTTCAAGGTTGGATGTGTTGTGCATTCAGAGATGGTATTCTGCATACCTTTGGTTGTAACGAGTGGTTATTTGAATTACTGTTGCCTTTCTATTATCTCGAACCAGTCTGCTCATTCTCCTTGGACATCAACAAGTCATTTTCGTTTCACACAAATACCGCTCACTGGATATTTTCTCTTTTTCGGACCATTCTCTAGAGATGGTTGTGTATGAAAATCCCAGTAGATCAGCAGTTTTTGAAATACTCAGACCAGCCCGTCTGACACCAACAACCATGCAACGTTCAAAGTCACTTAAATGCCTTTTCTTCCCCATTCTGATGCTCGTTTTGACCACGTCTAAATGCCTAAATGCTTTGCTGCCATGTGATTGGCTGAGTAGCAATTTGTGTTACCAAGCAATTGAACAGGTGACCCTAATAATGTGTCCGGTGAGTGTATATCTTGCTACTGAATGTAGATTGGCTTTTTCCATGTATTATAAGAAGCTGACAGTCCCTACCTGTGACATCCCTTCCATGTCCAGCTGCATGAGCTCCGTCTGGTTTACAGTCAGTATTGCCATCCCTACTCGGAATATGACCTCCAGTCCCTGCAAAAGTGACAAACAAATTACAGAAAATCCCAAGTCTTGCATAAGGTTTCCATCTAATACCAAATAACAAAAGGTTGCCACTTACCTCGTAAATAAAGATATCAAAGATACGGGTTGCCACAGGCAGGGGGAAGGTGGTGAGAAACAGGGTTAAAAACCAGGAAGAGGAATACATTGAGGTGTGGAAACAGTGAGAGCGGAAGTGTAGATTCAGCTCCGGGAGCTGTTCCTGTGAAATACACATTACATTAAGGGTGAGGCCTTTAAAAAGTCAAAGTAAAATTTAGCATATTGTCCTCTCCCAATAAATGTTCTATACATTACATAGCTTTTTTTATTTATTTATGCTTTTTATACCTTTTATTTAATCGTTATTCCATGGTGATGTGACCACCTGGCCCCCCTTCTTGGCAATTTTCATAAGTGTGGGAGAGGGGGTGTCTCCGTGCAATGCGATGGAATTGCACCATGGACATCAGGGATATGTGTTCCCTTCTTTGACAGCAAAACCCCTACTAGGAGCCGCCGTCAATCAAGACCAACCACCATCCCGGTTGGCGGCACCCCTCGGCGGGTTGCGGGCTCCTATGGGTGGCGGGCTCGTGTGTCCTTTCTGCATCACAGTGGCTTCCAACGTGCAGCTCCTCCCTCCTCCTCGGCGTCCAATAGGATCGCCTGTCCTTTAAGCCAATCGCGTGACCAGTGTGGAAACCAGCTTCCTGATTGGCCGTCAGGAGGATCAGTGTTACAACAGCGAATGTTGGTTTGGTGTTGTAACACACCTGGATGGGCTCGGAGCTCACTCTCTGCAACCCAACCCCACCCTATATTTAAGCCTATTAGAGCCTCTGGCTCTAATCAGTGCATCAAAAAAACAGCCCCTCTGCATTGGAATTTCTGTGCCAGTGTCCTGAAAGGGGCTGGACGCATGGAAAGGGGAGGCGGCGATTGACAGGGGGGGCGGTGCCCGTGCACCCTTAAAGCGGGAGTTCAACCAATTCCTTTTTTTTTTTTTGTTCCCCTTAGCTTCCTGCTCGTTCGGTCTAGGGGAATTGGCTATTTGTTTTAAAATATGATCCGTACTTACCCGTTTTCGAGCTGCATCTTCTTCCGTCGCTTCCGGGTATGGGTCTTCGGGAGCGGGCGTTTCTTCTTGATTGACAGTCTTCCGAGAGGCTTCCGACGGTCGCATCCATCGCGTCACTAGTAGCCGAAAGAAGCCGAACGTCGGTGCGGCTCTATACTGCTCCTGCGCACCGACGTTCGGCTTCTTTCGGAAAATCGTGACGCGATGGATGCGACCGTCGGAAGCCTCTCGGAAGACTGTCAATCAAGAAGGAACGCCCATTCCCGCAGCCCATACCCGGAAGCGACGAAGAGGATGCATCTCGTAAACGGGTAAGTACGGATCATATTTTAAAACAAATAGCCGATTCCCCTAGACAAAACGAGCATCCATCTAAGGGGAAAATGTGTGAGGGATGGGTGAACCTCCGCTTTAATGGACGGGCCGCCCCTGAGTTCTAGTTATGATTCTGCCATGTAAAATGACCACATCAGCAAATATCCGCCTCTATGCTTGTTGTGGTCAGAATTATAAATGAACATGGAGGAACCGGCAAGATCAAAGTAAATGGAACTGTAGTGACGCAAGAAACATTTCACAAACACTGAAGAAACGCATTCATGTAATATCAATTTTAAGCTTTAAATACACTTTAACCACTTCAGCTCTGGAAGATTTTACCCCCCTTGATTGCCAGGCTATTGCAATATGGCACTGCATTACTTTAACTGACACTTGTGCGGTCGTGCGACGTTGTACCCAAATAAAATTGATGTCCTATTTTTCCCACAAACAGAGCTTTCTTTTGGTGGTATTTGATCACATCTGCGGTTATTTTTTACTTTCTGCTATAAACTAATAAAAAAAATAAAACATTTTAAAAAACAAATTTCTTCATCAATTTAGGCCAATATGTATTCTGCTACAAATATTTGGCAAAAAAAAAAAAATCCCAATAAGTGTATATTGATTGGTTTGCACAAAAGTTATAGCTTCTACAAACTATGGGATAGATTTATGGAATTTGTATTTTTTTTACTAGTAATGACGGCGATCAGTGATTTATAGCCGGACAGGGACATCGCAGCTGAAAAATCTGACACTAATAGCTGGATTCAGGTAGATGGGTGCATCTTTCAGGCGGCGTAGCGTATCGTATTTATGCTACGCCGCCTTAAGTCAGAGAGGCAAGTGCTGTATTCACAAAGCACTTGCCTCCTAAGTTACGGCGTCGTAACGTAAATGGGGCCAGCGTAAGCTCGCCTAATTCAAATGAGGATGAGGGGGGTGTGTTTTATGTAAATGATTGGTGACCCGGCGTGATTGACGTTTTTTACGAACGGCGCATGCGCCGTCCGTGTACATATCCCAGTGTGCATTGCTCCAAAGTATGCCGCAAGGACTTATTGGTTTCGACGTGAACGTAAATTACGTCCAGCCCCATTCACGGACGATTTACGCAAACGACGTAAAATTTTCAAATTTCAACGCGGGAACGACGGCCATACTTAACATTGGCTAGGCCACCTAGGGGGCAGCTTTATCTTTACGCCGGCGTACCTCTTACGGAAACGGCGTATCTTTACTGCAAATGGCGCACTTACGTTCGTGAATAGGCGTATTTAGTAATTTGCATATTCTTCGCCGAACTCAACGGAAGCGCCACCTAGCGGCCATCGTAAATATGCACCCTAAGATACGACGGCGTAGGAGACTTACGCCGCTCGTATCTTAGCCTAATTTAAGCGTATCTGGTTTCCAGAATACGCTTAAATTTACGACGGCGTAGATTCAGAGTTACGACGGCGTAGATTCAGAGTTACGACGGCGTAGATTCAGAGTTACGACGGCGTAGATTCAGAGTTACGACGGCGTAGATTCAGAGTTACGACGGCGTATCTACTGATACGCCTGTGTAACCCTACGTGAGTCTAGCTATAAGTGACACTTTTTGGGGAACAATGACACCAATACAGATGATCAATGCTAAAAAAAAATGCACTGTCACAGTACCAATGACACTGGCAGGGAAGGGATTAACATCAGGGGCGATCAAAGGGTTAAAAGTGTTCCCTGGGTGTGTTTGCCAACTATGTGGGGGATGCTCTGACTGGGTGAAGACAGATCCGTGTTCCTGCTTAGCAGAAACACAAGATCTCCATCTTCTCTGTCAGAACGGTGATCTGCCTTGTTTACATAGGCAGATTGCCATTCTGCCTCGCTCGGAAACAATCGCAGGGGGCCGGGCAAACATTGGGTCCACCTGACCCGCTGATTGGCTCGCTTACTGTCCAATCGGGTCTCCGGCGGCGTGCCCCCTAGAGGCTATTTCACAAAATTTTGTACAGGTACGCGATTTCACGTAATAGACACACTTTGCCGCAGTACAAGCACATTACTCGGTTGGCAAGTGGTTAAACAGACCTTATACTCCAAGAAAGGAACACTTATTAAGTGTTGCCCACCTGCCCCTTACTGCATAAAACTTAAATTGTCATTAAACTCACATCACTAAAAACGATCAATAAATGCTGTATTACAAGTACAGACACTATGGGAATCCATTTCTGTATTCTGCAAAATAACTGCTTTATCCTGCTGCTCTCTGTCTCCCCCTTCTGTCCGTGTCTCCACTGCAGTTGGGAATTTTTTGAAGCAGTGGTGGCAGCTCTGCGCATGCTCAGTTTTTAGTGTATTTTCTACCCTGAGCATTTCCTCCCCATCACATCTGAGCAGCCCATACGATTATAGAGTCACACATGTGGGCACATACATAGTGGTATAGAATGGTGTAAGTGGTAAAATGTATAAATAACCAAAATAGTATAATTGATAAATGAATGTGCAAATAGACTGACTGAAAGATAAAAATCTCTATAAATGCTAAGATAAGGTGCATCCAAAGGTGAACTGAATGAATGTGCAAACAGTGCAGATAAGGTGACTCAGGTGCATAAATAAAGTCGCAACGTAAAGATAATAATATATGCAGTCGCAGAGGAAATCGCAGGATGGGGTTATGCTCCAATCAAAATGAATGACTGAACATAACTGATATAACAATGATGGATGAATAAAGCAGTGAACTGAATAAGAGTGCAAATAAATACAAATAGGTGACTATAATGTAAGTAAAATCACATTGTATGAATGGTGGATGGAACCACAAGATTGTCCAATTGTTACAAAGTGTAAATGGTGCAATTTATTTTTATATACCAATGCTACAACGGACAAACTTCATCACATTCTAACCAGCAAGCACAGTGCTTACCATACTTGTAAATGTGGTGGACACTTACACCACTGTAATAATCATAATTCTCAAATTCTTTGCAGAATATCATCTGCTGCAGATTGACATGTGCACTTCAATTTATAGTTATATTTTGCAAAACCTTTAATAGGCTCAAAGTTTAGTAGTACAATTTTATTTAGGACAGAAATGAAAAGAACGTACCTGTAACATATACTCCAGCTGATATATACATAGGCCCAGCTCAGCCATACTGGGTTTAAAGAGTTCCCGTAACCTATATTCCTGCATCAGCCGCACAAACACACAAAAGGCTTCTTCCTCCGGCATCTGACAGGGAAAACAGCAAAATACAAAAAGATGAAAAGTGATAAGATAGTGAGGTTACATATAAAAGGTTATTTTAAAGATCATTATTAGATTACATTAAATATTCTGACTTTCAGATACTCTGACCATTACAATGGAGTCAATTCCTTAACAGTGGTGAAAGAAAAAATGAGCACAAAAAAACTTAGGTTGTTGTCTTAAGCAACCAATCAAAATTCTTGTTTGCCGCAATTATTTTTATATTAAAATGCACCCCAAGCATGCTAGAAATTAAAGATGTTCATCTTAAGTTGCAATATTTAGAGTCTATGGCCCAGATTTACAGAGAGCGGGCGCAAATTACGCCGCCGTAGCGCAAACAATATACGCTACGCCAACGCAGCGCAGAGAGGCAAGCATTAAATTCACAAAGCCAGTGCTCCCAAAACTGCGCTGGGTTTCGAAGGCGCAGGCCGGCGTAGGTGGAAGTGGGCGTGAGCCATGCAAATGAGGCGTGACCCCATGCAAAAGATGGCCCGAGCGCCAGACAGCTATGTATCACGAACGGCGCATGCGCCGTGACGTGGACGCATCCCAGTGCGCATGCTCACAACCACGTCGGAACAGCCTAAACTACGCCGGATCACTGCGTACGGCATGAACGTAACCTTTCAATGGGTCTACTGAACCTAGATGTGGCCTCTCTCCTGTCGGGATGTGGCTTCCTATCTCCCCAACAGCTGCTGATGCCACACCAGGTTCAGACTGGACAACTGGGGGATTGGACAATAAATTGAGGGGCTATTCTACTCTGGGAGCTGTAATTTTTTTTTTGGAGGCATGAAACATTTTGGAGGAATTTACCAGGCCCTGGTCTCTCGAAGGCTGAGAACCACTGACCTAGATAATTTGATTTTCATACGATAGGATTTTTAATATAGATGACAATAAAATCCAATTATAATGTATGCGAGATGAGGCTTCTGTATAATATGATCTATAGAATCTGGACAATTACCTGCATAAGAAGAAGGCCCACAATGAAGGCACTGCCCTGGCAGTAACCCACTTCCCGGTCTATCAGTGAATATGCCTGTGGAAGAAAGGAATACATATCTACATAATTCAGGTCATAATCTTTTCTGTTCTGCCACATTTATCGAAAAATCAACACTGAAATCTAATTGCTGTCACATTCACCTTCAATGCAAAGATTACACCCCCCTCCCAGTCTTTTTGTATGCAGCTAGATGTCCTTAGTCTAATGGCCAGCATCATTCTATCCACTTCCTCTGAGCCCAGGTCATCCTGGACCCACCTCTAGCCTGTGACTGGATAGTAAAAGGAGAAGCAGCACAATGAGAAGCTCATCTTTTGGTCACTTTGCTTTCTCCCTCAATCAGCAAGCTTCTTGTCAGCACATGTTCTGACAGGCTCCTTCTATTGCTTCTTGCTCTCACGTCAGGCCTGCTGTACAGAGACTACAAGAGGCCAAAAGCTTAAATTTAGGTACTTAAAATGCTTGTAATTATAAAATAAAAAGTGGAACTTAACTACTCTTAAATATGTCCCCTCCCCCCTCCTATGCTGACTAACCGGTGTTACTTACCTATTCTAAGCCTGCAATGGTCTGGTCACGTGATCACCTGTGTCAGTTAGCAGCAGCAGCTGCTGGAGAGACGAGAAAGCGATTGACAATGGATGGGAAATCTGGAAGCAGTGACCTCACTCATAGGCTTCAATTCCACATCCATTGTCTGCATTCCTCCTCTCCCCTGCAGCTACCACTGGTCGACACAGGAAATAACATAACCGGACCAGAGTGTCCTGAAAATTAGGTAAGTGTGAAAGACCGCCAAGATACAGCTTCCTCCACTCTGAAACCAGGTATTATAGTTGAGAATTGCACCCAAGAACTAAACGTCACTAGCTTAGGTGCAAACTGGAACTGAGGTTACTGTAAACTCACACAGAATATATGCCATACAAAATCAGGTAAGAGCTTGGTCACATTATCCCAAACAATGCAAAACTATAAACAGTAATGTTAGTACATCTAATGAACAGCTAACAAACATACAGTGATCTAATAAAACAGTAATCTAATTAACATAAACATACCCACAATAGTTTTGTAACGAGGTGAGGTGGACACAATACAGCAACAATAGGTGACTCAATTAACAATGGGAATTTACACCTAGAAAGCACACAATGGGGGAATTATACCATGAGTGAGAGCCACCTTAATAAACAGATTATAGTAGGAGACCCAAGCATCAGGTTGTTTTTGAGCTGATTATATTAACATTTGAGGCCGCATTCACACGTGAGCATTTTAAGCTCATAAAATGCCTGAAAAAACTCCTGAAAATGCATTCATTTTAATGGCACCTGTTCACATCTGAGCATTTTGTCACATGAAGCAAAATGCCAGAAAAACGCCCTAAGCTCAAAAAAGAACATGAGCTTCTTACAAGCGTTTTTCTGCCTCTGCAATAAACCCACGGTAAAAACGCACGACTTTGAAACGCCCAGGGGTGAATGCAGCTCGAGTCTGGTGGGGTGAAGCAGTCATTACTGGAATAGAGCCCCTTCAAAAGCCAGGGCCCATAGTCAGTAGGCAAGTGGCTATCCTGCAGTCCCCTCCAAAATCTTCAGTCCTGGTTGGGTTTGTCACAGTAAGTATATACAGTACATCTTTCTTACACAGGTTAGTCAGTATAGGTGTTAGGAGGTGGGGGGCATTTTTAAGAGTAATTGGGTTTAGGCTGGAATTCTACTTTAACCACTTAAGGAATGCCTAACGGCGATATACGTCGGCAGAATGGCACGGCTGGGCACAATCACGTACCTGTACGTGTTTGTATAAAGCCCAGCTGTGGGTCGCGGGCCGGTCTGAAGCTCCGTGACCGCGGCCGTGGGACTCGCGGACCCGATCGCCGCTGGAGTCCCGCGATCGGTCCCCGGAGCAGAAGATCGGGGAGAGCTGTGTGTAAACACAGCTTCCCCGTTCTTCACTGTGGCGCCGTCATCGATCGTGTGTTCCCCAATATAGGGACACACAATCAATGACGTCAGACCTACAGCCACACCCCCCTACAGTTAGAAACACAGATGAGGTCACACTTCACCCCTTCAGCGCCCCCTTGTGGTTAACTCCCAAACTGCAATTGTAATTTTCACAGTAAACAATGCATTTTTAATGCATTTTTTGCTGTGAAAATGACAATGGTCCCAAAAATGTGTCAAAATTTCTCCGATGTGTCCTCCATAATGTCGCAGTCACGAAAAAAATCGCCGATCGCTGCCATTAGTAGTAAAAAAAATAAAAAATCAATAAAAATACAATAAAACTATCCCCTATTTTGTAAACGCTATAAAGTTTGCGCAAACCAATCGATAAACGCTTATTGCAATTTTTTTTTACCAAAAATATGTAGAAGAATACGTATCGGCCTAAACTGAGGGGAAAAAAAAAAGTTTTTTTTTTTAGAAAATGTTTGGGGGATATTATAGCAACAAGTAAAAAATATTGAATTTTTTTCAAAATTGTCGCTCTATTTTTGTTTATAGCGCAAAAAATAAAAACCGCAGAGGTGATCGAATACCACCAAAAGAAAGCTCTATTTGTGGGAAAAAAAGGACGCCAATTTTGTTTGGGAGCCACGTCGCACGACCGCGCAATTGTCAGTTAAAGCGACGCAGTGCTGAATCGCAAAAAGGGGCCTGGTTCTTTACCTGCATTTTGGTCCGGGTCTTAAGTGGTTAATGGATTAGAGAGCTGCATTCATTTGTGTAATTTACATCTGCCTAGAGTTTAACTTCAGCTCCAATGAATATTCCTTCTCTGCACAAGATAACATAAGAACTGTGAGTGTTGTACATGGAAGTAATGATACCGGAGTATCGGGGGGGGGATGTAAAAGTGACTTGGCACAGCTGCCATCATATTCCTTAGAACTGTGCCAATTTAATATTCTGGATTGAAAGTCTGGTACGACTGAGAAGTTTTATTTATCCAAGTAGGATTTTAATGTGGTTTTTAAATAGGCTCATTTAAATATGTCAACCCTTTTAGAATACTAAGAACTTGGTTGAGCGTGTTTGGTATGCGTAGCAAAATAAAAGGGCACATTTATTGCTACTAAAATATATACGGGAAATCCCATCGCAACCATCACAACCCTATTCTCTCTCACTCAGTTGTCAGCATATAAGGACCCTTATTTTCTTTGTAGGGGTTCACAGATCAATGCCGATCAGCACAGCTTAATGTACAGTACCTGGTGTGGTCAAGCCCTAAAAGAACTGTTAAAAGGAGAAGAATGGCCAAAGCCATTTTGGACTATACTGTGTCACAGGAGTGCATTGCATTCTGCACTTCTGTCATCCAGTTTCAATAAACAGCGGGCTACATCACTCAGCGTTTCCAGGCTCAGGAAAGATCATGGGCCAGATTCACATAGACTTACGACGGGCGTATCAGTAGATACGCTATCGTAAGTCCGAATCCCCGCCGTCGCAACTTTAAGCGTATGCTCAAACTGAGATACGCTTAAATGTTGCTAAGATACGACCGGCGTAAGTCTCCTACGCTGTCGTATCTTAACTGCATATTTACGCTGGCCGCTAGGGGCGTGTACGCTGATTTACGCCTAGAATATGTAAATCAGCTAGATACGCGGATTCACGAACGTACGCCCGGCCGTCACAGTAAAGATACGCCGTTTCCGTAAGGGGTTTTCAGGCGTAAAGTTATTCCACCAAATACATGGCGCAGCCAATGTTAAGTATGGCCGTCGTTCCCGCGTCGAAATTTGAAAATTTTACATCGTTTGCGTAACTCCTCCGTGAATGGGGCTGACCGTAATTTACGTTCACGTCGAAAGCATGACGATTTGCCGACGTCATTTGGAGCATGCACACTGGGATAGGTCCACAGACGCCGTTCATTAAAAACGTCAAATACGTGGGGTCACTAGTATTTTACATAGAACACGCCCCCAACCAGCCTATTTTGAATTAGGCGGGCTTACGCCGGCCCAGTTACACTGCGCCGCCGTAAGTTTCAGCGCAAGTTCTTTGTGAATACAGGACTTGCTGCTCAAACTTACGGCGGCGTAGTGTATCTGAGATACGCTACGCCCGCCTAATTCTACCTGAATCTAGCCCCAAGTCTTTAAAGTCATATTAAAAGGTGCAATTTTTTTTAAAATAACAAACATGTCCTACTTACCTCCACTGTGCAGTTTGTTTTGCACAGAGTGGCCCCGATCCTCCTGTTCTGGGTTCCCACGGTGGCTCTCGCCGCTCCTCCCCGCATTAGATAACCCCCTCTGGGAAGCTCTCTCCTGAGGGGGTTACCTTGCGGGCACGTTCCTGTCTCATGCACTCGGCGTCCATAGAGGCGCTGCATCATTGGATTTGATTGACAGCAATGGCTGCGCTGCTATCAATCTATCCAACGAAGAACCGAGAAGCCATGGAGAGAGCAACGCGGGATCGTGCCAATGGAAATTCAGGGCTCGGGTAAGCAAAATAGGGGGCTGGGGGGCCGGACATGGCAAGGTGTTTTTTCACCTTAATTCATAGTATGCATAAAGGTGAAAAAACATGAGGGTTTACAACAACTTTAAAGTCTGGATGCCTGAATTGGCAGCAAACTGCT
This sequence comes from Rana temporaria, assembly GCF_905171775.1. Classification (NCBI taxonomy): domain Eukaryota; kingdom Metazoa; phylum Chordata; class Amphibia; order Anura; family Ranidae; genus Rana; species Rana temporaria. Next base: position 428,844,199 of record NC_053491.1, on the reverse strand, counting down.
GAGATCCCGAGCCCTCTCCTCAGCCCAGTGCTCCAGTGAGTGCTGGAGTGGCAGAGCAAAGAGCCAGTAAATGAGTCACCAGCTCTCTGTTCACTAAAGACTGAGCGATCAGAGGTCTTTGATCGCTCAGTTCTCAGTCTTAGAGCCAGCAGGGCACACATGCAGCATGGATCGACGCTGGATCCACCTAGGTGAGTATGAAGGTTTATTTATTCCCAGTCATTGTCAGGCACTCTTTATTTCATGTAGTCACCGCTCACTGCTGATCCAAGGGATCATGTGACCAAACCAGACTGAAAATATGCAAGCATACACACACACAAAACTTATTTTATTATTTGGTTGGTCATTTTTAAGCATTGTTAGCTTTAAGCTGGAATTACACTTTAATTTAGATCCTCTGGATGTCTTTTCACACAACGGTCTCAGGGTTTACTTCCTCATACTTCAGAGGAAATCTCACAACAGCTGAATATTTCATAACCCCATACATTTGGCGTTATGAATCTAGCGGTACTGAAGACTAAGCAGTCTTGTGATTCAAGCTGTACATGTAAAGTTCCCACACCTGTACAGATATTCAATGTGGTCACTGTGCAGATAGGGAGGGGCAAACCTCCCCAGTTGGGTAAACACATGGCAATAATCAACCAACCCTGTTATGGAAAACATTGTGCAACTGCAAATCTAAGCATGTTCATCTCTATACTTAGACAACAGGATTGCCAGAACATGTGAAACTGGTGTAATTCGCTCAGATTGGCCGAGCACCAGGAAAAAAAAAAAAAACAGGAATGGGGAATACGGTAGAGCTGCACGATTCTGGCCAAAATGAGAATCACAATTTTTTTGCTTAGAATAAAGATCACGATTCTCGCCATGTAAAATCTTTGACATTATACAAAAAAATTGGGCTAACTTTAGTGGTTAGTTGTTTTTTTTTAATTCATTCCAAAAGAATTGCATTTGAAAGACCTCTGCACAAATACAGTAAGACATAAAATATTGCAACAACCACCATTTTATTCTCAAGGGTCTCTAATATATATTATATATATATATATATATATATATATAATGTTTGGGGGTTCCAAGTAGTTCTATCAAAAAAAAAAAAAGGATGATTTATAAAACTTGAAACCAACAAATGTCAGAAAAAGGTTTAGGCCCAGATTCTCAAAGACTTACGACTGCGTATCTCCAGATACGCCGTCGTAAGTCCGAATGGCCGCCGTCATATCTATGCGCCTGATTCATAGAATCAGTTACGCATAGATTTGGCCAAGATACGAGCGGCGTAAGTCTCCTACGCCGTCGTATCTTGGGGTGCATATTTACGCTGGCCGCTAGGTGGCGCTTCCGTTGATTTCCGCGTCGAATGAGCAAGATACGCCGATTCACGAACGTACGCCCGTCGCAATTAGTTACGCCGTTTACGCAAGACATACGCTGGCGTAAAGATAAAGCTGGTCTCTAGGTGGCGCAGCCCATGCAAGGTATGGACCTCGGAACAAGCGTATCTTTTTACGTCATTTACGTAAGTCGTACGCGAATAGGGCTGTGCATAAGTTACGTTCACGTCGTAGGCAGTGTTCGACGTATCTTATGCCGCGTACAGACGATCGTTTTATGCGATGTAAAAAAACGACGTTTTCTGTGAAGTAAAAAACAACGTTTTTGAAAACTTCAATTTTCAAAAAACGACGTTGCCTACACATCATCGTTTTTTCACAATGCTCTAGCAAAGCGAGGTTACGTTCACCACGTTTTTTTCATTGAAGCTTGCTTCATAACTAGCTTCTGGGCATGTGCGGGTTCAAAAACGTAGTTTTTTGCTACACACGGTCAATTTCTGTGACACAAAAAACGACGTTTTGAAAAATGACACATAAAATTAAAGCATGCTTCAATTTTTTTTGTCGTTTTTTTACAAGACATAAAGCGACGTTTTCCCCCACACGGTCAATGAAATTGACGTTTTTAAAAACGTCGTTTTTTTACATCGCATAAAAGGACCGTCTGTACGCGGCATTAGGCTTTCTATCTGACGCATGCGCACTGGGATACATCCACGGATGGCGCATTCCCTGTTCGTTCAAAGCGTCATTTACGTGGGGTCATGCTTAATTTACATAAAACACGCCCACCTCTTTCACATTTGAATTAGGTGCGCTTACGCCGGCACATTTAGCTACGCCGCCGTAACTTAGGACGCAAGTGCTTTGTGAATACTGCACTTGCCTCTCTAAGTTGCGGCGGCATAGCGTAAATAACATACGCTATGCCCGCACATCGCTACGCCGCCCTACGAGAATCTAGGCCTTAATGTTCAAGTGATTAAACTTTCCTCATTTACACACAGTCTATTCCTTTGATCTAAAGGACAAATTGTTACAATGTTTAGACTTAAGTTCCACTGCTAAAGAATGTTGTGATACTTTGCAGACTGGCCGGATTTTTTTCCTTTCTTTTGATGGCTGTGGCTTCAGCAGAGCAGAGAGAATTCTCTGCATAGAAAGATCGGGAAATACTTTGCCAAGATCGCAAGGGGGGGGAAAAAAATAATTGCGCAGCTCTAGAATACGGCACATGTAACATCCAAATAACAGCCTTACCTTCATTACATTGAACAGCCCCTCCTGCCCCAAGCTGTCCTGTCCCCTAAAAAAGTCATGTTCAGGGTAGGTTCGAGCGATGTCTCTGCGGATCAGCTTCTCACAAGGTGAGGACATTCTCAGTAGGTCGGCATATTGCTTCTTCACTGGCATGTCTGTTGCGTTACACAACATCTGCCATACCATGACTCTGAAGTGATGTGGGATCCCCTTCCGAATCAGCTCCTGTAAGGAAAACATAGTAATAAATACCCAGGTCAGAAAAAAAGAAAAAAAGGAAGGACTCGTTTACAGCTGCAGCAAGGACTGGCGCTCCTCTACCAAATGAGCAGCATTGCCCCATTTACTCGGGGGTAGAATTTCTGCCACAGCTACAAAGCAAACCAGCATAGCATGTGTACACCCCAAGTCACTGCCTTTGCAGCTAAAAGGTGAGTGGATGTGGGCCGTAAAAACGCAGCTCACTTGGTTTTGCTGCCCCCCTAACTGCTAGTGAAAACAAGCACTAATTCTTAGATGTGATGGCTGCCTTCATTTTCTTTTTTAGACTTTCTTCTATTTTCATCTGGTGATCCAGCCAGTAAGTCTGTTTTTTTCAAAACAAGCTCTATTCTTAAATGTATCAGTTACAAGGATGTGACAAACCATTTACCACACACACACGTGCTTCCAAAGATCAGCTTTTAGTTATTCATATAAAAACGTATTTTTTTCCTTTTGGGATAAAACTGTGTTGCTGTGACTGGCGCAGATTCTCAAAGGGCTTACGACGGCGCAACGCAATGTATGCCGTCGTAAGTCCTAATCTGGGCCGTCGTATCTATGCGACTGATTCTTAGAATCAGTTACGCATAGATATCCATTAGATCCGACAGGCGTAAGGCTCTTACGCTGTCGCATCTTAAATGCAATTTCTTTTTTTGCCGCTAGGCGTCGCCTCCGTAGTTTTTCCCGTCGAGTATGCAAATTAGCAAAATACGCGAATTCCCGAACTTAAGCGGTCGACGCAGTGAAGTTACAACGTTTACGTTAGTTTTGCGCGGCGGAAAGTTTCCCCTGCTATATGAGGGGCAACCAATGTTAAGTATGGCCGCTGTTCCCGCGTCAAAATTTTTAAATTTACGTCGTTTGCGTAAGTCGTCCGTGAATGGGGCTGGACGCCATTTACGTTCACGTCGAAACCAATGACGTCCTTGCGACGTCATTTGGAGCAATGCAACCTGGGATATTTTCCGGACGGCGCATGCGCAGTACGTTCGGCGCGGGAACGCGCCTAATTTAAATGCTACACGCCCCCTACCCGGCTTATTTGAATTAGGTGGGCTTGCGCCGGGTGATTTAAGCTACGCCGCCGCAACTTTACAGGCAAGTTCTTTGTGAATAAAGCACTTGCCTGTAAAACTTGCGGCGGCGTAACGTAAATCAGATATGTTACGCCCGCACAGTTTTACGCCCATATACGAGAATCTGGGCCACTGTTTATAAAGTGTGACCTGGAGTTTGGCTTAGTGTATCTAATGCCCCGTACACACGATCGGAATTTCCGTCGGGATAAACTCAGACGGGTTCTTCTGACGGAATTCCGTTCAAGCTGTCTTGCATACACACTGTCACACCAAATTCCGACCGTCCAAAATGCGGGGACGTACCACACTACGACGAGCCGAGAAAAACGAAGTTCAATGCTATGACTTGATTCTGAGAATGCGTATTTTTTTTCTCCGTCAGAGTTCCATACAGACGAACAGAATTTCCAATAGAAACGAGCTAGATTCAGGTAGCTCAGCGCATCTTTTGGCCGGCGTAGGGCATCTCATATGCGCACGCCAACGTAAATCAGGGAGCCCAGGACAGTATTCTGAAAGATCTTGCGCCGTACGGTGCGCCGGCGTAGTGTAAATGTGCCGGCGTAAGCCCGCCTAATTCAAATGTGGAAGGTAGTGGGCGTGTTATATACAAATTAGCCGTGACCCCATGTAAATGACTTCCCGAACGAACGGCGCATGCTCAGAATCACGTCGCAAATACTCCAAGAAACGTCGGCTCAATGATTTCGACGTGAACGTAACCTACGCACAGCCCCATTCACGCAACACTTAAGTAAACGACGTAAAATTTGACGGCTGTTCCGACGACCATACCTGAACATTGGCTGCGCCTTATAGAGCAGGGGGTAACGTTACGCCGGACGTAAGCCTTACGTAAACGGCGTAGCGGGCGCAAGTACGTTCTTGAATCGGCGTATCTAGCTCATTTACATATTCTACGTGTAGATCTACGGAAGCGCCCCTAGCGGCCAGCGTAAATATGCACCCTAGATACGACGGCGTACTAAGACTTACGTCGGTCGGATGAAGAAGGAATTCAGGCGTATCTAGCTCCCTGAATAACACGCATAGATACGACGGCGCAAAATTCCGTCTGACTTTTTCCCCCATCGGAAATTACGATCGTGTGTACAAGGCTTAAATCCAATACCCCTCACTCCCCAGACTGACAATGCTGCTGCCCAAAAGGTGCCCCCTGTTCTCCTGCATCCAGAGTGTTACTGGTCAGATCACCAGGTGAAAACAGAGGGGAAAAAAAATACACTAATGCAGCCACCACATCTTAGCTGTAAGATTACATTTTGGTTTTGGGATTACTACCATTTTAATGTTGTACAGATCTTTTTGGGTTTATTAATTTGAATTTAATCATGGGTGCCAGGATAAAATTGAAAGCAGCCAATGGGTGCCCGTCATAGAAGGGCTGTGCAGCTGTTGATATAAATATACGTAGCGTAAAAACTGTCTGCCAGCCTGGTTATTGACATCACTAATATGTAATGTGTTAGGTGAGGAAGTTTAAAAGGGGAAGTGAAATGTTAAAGTATTTACCTATAGTAATCCAACTATACAGTCTTTGTTAAAGTGGTTGTAAACCCTCACATATACCAGTGAAGTGACTGGCCTCAGATCATACACAGATGGGGAAAAAAATCCTCCTATATAAATTGTACCTGTTTATCTGCGGTCTTCGCTTCTCTACATCTGTTCAAAGTGCTGAATTTTTAAAGCTTGTCTGAGCGGTCAGAAAAAAAAAAGGGGAAGAGAACTGAACTTACACTCTGTAGATCTCATGGAGGAGAGCTCTGAGAGCCAATTGGAGGGAAAGGGACACACCCCCATCCACACAGCAACAGAGCTGCACCTGTCAATCTGCTGGGATTTATCCGCAGATCAGTTCCAGCGGATAGATCCGGTCGTGTGTACGTCCGAGCGGACATTTATCGGCGGAAAAAAATCCAGCCGACGGATTTCAAGCGGATAAAAATTTCTTAGCATGCTAAGAAATCTATCCGCTTGAATCCTGTCCAGCAGATTGATCCGGTGGTCTGTACAGACTCACCGGATCAATCCGTCTGCTCCCCTCCCTCGCATGCGTCGTAATGATTCGACGCATGCGTGGAAGTCTTTACCTTCCAGCGTCGCGGCGTCATCGTCGCGGCGACGGCGCGACACGTCACCGCAGATGTTCCCGCGCGGATTTCGATCTGATGGCGAGTACAGCCATCAGATCCAAATCCGCCAGAGGATTTATCCGCTGGAAATGGTCCAGCGGACCGTTTCCAGCGGATATCCTCTCGTGTGTACGGGGCCTTAGAGCCAGTAAAAATTGTCAGAAGTGACTTGGTGCGATAGCAAAGGAGTGAAGCAGCAGACAGAAACGACACTTGGTGCTCCTAATTAAAGAGGAAGTAAATCTTCCTGTATAATTTGTACCTATAGGTAAGCCTTATTCTAGACTTGCCTATAGGTACTGTAAATATCACCTAAACGGGCGCTATTTAGGAGATATTTACTGTATACTGTGCCGATGATGTCATCTGCGCATGTGCTCTGAAGTAGTGTGCCATTTCTTCAGAAGCATGCGCCGTGACCAGCGGCTCCTGCGACGTCACACAGCTGGCCCCAGAAGGAAGATGGATACAACCACTAACTTTAAATTTACCAGAACTATGTAATATAAACACCTACATTAAATATCTAATCACTCTCTATCCAGTCAGGTATGCTCTTGTACAGCATAGAAGTTGATTGATCCAAATGAGATTGTATAGAGGAATTATAACACTTGGTGAGCTTTAGCTTTCAGTCCTCTCTCCTGTCCTGGTCTGTTATTGGACAATGAAGGGGCAGAAGCTCATCAGTGAAGTCAGTCCTCTGCTCACCCCACTTTCTTTTTTTACTTTCAGACCTGTGAAAAAAGACTTATAGTAGTGACTCTTCACCTCCCAGTCAATAGAGAATTAAATAAAGCAAAAATAAGGCAGAATTGGGCATTTATACTTGCAGTATTTAAAAGCACAGCTGCATGTATGTTTTTCTTTTCTTTTTTTTGCGCCATGAAACGCAGCGAGTCCTCCACGTCTACTCCAGTTCTGGGCTGTCCTCTAACGACTCATGGTTAAGCTGACTTTATAGTGACCATGCCACTCCTTGTGCATTGATACTCTATAAATGGTGCCGTGGTGATGCCCCCTCAGGCATCCTACATTCATAGTATGTCCTTAGGCTACTGCATTGAATGACTTAGGGCAGTGGTCTCCAAACTGCGACCCGGGGGCCAGATGTGGCCCTTTGCTTGCTTTTATCTGGCCCTTGGGCCACTATTTTCATCCACTGATACCAATGGGCTATAAATTCCCCCACTGACATAAGTGGAGGGGCAGTATTCCTCCAAATGATGCCAACAATGGGGCACAATGCCTCCCAATGACACCAAAAATGGGACACAATGCCTCCCAATGACACCAAAAATGGGGCACAATTCCCCACAATGACACCAAAAATGGGGCACAATTCCCCCCAATGACACCAAAAATGGGGCACAATTCCCCCCAATGACACCAAAAATGGGGCACAATTCCTCCCAATGACACCAAAAATGGGGCACAATTCCTCCCAATGACACGATTGATGGTGTCAGGATAAGGAACTGTGCCCCAACAATGGGGCATTATTCCTCCCACTGACACCAAAGATACAGCTTTGTATAATCCCACTGATGTTGGGATCTTTTTTACTCCCAATTGCCACAGTCCGGCCCTCCTTAAGTCTGAAGGACAGTAAACTGGACCTTTGTTTAGAAAGTTTGGAGACCCCTGTAGTAGGGCATCAAAATGAGGGCATCTTGTGGTAAACAAGATGTACTGCAAGGAACTACTCCAGATTGAGGGTAAGTACTGCAACCAGAGCTGCTTTTTTATTTACGGTAGTTCACAGGCTGGGGGGTACATTTTAGCTAAAACAATTGCCAGGAGCCAGTTTACAAGAGTTGGGCAATAAATGATTTTAAGGAACACATTACCGAATTTGCTTTAAATATTTACATTGAGTTCTGCTTTAACAAAGCACAAGTAAGGGTTAGTGTACAACATGCCAGTCTCACAGCATTAATATGATCGACGTTAATGATTGCCAGCGATGTAACCAGTTACTCGGCTATTGTGTATAACCCATCAAGCAGAACACAGAACAGCATTCTTGACCAGATCCGCATAACTGAAGCCTCCAACCACCTGCCCCTCTTACTGACCTTCAGCAGCTTCTCCTTTCTCCTGGTCCACTCCTCCCAGTGGGTGACAATGCGTCCCCATAACTCCCAGCTGTCCTGGTCCAAAGGTGGTGGCCCCGGGGAGGTGACGCTGGTCCTGCAGGATCCAGTAACACTTCGCAGTGACTTGGAGTCAGCTTCCAGGAGCCTTTGGAAAACAATTACAGCCTTAGACAATATTATCAAGTGTAGATGTTTTATATTTAGAAATACAAATGAACTAAAACGGCCCATTTATTATAATAATATCTGGAAAAGTAATGGACTGTTGGCCACTGCAGCCAAGATTTTGACTTGTTCCCTATTACGTAGAAGAGACCCTGGCTTGCATACATAGACATTCCCAGCTGATGAAGGCAAAGCATTCCTTGGTCAATTAGACTGCAATAAATATGCATTACAGATTTTTCACTTTGATGCTCTGTTTAATCCTTTACTCCGTCCCCATAGCACCCCACACCCCATTCTCTACTCCACCCCCAATGCAACCTTCATCCCATTTACATTAACCACTTAAGGACCGGACCAATATGCTGCTACATGACCCAAGGGGTTTTTACAATTCGGCACTGCGTAGCTTTAACAGACAATTGCGCGGTCATGCGACGTGGCTCCCAAACAAAATTGGCGTCCTTTTTTCCCCACAAATAGAGCTTTCTTTTGGTGGTATTTGATCACCTCTGCGGTTTTTATTTTTTGCGCTATAAACAAAAATAGAGCGACAATTTTGAAAAAAATGCAATATTTTTTACTTTTTGCTATAATAAATATCCACCAAAAACATATATAAAAAAAAAAAATTCTCAGTTTAGGGCAATATCTATTCTTCTACCTATTTTTGGTAAAAAAAAAAAAAAAAAAAAAAAAAATCGCAATAAGCGTTTATCGATTGGTTTGCGCAAAGTTTATAGCGTTTACAAAATAGGGGATAGTTTTATTGCATTTTTATTAATTTTTTTTTTACTACTAATGGCGGCGATCAGCGATTTTTTTCGTGACTGCGACATTATGGCGGACACTTCGGACAATTTTGACACATTTTTGGGACCATTGTCATTTTCACAGCAAAAAATGCATTTAAAGCGGAGTTCCGGCCACAATTTCACTTTTTAAATATAAATACCCCTGTAATACACAAGCTTAATGTATTCTAGTAAAGTTAGTCTGTAAACCAAGGTCCGTTTTGTTAGGTTGTTACAGCATTTAGACACTTTATAAAATAGAAATTGACTGGGGCCATCTTAAGTGTGGGCATCATGAAGCCAGACTGTATGACTTCCTGGATTTCAGCCTTGCAAATCTTGCACATGCTCAGTGCTGCACAAGCTGTGTCAGATCAGGTTTCAGCACCTGTGCTGTCCAAGTCACATGATTCTTTGAGACTGGGGAGTGCACAGACTCCTGGAAAGTTACACCCACTACATTCCCAGGAGTCTGTGCGGTGTAGGTTAGGAAGCATTAAGCACCTAGGTGCAGGAAGTGGGAAGATTAACTATTCTGCCTAGCAACAGCACTTTGAAGGCATCTAAAAAAAAAAAAAATTTTCGTAAAGGACTAATGACATTTTTTTAAAACTACTGATGTAATGTTATATTTATGGGAGGAACTCCACTTTAAATTGCATTGTTTATTGTGAAAATGACAGTTGCAGTTTGGGAGTTAACCACAAGGGGCGCTGTAGGAGTTAGGCTTCACCTAGTGTGTGTTTACAACTGTAGGGGAGTGTGGCTGTAGGACTGACGTCATCGATCGAGTCTCCCTATAAAAGGGATCACTCGATCGATACGCCGCCACAGTGAAGCACGGGGAAGCCATGTTTACATACGGCTCTCCCCGTTCTTCCGCTCCGGGGAGCGATCGCGACAGAGCGGCTATAAACGAATAGCCGCGGCGTCGTCCCGGATCGCTCCCCGAGGGAATCCGACCGCCGCATGTAGCGGGGGGGGGGTCCCGATCGGACCCCCGGCCCACGTCTAGGCAGGGACGTACAGGTACGCCAATGTGCCTGTACGTGCCATTCTGCCGACGTATATCTACATGCGGTGGTCGGGAAGCGGTTACATTTTTTTCCCTGGACATCTACTCTCTTATCACATGATGAGTAGGGCCCTCTGAGTTGAGTGGCATCTTGATATAGCGCGGTCATTTACCCCGTACGATCCAGACGCGCTTGACTAGGGTCAATTTAGAGAGAAGCCAATTAACCTACCAGCATGTCTTTGGAGTATTTGCCCTTTTTCCCTCCAGCAGTGCTCAGTGCTTACTTTGCAGTAGTACTGGGATCCTGGGCCAATGTGAGGACACTAAACTTGGAAAAGTAGCACCTGGAGGGGGGCAGAGTCTAGAGTCTGAGAAGCAGGCATGGGGTAATTATGTAGGCTGCCACTGTTGGCCTGCTTCTGAAAATGCTAGTTGCCTAGCTATGCCCGAGTTAATAAAGACTCAGAACAGGCATGTAGCAAATAAAAAAAAAGTCACAGAAAAGGGAATGTTGGAGATTTAAACCACCTGACAAGTCTTTGGTGTCGCCAGGATCCTATTTAAAATCTCTGCGCCAATTTGCTGGGTCTGCACACCTATTGGCATCATGAGGGGCTCTTCCCCTCCTAAATGTTGCGTTTTATACAAGGAAACATGTGACCGTTGTTTGTGTAGCACTACTCCCGAAGGAGCTGCTGGTTTGTTTAGGGTAGCACGTTACCTCTGTATCACCGCCGTCTAGGGTACTTGATGAGAGTTGTAGTAAATGGAATGTCCACATGTCTTTTCTGTGCTTTTATTACCCAGCCGGGTAAAAACGGTTAGACAGTAGAGAGGTGAAGGGATAGCAAATAGGAGACAGCAGATCCAGGTATAACTAAACACGGGAAACAGTCCTGCTCCCAACGACACCTTACTTCGCCACTCCAGCCGGAGTGGGTATAGCGAACCTGGACAGGCCTTTCTCACAAGCCTGGCAGCCAGAGTGTCACTCGAACTTAGGATTAAGTCTCTGCCACAGACCCTCCAATAAGATTGGAGACAATTATGGTCCGGAATCCTTTCTTAGTAGATTCAGCACCCGGATCTCCTTCAGGTAGTTTTGTAAAGTCAGTAACTAAACAGGCGACCAACATCCAGCCTGTTAGAACTCAGGTGGTCCCAGATGAATGGACAGGCCCCTCCTGGGACACCAGCCTCGTGCTAGGTATCTCCCGGACAGGCTCCTCACCGGTTGGCTTCCTCCACTTGGACGGACAGCTAGGGACCCCCTTCAGATTGGGGACCCAGTCGACTACTGGGCCCACACAGTGAATCAATCGCTCCGGGCTAACGTGGTCCTGGAGCCAGGAACGCTGTTGCCCACACACACCCAGGCCAGCAGGGCCATATGCGGGAATGTCGTGTAATGGCTACCCCAATGGTGGGCGCCACACGAGGAAGAACCTCGAGGTAATGGCATCTGCGCCTTTATACCCCTCCCCAGCATGCACCGGGCGCTAAGGAGTGGCACTCAGAGCACCTAACCCCACTGCTGCCACCTGCCGTCCGGGGGTGACGGGAATCCCCCGGCCAGGAGGTTAGCCCACAGCACAGCCAAGCTAGAGCAGAGACCCAAATTTAAACGATCAGATGAACTCAGAGCTAACTATTTCTCTGAATCCTTCCCCTAAATTTAACATAGCACCGGCTCTGAAAGTAGCCAGGCGCTAAATTTGAATGGGTCTTTTAAAATAGTTTACAGTGAAAATATTCTTCCTGTACTTCTGCTTCATGCTGAAGACAAGAAGGGGTGAAGTAATAACGTAGTTTAAACAATGGTGAAATGCAAAGTGCACTTGACATCAATGGGCTGCCTAAGTAACTAATATGTACCAATCACAATTTCAGCAAGTAACCTGCACTGTAGGACTTACAATTTGAAAGTATAAAATAGTTATATTAATGCATATACAGTGGGTATAGAAAATAATTACCCCCCCCCCCCCCCAATAAAAAAAATAAAATGTTGTTGCCTTGCAGCCTGAAATGAAGACAGATGCCAATTTTGTTGCATCTAGCGTTATTTACTCAGTGCACGTTATAACATTCAAGTAAAAAACATAACACCAGCATATCAGAAAAAAATAAAAAAACACACAAACAGAATCATAGAGTTGAAAAAAGGATCACCCCCCTTCTAAAAACAATTTGTAAATGTAATCAGGTGTAGCTAGTGACCCTCTCAATGGCACAAAAAAAAACATTTGACTTTCAACTGTGATGAGCTGTGGTCATTTTGATTAGCTCAGCATGAAAAGAGCTTTCCTGGATTATGTGTATCCCTTGTAGGGCAACTGAAGCAAACAATCAACTATGGATTGAAAAGGCACTGTCAAAAGATTCAGATCCAAACTCTGTAGCTGGATCTCACTGGGATCTAGCAGTAGAGACTGGCGAGTGAGCTGTGGGTGCTGGAGGGTAGATATCGCTAGTAGTAGGGACTGGGGAGTGAGCTGTGGGTGTTGGCGACATGAAGATCAGGAAGTGACTTCCATGTTCTGATCTCATTGGTCACATGAATACCGGGGATGTGAGCTGTACAATGAGTGTAATGAGGTACAGATCTTGCTGGTGTCATGGATGCTGGGAAATTAGCCATGTGCTGGAATGCAGACAGGAAATGAATTGAGCTGCGTTTACTGGGGTGCAGATTTCACTGGTGACAAGGGGACTGGGGAGTGAGCTGCGTATACTGGGGTGCAGATTTCACTGGTGACAAGGGGACTGAGCTGCGTGTACTGGGGTGCAGATTTCACTGGTGACAAGGGGACTGGGGAGTGAGCTGCGTGTACTGGGGTGCAGATTTCACTGGTGACAAGGGGACTGGGGAGTGAGCTGCGTTTACTGGGGTGCAGATCTCACTGGTGACAAGGGGACTGGGGAGTGAGCTGCGTGTACTGGGGTGCAGATCTCACTGGTGAAAGGAGACTGGGGAGTGAGCTGCGTGTACTGGGGTGCAGATCTCACTGGTGAAAGGAGACTGGGGAGTGAGCTGTGTGTACTGGGGTGCAGATTTCACCAGTGACAAGGGGACTGGGGAGTGAGCTGCGTGTACTGGGGTGCAGATCTCACTGGTGAAAGGAGACTGGGGAGTGAGCTGTGTGTACTGGGGTGCAGATTTCACCAGTGACAAGGGGACTGGGGAGTGAGCTGCGTGTACTGGGGTGTAGATCTCACTGGTGACAAGGAGGCTGGGGAGTGAGCTGCGTGTACTGGGGTGCAGATTTCACTGGTGACAAGGGGACTGGGGAGTGAGCTGCGTGTACTGGGGTGCAGATCTCACTGGTGACAAGGGGACTGGGGAGTGAGCTGTGTGTACTGGGGTGCTATGACTAAGCACTAAACCCCAGTGTGAAACGCGTCAGCTATACACCCTACTGCTTGCTGTGCTTTGTAGTGTGGTTTTCCTTTTTTACCATTAAAGGCTACCTTTTAAAGGTTTTTTGGTGTGCGGCCGTCCATATTTCCTTTTTGAGTTTTGCTTCGCGCATTCCCGGCACCCACGGTTTCTGAGAGGACATTGATTGCATAGTGCACTCACCTGGAGCGGCAGTTTCTCCCTTCTCATTTGGGGTGCAGATCTTACTGGTAACATGGACTCTTGAAAAAGAGTTGCGCATGCTAGAGTTCTGATATCTTGAGAAGTGAACACAGTGTGTGCTGACCGCTGGACACGAGTTGTATTTTGTTGGTGAAGCATGCTTTGTTCAGCTAAATTTACAAATGGAGACAGAATCCTGCACCAACGGAACAGGAAGTTGCCATCTCCTGAATCACTTTTTTACAAATTAGGATAGGGTTATGGAGAATTTAACAGCATATGCTGGAACAAGCAAAGATGGGTTGGAATACCCACAAGGTTCAGGAACAGGCAAAAGTGGATTGATTCCAAAAACAAAAATTATTGTAGGGTAACCTCACTGTCTGGGTAGCAAAAAGGTATTGCTGAAGCTAGGTGCCACCTCAACTCACCATTCTAGAATTAGAACTAAAACATCATATACTTGTGGCGTAATCCTTTTAAAAATTTAAACTGGCACTCACTTTGCACATTGTGCAAAAAGTCTGTTTGATCCTGTCTTCTCGGATTTCCTCCCCTTCTTCCACTGACTCCAGAACAGGACTGGATAGTACAGAGCCTTTGGAATCAGGCTGCACATGCTCAGTTTGGTGTGTATTCAGGGGTCAAGTCCTGTGGGAAAAAGTGTGGGAACTCCCACCCAAGATCCACTCCCCCACCAAACAAAAAAAAAAAAAAAAAAAATGATACGCTTTAAGCAAGTTCTTTCTAAATCCTGCGATAACTCGCGGCAGACCTCCGCAATGTCTCCTGGGAACAATGACAAAAGCTCCCAGGAGACATTGCAGCATCGAGGAAGTGACGGAATACCCGCACACTACCCGATGAATCCATATACAGGAAGCGGCCAGTAACATAAAGGATTACTAAAGTTCGCGCTGGGCATCGCTGAAGAATTGGCTCAGGTAGCTCGGCTGCTCTAGTCCTGCAAAGGGAACCGAGTTCCTGCTGTGAAAAAAGTGCAGGAACTCCGTTCCCACATGACTTGATCCCTGTGTGTATTACTAGAGTTTTTTTTTCCCTTGGGAGAGTGCATGTGATCAGCACAGGGCCAATCAGCACTGTCCAGACAGAGGGTCAGGGATCCTGAGAGGACAGCTCAGTGCATTATGAAAACTCCTCCTACAAGCTTTACCAGGAAATGATAGAAGTCACAAGACTGCTATATACTGCTGATAAGAAAAGGTATTTAGCAGTTTATATTTACTAAAATAATTTCTGTGTACTGTGGGAGACCAGATATAGTGAATGCGGGGTCCTAAGTTTAGCAACACAAAGTTTCTATACCCAGCATCAAATGTCTTCCTGAGAGTCTCAAAACATTGGGCGTGTCATTATGCAAGTCCAGACCTCCCAAAATTTTGAGAAGGGAATGAGGGACACCTACTCGCAAATGTATGTAGCCATAGGACACGCCCCTGCCACACCCACTTAACCACTTGCCGACCTAAATATACGTCAGCAGAATGGCACGGACAGGCACATGCACGTACCTATACGTCCTCTGCTTGACGTGGGTCGGGGGTCCGATCGGGCCCCCCCCCGTACAGGCGGCGGTCGGTAAGCCTTGGGGAGCGATCCGGGACGACGGCGCAGCTATTCGTTTATAGCCGCCCCGTCGCGATTGCTCCCCGGAGCTGAAGAACGGGGAGAGCCGTGTGTAAACACGGCTTCCCCGTGCTTCACTATGGCGGCGCATCGATCGAGTGATCCCTTTTATTAGGGAGACTCGATCGATGATGTCAGTCCTACAGCCACACCCCCCTACAGTTGTAAACACACACAAAGTGAACCCTAAATGTTACAGCGCCCCCTGGTGTTTAACTCCCAAACTGCAACTGTCATTTTCACAATAAAGAATGCAATTTAAATGCATTTTTTGCTGTGAAAATGACAATGGTCCCAAAAATGTGTCAAAATTGTCCGAAGTGTCTGACATAATGTCGCAGTCACGAAAAAAATCGCTGATCGCCGCCATTAGTAGTAAAAAAAATAAAAATGCAATAAAACTATCCCCTATTTTGTAAACGCTATAAATTTTGCGCAAACCAACCGATAAACGCTTATTGCGATTTTTTTTACCAAAAATAGGTAGAAGAATACGTATCGGCCTAATCTGAGGAAAAAAAAAATGTTATATATGTTTTTGGGGGATATTTATTATAGCAAAAAGTAAAAAATATTGCATTTTTTTTCAAAATTGACGCTCTATTTTTGTTTATAGCGCAAAAAATAAAAACCGCAGAGGTGATCAAATACCACCAAAAGAAAGCTCTATTTGTGGGGAAAAAAGGACGCCAATTTTGTTTGGGAGCCACGTCGCACGAGCGCGCAATTGTCTGTTAAAGCGACGCAGTCCCGAACTGTAAAAACCCCTTGGGTCTTTAGGCAGCATATTGGTCCGGGGCTTAAGTGGTTAAAGGAGAATTTACCAAAAAAAATGTTAATTAAATCCACAAGGGCTTTTTTCTTTTTTTTTTTACCACTACTATTACTTTATATTGTTTTTTTAAATTTACAAATGCAGGAATTTAGAAATCAGATCAAAGGTTTAGCGCTGGGAAACACTTTTTGAAAGATAAAAAGTGCATTTTATACACCGCTTTATAGATCAGACCAAAATGAGGGACAAATGAGGAGGAAAGAGGGACTTTGCTCCAAATCAGGGACAGTTGGGAGCTATACAAGTCTTCAGCAGCCCTTACAGTGAAGAGCTTGGACCCGGGGTCCAACACTCTTCCCTATTGGTCAGTAAAGCAGCAAATCATAGTTTTGTGGAAGAACAAGGCTACCAGTCAAGTTCCCAACCGCAGCAGGCAGTGGAGATTTGCACAACAAAGTTGCAGGGTATCATATCATGGCTCCTCGTGCTTTTCATAAAACGTCAAATTGGATTTACAAGCATCTGTAAAACCGGTTTTACTGTACGTGTTTTAAAGGAGAGTAGAGTTTCATATTATTCACAGCTGGTGGTTCTGTAAAAATGTATTTTTAGTATAGAATGACAATGGCAGTTCTAAAATGCGAGACTTTATTAAACCATAAAACCAGTCCTGAAATGTAATCTCAAAAAGAACAAAACCCTGTCTGTATTAGACTTTCATTCCAGGATCCACATATAATAGCAGTGTGGGGAGCATCCAAATAGAACAGCCACCTGGACTGGATCCCACTTCCGTCTACAGGGGTTTAGAAAAGGTGCGGCATGGAAAAACAGATCTACCTGCATTCTGAAACCACATTGGTTTTACACTCAGCTATAAATATGCTGTAAAAGGGGAATCATTCCAGATTAGTTTGTTTGAACTAGTGGTTATTGGTGCCGAGAGTAATATAGATAGAGAGAGATAGGAGATCATATAACTTATACACCCGCGCCAGATGAAAACATATACACAGAGCTGCTGTGCGCTACACAAATAGTTTTGCGCTAAATACACAGCACTTTATTAGCTGGATTCAGGTACGGCGGCTCACTTTTGAGGCAGCTTAGCAAATCGCATATACGCTACGCCGCCGTAAGTCAGAGAGGCAAGTGCTGTATTCACAAAGCACTTGCCTCCTAAGTTACGGCGGCGTAGCGTAAATGGTGCGGCGTAAGCGCGCCTAATTCAAATGAGGATGAGGGGGGCGTGTTTTATGTAAATTATATGTGACCCGACGTGATTGACGTTTTTTACGAACGGCGCATGCTCCGTCCGTGGACATATCCCAGTGTGCATTGCTCCAAAGTACGCCGTTCCGGCGTGAACGTAAATTACGTCCAGCCCGATTTGCGTACGACTTACGCAAACGACGTAAAAAGATAGGCCTGTTCTGACGTCCATACCTTGCATGGGCTGCGCCACCTAGGGACCAGCTTTATCTTTACGCCGGCGTATCTCTAACGTAAACGGCGTAACCAATTGCGACGGGCGCACGTACGTTCGTGAATCGGCTTATCTAGTCATTTGCATATTCTACGCCGAACTCAACGGAAGCGCCACCTAGCGGCCAGCGTAAATATGCACCCTAAGATACGACGGCGTAGGAGACTTACGTCGCTCGTATCTTAGCCTAAATTTAAGCGTATCTGGTTTCCAGAATACGCTTAAATTTACGACGGCGTAGATTCAGAGTTACGACGGCGTATCTACTGATACGCCGGCGTAAACCTATCTGAATTCACCTACAAATGTGCAATCACAGGTAATAGAGTGCAGTGCTGAACGTGCTACTACTTTACTAAACTGTGTGTTATATAATACATTAAAGCTCAATACAATAAAGTGCAATATCTAACATAAGCTGCACCCATGCAAAGTGCTTTTTCTAATATCCCCTGTAATGCCAATGAATTAATAAAGTGCCTTATGCAAATATTGTGCAAAAAACGTCCACCGTTTTCCTCCAAAATTTCACTTCACCATCGTGCCTGGAAGGAGTTTTTTTGCCTGGGTGCAGCTAATAGATATTGCAATGTATTGTATTATATGACACACGTTTTAGTTTAGTAGCACTTTCAGCTCTGCACTTTATTACATGGGAGTATGCATATAAAGCAATAAGTATTGAGAGCAAACTTTTGGTGCTGAGAGATTACCGTATATACTCGAGTATAAGCCGACCCGAATATAAGCCGAGGCACCTCATTTTACCACAAAAAAAATGGGGAAACGTATTGACTCGAGTATAAGCCTAGGGTGTCCATATGCATGCCTCACTGTGCCTCACTGTGCCCATTACTAGACTGATGTTTAACATAGGAGTCTATAGAAGGGGTGCCCAGTTTTGAAAAAAATCGGTGCTCCCCAGCCGTAGGTCCCCTAGACAACAATCTTTGCATAGTTGTAGAGGAGAAATGGGGCTACATGTGTGCCAAGTTCTGGGTCCAGGGGACCTACGAGCGACCGGTACCGGGTCCCCAAATTCACCAGAGAAATTACCGTTTAACATGGGAGTCTATGGAAAGGGTGCCCGGCTTTGAAAAAAATCAGTGCTCCCCAGCCGTAGGTCCCCCAGACAAACTTTGCACACTTGTAGAGGAGAAATGGGGCCAAGTTTGGGGTCCAGGGGATCTACGGACGGCCGGTACCGGGTCCCCAAAGCCTGGGAGATCAGGCGCAAAAAGGTGACTCGAGAATAAGCCGAGGGGGGCATTTTCAGCACAAAAAAATGTGCTGAAAAACTTGGCTTATACTCGAGTATATATGGTAGTTGACTGTAATTTTCCACCCAAGCCTCGATGTTGTGGGCTCACCGACAACCATGTTTGTAAATTAGAGCCGACCTGAGGGGAGGGGGCGAGCACGACACTCCACACCAGAGAGAAAGCCTTGCATTACTGTGTGGAGTTACAGACAGAAGAACAGGAAGTGAGGATTTCTCAGAAGTAATAAGGACATTTAAAAGCAAAATGGAAGGATGAGGTAAGTGAAGGAGGACTGCACTAAGGTAAAGGAAGCCATTTAGGGCGGAAAAAATTGTACCTTTACAACCCCTTTAAAGTAAAACATGATTTCTGCTAAAGAAAAAAATAAATAATGGCTACATAAGCCAATCAGTATGGTTCTGAATTGCTAGTGTGAGACCAATGTCTGTCAGTGACACTTTGGTCATAGGTCTAGGAGCATACACCAGGTATAAAGTAGGAGTGTAGAATAATGCACATTTTGCTTTTTTCAGCCTACCTAAAAACCAAACACTCTCACCAATGTACAAAATGCTTTTTTCCCCCCTTTTTTTTTTTAAATTCATACCTAAAATACACTGACCCTACTCTAAAGGGCCCTTTTACACGGGAGGTTTGCATTCCACTGACAGATCCACTGCTGATTAAAATAGAGCGAGGCAGATGACAGATCCTTGTCTGCTCCGTTTACGGACAGTCCCTGCTCTGCTGTATGGCTGCATGGAAGCAAACTGACTCCGCTGTCCGTTGACACCCAACTGCCCTCTGATCTGACCAAAAAAAATTGGTAGCGGACGCAGTCCTCCATTTTTTTATTTATTTTTGCTTCTGTAGCAAGGAGAAAAAGATGTATATTTCTCTTGATTGAAGGGGGGAAAAAACACATCACTTATTTCGATTTTTTATTAAATCAAATAAAACATTGGAACCTTTTATACTGCATGGTGTCCCAAAGTACTTATTTTTATAATCACCCCTAGGTGATCAAAATCTTTTTATTTTTTTTGCTGATATCAAGTTTCAGGGATTACATCCTAATGGGTGAGATGGCAATAGGGATTTATAGTTTCCCCAGAGGCTTCCATTGGCTTTTAAAAAAATATTATTTCGATTTTTAATTCTGCTTGTACCCCTATTGCGGATTATTCCTCACTTCATGACCAGTTAAACATTGTCACTGTAACACAAATGAGGGGAAATCTCTCTAATCCAGCCATGGACGAGAGGTCTCAAACTTTTCCCATTATATGCAAAATGTAAAAAAAAATAAAAAAATAATGTGGGCTTTAAAAACACTTAAAAAATACTTTATTTTCACAAATACGAGTTCTAGTTAAAAAAAGTGGTAGTAAAAGGGTAATACATGACACACACACATACACACACACACACACACACACACACACACACACACAGGAAGCTACATTTTGCCTTGAATACAAAGTGACTGGAACTGGTATAGAAGGCAGTCTGTGCTATTCATGCAGCTTGGTGTGCGTTTGAATGGGGACATTGTGCAGAAAGTGAAAGCATCCTGGCTCAGCTATCTATACATCATTGTCCTACTGAGAATCGGGGTGACTTTTCCCAGGCACACGCTCCAGTTCAATGCTTCAGTGCCCAGCATCACACAGCCCAAGACAGTGTATATTATTATCATCATTATAAAATTATCCATCCTCGAGACAGGTGTCTTTTTTTTTTTTTTTAATTATTAAAATTTATTTAGTTTAAATAAAAAAGCGGACCTTTACCCCCCCCCCCCCCTTTTTTTATATATTTTTTAAGTGTAATAAAAAAAAAAAAAAAGCAAAACTCCCCCCCATTTTGAATAAATTAAAGGAGGGTTAACCCTCATCAATTTTTTTCATTGCCATAATTTCCTATCCCATAGCCAAGACAGGAAGTGAGTAGAAATCCCTCTAAAAGTGAGCGAAGATTTCCACTCTATTAGACCCCTTTCACACTGAGGGCGTATTGCAGGCGCTATAGCGTTAAAAATAGCGCCTGCAATCCGCCCTTAAAAAGCTGCTCCATTGTGAAAGCCCGAGGGCTTTCACACTGGAGCGTTGCGCTAGCAGGACGGTAAAAAAAGTCCTGCTAGCCATCGCATCTTTGGAGCGGTGTGTGTACTGCTCCTTCACCGCTGCTGCCCATTGAAATGCATGGGACAGGGCGGCTATACCGCCCGCAATGCGCTGCTTCAGCAGCGCATTGCGGGCAGTTTTAACCCTTTCTCAGCCTTGCGGCTTCACTTCCTGGTTTCCCACTGCGCATGTGCGAGTCGTGCTGCACGTCCTTACTGGTCCCTGCTGTCTTCTGGGACCTGTGTGTTTCCCAGAAGACAGCGGGGGAGGACAGTGTAGGCGCAGGAAGTGGAGTAGGTCACAGCGATCACTGCGGTGATCTATGCCAGGAAGTGGGAGCAAATACCTGTATTACACGGGTATCTGCTCCCTCCTCCCCCTGACACCGGATGGGGGGGGGGGGTTCAAAAAGTGGAAGTTCCATTTTTGGGTGGAACTCTACTTTAAAAAAGGTCAAACATCTGCTGCAGCTGATCGGACAATAGCTTGGAAGGAAACAATTCAAAGCTGCAGTTTGTCTTGGTTATGAGCACTTTACCAAGATGAGCAATGGCAAGAAGAGTGCAGAGGCCGACATATTCCCCTTCCATCAACATTCCTCTTGCCACTGCTGGACTTAGAAGGGCTTGCGGGACTGAACAGTGCTAAAAGCCAGGAATATGAGGGTTAAGATGAGGGCATAGCGTTCAACGGTCCCTCTTTGACAGCAACCTACTTGAATTAATTCCCTCTATCACTCTTTTCCTCTTTCTTCAGTTGTCCTTCTTTTGGACTGATGCATGGACCGTTATAAAAAATATATATATATATATATATATATATATATATATATATATATATATATATATATATATATATATATATATTTAAAAAAAAGTACAAGTAAAACTATCAAAAGTGGCTACACTAAACATTTCATCCAGACTTTGCATTTTTTTTTTGAAAAGTATATAATCTACCATAAAAGTAGTATAATTTTTTGTATATTCATTCTCTATGGTACAGGTAATTGGGGACATGTACTTTTACTAATAGTAATAAAAAAGGTGCCATTTATTCCCTTCCATGAAAGTTGGGAGGTATATGGTGGTGGTGAAATTACAAACAGAAAAAAACACTTCAACTATGACAAAATGCACCTATGTCTAGACTGCTTTAGACATAAGGGGCCAGATTCAGATACAATGGCGTATCTTTAGTTGGGCGTAGCGTATTCCATTTACGCTACGCCGCCGCAACTTAGACAGGCAAGTGCAGTATTCACAATTCACAGAGCACTTGCTCCGTAAGTTGCGGCGGCATAGCGTAAATGGGCCGATGTAAGCCCGAGTAATTCAAAGTAGGCTGGTAGGGGGCGTGTTATATGGAAATGAATCGTGACCCCACGTAAATGACGCGCCTAACGAACGGCGCATGCATGCTCAGTATCACGTCGAATTTTCTCCGTAAATTACACCGGCTCAATGCTTAGTCGACGTGAACGTAACCTACACCCATCCCCATTCACGTACGACTTACGCAAACGACGTAAAATACGACGCTGTTCCGACATCCATACCTTAACATGACTTACCCCTGCTTTATGAGGGGTAAAGTTACGCCGGCCGTACGCCTTACGTAAACAGCGTATTTTAATACGCCGGGCGCAAGTACGTTCGTGAATCGGCGTATCTAGCTCATTTGCATATTCAACGTGGAAATATACGGAAGCGCCCCTAGCTGCCAGCGTAAATATGCACCCCAAGATACGACGGCGTAGGAGACTTACGCCGCTCGTATCTTGGCAACAGTGAGGCGTATCTGATTCTATGAATCAGTCACAAAGATACGACGGCGCACATTCAGACTTACGATGGCGTACGTGGAGATACGCCGTTGTAAGTCCTTTGTGAATCTGGGCCAAGAACTTTGAAAACAAAGCCATCACTGACCCCTCTAGCTGCGTGTACTGTGAAGTACCTCATCCACAAAAATCTAAAACAAAGACTTTGAAGTCAATTTCCAACAGCATTCAAGCACCTGATGTTTATTTATATTGTGTTAGTTTACATTAGAGGGCTGACAGGCTGGCACACATCTGCTGCTATAGAAAACAAGAATAGATGGGCTGTGATTTCATTGCCTCTATTGTAGATTTGAATAATAATTACTCTATAACGACTAAAGCTACACAGAAGAGGACTTATTTTAAAGTGATTTTTACAACTTTTAGGTTTCTGTATAAGAAAGAAAGCAGAACCAGGAGTGGGTGTGTTTGGGAATTTCTCTCCTGCATGACAGCAAGAGGGGTTCCCAGATAGAGCTGCACCATTCTGACTAAAATGAGAATCACAATTTTTTGTTTCTCTCGCGATTCTTGCGGTGCAACATCATCTTTCACATTAAAACAAAAAAAAATTGGGCCAACTTTACCGTTTTTTTTTTTTTTTTATTCACTTAAGTGTATTTTTTCCCCCAAAAAAATGCATTTGAAAGACCACTGGGCAAATACAGTGTGACATAAAATATTGCAGCAATTGCCATTTTATTCCCTAGGGTCTCTTAAGTTCCACCACCTCTGGCTCAGACCCTTTGGTGCCTGCTCACCACAATCACTTGTAAACACAGAAGTCTGGTTTCTGTGTTTACAAGTGACAGCTTTGTAACCCCCTGAACTCTACAGTCTGTATGTAATGCAATTCTGGTATTTAATGCCCCTTTAAGACCCTTCTACTGTTTGTGTAATCTGATTGGGTCGTGGTTGAGTTCCTGCACCTATTTTCTGAGAAAAAAAGCTCTGTGTGTATATATTATATTATATTATATTATATTATATTATATATATATATATATATATATATATATATATATATATATATATATATATATATATATATATATATAAATGGGGGTTCCAAGTAATTTTCTAGCAGAAAAATATTGATTTTAACTTCAAGTCGATGTAAACCCACATTTAAAAAAAAAAAAAATTTAGGTCACAATGTAGAGTATAAGATTTCCTATGATCTGTGCCCAGTCTTGCCACACAGAGTTAATCCAGCTCTGAGCAATCCTCTTTTATTGTTCAGTGAAATAAAACGGACTTACAGAGAAAAATCATAGTCTGTTCCACCCCCTTGCTGTGAGTGACAGGTTATTTACATATCTCATGCACTAGTCTGGAGACAGGCATTCATTTTTAATTCCCACCCTCATTCCTTTTCTGAAGTCATGTGGTTACCTTTCTGGATTTTGACTGGATGTTAGTGATCATAGCAGAATTCAGTGTAAGAAATACATAGGAAAAAATGCATGTTGACAAGGGGAGTGTAGAGGAGGGCGGGGAGTCTACTGACATCACAACTCCGCCCACCGAGCTCCAGACAACAGACCCACCCACAGAATCTGCAGTTTTTCAGTTCTTATAACAGACAGAGCATTTGACAGGTAAGGATACATGCAGGAGGCATATATAGCCTTATAGATCAGCACTATAGCAGTAGTTTAGAAAGAATGAGAGTGGGTTTACATCCACTAAGAAACAAGTGTCAGAAAAAGATTTAGACTTTAAGTGGTTAAACTTCCTGCATTTACACACAAAAGTTTATCCCTTTGATCCAAGAAGGAAGCTTTATTTACAATGTTTCATGTTAAAAACTTGGCAGGCAGCCCGATATTTTCTTTTGACAGCTGAGTGAGCAGATAAATTCTCTCCACTTGTTATATAAAAGAATCTGCAATCCTCAGGGGGGTTGAATCAAGATCACAATTTTTTTAACGATAAATTGTGCAGCTCTATTCCCAGATCAAAAGATTACAGGTATAAGGGACTCGGATGGGTTGAAGAACTACTCCAAAATCTGGATGGAAACTGGTGCCCTGAGCAGGATGGTGGTGCTCTATGAGTGGTGCTCCCATTGAGAACATCCTATTGATGACGAAACGCATCTGGGAGGACGTGCAGTGACGTCACCACGCAAAGGAGGAAGCGCTCGTAGAGTTTGCCTGCCGGCACTTTCGTTTTACATGCTGTTTTTATACTGATGTTTGTAAGTACGCTTACGCTTTTAATAAATGCCAAATTTTACATGGAATTATGGTATGGTGCACCTTCTTTTTTCATTCATAACATCGGATGAGCCTGAGATCGTGCCTGGCGCTTCCCTGGGACCTGTCTCCCCCTGTAATCCTGCGGGTCCAGAAAGGCCGCGGCTGGGTTATAGCCGACTGCATAGAAAGCTTGCCCTCTGGTAAGCGGCCTCGCATTTCTGGTGAAGGGATCACTTTATTATCATAATACCTGTCACTTTGGTGGTGTGAATTTCCTGGACTTCATATTTTGCATGAACTGATTATTTATGCTGGAATATCATTATCTATGGACTTGACCTAAATGATATCCTGATCATTTTATTTGTTTAGATTCTTTGGCGCGGCTTTGTTTCTTTTGTATTGATGCTCTATGTATGCATTACATTCATTCTCGGTTTTGACTGGAGAGCAGAGGCGTTCCTAGGGGGGTGCGGTCCGCCCCGGGTGACACCCGCTAGAGGGGTGACACCATCCCGATTTAAAAAAACATGTGGGGGGGGGCGGCTCCCCCCCGCGACTGCAGCGATGAGCGCAGCGGAATCGGAGCGCCGAGCCGCCGCGGTACAAGAGGAGGGGGTTGCGGGGCGACACCGCAGCACCATCCATCCCCTCCTCTCACAGCCACGGGCTGTTAGCGGTGGTCGGCAGTCGGCACACAGGCACAGCCCCCTCCTCTCTGTTTGTGTGTACAGAGGGGGAGGGGCCGAGGGGACCTTCTGCCCATGTGCCGTGGCGCTGCCTGCGATGATCTGAGGTACTGAATGGGGGGTGTTTGCACTGAGGGGGTTTTCACTAAAGGGGGTTTGCACTGAGGGGGGGGGTGTACTATGGGGGGGGGGTGTTTGCACTGGGGGGTTGCACCGAGGGGGTTTGCACTGAGGGGGTGTCTGCACTGAAGGGGGGGTCTGTGTAACATGCAGGGGTCCAGAGGTGCAGGTGGCTGTGTAATGTAAAAGGGGTGCAGTGATGCAGGGTGCTGTGTAATGTAAAGGGGTGCAGAGGGCTGTGTAGTGTAAAAGGGTCCAGAGGTGCAGGGGACTATGTGATGTAAAGGGGTGCAGAGGTGCAGACGGCTGTGTAATGTAAAAGGGGTGCAGTGATGCAGGGTGCTGTGCAATGTAAAATGATCCAGAGATGCAGGGTGCTATGAGATGTAAAGGGGTCCAGTGATGCAGGGTGCTGTGTAATGTAAAGGGGTCCAGTGATGCAGGGGGCTGTGTAATGTAAAGGGGTCCAGAGGTGCAGGGTGCTGTGTAATGTAAAGGGGTCCAGTGATGCAGGGTGCTGTGTAATGTAAAGGGGTCCAGTGATGCAGGGTGCTGTGTAATGTAAAGGGGTCCAGAGGTGCAGGGTGCTGTGTAATGTAAAGGGGTCCAGAGGTGCAGGGGGCTATGTGATGTAAAGGGGTCCAGTGGTGCAGGGGCTGTGTAATGTAAAGAGGTGCAGGGTGTTGTGTAATGTAAAGGGGCCCAGAGGTGCAGGGTGCTGTGTAATGTAAAAGGGTCCAGAGGTGAAGGGGGCTGTGAGATGTAAACGGGTCCAGTGATGCAGGGTACTGTGTAATTTTAAAGGGGTCCAGTGATGCAGGGTGCTGTGCAATGTAAAGTGGTCCAGAGGTGCAGTTCTGGAGAGGGGTACACAGTAGTAACAAAAAGATATTGAAGGATGCAGAGGTATGCAGGGGGGTGTTTTTACATTTTAACGTGGGGGGATGCCAGATATTGGATCCGCCCCGGGTGCCAAATGCTCTAGGTACGCCCCTGCTGGAGAGTACGTTTAACCCCAAGCGATCTAAGAATGTTCAAATTTTATATACTACTTAAAAAACAAAATGATACCATTTTTGAAACACATCAATAATATGTAATAATTAAATTGTGGACAAAAGAGAAGAAAATTGTTACAATGGAATACTGGCTGCACAGGAAACCACATATGCCGACCACAACCCCGCTCTATGTACCTGTTCTGTTCCTCCAGCTTGCTGAGCAGCTCCAGTTCATCTGGACTGAGGTTCTCGGAGTCTGAGGGGGAGATGCTGAGGGCTGCCGACAAAGACGAATCATCTGGGCTTAGGGCTGGACTAGCCATGTCTGCGAGAGGGAGCGGGGCCAGAATGCTCATCTGAAATAACAGGAAATTACCAAGTCAGTGGCTTGAGCAAGAGTGGAACAAAGCCGGTGAAAGTTACGGCACAGGCGAAAGTAGATGACTAGGCTGAGTCTAAAAACAAACAGTGACAGATGAAGTACAAGGACTAAAAAAGAAAAAGTAGAATAGATAAAAAAAAAAAAAAGACTAGACAAATTAATATAGAATTCAGGATCCAATCAGTCTGATGGAGGAAAGGAGGGCATGTTGCTCCAAACTTTATCCGTGTAGCCCCCCTGTCCTAAGCAGGGGCTACTATGTCAATTTAGTTTTCGGCTAGGTTATAATTAAAACTGATTGCAAATTTTTCACCAGATTTTCCCCCAAGCTTAAAGTGGTAGTAAAGTCTCATTAAGAGACAAAAATAAATAAGTGCACCCATCCCCCCGAGCGCAGATTGTTATGTGGATTCAGAAAGACCGCTGCATCTTTAAGGCGGCGTAGCGTATCGTATTTACGCTACGACACCTTAAGTTAGATAGGCAAGTACTGTATTCACAAAGT
Source organism: Rana temporaria (assembly GCF_905171775.1). Classification (NCBI taxonomy): domain Eukaryota; kingdom Metazoa; phylum Chordata; class Amphibia; order Anura; family Ranidae; genus Rana; species Rana temporaria. Next base: position 428,816,401 of record NC_053491.1, on the reverse strand, counting down.
ACTTGCCTCCTAACTTATGGCGCGTAGCCTAAATGTGGCCGGCGTAAGCGTGCCTAATTCAAATTAGGCTGAGGGGGCCTGTTTTATGTTAATGCGGGGTGACCTGACGTGATTGACGTTTTTTACGAACAGCGCATGCGCCGTCCGTGTACATATCCCAGTGTGCATTGCGGCAAAGTACGCCGCAAGGACGTATTGGTTTCGAAGTGGACGTAAATTACGTCCAGCCCTATTCACGGATGACTTATGCAAACGACATAAAATTTTCAAATTTCGACGCGGGAACGACGGCCATACTTAACATTACTAGTCCAGCTATTTGATGGAATAACTTTCCGCCTGAAAATGCCTTACGTAAACGGCGTATCTTTACTGCAATGGGCGCACGTATGTTCGTGAATCGGCGTATCTATGCATTTACATATTCTATGCCGAACTCAACGGAAGCGCCACCTAGCGGCCAGCCTAAATGTTGCACCCTAAGATACGACGGCGCAAGCCGTCGTATCTTAGATAGGTTTAAGTATCTCAGTTTGAGAATACACTTAAACTTACGACGGCGCAGATTCCGAGTTAGGTCGGCGTATCTACTGATACACCGGCCTAACTCTTTCTGAATCCACCTATTAGAGTGTTATTAAACTCAATTATTATTAAAATAACATGTTATACTAACCTGCTCTGTGCGGTGGTGTTGCTCAGAGCGGCCCCAATCCTTCTCTTCTGGGGTCTCCAGTGGCGATCCTGGCTCCTCCTCTTCTTTTGCAGGACTACCATAGCCAGCCACTGGCTTTGGGGAGAGAAAGTCCCCGCGCTTAAGAGGTGTGTGTCTATGGAGCCGCACTCCATAGACTTATACAGCGGGACTTAGGCCCGCCCCCCCACCATCTCTGATTGACAGCAATAAGAACCAATGGCTCCTGCTGCTGGAATGCAGTGTAAAGAGGAAGTAAGGGGAGAAAAGATGCAGCCCTGATCTATTCTCCCCTCTCTTCCTCTTCACACAGTGAAGGGGGGGGGGGGGGCACAGGGACACTGATAAGCAATGCATTAAGGTAAAAATGTTTTTAGGTTTAGTAACACTAAGTCATAATGTACTAGCATGCACCGCATACTTGTACTTCATGAGAGACTGACCTGCAGGGTTCCAAATCTTCGGCCACTTGAATGTCCGGGCTGCGGTGACATCACTCCCATGCATGTGCACAGGAGTCACTTCATCACAGTACGCAGAGCAGGCTGTAAATGCGGTCTGAGCAGCTCAGTACACATTACGCGCTGACAGGCAGGGGGGGGGTTCATTTATGGCAGAAGAGACCTCTAGGGGCTGCAAGTCAGCAAGTTTACAGAAGACACTTTACGATAGTAAAGTGATAACTTTAACTTGGCTTGTGATTTATCACTGCCAGTAGATGTCACTAGTATGTCATAGTATGAGATTTCACAAACAGAGTTATGAATATTTATATTTCCTTCAGCCAATCCAGTTGGTAGTTTAGGCCAATGGTGCATGCTGGGGGAGGACATAAATATCTGGGACAGGCATGTGATCTTTTTATTTTTCTGGGCTGAGGCCTAGGAAGGTGCTGCTGGATCAAACTCTGCTGTTCAACCCAATAGCCTATCTTGGCGCCTAACATGCTGAAGTGGTCCTGAAGCTATCCTGCCCGGTCTGGAGGAAGTTGTGCCGAGGAGAGGCACCTTGTTGGAGAGAGACAGGAAGAAGGCTGGTCTCTCAGAAGGGCCTGGTGACTCACTTGGAGGATACACTAAAATATGTGAATGTGCTTACAGTCGGCTTAAAGCGGATGTCCCCTGAAAAAAAGTCCAGCGCCTTCCGCAGCAGAGGACGAGCGATCGCTCGTCACTCTGCTGCCCCCACCGCTATCCTCGTGAGGGAACCAGTAACTGAAGCGCTACGACTTCACTGCCTGGTTCCCTACGGCGCATGCACGAGTCGCGCTGCACCGTGCTGACTGGTTCCCGCTGTGTTCTGGGAGCCGAGTGTTTCCCAGAACACAACGGGGGGTACGGTATCTGACGTCCTGCCCGCAGTCTACCCGCAGACTGTATGGCCGGAAGTGGGTGCAAATACCTGTCTTTAGACAGGTATCTGCACCCCCTCCCCCCTGAAAGGTGTCAAATGTGACACCAGGGAGGGGGGAGGGTTCCGATGAGCGGGAGTGGAGGTGGAGGGTGGAGCTCCGCTTTAAAGGTTCTGACACAGTGAAGCTGTGCATTGATCTAAAGCAGGGATCCTCAAACTACGGCCATCCAGCTGTTGTAGAACTACACATCCCATGAGGCATTGTAACTCACTGACATTCACAGACATGACTAGGCATGATGGGAATTGTAGTTCCTGAACAACAGGAGGGCCGTAGTTTGAAGACCCATGATCTAAAGCAGGCATCTCAAACTGGCGGCCCTCCAGCTGTTGCAAAACTACAAGTCCAATGAGGCATTGCAAGAATGACAGTTACCAGCATGACTCCCACAGGCAGAGGCATGATGGGACTTGTAGTTTTACAACAGCTGGAGGGCCACCAGTTTGAGACCCTTGATCTAAAGAGTCTAAAAGTGATCTGCATGGTATCTGGGACCCCTAACCCTCACCTCCTTAACAATTCTGCAATAAAAAAAAAAATATATATACAATACTTTTGGCCTCTGTTACAGATCAGTCGGTCACCCCCATTTTAGCCATGGAGCCCTGAGGTGAAATGCTATCCCACCCAGCCTCTGGAGGTGCTATTCTGCCTTTGGAGTGCCAGAAGGTGCTACATTTGTACAATCTAAAGGTATTAACAGCCACCTTATTGCGACGACGATAACATTATACTGTTAACGGACAGCTTTCATGAGGGAGAAAAAAAAAAAAAAAAAGGCTGCAACTGCTGGCATCTGTTGGAAACTGCTAGTTTCCAGGCAGTCTCTGTCTTCAATAATTGCCTCTGACCTGGAAGAAGCATGCAGCTAATATATTAGCTATAATTATGTGGAGTCATAATGCGTGGGATGCATACGTGATCTGCATCAGCAATTCAAACCACTGGATCAGCATGAAAATTTGTATTTTCAAGTCCTATCACACGATTGTGTCTCGGTAAAGCATGCCTACACAACAGGCAGCAATGCACGCTACATACTTTGGTGTGATGTGGCGCCGTTAATTTTAAATGGCATCCTACAGCACCATGCTGACACAGTTATGTGCCACAGCACAAGGCCAGAGATGCTACATACAAAGTTTTGTGCTGGCTCTCAACGCTTGCTGGCCACTTCACATTATTTTTGAAAACTCTCAGTGAAAAAGGGAAGCCGCTCACCGTTAAAAGCCGTGTTCAAGTTAGGGTTTCAGGAAAGAAATGTTCAATTCCCCCATCAACACAGTCAGCACTGAAGCGAGTATGCCTCCTGCCGAGCCATTGTCTTGTCCCAGGGGGGGGCGGGGAAATCTGTCCCCCGCCAGGAGAAGACATCGATTATTGCTAGCGGCTATAGCAGCTGCCAACGATAATCACAGAAAAAACCCAGCATGCTGGTTGTATCCAAGTGTTGATCGATCAATCAACTTGGGTACTGTAGCGATACCCCCGGAGGAGCCGCTGGTTATAGATTGGGATGGCGTGTTACCTCTATGTGCGTCTAGGGGTAGATAGAGGAGAGCAGCAATAATGGAAAGTCCAAGCAGCAGGTGTCTTTCTTGTGCTTTTATTCTTGCCCAACACGGCAAACAGTAAACTTGAGGTAGATAGATAGAAGATGGGTGAGGAGGAAAATTGCAGATTCAGGCCTAACAGCGACAGAAACAATCCTGCTTCCAACAATACTTTAACTTCGTCGCCACTCCAGCCGGAGCGGGTATAGTGTACCTGGACAGGCCTCTCACACCGACCTGGCAGCCAGGGTATCACTCAGAACCTTGAGAAGAACAAGTCTCTGCCACAGACTTGGTAGGAATGAACTTCGGAGTGGAACCTCTGCCACAGGCCCCTTTCTCTGCGATATAGATAGTGAAGTAATATTTTGCTCAGTAATACTGATGCCTGAATCCCCCTCAGGTAGTTTTCTTGTTTTGGGTCACCGACTGACAGGTTGCTGACATCCAACCTCTCAGTGTCCGGTCACCCTGATCCCCGATGAATTGTCGAGGCCCTGTTGGATTGCCTGCCTCTCTTGGCTCTCCTTAGGGCTTAGGCTGACTCCTCACCGAACAGCTATCTCGCTTGGGATCTCTCCTCAGAACTTGGGGACCCAGTCAATCACTGGGGCCCCACCATAGCTTCAGTTGTCCCGGGCCAATATGGTCCCGGAACCAAGAACACCACGTAGCACGTGTGCCCCGGCGTGGTAGGCCATATAGCCGGGACCCGTGATGTGTGGTCACCCTGAAGGTGGGCGCCACACCCGGAACAAGAACCCCCGCCTAATGGCGTCCGCTCAAGAAGTACCCTCCCCCAGCATGCCCCGCGAGGGAAAACACCTCCTGATTGGCTGCTGGCAAGAGGCACTCCAACCTGAACTCCACTGCCACCACCTGCCGCCCCGGGGGGGAAAAGCACCTCAGGAACACAGAATGAACAGACAGTACAGCCCAGCTAGAACAGAGGCCCAATTTGAACAAATCACTTGGATGAGAGCTAACTAACTCTCTCATCCCCCTTCTAAATTTAGAATATCACCTGGACTGAAAGTACACAGGCGCTACAGTACATTCAGCCTGCTTATACATGATTCAAATCTCAGCAGGTTCCGCAGAAACTGGTCGAGATTCAAACCATATATGGCCTCCATTAAAAGGGAAGCCGCTCACCTTTTAAAGCCTTGTTAAAAAAATTTGAGCTCTCCAATATAATAAAATATCTCCACCCGCTTACTCTAATGCCGCGTACACACGATCGGACATTCCGACAACAAAACTGGATTTTTTTCCGACGGATGATGTCTCAAATTTGTCTTGCATACACACGGTCGCACAAATGTTGTTGGAAATTCCGATCGCCAAGAACGCGGTCACATACAACACGTGGGAACCAGGTGAAACGGTCTGTATATCAGGGAGCTCAAAAAACTTGATTGAGGCTTTTAACAGTGAGCGGCTTTCCCTTTTACGCTGAGAGTTTGCAGGTGGAATGAAGGGAGCCCATTGCATTGCTCTGCATGGGCCAAGCACGGGTCCACTTTGGGAATGACATTATGTATAGACACTGGAATCATGCCTGTGGAAAGCAGCCAAGATGCATGAAGGATCACTCCAAACTAGTAATATATCACATATCATTCATTTCAATGGACTTCACTCTCTTTCACCTGAATGACTGCCAAGAACCAGTCTCACCTCATCCCAACCACAGCGATCTACATAGCAACAACTCCATTCGAACTCATCACATGATAACGTGTATGACCCACTTACAGTATTACGGACTTCAAAGGAGTACAGGATTGAAGACTCCATAACACATTGCAGCAAGAGACAAACGCCGGAGATAAAAAACTATAATGAGCTGCGGGGACACGGTAGGCATTGATGACACGCAATGGGTTTGGATGCAAATCAATCACCAGTGTAGGTAAACCGGGATAGAGGAAAAACATATGAATGGCCAACAAACACACGGGAGAACATGGAACGGAGAGAAGAGATGGAGAAGGTATTGAGATAGAAGCTGCTAGAACAGATCTTTGTTAATCTTTGTATAGCAAAAGCTTTATTTTTTAGTTTTGGACAGAGTATGGAAGGGATGTGGTCTATGTCCTGCTGGGAGATTTATTTTTTACTTCCTCTTAGATCTTGGACGTTGGAAAAACCTTGGTTGGTTTTTCCGATGGAATTCCGCTCATGCTTGGCTTGCATACACACGGTCACACAAAAGTTCTTTGAACATTCGACCGCCAAGAATGCGGAGACGTACAACACTACGATAAGCCAAGAAAATGAAGTTCAATGCTTCCAAGCATGCATCGGCATTTTGTGCGTCGGAATTGCTACCGACGATCGGAATTTCCGATTGGAATTTTTTCCATCTGAACATTTGAGAACCAGCTCTCAAATTTTTGTTGGTGGAAATTCCGACAGGAAAAGTCCGATGGAGCATACACACGGTCGGAATTTCCGACCAAAAGCTCACATCGGACTTTTCTTGCCGGAAATTCCGACCGTGTGTACAGGGCCTTTACAGAAGCCTCCTTCCAAGCTATGGATGAAACCGCAATACTGGTTATTGTACTCGGACAACACCGGAACAGCAGCTGCTGACAATATTCCATGCGCCCATCAAGCTAATTTTGGTCAGTTAATCGTATGGTCAACTTCTTCACTGACCTAAGGGGGCACCTCCCCATTAATCTCCAAAGTAAAGGAACACTGCACTTTTCAGTGTCTGCATTACTTTTCTGACTCCATTCATGCCTGGGGTCTGATGCGTGTCTCAACTGGACTCAAACACATACAAGACCCTTTTGCAATCCGCTCCGTGGCTGCCCAGGACCTCCATTGAGAGCCGGTCACACTGACCTGTTATCGTGGCATATCCAAATCTCAACACGATTCTTAGACCATGGGTCGTCTTCTTCTGGCAGTAGACTGGATGCAGCCCTTTGCTTGACTTTATCCGGCCCTTTGGGGAATCATCCCTCCCACTGGCGACAGCAATGGGGCTCCACCCCAAAATAAGAGACACATATACTGCATCTACACAACAATGGGGCACCATCCCTCCCACTGATGCCAGCAACGGGGCACCATCCCAAACACTGTAGCCAGCAATGGGGCACCATTTCAAAATAAGACAGAAATACTGCATTTACACAACAATGGGGCACCATCCCTCCCCACCGACACCAGCAATGGGACACCATCCCTCCCACTGACGCACCATTCCTCCAACTGACTCCAACAATGGGGCACCAGCCCTCCCACTGAAGCATGGTATACATGGACTGAAAAATCAGCCAGTTCAGCAGGAACAAGGCACATTTTGCTCAGTGTGTACCTCTGTCTGTTCAACATAAGCTGGTCTATCGTCGAACGTCCTGCGCTTGCAGCCATTGCCTGCAGTGATGATCTTGTATTCCGACGGGGGGATACAATGTCAGAATACAATAAAGCAGAGGGAGAGATGCCTGCATCCATATCGCTTTAAAGGGGGGGGGGGGACCTCTCCTTGTATACTTTAGAGAAGTAGACATATATTTTTCATGTTCACCCGAAAAAAAAAAATTAACATTAGATTGAGGCTAATTTTACCAAGCAGAATCGGGTGTTTTTTTTTTTAAATCAATGCAGTACTTACCGTCTTCGATGTTCTCCCGCCGCTTCCGGGTATGGGCTGCGGGACTGGGCATTCCTATTTGATTGACAGCCTTCCAAAGGTCGCATACAGCGTGTCACGAGTTTCCGAAAGTAGCTGAACGTCGGTGTCCAGGCGCCGTATAGAGCCGCACCGACGTTCGGCAACTCGTGACGCGCTGTATGTGACCGTCGGAAGCCTGTCAATCAAATAGGAACGCCCAGTCCCGAAGATCATACCCGGAAGCCGCGGAGAACATCTATCTCTAAAACGGTAAGTACTGCATTCATTTAAAAAACCTCCACTTTAAATTTAGATTAATTTAAATAATTAATTTTAGCATTGCACAATAAAAAAATATTCAAAATTTCAATGATGGGGCGCCATTTCCCCGCCTACTGGCCCTTTGTTTAGAAAGTTTCCCTGGTCTAGACAGAGGCTGGCCATACATTATACATTTTTCTTATTAAACTTCCTTTAGATTGATCTTTAGCCATGTAGTGCAATGGCCTGCCTGACTGGCTACAAATGAAAAGTGTTTAGTTATGACCTCATATTATATGGTTTTGGTAAATATAAAATTGTACAAGAAAATTGATTAAATTCATTAAATGCCAGCCTACGAGGCCATAGCTCAAACAATGATATCCATGCTTTGTACAAAAATTGTTTTATTATTCATATAAAATTCTGTAATAAAAAAATATTTTTGATATCTCAGTTTTAGTACTATGAAAGTTACACCGGTTACAAAACAGACAAGAGCTTTTTTTTCTACGACGCACTTTGATGCAACGCACACAGCGCCATTGAAGACCATGGCTAACCTGTGCACATGGTGATGTGGGTTACATCCCGTACTGCAGGTCTGAATGGGCCCCAACATTATACCAGGGCTACTTTTCCTTTCTAAACAGCCCTGCTGAGAGGTCTTTTTATTTTTAGCCTGTAATTTTATTTCTAGTAGCGGCTTAAAAACATTGAGAGGCGATTTGATGTATTTTTAGTTCTGCAATCTTTCTACTCGCTACAAGAAATAGAATTACGGTCCGCCGAAGAACAATAAACCAGCGGGATTGGCAGAGAAGTCGCTTGTTAGGACACAAGCTCTCCCAAGGTGGCCAGTGGTGTCTCCATTAGTCGTCACTTTGTGTCAACACCAGGATGCCACCCCTGTGGGCAAAGGACCAGCCTTCTCCTACACAGGGGCACGCAAGGTCCATTACCATAGTAACACAGTCGCCGCAAAAAAACTGCAATCAGCCCATGGAAACAAAACTGTATATAGAGCCTGCTGGGGCAGTGGGGCCTCTCAGACCAGCGGGGGGCAGTGCCCGATGAGAGGCCCTTAGTCCTCATTCACACTGGTGCAAATTGTCAGTTTCAAATGGCATGACAATACGCATTCCATTGCAACCCTTCAAATTGCTGCAACTCATGTCGTAGCGACTTTCAAAATGGCTGCTGCACTACTTTTTGCCGATTTCACTGCAACTTGCATAGGCTTCTGTTCAAACAACGTCACAGATCTGCTGCTTCAAAATTGCGCAGAAGTAGCGCGATTTCAAAGCCGAACTGGTGTGGACCGCAATAAAACCACATGGTCAAAAAGACCATGCGACGTCCCTGCAGCCACGTTTTTAAAAACATGCATACACCTTTTTCCTACGGGAAACGTGGGCACAGCAGCCCATTCAAATGAATGGGCTACCGTGCCCGAGCCTGAAGACAGCTCAAATTAGGTAAATGTCCAAATTGGGCCCAAAGTGTCAATATTTTGTGTGGCCACCATTATTTTTCAGCGCTGCCTTAACCCTCTTGGGCATGGAGTTCACCAGAGCTTCACAGGTTGCCACTGGAGTCCTCTTCCACTCCTCCATGATGACATCACAGAGCTGGTGGATATTAGAGACCTTGCGCTCCTCCACCTTCCATTTGAGGATGCCCCACAGAGGCTCAATAGGGTTTAGGTCTGGAGACATGCTTGGCCAGTCCAACACCTTTACCCTCGGCTTCTTTAGCAAGGCAGTGGTCATCTTGGAGGTGTGTCTGGGATCATTATCATGTTGGAATACTGCCCTGCAGCCCAGTCTCTGAAGGGATCATGCTCTGCTTCAGTATGTCACAGTACATGTTGGCATTCATGGTTATCTCAATGAACTGTAGCTCCCCAGTGCCGGCAGCACTCATGCAGACCCAGACTATGACACTCCCACCACCATGCTTGACTGTAGGCAAGACACACTTGTCTTTGTACTCCGCACCTGGTTGGCGCCACACACGCTTGACACCATCTGAACCAAATAAGTTTATCTTGGTCTCATCAGACCACAGGACATGGTTCCAGTAATCCATGTCCTTAGTCTGTTTGCAGGCTTTCTTGCACATCATCTTCTTTTATCGGCTTCCTTCTGGGACGACAGCCATGCAGACCAATTTGATGCAGTGTGTGGTGTATGGTCTGAGCACCGACAGGCTGACCCCCCACTCCTTCAACCTCTGCAGCAATGCTGGCAGCACTTGTATGTCTCTTTCCCAAAGACAACCTCTGGATATGACGCTGAGCACGTGCACTCAACTTCTTTGGTCGACCATGGCGAGGACTGTTCTGAGGGGAACCTGTCCTGTTAAACCGCTGTATGATCTTGGCCACCATGCTGCAGCTCAGTTTCAGGGTCTTGCCAATCTTCCTATAGCCTAGGCCATCTTTATGTAGAGCAACAGCTCTTTTTTTTCAGATCCTCAGAGAGTTCTTTGCCATGAGGTGTCATGTTGTACTTTCAGTGACCAGTATGAGAGAGTGAGAGCGATAACACCAAATTCAACACACCTGCTCCCCGTTCACACCTTAGACCTTGTAACACTAACGAGTAAGGATGAGCTCCAGCGTGTTCACAACCCGCACGTGCAGAGCCCGCCAGAAAGTCTGCATTGCGCTAATCACAGGCAGTGAGACATTTTCCCGATCCGCGGCTGCAGGGATCGGGAAATGTCTCACTGCCTGTGATTAGCGCTGTGCAGTGTCGACTTCCTGGCGGGCTTTGCATGTGCGGGTTGTAAACATGCCTGAGCTCATCCTTACTAACGATTTACATGACACCGGGGAGGAAAAATGGCTAATTGGTCCCAATTTGGACATTTTCACTTAGGGGTGTACTCACTTTTGTTGCCAGCCGTTTAGACATTAATGGCTGTGTTGAGTTATTTTGAGGGGACAGCAAATTTACACTGTTATACAAGCTGTACACTCACTACTTTACATTGTAGCAAAGTGTCATTTCTTCAGTGTTGTCACATGAAAAGATATAATAAAATATTTACAATAATGTGAGGGGTCCCAACTTTATGGGACGAGAAAAAAAAAAAAGGACAGCTTTTCATGCAAAATATGTACTGTAGGTAGAAAAACACCCGACACCCTGCCAATAATTCAGTAGGGAACAGCAGCTGGAAGTTTAACCATAACGTGGTCCTAAAGCCAGGACATTGTTTACCCTAATGCATTCCCTGTATTAAAATGTTCGTAAACCTCAGACATGAAGTATGAACAAAGCATATCCCTCTATAATGTGTACTTGTCTCATTACATAGCACTAAATGTAATTTCTGTCTGCTGCTTCATTCCTCTATCAGCATGAATCACTTCTGACAAGTTTTCCTGACACCAAGCGAAAAAAGGTGACAGGGTAGGAGCCTCCAGCTGATTGACAGCCACAGCTGTGTCCTTGTGTGCTCCTTCCCTCCAATCAGCTCTCAGCGCTCTCCTCACTGAGCTCTGCAGAGTGTAACCTCAGCTCTCCGCCTCCTTTTTTCTGACAACTCAGAAAAGCTTTATATATTCTGCACTTTGAATAGATGTAGAGATGAGAAGACTGCATGTAAAGAGGTACAACTTATGTAGGAAGATGTGTTTCACCTCTGTGCTTCACCTGAGGCCAGTTACTATATTGAGTATATTTGTGAAGGTAAAAAAAGTCCAATAGCTAGATTCACAAAGAGTTAAGCCGGCGTATCAGTAGATACGCCGTCGTAACTCTGAATCTGCGCTGTCGTACATTTAAGTGTATTCTCAAATTTAGTTACACTTAAATGTAGCTAAGATACGACGGCCTGTCTAGTTCTGCCGGCCGCTAGGGGCGTGAACGCTTATTTACGCCTAGAATACGTAAATCAGCGAGATACGCCTATTCACGAACGTACGCTTTCCCGTCGCAGTAAAGATGCGCCGTTTATGTAAGGCGTTTTCAGGCGTAAAGTTAGTCACAAAATAGCTGGTCTAGCCAATGTTAAGTATGGACGTCGTTCCCGCGTTGAATTTTGAAAATTTTACATTGTTTGCGCAAGTCGTCCGTGAATGGGGCTGGACGTCCTTGCGGCGTACACACTGGGATATGTCAACGGACGGCGCATGCGCCGTTCGTTAAAAACGTCAATCACGTCGGGTCACGAATCATTAACATAAAACACGCCCCCCTGTTCCACATTTGAATTAGGCACGCTTAGGCCGGCCCATTTACGCTACGCCGCCGTAACTTAGGAGGCAAGTGCTTTGTGAATACAGCACTTGCCTCTCTGACTTACATCGGCGTAGCGTAAATACGATACGCTACGCCGGCTAAAACATACGCCGCCCTACGTGAATCCAGCAGCAAGTATTTTTTATCACCCCGCCTGCCCCCTTTCTCACTTCAGCCAGCGCTGTGCGCATTTGCTGCAGCTCTCTCCTCACTCCCTGCATTCACAGGACTAAGAAAAAGCTCAGGCATGTTCACTGCATAGCGCTAATCACAGGCATTGAGACATTTCTCGATCTCTGCAGCCACGGGTTGGGACAATGTCTCACTGCCTGCGATTAGCGATGTGCAGTGCCGACCTCCTGACGGGCTCTGCACGTGCGGGTCACAAACACGCCTGAGCTCATCCTTACACAGGATAGAGAGGCAAGGGGCTCCTGCTGCCATCAATCAAATCAAGAGCACCAGCAGGAGACCCCAGAAGAGGACGTTCAGGGCCGCCGTGTCATACCATTGCACAGAACAAGTAGAAGATTGGTGCCTTTGAATGTCGGTGTTTGAGTGTATCACGCGGTTTGCTTTTTTTAAACTTTATTTTAGGCACACAAAGTGACCATTCATGTCCCTGCACAACAGCATGGGCATTATACACATAGGAGGTGTGCAGGGAGATAGGCATCTCAGGTAAACTATATCATCAAAAGTATTGGGACGCCTGCTTTTACACGCACATGAACTTTAATGGCATCCCAGTCTTAGTCCGTAGGGTTCAATATTGAGTTGGTCCACCCTTTCCAGCTATAGCAGCTTCAACTCTTCTGGGAAGGCCGTCCACAAGGTTTAGGAGTGTGTCTATGGGAAAGTTTGACCATTATTCCAGAAGTGCATTTGTGAGGTCAGGCACTGATGTTGGACGAGAAGGCCTGGCTCAAAGTCTCTGCTCTAATTCATCCCAAAGGTGTTCAGGTCAGGCAGTCAAGTTCCTCCACTCCAAACTCTCTCTGCCATGTCATTATGGACCTTGCTTTGTGCACTGGTCCAAATCATTTGGTGGAGGGGGATTATGGTGAGGGGTTGTTTTTCAGGGGTTGGGCTTGGCTCCTTAGTTCCAGTGAAGGGAACTCTTAAGGTGTCAGCATACCAAGGCATTTTGCACAATTTCATGCTCCCAACTTTGTGGGAACAGTTTGGGGATGGCCCCTTCCTGTTCCAACATTGCTGCACACCAGTGCACAAAGCAAGGTCCATAAAGACATAGATGAGTGAGTTTGGGGTGGAGGAACTTGACTGGCCTGCACAGAGTCCTGACCTCAACCCGATAGAACACCTTTTGGATGTGTGTGAATGGGGAACAGGTGTGTCAAATTGGGCGTTATCGCTCTCATGCCGCATACACACCATCACTTTATGTGATGGAAAAAAAACGACATTTTCTGTGAAGTAAAAAACGACGTTTTTGAAACTTCAATTTTCAAAAACGACGTTGCCTACACACCATCGTTTTTCTCACAATGCTCTAGCAAAGCGAGGTTACGTTCACCACTTTTTTCCATTGAAGCTTGCTTCATAAGTAGCTTCTGGGCATGCGCGGGTTTAAAAACTTCGTTTTAAACGTCGTTTTTTGCTACACGGTCAATTTCTGTGACACAAAAAACGACGTTTTGAAAAACTACACAAAAAATTGAAGCATGCTTCAATTTTTTTTTGTCGTTTTTCACAAGACATAAAACGACGTTTTCCCCCACACACGGTCATTTAAATTGACGTTTTTAAAAACGTCGTTTTTTTTTTCATCACATAAAGTGATGGTGTGTACGCGGCATCACTCTCACATACTGGTCACTGGAAGTTCAACATGGCAAAGAACTCTGAGAAAACGGAAAAAAAATAATTGTTCTACTTAAAGATGGCCTAGGCCAGTGATGGCGAACCTTGGCACACCAGATGTTTTGGAACTACATTTCCCATGATGCTCAAGTACTCTGCAGTGTAGTTGAGCATCATGGGAAAATATAGTTCAAAAACATCTGGTGTGCCAAGGTTCGCCATCACTGGCCTAGGCTATAAGAAGATTGGCAAGACCCTGAAACTGAGCTGCAGCATGGTGGCCAAGACCATACAGGGGTTTAACAGGACAGGTTCCCCTCAGAACAGGCCTCACCATGGTCAACTAAAGAAGTTGAGTGCATGTGCTCAGCGTCATATACAGAGGTTGTCTTTGGGAAATAGACGTATGAGTGCTGCCAGCATTGCTGCAGAGGTTGAAGGGGTGGGGGAGGGGTCAGCCTGTCAGTGCTCAGACCATACGCCGCACACTGCATCAAATTGGTCTGCATGGCTGTCGCCCCAGAAGGAAGCCTCTTCTAAAGATGCTGCACAAGAAAGCCTGCAAACAGCTGAAGACAAGCAGACTAAGGACATGGATTACTCGGATGAGACCAAGATAAACTTATTTGGTTCAGATGGTGTCAAGCGTGTGTGGCGGCAACCAGGTGAGGAGGCTGGTGCTCAATTTTTTTTTATTAATTGCAGCCTCACTGCCCATCAAAGGCTGCCACTGTGCCGCCTGCTGTCTGCCCGGCACTAACCCTGTCTTGGGTGGGCAGTGGGTTACGGCGGCGAGCGGTGTCCTCCATATCTTCTCCCACCCATTCCTCCCGTCCTCTCCTATGATTGGACGCCTGATAGGCATCCAATGACAGCGCCTGTCGTTACAGCCAATAAAGGTGACAGGTAACAGACCCAAGCACCTGATTGGCAGAGAGGCGGTTCAGTGTTAGGAAAGTGAATATTCATTCGCTTCTCTAACACAGCTGAGTGAACTGTAAGCGCCCAGCATGGCGCTTGCTGTTCACCTTTTTTGACGCCTATTACAGCCCATGGGTCTGATCAGGTGATTCAAAAAAATACCTCGCCGCTGTAATTCAGGCACCTGGCAAGGGACCGAGTGCCTGAATAGGGGGTGTCAGCGGCGGCCATAGAGAGATTCATGTAATGCATGAATCTCTCTATGGTGAGAGAGAAGTGGCAGGAGAGAGGGGGCGGCTCCCGTATGGACGCACCACCTCATCTGTGGGGCATCCTCAAATGGAAGGTGGAGGACCACAAGCTCTCGAACATCCACCAGCTCCGTGATGTTGTCATGGAGGAGTGGAAGAGAACTCCAGTGGCAACCTGTGAAGCTCTGGTGAACTCCATGCCCAAGAGGGGTTAAGGCAGTGCTGGGAAATAATGGTGGCCACACAAAATATTGACACTTTGGGCCCAATTTGGACATTTTCACTTAGGGGTGTACTCACTTTTGTTGCCAGCGGTTTAGACATGAATGGCTGTGTGTCGAGATATTTTGAGGGGACAGAAAATTTACACTGTTATACAAGCTGTACACTCACTACACAACATTGTAGCAAAGTGTCATTTCTTCAGTGTTGTCACATGAAAAGACAGAATAAAATATTTACAAAAATGTGAGGGGTGTACTCACTTTTGTGAGATTGTGTGTGTGTGTGTGTGTGTGTGTGCGCATGTATACATACAGTGAGGAAAATAAGTATTTGAACACCCTGCTATTTTGCAAGTTCTCCCACTTGGAAATCATGGAGGGGTCTGAAATTGTCATCGTAGGTGCATGTCCACTGTGAGAGACATAATCAAAAAAAAAAAATTCCAGAAATCACAATTTATGATTTTTTAACTATTTATTTGTATGATACAGCTGCAAATAAGTATTTGAACACCTGTCTATCAGCTAGAATTCTGACCCTCAAAGACCTGTTAGTCTGCCTTTAAAATGTCCACCTCCACTCCATTTATTATCCTAAATTAGATGCACCTGTTTGAGGTCATTAGCTGCATAAAGACACCTGTCCACCCCATACAATCAGTAAGAATCCAACTACTAATATGGCCAAGACCAAAGAGCTGTCCAAAGACACTAGAGACAAAATTGTACACCTCCACAAGGCTGGAAAGGGCTACGGGGAAATTGCCAAGCAGCTTGGTGAAAAAAGGTCCACTGTTGGAGCAATCATTAGAAAATGGAAGAAGCTAAACATGACTGTCAATCTCCCTCGGACTGGGGCTCCATGCAAAATCTCACCTCGTGGGGTCTCAATGATCCTAAGAAAGGTGAGAAATCAGCCCAGGACTACACGGGAGGAGCTGGTCAATGACCTGAAAAGAGCTGGGACCACCGTTTCCAAGGTTACTGTTGGTAATACACTAAGACGTCATGGTTTGAAATCATGCATGGCATGGAAGGTTCCCCGGCTTAAACCAGCACATGTCAAGGCCCGTCTTAAGTTTGCCAATGACCATTTGGATGATCCAGAGGAGTCATGGGAGAAAGTCATGTGGTCAGATGAGACCAAAATAGATCTTTTTGGTCATAATTCCACTAACCGTGTTTGGAGGAAGAAGAATGATGAGTACCATCCCAAGAACACCATCCCTACTGTGAAGCATGGGGGTGGTAGCATCATGCTTTGGGGGTGTTTTTCTGCACATGGGACAGGGCGACTGCACTGTATTAAGGAGAGGATGACCGGGGGGGCATGTATTGCGAGATTTTGGGCAACAACCTCCTTCCCTCAGTTAGAGCTTTGAAGATGGGTCGAGGCTGGGTCCTCCAACATGACAATGACCCGAAGAACACAGCCAGGATAACCAAGGAGTGGCTCTGTAAGAAGCATATCAAGGTTCTGGCGTGGCCTAGCCAGTCTCCAGACCTAAACCCAATAGAGAATCTTTGGAGGGAGCTCAAACTCTGTGTTTCTCAGCGACAGCCCAGAAACCTGACTGATCTAGAGAAGATCTGTGTGGAGGAGTGGGCCAAAATCCCTCCTCCAGTGTGTGCAAACCTGGTGAAAAACTACAAGAAACGTTTGACCTCTGTAATTGCAAACAAAGGCTACTGTACCAAATATTAACATTGATTTTCTCAGGTGTTCAAATACTTATTTGCAGCTGTATCATACAAATAAATAGTTAAAAAAATCATACATTGTGATTTCTGGATTTTTTTTTTTTTGATTATGTCTCTTACAGTGGACATGCACCTACGATAACAATTTCAGACCCCTCCATGATTTCCAAGTGGGAGAACTTGCAAAATAGCAGGGTGTTCAAATACTTATTTTCATCACTGTATATATATATAGTGTAGGTATACACAGTGAGTTAGGTGTCTGAGGTGTGTGTGTGTATAGGGAGGTAGGTGGGGTATACACAGTGAGGTATATACATATAGGAGGGGTGCCGTTAGGTAGGTGTGTCAGGTGTATATATATATATATATATATATATATATATGGTGTAGAGAGGTAGGTGAGGTAGGTGTCTGATATATATATATATATATATATATATATATATATGGTGTAGGGAGGTAGGTACACTGGGTATACAGGGAGGTGGATATACAGTGAGGTAGGTACACCGGATATACACAGAGAGGTAGGTACACCAGGTATATAGACGATGCAGGGGGATGAAATGACAGCATCGCTCTCGGGGTTGATGAGGTCACACACATCTGGATGCTCCCACACATGACGTCACGGACACACACTCCCAGGCTCTGCGCATCTCTCTCCCGGGGACATTCAGTCACCCCCATGTCCTCCTGTCACACACAGACGTCTCGTCCATCACACTGGGGACACACGGTAGGTAGGTGGTTAGGTAGCTCGTTCTCACCTATAACCCCAGGCCCCCGCCGCCGCTGTCACGCAGCTCCACCCTCCCCGGGGCTCGACACCACCGAGCAGCGGAGAAATCAGACACACAGCATGTCCCCGCCTCCTTCTGACGTCCAATAGAGATGACCAATGACGTTGTGGAGTTCAATGGATTGACCATTACATCCGCCTATGAAAAGCCAAACCGGTGACAGCGGGACGGAGCCAAGAACGCCGCAAGTGCAACCAATCAGAGATTAGACAGGGAAAGCTGGGCCAATCGGCGAACCGCAAAATGACAGATGGGCGGGATTTGACGAGAACAATAATTGCAGTGGGGCTTTTCGAGGAGCTCTGGGTCCTCTGCTAGCGTGCGCACTCCCGCGCCTCCTGTCCGCGTGCCCGTATAACCTCCGTCTGTACTGCGCAAGTGTAGAGAGTTTGGGTATCGCTCCTGTACCGGGTCACATGACCCTGCAACAACCACGCCTTCTGAATCTTTATAGAAGCAGAAGCTGCCACTATTGTCACTATCATCATCAATGTGTGATGTGTACTTCTAGGCAGTGTAATCATTCTCCTCCCATCACTGAAATATAAACCCCTGCATGGAGCAAATAAAGGCAATATATAGAATATAATAATATAAAACAATACATTGCAGTTTACCAATTCTTTAACCACTTAAAGCAGCAGTAAACCATAGCAAAAATAAAAACCTGCAAGACCAAGGCCTAATGTGCTAGCATGTATCACCTACAGTGTTGTAACTAACAGCGTTTAAATAAACGCCGTTAGGTAATGATGAGCCTCCTGAGGGTAACGAGTAATCTATCAGATTACATTTTCCCTCTCGGCAACGCCGTTCCCATTACTGGGCGGCGTTACCGAAATTACTTAGACCGTCTCAGACTGTGACATGACACGTCAGTGTCACTGTCACTCTGTCAGGGCGGGATGGAGCTGGCCTGTGATTGGATGGAGGATTCGATGATTCGTCGCCGCCTCGCCGGCGGCCGGGTCATGTGTTGCACTCGTCGACGTCGGAGTGACTCGTCGTGGGTGGCGCTGGCCTGGCGCATGCACGCGCCTGGATTCTCCGAGTCCCGCCCGCCTGAGGCTGCAGCAGTGTGTGTCACGAGGAGGGAGTGAGTCTCAGTCTGGCTCACCTCCTCACCTCAGCCGACAGCCGCCGACATCTCCCCCGGCCCCTGCGGAGGCTCCGCTCCACCGTCCACCACCGGTCCGCGGACTCCGGAGTCACCTCACCTGAGCGCCAGCAGACCTACCAGCATTGCACCGACCGACCGTGGCCCTGCGCAGGTGAGGAGCCGAGCGGCATCGGATTGCTTGGAACTGGGAGTGGGGGCCTGGGGGGGGGGGGGAGCGGCCTAGTACCAGAGATTTTTTTTTAAATAGCTGCAGACTGGGGGGTGTGGGTTTAAAGAATTGGACTTCTTTGTATCGATGGCTGAATTAGCAGGGAATGCCAGGGACAGCGATGACCAAAGCACAAGTAATTAGGGTGTGCTGCCTGGGCACACCCCGCATGTCAGTATTGCTGGCGCAGCCTGGGCATGGGCACTGTGGGCACTGGGGCAGGTGGAGGTTATATAATTAATTGTACACAGTATTGCATTTGCTGGGCCTGCCTGGGCATGTGGAGCGGAGGTAGAGTCATGTTATTGCATTGTAGAATATTTAAAAAACAAATCAGTTACTTTGCAGAGTAAC
Source organism: Rana temporaria (assembly GCF_905171775.1). Taxonomy (NCBI): domain Eukaryota; kingdom Metazoa; phylum Chordata; class Amphibia; order Anura; family Ranidae; genus Rana; species Rana temporaria. The sequence goes on along the minus strand of NC_053491.1, from coordinate 428,797,180 downwards.
TAGTTACTTTGCCAATGAAGTAACTGAGTCACTAACTCAATTACTTTTTCGGCCAAGTAATTTGTAACTGTAACTAATTACTTTTTTAAAGGAAGATGAGCAACACTGATCACCTACTAGCACATTATGAAATACTCCCCTTGGACGAACCCTTCCAGTGCTGTGCTTTCACCACTGAGAGGGCTGACATCTTCCCCCGGTCTTTCTTCCAGGTTTGCGCACTCTGGCTATGTGATTGGCCGGAGCTGTGATGATGTCACTCCCACGCATGGGAGTCCTCAGTTCCAGCATGAAGCTCTGAGCTTCCAGCAAGGTGTGCCGGTGTTCTGTCAGATTAGCGAACCCTTCAGATCAGCAAAGTGGAATGACGTTCTGTGAGCTGTGCATGCATCCCACCACTACCAGGTTTGCTAATCTGACATTACAGCTGCAGTCAGAAGAAGGCAGCGAACATCTTACTACACCCAGCTACTTCTTGAATTTCAGAGTAATCTTGGCAATAACATACCCAGTGGCGGTGTGCCCCCTCTCTCCTGTCACCCCTATCTATGACTGATGGATAGATTCATGCATTGCATGAATCTATCCATGGCCGCCACCACCCCTTTTTGGATGCCGGGCACCTGAATTACAGGGGTGGGGGTTTATTTTTGAAGCATGTGATTAGTGCCATAGGCTCTAGTAGGCTTCAAAAAAGGTGATGGTCAAAGGAAGAGCTGCGCTGTAGTAAGCTAAAATGTGACATTAGTGACAATGAAGTGCTAGATAAATATCAATTAAAATTATGAAACACCGACTGAGTGAATTTTTTTTTTTATATCTCTAAATAGGTCTGTGAGACCTCAATAAGATAACAAGAAGGGATTAATTCCTAAATTAGGTAGAAACCTGAAAATTATCAAGTGAATAAATTGCAGTCCGTGTGAACAAACCAAAAATATCCTTAGGAATGCCATTAACAATAGCGTCAAAGGTAAAAAAATGTGAATATATTAAAAAATACTAATGCAAAGTGTCCAAATAAACCTAAAGTGTTCAACAAATCCTATTCCCATTACTGGGCGGCGTTACCGAAATTACTTAGACCGTCTCAGACTGTGACATGACACGTCAGTGTCACTGTCACTCTGTCAGGGCGGGATGGAGCTGGCCTGTGATTGGATGGAGGATTCGATGATTCGTCGCCGCCTCGCCGGCGGCCGGGTCATGTGTTGCACTCGTCGACGTCGGAGTGACTCGTCGTGGGTGGCGCTGGCCTGGCGCATGCACGCGCCTGGATTCTCCGAGTCCCGCCCGCCTGAGGCTGCAGCAGTGTGTGTCACGAGGAGGGAGTGAGTCTCAGTCTGGCTCACCTCCTCACCTCAGCCGACAGCCGCCGACATCTCCCCCGGCCCCTGCGGAGGCTCCACTCCACCGTCCACCACCGGTCCGGACTCCGGAGTCACCTCACCTGAGCGCCAGCAGACCTACCAGCATTGCACCGACCGACCGTGGCCCTGCGCAGGTGAGGAGCCAAGCAGCATCGGATTGCTTGGAACTGGGAGTGGGGGCCTGGGGGGGGGGGGAGCGGCCTAGTACCAGAGATTTTTTTTTAAATAGCTGCAGACTGGGGGGTGTGGGTTTAAAGAATTGGACTTCTTTGTATCGATGGCTGAATTAGCAGGGAATGCCAGGGACAGCGATGACCAAAGCACAAGTAATTAGGGTGTGCTGCCTGGGCACACCCCGCATGTCAGTATTGCTGGCGCAGCCTGGGCATGGGCACTGTGGGCACTGGGGCAGGTGGAGGTTATATAATTAATTGTACACAGTATTGCATTTGCTGGGCCTGCCTGGGCATGTGGAGCGGAGGTAGAGTCATGTTATTGCATTGTAGAATATTTAAAAAACAAATCAGTTACTTTGCAGAGTAACTAGTTACTTTGCCAATGAAGTAACTGAGTCACTAACTCAATTACTTTTTCGGCCAAGTAATTTGTAACTGTAACTAATTACTTTTTTAAAGGAAGATGAGCAACACTGATCACCTACTAGCACATTATGAAATACTCCCCTTGGACGAACCCTTCCAGTGCTGTGCTTTCACCACTGAGAGGGCTGACATCTTCCCCCGGTCTTTCTTCCAGGTTTGCGCACTTTCTTCCAGGTGTGCCGGTGTTCTGTCAGATTAGCGAACCCTTCAGATCAGCAAAGTGGAATGACGTTCTGTGAGCTGTGCATGCATCCCACCACTACCAGGTTTGCTAATCTGACATTACAGCTGCAGTCAGAAGAAGGCAGCGAACATCTTACTACACCCAGCTACTTCTTGAATTTCAGAGTAATCTTGGCAATAACATACCCAGTGGCGGTGTGCCCCCTCTCTCCTGTCACCCCTATCTATGACTGATGGATAGATTCATGCATTGCATGAATCTATCCATGGCCGCCACCACCCCTTTTTGGATGCCGGGCACCTGAATTACAGGGGTGGGGGTTTATTTTTGAAGCATGTGATTAGTGCCATAGGCTCTAGTAGGCTTCAAAAAAGGTGATGGTCAAAGGAAGAGCTGCGCTGTAGTAAGCTAAAATGTGACATTAGTGACAATGAAGTGCTAGATAAATATCAATTAAAATTATGAAACACCGACTGAGTGAATTTTTTTTTTTATATCTCTAAATAGGTCTGTGAGACCTCAATAAGATAACAAGAAGGGATTAATTCCTAAATTAGGTAGAAACCTGAAAATTATCAAGTGAATAAATTGCAGTCCGTGTGAACAAACCAAAAATATCCTTAGGAATGCCATTAACAATAGCGTCAAAGGTAAAAAAATGTGAATATATTAAAAAATACTAATGCAAAGTGTCCAAATAAACCTAAAGTGTTCAACAAATCCTATAGTCCAGGAAAAAGTGCTGACAGGATAGTGCCTCCACCAAACAATAACACTGCCATTTACCAGATGGATGTGATCTCTAATTATAGGAGATCAATATGCGCATATGGTTGATATACCAGCCTGGGGTCTCTATTGGTAGCATAAATCCCTCAGTGTAGTTCAATATTGCATAGAAGATGTCTAAAACAACGTAGCAATTCAGGATGCACCATATAAAAAAAGGAAGGGACTGGCATAGCGTAAAACCCTTAAAATGTTTAATAAGTAACATAAAAATGCACACTTACATCGAAGAAGTGAGATAAGGCATATAAAATACAATCGAGCCGGCCGGCTCTTCCATTCAGCAGCCGTATAGTCCGGGTCTGGCGCACAATGCGGTGACGTCAGAACGTCGTTCCTCCCAACGTTTAGTCACTAGAGGGACGTGGTCACGGGATCACGTCCCTCTAGTGACAAAATGTTGGGAGGAACGACGTTCTGACGTCCGGCTCGATTGTATTTTATATGCCTTATCTCACTTCTTCGATGTAAGTGTGCATTTTTATGTTACTTAATAATAAAAAATAAAATGGAAAAAATATATAAATAAAATAAAATGGTTAAAAAATAAATAAATACTGGCACTTGCGACCGGGCCCTGCCATTTAGCCACTGTGTGGAAGTGGCTAAAGTGGAAGGAAAATTATAAATTGTTTTACAAATAAATATGTGAAAAGTGTGGTGTGCATTTGTATGGTGCCCACCTGAGTCAATACTTTGTAGAACCTCCTTTCACTGCAATTACAGCTATAAGTGTTTTTGGGGATGTCTCTATCAGCTTTGTACATATAGAGAGTGACATTTTTGTCCATTCTTCTTTGCAAAATATCTCAAGCTCTGTCAGATTGGATGGAGAGCATCTGAACAGCAATTTTCAAGTCTTGCAACAGATTCTCAATTGAATTCAGGTCTGAACTTTGACTGGGCCATTCTAACACATGGATATGCTTTGACCTAAACCATTCCATTGTAGCTCTAACTGTATGTTTAGGGTCATTGTCCTGTTGAAAGGTGAACCTCTGCCCCAGTCTCAAGTCTTTCTTCTAAGATTGCCCTGTATTTGGCTCCATCCATCTTCCCATCAACTCTGACCAGCTTCCCTGTCCCTGCTGAAGAAAAGATTCTCCACAACATGATGCTGCCACCACCATGTTTCACGGTGGGGATGGTGTGTTCAGGTTGATGTGCAGTGTTAAGCTGTGTACACACGATCGGTTTGTCCGATGAAAACAGACCGATGGTCTGTTTTCATCGGACAAACCGGTCGTGTGTGGGCCCCATCTGTCTTTTTTCCATCGATGTTAAAAAAAAGAACACTTTTTAAATTTTTCTTATGGAAAAAAAAGATAGAAAAATCCAAAAAACATCTGTCTGTGTGGAACTCCATCGGACAAAAATCTACGCATGCTCAGAATCAAGTCGACGCATGCTCGGAAGCTTTGAACTTCATTTTTTTCGGCACGTCATAGTGTTTTACGTCACCCCGTTTTGGCACAGATTTCTGACTGATGGTGTGTAGGCAAGACTGATGAAAGTCAGCTTCATCGGATATCCGAAGAAAAAATCCATTGGATTGGATTCCATCAGATATCCGATCGTGTGTACAGGGCTTTAGTTTTCCACCACACAAAGAGTTTTTCATTTATGCCAATAAGTTACATTTTGGTCTCATCGATCTGACCAGAGCACCTTCTTCCACATGTTTGCTGTGTCCCTTGCATGGCTTCTCGCAAATTGCAAACAAGACTTCTTATGGCTTTCTTTCAACAATGGCTTTCTTCTTGCCACTCTTCCATAAAGGCCAAATTTGTGGAGTGCACGACTATTAGTTGTCTTGTGGACAGATTCTCCCACCTGTGGATCTCTGCAGCTCCTCCAGAGTTACCATGGGCCTCTTGGCTGCTTCTCTGATGAATGCTCTCCTTGCCCAGCTTGTCAGTTTAGGTGGATGGCCATGCCTTGGTAGGTTTTCAGTTGTGCCATATTTTATCCATTTTCGGATGATGGATTGAACAGTGCTTCATGAAATGTTCAAAGCTTGGGTTTAACCTAACCCTGCTTTAAACTTCTCCACAACTTTATCCCTGACCTGTCTGGTGTGTTCCTTGGCCTTCATGATGCTGTTTGTCCATTAATGTTCTCTACCAAACCTCTGAGGCCCCGTACACACGGTCGGACCGAACCGATGAGAATGAACCGAAGTTCAGTTTCATCGGACCAAACCGACCGTGTGTATAGGCCATCGGTCTGTTTTCCTTCGGTCCAAAATTTTAAACCATGCTTCAAAACCGAACCGATGGACCGCTGCCCGATCGGTCCAAACCGAAGGTTAGTACAGAAAAGCATCGGTTCAAAACCTGCGCATGCTCAGAATCAAGTCGACGCATGCTTGGAAGCATTGAACTTCGTTTTATTCAGCACGTCGTGTGTTTGACGTCACCGCGTTCTGACCCGATCGGTTTTTGGAACGATGGTGTGTACGCACATCAGACCATCAGGCCGCTTCAGCGGTGAACCGATGAAAACGGTCCGACGGACCAGTCACATCGGTTTGGTCCGACCGTGTGTACAAGGCCTGAGGGCTTTACAGAACAGATGTATTCATGCTGAGATTAAATGACACACAGGTGGACTATATTTACTAATAAGGTGGGCCCTCTTAAGTCATAAGGATGGCCAATGAGAGCTGCAGAGCTGGAGGTGTGCTTCTGTGTGTCTGTTTAAATCCAGGAAGTGAACAGGCAGCAGCTTCAGCTGCCCTCATTTAAAATGATTGCAGCCAGACTCAGTGGAGGGAGATTTCTGCAGCATTTTTTCAAGTACAGTATATATAAAATACTTTAATATGTAAAGTGGTTGGAGGGAAGCTTCAGAATGGCAGTTCCTCTTTAAGCTCTGCAGCCTGTCACATGACTGGCTGTCATATGATTGGATTTCCATCCCTCCCAATCATCACTAGAGAGTGGGAGCTGCCTATGACCCTTGGTCACTATGCTGGGAGAGGGCAATAAGCAGAGGTGGCTCTAGGCTTTGTGAGGCCTTAGGCAAAACTTAGACATGAGGCCCCACTCATGCCCATAATGGGAAAAATAATTTAGGCGATAAAAAAATAACCCCATTTTTACGAGGCATCAGAGACCTCACTCCCCCCTTCCCGGCCCAGTCTGCCCCTACCTCCTGGCAGATTCAGCAGCGGCCGGAAGCTCTGCCTTCGCCTCTACAATTCATCTGCAGCAGGCAGCGCTGTATCCCGCTCACCCTGCCAGCATGGGGACACTGACTAGGAACATTCCCTCCCATTCTATCACATACATCAGGCAAATAAGGCGGCCGCGAGGCCCCTAAAAGCGCGAGGGCTTAGGCGACCGTCTTCTTTGCCTAATTAGAGAGCCGCCTCTGGCAGTGAGTACATTCTCAGCACACAGACTTCAGCTGTCCATGGACATGTATGCATGGCATGTGGTTGTTGAAGCCCATCCTCTCTGCTGCCGCAAATATGCGTTACATGGGCAGCAAGCGGAGAAAAAGCAGTCCTTATCACTCCAGTCAGGTGACTTTGCTGCAGGCAGGAGGAAGCATGTTCTCAGTCTCCTCTCCTCCAGGGATTAGATTGCACCATCATTTTGTAGCAGGTAACAAAGTGAAAAGCTGCAGCTGTATCAGACATAAGCAAATACAGCCAAGAATTGTACAGGCACCAGGATTTACAGGACTGCGTCATCTCTGAGTCAGCATCTGAATTTAAGAAGCAGATATTGATCCCGGATAATTCCTGAACAAAGATAAAAGAATAGAGAAAAGCCAATAGAGACAGAGGGAGGTCTGTGATCTCTAGGCCCCTTACATATCACTTAGCACTTAGTATGAAAATAGAGATCTAATGGTTTATTCACCAAACTTTTATTCTCTTTTAGTTTTGGATAGTATAGATGAGAGGTCTCCGAACTTTTCAGCCTGAGGACCAAATTGTATATTTTACAAATATTCGGGGGCCGGACAAAATCTGTTTAAAAAGTGAATGAATCCATTTTAAATTAATATGATGGGAAGTGTTATCATAATGGGGAATTTTAATTATCCAGACATAGACTGGGCGAAGGGAAACACACACTCATCTGAGGCTCGTCAGTTCCTAAATGTCTTGCAGGACAGTTTCATGTTTCAGATGGTAGGCGCACCAACTAGAAATAAAGCGTTATTGGCAGTGGTGGTGCGTCCATCTGGCTCGCTCACAGCCAGTAAAATATACAGATTCATACACTGTATGATAGGCTGTCCGAGTACAGCCCTGAGGCTGTAGTCGGCTTCCTGAAGCTCATCCTCGGGACGTACCGGCCGTGCGTCCGAGGATAAGACTGACAGGCGTCTCAGCCAATCAGGTAACCTGATTGGCTGAAGCGTCATCGAGGGCGGGACGAGGGACATCGAGGGACGTAGAAGCCATAAAGGTAAGTGCCAGGGGGGGTAATGGGCACGGTGGCTAGTGGCTACAAGTGGGGGCACAGTGGCTACAAGTGGGGGCATAGTGGCTACAAGTGGGGGCACAGTGGTGACAATTGGGGGCACAGTGGCAACAATTAGGGGCACAGTGGCGACAATTGGGGGCACAGTGGCGACAATTGGGGGCACAGTGGCGACAATTGGGGGCACAGTGGTTGTGTTTGATGGCATAGTGGTGACAATTGATGGCACAGTAGCTGCGTTTGATGGCATGGCACAGTGGCTGTGTTTTGATGGCATTGCACGGTGGCTGCGTTTTGATGGCACAGTGGCTGCGTTTTGATGGCACGGTGGCTGCGTTTTGATGGCATGGCACAGTGGCTGCGTTTTGATGGCACAGTGGTGACAATTGATAGGTACAGTGAGGCTGCAATTGTTTTTTTTTTTTTTTTTCATTTGCGCCCCCCAAAAATTTGGAGCACCAGCCGCCACTGGTTACTAGATCTACTGATTACCAACAATACAGACTTGATCACGGATGTGAAAATAAGGGGCAATTTAGGAAACAGTCATCACAGGTCAATTGGCTTCAGTATAAATCACACAAATAGGAAACATAAGGTAAATACAAAGACACTGAATTTCAAAAGAGCCAACTAAACTACGAACCTTGCTAGAAGATATAAATTGGGATAAAATCTTAGGAACAAAAAACATGGAGGAGGGATGGGTTTGCTTTAAGAGCATATTAAATAAGGGCATTAGCCAGTGTATCCCATTGGGTAATACATTTAAAAGAGCGAACACAAGTCCTGAATGGCTTTATTCCAGTGTAAAAATGCATATAAAAGCAAAGGAGAAGGCCTTCAAAAAAATACAAGGTTGAGGGATCATCATCAGCATTTAGACTTTATAAAGAATGCAACAAGAAATGTAAGGGTGCAATTAGGGCTTCACTTCTCCTCCTTCTTCACAAAGGGAATCAGGGGGCTTCAGTACCCAAAACTGCAGTGTTTATCCTTATGACACATTACAGGAAGCACCTCCATGGTTAACAGAGGACAGAATTAAAATGGGAAACTTAACATTAATATATCACCGGGACCAGATGGCTTGCACCTGAGGGTACTTAGGGAACTCAGTCATGTAATTGCCAGACCATTGTTCATCATTTTTACTGACAGTCGACTGGAATGGCATGCATTAAAAAGGGGATCAACTCCAGAGATAAAACGATAATTCTCCTGCTCTACAAGACTCTGGTCCGGCCGCACCTAGGGTATGCTGTCCAGTTTTGGGCACCAGTCCTCAGTAATGATGTACTGGAAATGGAGCGAGTACAGAGAAGGTCAACAAAGCTAATAAAGGGTCTGGAGGATATTAGTTATGAGGAAAGGTTACGAGCACTGAACTTATTCTCTCTGGAGAAGAGACGCTTGAGAGGGGATATGATTTAAATTTAAATTTTCCCTCCACTTCACAATTTTGTGCCATTTTGTGTTGGTCTGTCACATAAAATCCCAATAAAACACATTTACATTTTTTGTTGTAACGTGACAAAATGTGGAAAATGTAAAGGGGTATGAATACATTTTCAAGGCACTGTATGTATTTAGCTGTGTGCCTTGAGTTCAGCTATACGGCTCATGTGCACAAGCCCTTTTTGGCACGTAAAAGTAAATTGGAAGCGCATTTCTATAGAAAGCCTTTTGACGCAGACTGTGTGCTCCCAGGGTTGTATCTAAATTTAAAAAGGTGCGCTGTCCCTTTAAATGTATAAATTGGTGATGAGTGCAATAAAGCAAATCTAAAATCACAAATAAGTGCAAAATACACAAACAAGCAATGAATAAATGAATGCAATCCAAAACGCATGCAAAAAAATAAAATACAGTGATTCTTAGGCCTCGTACACACGGACGGACCGTCCGCTCGGAGATTTCTGTCTGATGGTTGTACACACCATCAGACAGAAATCCGCGCGGACACGATACGCGGTGACGTGGCCGCGCCGTCGCCGCGTCATCGTCGCGGCACCGCGGCCCTGGAAGGTCAATGCTTCCACGCATGCGTCGAATCACTTCGACGCATGCGAGGGCTTTCGGCCGAGCGGACATGTACGGTGAGTCTGTACAGACGACGGAACATGTCCGACGGACAGGCTTCCAGCGGACATGTTTCTTAGCATGCTAAGAAACATTTGTCCGCTGGAAACCTGTCCGATCCACCGGAAAATTGTCCGGTCGGACGTACAGACGACCGAACATGTCCGCTGAAACTGGTCTGCGGACATGTTCGGTCGTGTGTACGGGGCCTTAATGGTATCAAGTCTGAGGCCCCATACTCACGAGCAAACATGTCTGCTGAAACTGGCCCGCAGGCCAGTTTCAGCAGACATGTTTGGTCGTGTGTGGGCGCGAGCGGGCCGAATTCCAGCAAACATTTGCCCGCCGGGCCTTTTCCCAGCAGACAAATATTCCTGGACTTGTTTTAAAACAGCCCGCTGGAATTCAGCCCGCTCGGACATGTACGGTCGTCAGTACAGACCTACCGTACATGTCCAGCCGCCCGCCGTGCCTCGCATGTGTCGAATGACTTCGACGCATGCGTGGAAGCATTTTAAAGGCGGGCCGCCCACGTCGCCGCGTCATTGTCGCGGCGACACCGCGTCATCGACGCGGCGACACCGCGGACACGCCCCGCGTATTGTTTACGCGCGGACTTCTGTACGATGGTGTGTACAACCATCGTACAGAAGCCCTCTGGCAGACATGTATGGTGAAAACGGTCCGACGGACCGCTTTCACCATACATGTTTGTCCGTGTGTACCCGGCCTCACACAAAAGTCCCCTGATATAATACAAAGTCCTTGTGCAATTGATAGTGAACAAAGTGCTCAATGCTGCAAAATGGAGGGCGGGACTTTTATCACAGCGCGCCCAATCTTTTCACAGTGAGCTCCGTGACACAGCAGGAGCAGGAGGTGCCCAATGTGCGTAATGCACACACTGACTGGTGAGGCTACATTGTTTGGCACAGTAAGGCTGCAATGATGTTGAGGGGGGCTGCAATGATGGTGAGGGGGACAGTAATGATGGTGAGGGGGGCTGTAATGATGGTGAGGGGGTCTGTAATGATGGTGATAGGGGCTGTAATGATGGTGAGGGGGGCTGTAATGATGGTGAGGGGGGCTGCAATGAGGGCACAGTAAGGCAACAATGATGGTGAGGGAGGCTGCAATGAGGGCACAGTAAGGCGGCAGTGATGGTGAGGCTGCAATGAGGGCACAGTAAGGCAACAATGATGGTGAGGGAGGCTGCAATGAGGGCACAGTAAGGCGGCAGTGATGGCAAGGCTGCAATGAGGGCACGGTAAGGCTGCAATGATGGTGAGGCAGCAATGATCGGCACGGTGAGGTGGAAATGATGGGCACGGGTTGGGGGACTTTCAGGTATTTTTTGGCGGGGGGGGCGGCATTGAAGGACCCGGCCTTGGTGCGGCAAAGGGAGTAAATCCGGGCCTGCTGATCGGTGCTCATGTGATCGGCCGCCTTTCTCCTCTCTCGGCCTGACAGCTGCAGCCGGTGGGGCAAAGGATCCACCGCTGACGTCAGTCAGGATGGAAGGAGGAGAGGAGGAGAGAGGCGGCGGGTCAGCACTCGCAAATCAGGTATATAGCAGCTTAGCAGAAAATGACCGTAGTGGGCAATGCCCTTTATGGATACCGGAAGTAGGCAGCCTGTCCAGCACTTATGGTAAGGACAGGCCCCTCCCCCCTTTTTTGGAATTGTGCTCACAGTACAACTGTGACTGGCACTGGTTATAAAATGTTGAATGTTGAAAACGTTATGTTTGCTTTAATAAAGCTGTGGCCTTGCCCTTTCCAACTTAATGGTTGTAAGAGTGTTTATTTATTGGGATGAAGGGGCAAGGGGGAAGGTTTATGTACATAATTTTGTAGTAAGGGCTACCTGGGATCATTGCGCCTCAGCAGTCATGGATTTTATTTATTCATTCATTGCTTATTTGAACTCTGTTCGCTTATTTTGCCCTTGTCTTGTCACATTCGGCTCCCCATCACAGAATGCTCCGGAAGTGACGTTCCGTCGCCGCCATTTTGCTACACCCCACCCCACACTCCTGCACAGTAATGCTTGAGTGAGAAGGGGGCAAGTGGACATCTTGGGGCAGATCCTCGTACAGCAGCGCATTTATGCGCCGGGCGTAGCGTATCTAAGATACACTACGCCGCCGTAACTTACTTTTTTTTCCACAAAGAATCCGCGCCGTAAGTTACGGCGGCGTAGTGTATCTTTGGCGGCGTAATGGCGCGGAATTCAAATGGCTGTGATGGGGGCGTGTTTTATGTAAATACGTCGTGACCCGACGTAAACAACGTTTTTTTTTTAACTGCGCATGCGCCGTCCGTGGGGGTATCCCAGTGCGCATGCTCGAAATTAACCCGGAACAAGCCAATGTTTCCGACGGTGACGTCATTCTACGCAAATCCCTATTCGCGAACGACTTACGCAAACAACGTAAAAATTTCAAATTTATACGCGGGAAGGACGGCCATACTTAACATTGAGTACGCCTCATAACAGCAGCTTTAACTATACGCCGGAAAAAGCCGAACGTAAACAACGTAAAAAAATGCGCCGGCCGGTCGTACGTTCGTGGATCGCCGTAATTAGCTAATTTGCATACTCGACGCGGAATTCAACGGAAACGCCACCTAGCGGCCGCCGAAAAATTGCAGCTTAGATCCGACGGCGTACTAAGACGTACGCCTGTCGGATCTAGCCGAGATGCCGTCGTATCTTGTTTTGAGGATACAAAACAAAGATACGACGCGCAAAATTTGAAATTACGCGGCGTATCAAGAGATACGTATCAATACCTTTGTGGATCTGCCCCCTTGTTACACCCATCAGAGTTTTAGAATTCACAGTTATTTTCAACACAAAACAGAGCTTATATGCTTAAATACAGTATTTTGAAATCCGACGGACTGTTTACATGTTAAATGTGAAAATCAGAGGTGTTCTGTCTGTCACATTAGCATTCATGTAAGGTCAGCAGGTTTGCTGCTGCTTTTAAAATTTAACATTTAACCACTTCCAGACCGCCGCATGTACATATACGTCGGCAGAATGGCACGTACAGGCACATTGGCGTACCTGTACGTCCCTGCCTAGACGTGGGTAGGGGGTCCGATCGGGACCCCCCCCGGTACCTGCGGTGGTCCCCGTGGCTGTCCGAGCGATCCGGGATGAGGGGGCGGCTGTTTGTTTTTGTCCGCCCCCTCCGGATCGCTCTCAGCCAATCCGCGCGCTCCCCCTGCGTGTCACTTCCTCCTCCTGTGTAAACACAGGAGGAGGAAGTGATGTGATCTCTCCTCTCGGAGGTATTTTCAACTGCCGCTGAGGAGAGATCACATCACACAGTAAGTCGCACCAACACTACACTGACACACACTACAAATAGGCACATTAACCCCTTGCGATCACCCCCCCCCCCACCGTGTCACTGAATGCAGTGATCATATATGTACTGATCACTGCATTTAGTTTCAGTGTGACAGGCAGTTAGTGTTAGGTCCAGGGTAGCCCCCGTACCCCCCTAATAAAGTTTTAACCCCTTGATCACCGCCCTAGTTAACCCTTTCACTCCCTATTGCCAGTGTCACTAAGCGATCATTTTTCTGATCGCTGTATTTGTGTCGCTGTTCCCGCTAGGTAGCTATTTTTTTTTTTTTATTGCGATTGTTTTTTTACTAAAGAAATGTGGCTGAATACATTTTGGCCTAAATGTTTCACTAAAATTTAGTTTATTTGATTTTTCTTATAACAAAAAGTAAAAAATATTGTTTTTTTTTCAAAAATGTCGCTCTATTTTTGTATATAGCGCAAAAAATAAAAATCGCAGAGGCGATCAAATACCACCAAAAGAAAGCTCTATTTGTGGGAAGAAAAGGACGCAAATTTTGTTTGGGAGCCAAGTCGCACGACCGCGCAATTGTCTGTTAAAGCGACGCAGTGCCGAATTGTAAAAACCCCTTGGGTCATTTAGCAGCATATTGGTCTGGTCCTTAAGTGGTTAAACAGTCCGTCGGATTTACTGTATTTAAGCATATAAGCTCTGTTTTGTGTTGAAAATAACTGTGAAATTTAAAACTCCGGTGGGTGTAACAAGATGTCCGCTTGCCCCCTTCTCACTCTATCATTACTGTGCAGGAGTGTGGGAAGTAGTAAGATGGCGACGACATAACGTCACTTCCGGAGCATTCTGTGATAGGGAGCGGAATGTGACACTACACCCTCACTCACTAATTTATACATTTAAAGGGACAGCACACCTTTTTAAATTTAGATCAGTTATTGGCCCAGTGTCTGGGTTGCATGAGCAGCAGCAGTCCACTATATCATCTAGTTTGGAACTGAGTGCAAGAATTTTTCTCACTTACCAGGGTTGTATGCCCATACGTACGCCCAGGTTAGTAGCATCGCAAACCCGCATATAGCTATTTTTTTTACAGTTGTACGGAGTATCTGAGCATACTGAGCACAGGAATATACTCGCAGTTTGCGTTGCATGACAAAAAGCGCTCATTTGCATATGGCATTAGCTGTATTTTTGGAACAGCAGTTGTTTTCTTTAGCAGATTAGTCACTTTAAAATTTGTGTTCTCCTTTATTATAATAGTAACAGTTCTCAAAAAGGGACAAAATATTTGCCTAAAGTCTCCCACCGTGTAGGGCTTTACTTCCTGCTCAGGGACTTCAGTTGGCCCAGTGTAGATATATTCACTGCCGTGACCTCACACTTTCCATAAAGGGGATTTTTATTTGCTCCGTGTGACATTTAAAAGCAACAAATGTAACAAGCAAAGAGCATAACAGAAGTCTGAAAAAATGACTGCAGGCATGGAATGCGGAAGTATTTTCTTATGATGGCCTATATGGAGAATAAGCTGTTCTTTATCATTTGTGCTCTTAAATAAAAAGGTTATTGTTTCCATTTGTGTTTTGTGGTTTTAACCTAGGGGCCCTTTCACACGGGGCGGATCAGTAATGATCCGCCTCCATGTGTCCGTAAGCTCAGCTGGGATCGCTCCGTATATCCCCACTGAGCCGGCGGCTGATAGGGCGGTCCCCGCACACTGTGCAGGGACCGCCCCTGTCTTTTCTCCGCTCTCCCCAATGGGGGATCGGATGAACACGGACCGTGTGTCCATGTTCATCCGATCCGCAGACGGAAGAAAAAATAGGGTTTTCTTCAGTCCGCAAAATCGGATCTTTGCGGAGGCGGGTGATTACGGGTGTCAGCGGATGTTTATCCGCTGACACCCGCAATCACATAGGGACCAATGTATGTCCCTTTTTCATCCGCAAACGGATGGATGAAAAAGCGGACATACGGTCCGCACATGTGAAAGGGGCCTAGCTCTTGATGCAGTGCCATTTTCATTATTATTTATATATTATTAAACAGAATTTATATACAGTAGCTCCAGCAGTTTGTGCAGTTCTTTCAAAAATATTGGGAGATGACACAATTACAATGCAATTCAATATATGAGGGTTAGTTGGGCCCTGCCCATGAGAGCTTGTAATCTAAAAGGGAAGGTCAAGTGAAACAAAAAAACTTAAAAAAATAGGCAAAAGGGTGAGCAGTTTAAGAAAATACAATTTTAGTTGTTAAGGGAAGAAATGGAATAAGCTTCCCCGAAGAGATGAGTATTCAGGGATTTCCCCAAAGGCAGACAGAGTTCCAGAGGATGGGAGAGGCTCTGGAGAAGTTTTGGAGAAAACCAGGGGAGGAGACATGGGAGCTAGAGAGCAGGAGGTCTTGAGAGGAACAAAAAAGACGTCTTAGGCAATATTTGGACACTAGGGCTCAGATTCTCAAAGAAGTTATGCCGGCGTATCTCGAGATGCGCGGCGTAAGTGTATATATACACCGGCGTATCTATGCGCCGTACCCACAGAACCAGATACGCCTGAAAATAGGCTTCTTCCGACCGACGTAACTTTTCTACGCCGGTGTAGCGTGGGCGCATATTTACGCTGGGCGCTCACATTGATTTTGTATTCAAATATGCAAATGAGGGAGATACGCCGATTCACGAA
Source organism: Rana temporaria (assembly GCF_905171775.1). Classification (NCBI taxonomy): domain Eukaryota; kingdom Metazoa; phylum Chordata; class Amphibia; order Anura; family Ranidae; genus Rana; species Rana temporaria. Next base: position 428,781,684 of record NC_053491.1, on the reverse strand, counting down.
AGTGGGGGGGGGGGCGTAGTGCCGTATAAGCCCGATGCAGGCTACGCGCGGTGCGCGTAAGCTGTACGTCCGGCCTAAAGTTACCCCTCATAAAGCAGGGGTAACTTTGCACCAGACATGTGCAGGTCAGCTGGAGAGCAGCTTCAGCAGCACCGTTACGGACGATTTGAGCAACCACACTTGCAGGACAACACATCCGTATGCCAACATGCCAGGGGCAGGCATGGTCATAGCACTACTAGTGTGTGCCCAGGCGCGTAGAAGGAGGAGGGCGCATGAACGTCTTTGGCATGGGGGATTCGGAGGTGCATCGTATCTTCAGATTCAACACTGATGCCATCCTGGAATTAGCCACAACCCTGCATGATGACATCACCAGCCAGACACACCACTCACATGCAGTGCAGCCACTGGTCAAGGTCCTGGCAACACTGCATTTCCTCGCCAGTGGATCTTTTCAGCGTACAAGTGGAGTTGTGGCTGGGATGTCACAAACCAGCATGAACAGAGGTTGTCCCCGCAATCCTCAGACGCATGTCCCACCACATCATCAGACCCACCCAGGAGCACCTGCGGCATAAGGCAATGGTGGATTTTGTCAGAATTGCAGGATTCCCACGCACCGTGGGGGCCATTGATTGCACACATGTGGCACTACGCCCCCCCCCCTCGTGCAACAGAGCACATATACTGCAATCGGAAGCACTGGCATTCTATCAACGTACAGGTGATAGTCGATGGCCAAGGCCTCATATGGCACGTCCGTGCCAAACACCCAGGGGCCAGCCACGACAGCTACATATACCGTCAAAGCACCATCCCAACGGAATTTGAACAAAACGTGTATGGGGACAGCTGGCTGGTTGGTGAGTGACATGGGAGTCAGGCATGACTGTCTGACCCCATGATGCAGACATCACGAGGGGCACATGCACGACTAACATTCTCCTGTCTTTTCCCTTCCAGGTGACTCTGCATATGCACTTGGGCCCCATCTCATGACTCCATTCCGGGATCCCCAAACCAGAGGAGAGAGAAACTACAATGAAGCACACATACGTACCCGTGCAGTGGTGGAACGCACATTTGACATCCTGAAGTCCCGTTTCCGATGCCTGGATAAGTCCGGGGGGACCCTGTTGTATTCCCCAAACTTTGTGTGCCAGATCATCGGTGCGTGTTGCATGCCGCACAACTTTGCCGAGAGAAAAGGGCCTGGAGATTGACATACGTGATGACCTGACCCCCGAACCAGACATTCCCCCCCTGCCCGAGGCTACCCCATCTGCTGAGGGAACAGCAGTCAGGAGATGCCTCGTGGAACGCATCTTTGCACGTTAAACACTCACATTCATCATGGCACAAGGATAATGCACACATGCACACCACTGTGGTCCCTAGCTCACACACACCACATCCACATCACATTGGATTAGCCCAAGTCCACCATGCAGGACTTGGGAGCAGCAACACCACGCCAAGGCCCCAATTATGTCCCTGTCCATTCATACCACATTCACACGGTCGTGGGGATAACTTCTCCCCAACGACCGAGGGTGACACCCCTTTGCTGGCAGGAGTGTCACCCCCCCCCATTCACACACCAGTCACACTATAATCTGCATGCCTCACTGTGTGCAGTAATTAAAAAAAAAAAACAACCTCATGACCTGAGGAAAAAAAAAACTCATGACCTGAGGAAAAATAAACAAAAACGCTCTTCACCAGAGCAAAAAAAAGGCAAAACCAAAAAATCAGTTGCCCTGTCGTGGGCCAAGCCTGCTGCCACGGCTCCGTAATTGCCTGGTAGAAGGCTCAGGTGGGGGGGGGGCATCAGGTGGAGGAGCATCCCCTGGTCTCTCCCTGGCTGGAGGCCTGCCCTCTAAAGCCACAGCAATGCGGGTGAGGATGGTATTTGTCTCTGCCTGCACCAGTCGCGACTGCCTCCCCTCCGCCTCAATGGCAGCTGTGTTGCCCTGTACGGCCTCTGTCAGGGACCTCACCTCTGCCATGAGCGTAGCCGTTGTGGCCTGCAGCTCCCCCCGGCAGGTGATCACCGCTACACTGTTGCCATAGAGATCTTGAAGGGCGTCATTTATGTTGCCCGTGGAGGCAAGGCTGTCTGCCACACGCCGCATCTCCACGGCCATCTTACCCATATGGCGGGTCTGGGAGTCCTGTGCCATGGTTAAATGTTTCGGAAGGAACTCAGGAACCCCCCTGGTCTTCCTGGTAGCCTTCCTGGGGCCAGGAGAGGCTTGAGGCCTGGCATACGAGGACGCACTTGAGGGAGTGGGTGTGTTGGGGATGGATCCTGAGGGGCTGGAAGAGATGGGGCTTGACGTCCGCGACGGCTCAGCCGAGAGGGAGGATTCCTCCAAATACAGGCACACCTCCTCACCCATAGGAACAACATCATCCTCCACCACCTCTTCATTGGAGGTCTGGGCACTCCCCTCCACCAATGTCTCTTGGCTTCCCAGGGGGTCAGGGGCATGATGCTCAGGGGATGATGGTGTGGGACGGGCAGAGGCAGATGATGGCCCAGCTCCCTCCTGGACATCTGTGGATGACACAAAACATTCACATGTTGGAGGACCCACACACTTGTCACATGTTCCCTTCAACCCCCTCACATGCTACACACCAGATAGGAGAAAAAACACACTTACCTGTCCTCAAGGCCGGCTCAACTGAGTGATAGCCCTCCACTCCCTCCACTTGCTCCCTCTCAAGGCACCGGGCAACCACCTGCTCCTCAGGAGTCAGCCTAAGAGTAGAGGCTGGTCCACCTCCAGTGGGGCTGGCATGCTTCCTCATCTTGCCCAGCTTCTCTTTGACCCTCCTACGCAGGTCGTTCATTTTTTTAACAATGTCCTTGGGCCTCCTCACCTCATTCCCAAGGGCATTGACCTGGGTGGTGATCCTCATCAGGATCTCATCCCTCTTCCCCTTGCTGGTGTCTTTACTTGCCCCATGGAGGCGAGCATCATACCTCTCCATGGCCGATATGATAATGGTCCTCTCCTCTGGGGAGAAGTTTTTCTTCCTCCTATCACTGCGACGAGCAGACATGGCACAAAGGAAGACAGCAAAAGCACTTACACCACTAACAAACAGACGGGTGTACTTTTGCACTCGACGGGCGCATGTCTGGGCGTATTTATGCCCTGGGCGTAAACGGTGGGCTGGCGTATCTCAGGGTTTAAGCCGGGCGTAGTTGTGAGCATGCGCAGAGGGGCGCGGGACATACGATTACGTCACGACGCATGCGCCGTTCGTTCGGCCCTTCATTTGCATGGGGTCACGCTTCATTTAAATGGATGACGCCCACTTCCTTCTTACTTAGAATTATGCCGGCTTACGCCAACTAATTTATGTTACGCCGGCGCTACGAGAATACGGACCTTACCTCTCTAAGTTACGTCGGCATAACACATATGAGATGCGCTACGCCGGCATAAAGATGCGCCGATCTTCATGAATCTGGGCCTAGGTTGGTAATGTAACTGGGGGAAGAGTTGTGGATGGCTTTCTTTGTTGAGGTAAGCATTTTGAGTTGAATTCATAGGGCAGGTGGAAGCCAGTGGAGGGATTGGGTGGAGGACACTGAGTATTTGCGAAAGGTGGATGAGCCTGACAACAGTATTCCTAATAGACTGAAGGTGGAATTGCCTGTGTACAGGTAAGCCATAAAAAGGCAATGAATTAGTGAGAGAGAGAGAGAGAGACTTGTAAAGCGCAACACATGCGAACTGAATCGCCTAGTAGCTCCCTGATGAAAATTGTTGGTGAAATTGGCTAAGAAGGGGCATATTTTGGAAATATTACGGAGGTGAAGGCAGAATTACAGCTACTACACAAGTATAAGGGGAGGTAAGGATAGCTGTGCTATTAATCTTGATGGAGAAATTGAGGGAGGGAGCCTAGGGGGGAGTGTGTGAATGCTCAATAAGCCAACTGTTGGCTTTCTGATGAAAGCGTTCAACTGCATCTCCTGCATGGTGGGTGCCACCGGGTGGAGTGGAACATCCATTTACTGATCTCTCCAAGCTGTCCAGAACCTGGAAGTGACATGTATAGTGTCACTTTTGTGTTTTATTGTAGGAAAAAAGATAAATGGAGCACATTAGCTCCCATGGAAAGCAGATGAGACGAAGGGGTTTAATAGACCCCTCATGTCCCATTAAAGAGAACCTATCACACCAAAACTATATAACTTATGTAATATAAATAAGATTTTAGTGTAAAAAAAGTGACATCAAATAAAGAAACATTCAAGCACTAAGAACCACCAAAGTAATTTTTGAGTCTGCCTGAGCCACACGTACACACAATCACAAACACTCCCATCGGGGGCACCTATGTGTGGGGTGGTGCAGCATGTTGCAGCGTTAGTAAACACTCCACATGCAGAAATAGAACTGTATTGTATATGTACTTTAAACCAGTACAAATACCCAGCGGGAAGTCAACTGGAACGGTGCACTCACGGTATGTTGCAGCAAACAGTGTAGCAGCAGGTTTTGGATTCGCTGACAGTGTCTGTCGCGAGGGATGGAATGTGGCCTGGCTGGTCTGCGCTCAAACGGAGAGGCTTCCATGATGAATAGCATATCCCTGCTTTTTCCCTACTCGCCTGGAACCTTTCCCCATTGCTGATACTGTCCCTGAAAGATAGGTGACCTGTCCCTACACTACCCACACGCGAAATATTGAGTATCCATTTACTTTGTGCAACCTTATATTTTTTATTTATTTTGGATAATATATTGCATGTGTGTACCCTAAAATAAACTTAGGTGACTTTACTGAACATGTGCTCTTGGTAAACCACAACTAGGGAGATGCTTGAATGGATGGGTAAGTTTTCTTTAAATAGTAAAAACAAATTAACAAGGCGTTTTCAGTTTGTGGTGTTCAGATACAGTTAAGTTCCTCCTTAATTTAGATTATGGAAAGGAATACACCATGTCAATATTATATGTCATTTTTTGCATAAAATAAAATAGATGTTATTCACAAACCTGTAACATAAATCCACACATTACAAAAATACATGGACCACAAAGAAATAGTCCAATAAAACTGTGGCTTTCCAAGTGTTCGATATGAAGGGCTTGTTCCTGAGTGTTGCATTTTAAAAGGGACATTTTCTGTGTAGCTTTGCCCTACCGTTTTCATCCCATGACTTCATCAGGGTCGCCCCTGATGAAGTCATGTGTCAAAATGATGTTTGAAGGAAGAAAAATTGTCGAATTGCACATGGATCTCAAATATAGGAATTCTGTGCTTATGTGACCTTCTGTAATTAAAAGGTCAACCAACTCTGGTTTGCTCTTCTTACTAGGCATCAATACTATAGTGATCGCTGCTAGCTTCCATGTCTCATGCCAAATGGCTGCCCTGCTGCTTAGAAACACAGGAGTTAACTTGTTCAGCATAGGAGCCATTTAGAGAACAGTGTGCATTTTCTCAATGAATGCAAAGCCTTCTCTGATTGGACAAGGTGGAGATTGAGGGAGCTCCCGACATTGATGCCCTTGGATGGCCCGTGGTCCTTGATATCATGTCTCCAGCTGCTATTACACTTGTAAATGATCTATTGGGGACGGGGGGGGGGGGGAGTTCCCATTTATGCCCAACTGTGACATATGGTGGACTCTGTAACCTTATCATGTTACCCCATTTTCAACCATGTTATTAGCAGTTATCACTGTTTTAGGAACTGATGCCGCATGTCATGTGTATTCCTATTTGTATATATATGGAAAATTTTGTGTGTAATTTTGTTATTTACGGAATATTAAATATCTCATATCCCACCATTGTATTCATTTCAACCACATGCTTCGCTCAAAGTCCCACCCTTCTGTTTCTAATTGAAACAAAAGGTGGAGATTGTGGCGTCACCACCGTATTTTCCAAATTTCAATAGTAACTAATGCAAAATAACGAAACAAAATTTCAGACAAAACTCTAATTAGATTCGTAAACACTTTCAAAATCAATTCAAATCATTTTCAAATTGTGTTTGAATTCAATTTAAATTAGAAAAGAATATAATAGAATAAAATGGAATAGAACAGAGAATACAGAAATAGAATAGAAAATAAAGGAATAGAAAAGAATAGCATAAAACAGAACAAAATGGAATAGAAAATAAAAGAACAGGAGAAAATAGAATAGAAGAATAGAAAATAAAGCAATAGAATAGAAAATAATATACCATATATATACTTGAGTATAAGCCGACCCGAATATAAGCCGAGGCACCTAATTTTACCACAAAAAAATGGGAAAACTTATTGACTCGAGTATAAGCCTAGGGTGTCCAGCTGCATGCCTCACTGTGCCCATGCCTCACTGTGTCCATGACTAGACTGACGTTTAACATGGGAGTCTATGGAAGGGGTGCCCGGCTATGAAAAATCGGTGCTCCCCAGCCGTAGGTCCCCCAGACAAAAAACTTTGCACACTTGTAGCGGAGAAATGTGGATACATGTGTGCCAAGTTCCGGGTCCAGGAGATCTACGACCGGCTGGTACCGGGTCTCCAAAGTCACTGAAGAAATGACCGTAACATGGGAGTCTATGGAAGGGGTGCCCAGGTTTGAAAAATTGGTACTGCCCGGCTGTAGGTTCCCCGGACAACAAACTTTGCACACTTGTAGAGGAAGAGTGGGGCTATATGTGTACCAAGTTTGGGGTCCAGGGAACCTAATGCTGGCTGGTACCAGGTACCCAAATACGGGAGATCAGGCACAAAAAGGTGACTCGAGTATAAGTCGAGGGGGGCATTTTCAGCACAAAAAAATGTGCTGAAAAACTCGGCTTATACTTGAGTATATACGGTAATCCTTTTCTGAAATTCGAATTACAAATGGAATAAATTCAAATTGGAATATAATAGAAAAGAATAGATTAGAATAGAAAATAATAGAATAGAATAGAAAAAAACAATAAATACTACTACTACTAATACTGTACAAAAACATCTGTACAACTCAGTGTACCAGCACACATCAAAACATTTGTCACAGTGTACCATTGCACAACACCTCTGTAATACTAGTGTCCCAGGAACATCCGAAGTGAAAGCTGAAAAATGGCCCAGGCAGGAAAGCATTGTCCAATATTTAGGTGTTAAAATGAAAAATATATGTGCAAGGGCTACCTGAGCTGACAGAAATAACAATCTAATATTTCAATTGTTACTAATTCCAATAGATTCAAACCGAAAACAGAATCAAAATGAGTAGTACATTATATTTCTACTGAATATGATGGTCATATTCAGGTTGGTCAGGTTAAAGCATTTGGAGATTATTATACCTGCTGTAAATACTTTTGCTGAGGGTTGCATGTAAAGTGACATTATGGCCGAGTGGATAAAGCCATTGGATCCGAATTTTGTGCATGCATTTGGTTTGAGTCGTGAATCTCTGTCTTCACCTCAGTTTTAATTTAACTACTTGAGAAAAAGAAAATTCACAAAGTTTGTGCTCTTGTGACAAATGAACTTTAAATTGAGTGCTTTTTTTCTTGCTGCTAACAGTTAACTATTCTCTTGAGTTCTTTGCTAATAAACGGTGGTTCAGAAGAAAATATTTCAGAAACAAGAAGAGAAAGACAGAAGAGGAAGACAAACTGAAGTAGACTGTGACTTCATGGGTGTTCTCTAAATAACCATCCCTGGGGACCTTCTGGTTGGGTGTGTTCAGATCTGCTTCGTTAAACTTTGGTGGGAAGATAGAGGAATGTTTGTTGGGTGGCAATTAACATGTAAGTGTGAAATCAAGCTGATATCGAAGAAGAGTGCGCACAGAGTGGGTGGGTCCACGTGATGCTTAAAGAATGGAGAAGTCTATAAAGAACATGCACACAATCTCTAAAGCGTTAGACTGGTGCTGGGAGCTCCGTGGATGCTAACATTTGCATATAGAATGCTGATAGCATGGATTAGAATACTGAGTCTGCAGAATCCCTGGGAATTTAGAGTGGTGTTAAAATAGAGTGGTCTATAGAGTAGGGTAGTCTATAGAGTGCTGATTGAGTGGAGTGGTCTATAGAGTAGGGTAGGCTATAGAGTGCTGATTGAGTGTAGTGGTCTATAGAGTAGGGTAGGCTATAGAGTGCTGATTGAGTGGAGTGGTCTATAGAGTAGGGTAGTCTATAGAGTGCTGATTGAGTGGAGTGGTCTATAGAGTAGGGTAGGCTATAGAGTGCTGATTGAGTGGAGAGGTCTATAGAGTGCTGATAATGTTGAGTAGTCTATAGAGCACTGAGATTTGATTAGTGTTGGTAGAGCTGAGTAGTCTTTAGAGTGCTGATAGAGTTGGAAAGTCTATAGAGTGCTGATAGTGTGAACTGGAAGATTGAGTACACAGAATTCCTGATTTACTTTGATGATAGAATAGGGTGGTCTAAAGGGTGCTGATTAAGTGGAGTATTCTTTAAAGTGCTAATAGAGTTGAGTAGCCTTTAGAGTGCTGAAAGATTTGAGTAGTTCATAGAGTGCTAAGAATTGATTAGTTTATCAAGTGTTGGTAGAGTCAAATAGTCTTTAGAGTGCTGATAGAGTTGAATGGTCTATAGAATGCTGAGAGAGTAGACTTGAATATTGAGTATGCCGAATCCCTGATCCTGTGGGACTACAAAGCGCTGGTAGAATAGAGTGGCCTATAGAATAAGGTGGTCTATAGAATGCTGATAGAGTTGAGTAGCCATTAGAGTGCTAAGACTTGAATTGTTTTGAGACTGTCAGTTGGGTAGTCTATAGAATGTTGATAGATTAGAGTGGTGTAAAGAGTGCTGATAGAATTGAGTAGTCCATAGAGTGTTGATCATTTGGAAGGGCATAGAGAATTTTGCTACAGTGGACAGGACTTTAGCTCTGCTAGTTTGGAAAGGTTTGCAGAATGCTTACATAATAGACAGTTCTATAGAGTACCTAGGCTGTGGACAGCTTGGTCCAGTGCTGGCAGTGTGAACTGGAATATTTTGTGGCCACATGTAGAGTACCAAAGTGTAAATGGATCTTATAGGCATACAGTGCTAAGTATAGCATGTAGAGGTTTGTAGAGCAATAATACATTCTCACTTTTGTAAAAGTATATATGGTGTCAGTAATTCAATCAAGTCAGTTGCATGGTTATAGGAATAGATTATGAACAGGACTGTAGATCTCTAATAATAGATAGCTGTACTTCTGAAAATGCACATAGTGTGTTAATAGTGTGCTAAATTAGTGCTGGTAGTGTGTTAAGAACACCCTTTACAGAATGCAGAACGTTTACTCAATAAGACAACAGAAAAAAGGTAACATGGATTACTGGGTTGGGAAACTTCTCCAGCTAATATCATTAGGAGAAATAATGCAGTCAATGTGCGTTCATCCTCAGCATGCGGCATAGTGGATGACGATGAGGATGATTATGAGAATGTGAGCGACATTACCAGACCAGTACCTGTGCCAAAACGAGAGAAGAAGATCGGCAACACATGCATGATGGAAGATCTGCAACTAAAATGTAATTATTATTAATATTATTATTCTGAATCCTTTACATAAATTCACGTGCTTCTTCCTTGGATACTGGTATTTACTGACTACTGCAATATTCTTTTCCGACTGCAGTTTTTAGAGCAGGGCTATGTATGTTAGTCCTACTTTAACTGGCTGATAGCAATTTCTCGCACGAGTCTCAGTACACAGAAGTGGCAGTTACATTTGCACAGAAGTGGCAGTTACTTATTGATGGCATCTGTTGTCATTTTTAACTGTAAATATCTGTTGGCCAAACTGACCCTTTTATCTGGCTACAATTCTGTTTCTAAGGACAAAATATTAAGAAAATGCTCTTATTTATACTCTCTCAGTCTCTACCTTTGTGATAAACGCCTGTGTAAGGACTGTGTTTGCCCACATGGGATGCACCGGTGTTCTATGCATCCACGTGTAGGCAGTCCCATTCCTGTCTATTGGGATGCAGCAGTTGCACGTATGTCAATTGGAAACACAGGAGAATATTTTCTGTTTAACACAGCATACAGAGGTACTGTTTATACTTTTTTCTGTGGACTATTATTTTTTTGCACATATACAGCGCTGCATATATTTTATGCTTATTTTGAAGGTTTTGGTATATTAACTTTTTTGCTAGCAGCTGTGTAATAGGGTACATAGCGCTCACTATTTATATATTATTTATGAATCAGTAGCCATGTTTCGCGGACACTGCTCCCACTGCTCCGTTTTGGTGCAGGTGTGTGCAGGTGCGTGTCTCTGAATGCAGACAGAGTTTGGAGACACGCACACACAAAACACCCGCACCCACATGGATGTCGAATTGAGAGCAGCAACTAGATCTGTGCAGCTGCTGTGTCTCAATAAGCATGTGTGGGACTGCCTTCACATGGATGCACGGAACACCTATGTGCTCCATGCAGGCAAACACAGCCCACGGATGGTTGTACCCTTAGATATGCCCATGTATACAAAGCCTTAGTCAAAAACATATATCAAAAAATATATCAATGTGGATTTAGCACAAAAGATGTTACCTTTGGGAAAAAGTAGTCACATGCCCCTTCTTTCAAGAAAACGTCATTATGATTTAATACATGACTTCAGAGACAATGTCGCATTTCCTTTTAAAAAAACATACCAAGTGTTGTAGACTGGAAAGGTATATAGTTAAAGACACTGAAGCTAAATAACATAGTGTTTTATAAAACCTAAAAAATAGTAGCAAGTCCATGTGGAAACAACATTTCTATGAAAAGCCAATTTTAGATTAGACTTGGGTCGCACAGAATCACATGAAAATAAAAATCACATTAATTTCGATGGTGTTCATTGCTATTGCTACTTTGGTGCGACGCAGTGCGTTTTTTCTCAGAAAATTAGAATATTACATACAGTACAGACCAAAAGTTTGGACACACCTTCTCATTCAAAGAGTTTTCTTTTTTTTCATGACTATGAAAATTGTAGATTCACACTGAAGGCATCAAAACTAAATATAAAAATAAATAAAATATATTTCATATTCTAGGTTCTTCAACGTAGCCATCTTTTGCTTTGATTACTGCTTGGCACACTCCTGGCATTCTCTTAATTAGCTACAAGAGGTAGTCACCTGGCGCAGCACCCCATCACTCTCCTTCTTGGTCAAATAGCCCTTACACAGCCTGGAGGTGTGTTTGACGTCATTGTCCTGTTGAAAAATAAATGATGGTCCAACTAAACGCAAACCGGATGGAATAGCATGCCGCTGCAAGATGCTGTGGTAGCCATGCTGGTTCAGTATGCCTTCAATTTTGATTAAATCCCCAACAGTGTCACCAGCAAAGCACCCCACACCATCACACCTCCTCCTCCATGCTTCACGGTGGGAACCAGGCATGTAGAGTCCATCCGTTCACCTTTTCTGCGTTGCACAAAGACACGGGGGTTGGAACCAAAGATCTCAAGTTTGGACTCATCAGACCAAAGCACAGATTTCCACTGGTCTAATGTCCATTCCTTGTGTTCTTTAGCCCAAGCAAGTCTCTTCTGCTTGTTGCCTTTCTTTAGCAGTGGTTTCCTAGCAGATATTCTACCATGAAGGCCTGATTCACACAGTCTCCTCTTACCAGTTCTAGAGATGTGTCTGCTGCAAAAGGTGGCTACTTTGAAGAACCTAGAATATGAAATATATTTTCAGTTGTTTCACACTTTTTTGTTATGTATAATTCCACATGTGTTCATTCATAGTTTTGATGCCTTCAGTGTGAATCTACAATTTTCATTGTCATGAAAATAAAGAAAACTCTTTGATTGAGAAGGTGTGTCCAAACTTTTGGTCTGTATTGTAAGACCAATTAAAAAAAAAGTTTTTAATATAGAAATGTTTTCTTACTGAAAAGTATGTCCATGTACTGTATAGTATGCACTCAATACTTGGTCTGGACTCCTTTTGCATGAATTACAACCAGGGAGCATTGATAGCGTACTTTTCAGTAAGCCAACATTTCTGTATTAAAAATTCTTTTTTTTTATTGATCTTATGTAATATTCAAATTTTCTAAAATACAGAATTTGGGGTTTTCACTAGCTTTAAGTCATAATCATAATAAAGAAATGCTTAAAATACATCACTCAGTGCGTAAGGCCTTGTACACACAATCAGTCCAAACTGATGAAAACGGACTGAAGTTCAGTTTCATCGGTTCACAGACTGATGGTCTGATGTGTGTACACACCATCAGTGTGGATTTAGCACAAAAGATGTTACCTTTGGGAAAAAGTGGTCACATGCCCCTTCTTTTGAAGAAAACGTCATTATGATTTAATACATGACTTCAGAGACAAGGGGTTATAGTTAGGCTGCGTACACACGGTCAGTCCATCCGATGAGAATGGTCCGACGGACCGTTTTCATCGGTTCACCGCTGAAGCAGACTGATGGTCTGATGTGCGTACACACCATCAGTTAAAAAAACGTTTGAGTCAGAATGCGGTGACGTAAAACACACGACGTGCTGAAAAAAACGAAGTTCAATGCTTCCAAGCATGCGTCGACTTAATTCTGAGCATGCCCGAGTTTTGAACCGATGCTTTTGTGTACTAACCATCAGTATCACTATCCATCAGTCCGATTTTAAAGCAAGTTCTAAAACTTTGGACTGAAGGGCAAAAGACTGACACACGGTCGGTTTGGATCGATGAAACTGAACTTCAGTCTGTTTTCATCGGTTTGGACTGATCGTGTGTACAGGGCCTAACACATCTATATAAAATATGAGTTTCACTTTTTGAATTTAATTACTTCAATAACTTTTTGATGATATTCAAATTTTATGAGATGCACCTGTATAATAAGAATTTATACATACACATACTAGGGCCAATTTAGACAGCAGTTAATGAACCTACCAGCATGTCTTTGGAATGTACAAGGAAACTGGAGTACCTGGAGGAAAGCCATGCAGGTACAGGCAGAGCATGCAAACTCCAGGCTGGAAATACCGACGTTGGGATTCGAACCAACATCCCTAGTGCTGCCAGGAAATTGTGTCTCAGCTTAAAGTACAATATTGGGCAAAGCCTAACTAAGTCTTCCTCAGACCTTTGCAATCCTGTCTCAGTTGTGCAGGTTTTCAAGTACAGGGGTTGCAAATACACACACAAACTGTTGCATAGACTTTGCTAAATGAGAGGCAGCTTGCTGTATATCTAAACGGGTCACTAATTTAAATTATATATTTCTCCCAATGCCTGTTCATCATCAGCATGCAGCATAGTCGATGATGATGACGATGATTATGAGAATGCAAGTGACCTTAGCAGGACGCCAGCTGTACCAGCCCGTGAGAAGAAGATCGATACCACTGGCAAAATGGAAGACCTTCACCTAAAAAGTGATGATGATTTTTATTATTTCTATTCTTAGGGCTCACCTCTCATTGGCGCATCCTCCAGTTTAATATAAACACAGTGGAGTATTTTGGTGCTCAGGCGCTCCTGGTGCTTCGTACAGTCGCCCATAGACATGAATGGTTGTGTGCAGCTATGTGCTATCACTTGTATAAAGCGGCACATGCGCACAGATGTATGTTTCTGAATGTACACTATCTGTAACTAGCGTGCACAAAGCTGTAAATTCATTACTGGGAAAGGATCACTGAATTTTTGGGTTTTAAACATTCTTAATGAACAGACGTGAAAGGACCCATGGGCAGTGTTTTCTATAAAACTAATATCCCATTGAAAAATAGTGGAGGTTCCATCAAAAAAACAATTTTCCTTTAAACTGTAGCTTACGACTAAAAAATAAAAAAAATAAGACATTTTTTTTTTTACTCATCTGGAAATGACTGTTGCTATGCGGTCCCACGAAATCTGCCTTTGAAACCACCTAGGATTCTGACATCATCTCCCTCTAATGCTCCTGGGAAATGTGTGTCATCATTTCCCAGGATGCAGTGCGCTGCCCAATTATCACTCCCCATCCAAGACTTCCAGGAAGTAAGTGCCTGTAGGCTTCACAATGCCCACAAGCAAAATGACAACGGTGTAGATATAGTTTTATAAACTATCTTTTTTGAATATCTATGCGGATCGGCGGCGGAGTGTAAAATAGTAAGTGACCAGATTTATATTATAAAAACGCAGGACGAAAGGACATACATTTAAAAAATGCTAATTGTGGTTGGAACTCCGCTCTAGAGCATTATCCTTAGACATACAAAATCACCTTCTCTGCCAAAAGTTTACAAATGGATAAAAGCACTCAATGCTTTAACATAAAAAAGAAAAAATAACAAATACAGCCATGTGTACTTTTCACCGCTTTATTGTACACCAGATGGATTGGTTATTTATTTATTCTAGTGAGACTTTCTTGGTGCCAGACCAATTAAACATCTTTAGCCATATAAAAACATATATTTTTATTGATGAACGTTAAAATCTTTGCAATAAAAAAAAAAAAACCTTACACACCATGCTATAATGTTCAATAAAATCTAAACCTGTACAGAACTGTTATGTGTCTAGCTAGTGCATTGTATATTTACTTGCAATAATTAGGGTGTAGTCCCTTCAAAATTTTAACACAAATCTTGTTCTTACACAATACAATTTTCATGTAGCACAATACAGGGGTGACTGCTCTATTTTGATACATTTGCAATTAGCTTCTTCAGAAATACCGTATTTGCCGGCGTATAAAAGGACTTGGCGTATAAGACGACCCCCTATTTTTTCTGGAAAAATGTTGGTTTTGGGATATACTCGCCATATAAGACGACCTCCTTCTTACTAGTCTTTCTGGAAGCTGAGGGGTAGCCGGAACAACCACTGACAGGAACATGCTTTTTTCAAATCTCACTGTGCCATTACATTACATTACATGCCTCCACTGTGCCATTACATTACATTACATGCCTCCACTGTGCCATTACATTATATGCCTCCACTGTGCCATCACTTGCCTCCACTGTGCCATCACTTGCCCCCACTGTGCCATCACTTGCCTCCACTGTGCCATCACTTGCCCCCACTGTGCCATCACTTGCCTCCACTGTGCCATCACTTGCCCCCACTGTGCCATCACTTGCCCCCACTGTGCCGTCACTTTCCCCCACTGTGCCATCACTTGCCCCCACTGTGCCGGCCAAGACGATCTCCCTACCTTATTTTGTTGCAGATTCTGGCATCCATGATTCAAAAGCTGTGCCTTCTCCTCAGACTGTTCCGTGATAGGCGGAACACAAATTTTCCCAGCCGTGCCTTTGTTCAGTGTTCCGCCTATCACGGATGTCCTCTCGTCCGAGGATGAGAAGGCATCCGTGATAGGCGGCTTTTAAATCATGGATGCCCGCAGCCTGATGGAGACTGTCACCGGAGTATAAGACGACCCCCGACTTTGGATGCATTTTTTTGCATCCAAAAGGTCGTCTTATACGCTGGAAAATACGGTAGGTTTAATTTTGTTAAGTCAATGGAGTTGATTTACTAAAACCGGAGAGTGCAAAATCTGGTGCAGCTCTGAATCTGCAGCTTCCAGGTTTTATTACCAAAGCTTAATTGAAGAAGCTGAACTTAGAAGATGATTGGCTACCATGCACAGCTGCACCAAATTTTGCACCCTCCAGTTTTAGTAAATCAACCCTACTGTGTGTTTGTATCAGTGGTAGCTGGTGCTAAACTTTGTTTTGGGGGGGGGGGGGGGCGGCTAACAAATCCCCTACCCTTCCAGTGTGACGGCACCATGGCTTCCACGGCTAATCTTCCTGGCTAACCTGGTCTTTTTTAGATCCGCCTTCTGTCCTGATTGGCTGGGAGAAGAAGCCGGAAACCGATAGCGAATATTGATTCGCTATTGTCACAAGTAAGTGGGTTCATTGCACACCAAGCCCAACCTTTTCCAATTAGAGTCTCAGGCTCTAATCATGTACTTGATAAAACAAATCTCATAGAAAGCTATGAGTCCGGTGCCCCACATGCCAACTGCATCCCCATTACAGACCAGCTGCCACTGATTTGTATCGTACTATAAGGGGAGAGATGTGCCAATGGTTTAAATCAGGGGTCTCAAACTGGTGGCCCTCCAGCTGTTTTGCGAAAACTACAAGTCCCATGAGGCATTGCAAGGCTGAAAGTTACAAGCATGACTCCCACAGGAAGAAGCATGATGGGACTTGTAGGTTTGCAACAGCTGGAGGGTCATTAGTTTGAGACCCCTGGTTTAAATCTATCAGTGGTTTCAAATGCCCTCACTTAATTGTTCATGTCTCACTTGAATTCACACCAAACTGTTTCTCCCTTAGGATTGCCTCCTACAGCAATACCTTCGTTATATTGGATCTAGGCATTTTTAAAGAACAGATGTGAGTTTAGGCACGTTTAATTTTCTAATACGCCTGTAATATCTATGTGCATGACCACATAGGCTAACATAAAGGGGCAATTAGAGGCTGAAAAAAAAGTCAAACTCCCACTGTCCCAGTGCACATGAGGCCTTAAAGGGGTTGTAAAGTAAAAAAAAAATCCTAAACAGCTTCCTTTACCTTAGTGCAGTCCTCCTTCACTTACCTCATCCTTCCATTTTGCTTTTAAATGTCCTTATTTCTTCTGAGAAATCCTCACTTCCTGTTCTTCTGTCTGTAACTCCACACAGTAATGTAAAGCTTTATCCCTGGTGTCGTGCTCACCCCCTCCCTTGGAATAGAGGAGAGTCAGGACTCCCACTAACACACAGCTCCTTTCTCTATCTGCAACGTAGAGAGTGTCCTGACTCTCCTGTAGTCCAAGGGAGGGGGCGAGCACGACACTCCACACCAGGGAGAAAGCCTTGCATTACTGTGTGTAGTTACAGACAGAAGAACAGGAAGTGAGGATTTCTCAGAAGAAATAAGGACATTTCAAAGCAAAATGGAAGGATGAGGTAAGTGAAGGAGGACTGCACTGGGGTAAAGGAAGCTATTTGGGGGGGAAAAAAATACCTTTAAAGCAGAAATAATGTTAAAAAGTAAGAAAGTAAAATAATTTGGCAGAAAAAAATGGCAACAGAGTCTCAGGGGGTTTTGTTTTGCTTTCCTTTGGACTGCACTTGATGAACATCAGACTTTTTTCAAACATAATAACTAGATAACTATACCTGTTCACATTTTATTATTGATCTGTCTTGACTGGAGTTTTTTAACTTGTTTTTTAGGCTTACCTAAACCTGTGAACTTTAGCTGTAACCAGGATCATCTTAATGTGGCATCAGGTAAAAGTATACATAATTATACCCTGTATATCTAATGATATATCGAATCCTGTACCAGTGGCGGCACGTCCATACGGGGTGCAGGGGCGCACCGGTAATCATCTTTATTCTTTTCCCCTCACTGTCAGCGCTAGGGGAAAAAAAGCTGATGACCGCCTTCGGTTTACATCATATGATCAGCTGTCATTGCATACCTCCAAACTGTCCCTGATTTAGAGGGACTGTCCCTGATTGGGAACAAAGTCCCTCTGTCCCCCTTTCCTCCTCATTTGTCCCTTATTTTGGTCTGATCTATATAGTTGTATATAAAATGCACCATTTATCTATTGAAAAGTGTTTCCCAGTGTTAAACCTTTCATTCAATTCCTAATTGCTGCATTTGTAAATTCCAAAAGCCAATACAAAGGAATAGTAGTGGTAATAAAAAATTGACAGCTGATCACGTCGTAAAGGGCCGTGATCACCCTTTACTCCATTCTGTGATCAGCCGAGTCCCAAGGACATCCATGGATGCCCACCTCGGCATTTTAAGCCTACGCTGTAGCCGTCTTTTGGGCTATAGCACGGGCGCCAAGAGGTTAAAGTATATGTAAACCCTAACAGACTTCTCTTACTTGCTCCTTATTGTTCTGTTAAATATACCATTGGAGGTGTTTTCTTACCGTATTTATCGGCGTATACCGCGCACTTTTTTGCCCTGAAAATCAGGGCAAAATCGTGGGTGCGTGGTATACGCCGATACCCGCTTTCCTGCGCCGAGTTTTGAATACTGCGCCGACATATACCGAGCGCAGTACACTCGGGTATAGTCGGCCAGTCTCGGCTCCTTCCGCGCTCACATCCTGGACGTACAAGACGTGAGCGCAAGTGTTGCCGAGCCTGCCCGACAATACACAAGTGTACTGCTCTCTGTATATGTCAGCGCAGTATTCAAACTCGGCGCGGGAAACGAGCGGGGGGGACGCGGGGACGCCGCAGAAGGACGCCGGACCCGACGAAGAGGACACCCGAAGCCCGCAGACGGACCCCGGACCCGACGAAGAGGACACCCGAAGCCCGCAGACGGACCCCGGACCCGATGAAGAGGACACCCGAAGCCGCAGAAGGACGCCGGACCCGACGAAGAGGACACCCGAAGCCGCAGACGGACGCCGGACCCGACGAGGCCGCCGATGGACGCCGCGCAAGACACCAAAACTGTAAGTACAAAAAAAACTTTTTTTCCACAGGATTGGGGGCCACTTTAGGGGTGCGCGGTATACACCGGAGCGCGTTATACCGCGATAAATACGGTATATCTGTTCCAAAATTTACAAAACACATGTTGACCCTACAAGAAATCTATTAAAGTGGATGTAAACACGATTCATGAAATTTGAGCTGGGCACATATATCTGCAGTATTTTGTTATCTCTTTTCAATGAGCTAAGTCTTATAGCCATCTTCTGAACGGTTCCTCTGTTATCAGCCTGAGAACTCCTGACATTTTTTTTTTACTTTTTAGACAAAAGCAGCCTGAATCTTTTGTCAAAGGAGGTTGCTAAAAAAGATTAGCAGAGAGCAGCTCCTATTAAAAAACAGCTCTGAGAGTCTCTGCCTATGAGGAGAGGGGGGTGTGTGCCTTTCCTCCAATCAGCAATGTTAGCTATCTTGGCTTTATGCCCAGACATCACACTCTGTGTTAACCAGGAAGAGAAAATCTCATAACAGGATCTCTACTTTCTAAACAGTATATAAATGTGAAGACAGCAGATATACATATAAAACTTATGTAGGGAGATTTGGTTAATCTCTGTGTATCATCTGAGGCTGTTCACTTCACTGGGTGTATGGAGGGTTTACATCCACTTTAAGCTTTTAACTTCCCGTGCCCTTTGTCTGCTCTGCGCTGCTATCTGTTGGCATTATTTGTATCTGTCCTTGTGGACTAGAGAACACCTCCACATAATGTATGTTATGGTAAAAATAAAAAGTGGAATGTGACAACAGTGATCCTCCACAGTCAGGTACAATATGGTGATTGGGCATGATTACAGGAAGTCTATTTCTAGGATCACCAGGTGAAAACAAGAGAACAGAAACCTGAAAAAAATAAAAAAATGTATGCAGACACCATGGCCCAGATTCTCAAAAGAGATACGACGGCGCATCTCCAGATACGCCGTCGTATCTCTGCGTAGCGCCGTCGTATCTATGAAACTGATTCTTAGAATCAGTTACGCATAGATATTTATTAGATCCGACAGGCGTAAGTCTCTTACGGCGTCGGATCTAAACTGCAATTTTTTTTTTGCCCGCTAGGTGGCATTTCCGTTGATTTCCGCGTCGAGTATGCAAATTAGCTATATGCGCAAATTCACGAACGTACGCGCGGCCGACGCAGTAAAGTTACGACGTTTACGTTAGGCTTTTCCTGGCCAAAAGTTGCCCCTGGGTCTATGAGGCGCAGCCAATGTTAAGTATGGCCGTCGTTCCCACGTTTAAAATTAAAAAATGTACGTTGTTTGCGTAAGTCGTCCGTGAATGGGGGTGGACGTCATTTACGTTCACGTCGAAACCAATGACGTCCTTGCGATGTCATTTGGAGCAATGCACACTGGGATATTTTAGGGACGGCGCATGCGCAGTTCGTTCGGCGCGGGGACGCGCTTCATTTAAATGAAACACGCCCCCTACCCGCCGAATTTGAATTCCGCCAGGTGATTTACGCTACGCCGCCGCAACGTTACAGGCAAGTGCTTTGTGAATAAATCCATTTGACTAAAAAACTTGAGGAGGCGTAACGTAAATTAGATACGTTACGCCCGCACAATTTTGCGGCCATCTACGTGAATCTGGGCCCATATCTACAGCTTGGCAAGCTGCAATATATTATATTTTTGTTTTAGATATGCTTTAATCTGTGTATATATTACTGACTTTCTGATGGTTTTTCATTAGGCACAAGTGCAGGACTGTCATTTCAGCCACCATTTCAGCCACCTCGTATAGGTAAGTACTTGCCCTGGATTTCTGTGTACTAGAACAGAAATGGACAAAGTAAGGAGGTGACTGAGAAGGGTGTATCTGTACAGGCCAGAGGCCATCTCCTATTCAACTTTGCAGGGCTGTTGACAGGTTGAAGCACACATTTTCTAACCACTTCAGACCCAGAAGATTTTACCCCCTTCCTGACCAGAGCACTTTTTACAATGTGGCACTGCGTCGCTTTAACGCAGTCATGCAATGCTGTACCCAAACAACATTTTTTCCCCCACAAATAGAGCTTTCTTTTGGTGGTATTCGATCACCTCTGCGGTTTTTATTTTTTGCACTATAAAACAAAAAAAAGCGTAAATTTGGAAAAAAAAAATATTTTTTAACTATTTGCTATAATAAATATCCCCAAAAATGTTTTTAAAAAACACATTTTTCATCAGTTTAGGCCAATAAATATTCTTCTACATATTTTTGATAAAAAAAATCACAATAAGCGTATATTGATTGGTTTGCGAAAAAGTTATAGCGTCTACAAACTATGGGAAAGATTTATGGATTTTTTTATTTTTTTTTACCTGTAATGGCGGTGATCTCTTCAATTGTGCAAATAAGTGCAAAAAAAGGGGAGGGGAAGAGGGGAGAAAAAGTGTCCAAGTGCAAATCAGCAGGGTAGAATGTAATAATAGCCTGTAGATAACCTTCAGAAATCCACACCCAGTGTGTTCTAGCCTCTCACCTCACCCCAATGGGTCTAGTCATGCAACAAGATATTGTAACATGGCAATCTGTGCTGTCTTCCTCTTTATTGAAGATATCCTGGCGGGATAAAAACAAATGCAGCCTTAGGGGATAGATGGATCTTTTCCCATGCGGTCCACGTTCCACAACAACTTCTTCCGATGTTCCTCCCGTGCTGCCACCTCCAGCAACGTCTCCCAGGGGTTAAATGTGTGTTCCCTAGATATGTTTTAACTGTATGGAGATAGGACAGACTGGGGGAGGAGACATATCGTTGTTCCTACTTAGTAGGTCTGGCGGCCGCAATGTCTACCAGGTACCCGCGATTGGCAGTGACAGCAGGGACGTGGAGCTCTGTGTGTAAACACAGAGCTCCACGTCCTGTCAGGGAGAGAGGAGACCAATGCTGTGTCCCTTGTACATAGGAAAACAGCATCGGTCACCTCCCCCAGTCAGTCCCCTCCACACACAGTAAGAATCACACCCAGGGAATACATTTAACCCCTTCCTCACCCCCTAGTGTTAACCCCTTCCCTGCCAGTCACATTTATACAGTAACCAGTGCATTTTTATAGCACTGCTCGCTGTATAAATGTGAATGATCCTAAAATAGCGTCAAAAGTGTCCGATATTTTCCGCCGCAATATCGCAGGACTGACAAAAAAAATCGCAGATCGCCGCCATTACTAGTAAAAATTAAAAACCAAAAAAAAAATCATAAATCTATCCCCTATTTTGTAGGCGCTATAACTTTTGCGCAAACCAATCATTATATGCTTATTGCGATTTTTTTTTACAAAAATATGTAAAAGAATACGTATCGGCCTAAACTGAAGGAACAAATAAAAAAAAAAAAATGGGATATTCATTGTAACAAAAAGTAAAAAATATTGTGTTTTTTTTTGTCTTTTTTTGTTTATAGCGCAAAAAATAAAAATCGCAAAGATGATCAAATACCACCAAAAGAAAGCTCTATTTGTGGGAAAAAAAATTATAAAAATATAATTTGGGTACAGTGTTGTATGACCGTGCAATTGTCATTCAAAATGCGTCAGCGCTGAAAATTGGTCTGGGTAGGAAGGGGTTTTAAGTGCCCAGTAATGAAGGGGTTTAGGATCTCCTATGAACGATCCTTTCATAAACATGCATGATTTTAGTGCCGCGTACACACGATCATTTTTCAGGTTGTAAAAAAGGACGTTTTTTTCAACTTCATCATTAAAACGACCTTGCGTACACACGATCGGGAAAAAAAAATGCTCTAGCAAAGCGCAGTGACGTACAACACGTATGACGGCACTATAAAGGGGAAGTTCCATTCGGAAGACGCCACCCTTGGGGCTGCTGTAGCTGATTTTGTGTTAGTAAAAGACGATTCGCTCTTTTCTGTCTGTTACAGCGTGATGAATGTGCTTACTCCATTACGAACGGTAGTTTTACCAGAATGAGCGGTTCCGTCTCATAACTTGCTTCTGAGCATGCGTAGGTTTTTCACGTCTTTAAAGCCCACACACGATCATTTTTTACAAACCGAAAAACGACATTGTTTCAAACCTTGTTAAAAAATAGAGCATGTTCGAAAAAAAACAATTTTGGCCAGTTATAACACCAAACTTTCACCCAAGACCAGGTGGACAGGAGTGTCTGCAAAACCATCTTTCTATCTATGGGAAGTTCCTTTGAGTCTTAAATCTTCTATTTGCGGTTAGCTCCCCCAGAGACTGATATCACAGTGCAATGTTCTTTGTAAAATGTTGCAGAGCAGGTGTAGTGACTTAGATAAGACACTAATAAATGAGGTCCATTGTGTATAGATAATTGAAATTAGATGACTTTGACGTGTTGTATTGGGTACTATGGGCCAGATTCACAAAAGAGATACCGGAGTATCTACTGATACTCCGGCGTATTTTCAAATTTGCTGCGTCGTATCTTAATTTGTGATTCACAAACAAGATACGACGGCTTTTGGCTAAGATCCGACAGGCTTACGGCTTCGTACGCCTTCGGATCTTAGGCTGCAATACTTTGGCCGCCGCTGGGTGGAGTTTGCGTCATTTTCCAGCGTCGGGTATGCAAATTCGCTTTTACGGCGATCCACGAAGCTACTCGCGTGTGTTACGTCGTCGCAAGTCGTTTTTTCCCGTCGCAAAGTTAAGGCTGCTTTTTCATGCCTTAAAGCGGAGCTCCACCCGATTTTTAAGTCATTTGTAATATTTCTAATACTAAAAAACAATACCGAAATGGATATTTAAGTTTAATAAATATGTACATTACCTGAGTTCTTCGTTTGCCTTCCGGTCTGGAGCCTTCGGGTTTTCCTCGGGTTATTCTTATTTCCTGTCCCACGCTGCGTCTTCTGGGAGCTTGTTTCATAGCTCCCTCGTTGTCCTATTCTGGCCTAGACGAAACATCGCGTGATTTCGCGGGCCATTGCTATGGCAACACAGACGCTGACGCCCATGGCCTGTGCTGCGTGTGCGCATGCGCGAGATCGAGCGGTGGATGCTGGGAACACAGCATCACCGCAACCAGGAAGTCCCTGCCCGTATCGAATGCCCACACTACAAATGGCAACGGAAGGAATATAAGTCTTTCTTCAGCACACAAAGGGAGCGGAGCGGACGTTAGAGCGGAGAGAAGTAAGTTAATTTAACCCCTGCAATTAGCTATGTAACTAGACAAAAAAAAAAAAAACGTAATTGCGTGGGAGATCCGCTTTAACTTTACACCAGCCATGTTAAAGTATGGCCGTCGTTCCCGCGTCGAATTTAAGAAAAAAAAATTTGGCGTAAGTACGTTACACACGTCGCCATTCACAAACACGTTGGGGCGCCGTAATTTCGCGCAAAGCACGGCGGGAAAATTGCGAATGGAGCATGCGCAGAACGTCCGGTGCGGGAGCGTGCCTAATTTAAATGGTACACGCCCCATTTGAATTGGGCGGGCTTGCGCCGGACGGCTTTACGTTACACCGCCGTAAGTTTACACGCAAGTGCTTGGTGAATCAGGCACTTGCGCTGAAAACTTGCGGCGCTGTAACGTAAACGGGTTACGTTACGCCGCCGCATTTGTACCTGAATCTGGCCCTCTATATTCAGTACATATGCATCATTAATACAGCTTTCTTTACTTTTTTTTTTTAGGGCTTGATTTCTCATCTTCAGCTGTAAATTCAGCATTTAAGGACTTGCCAGGTAAGACTCTAGCATAAATCTTAAAGTGACACTAAGTAAGCAATATCCTTTCT
This sequence comes from Rana temporaria, assembly GCF_905171775.1. NCBI lineage: Eukaryota > Metazoa > Chordata > Amphibia > Anura > Ranidae > Rana > Rana temporaria. Next base: position 428,757,454 of record NC_053491.1, on the reverse strand, counting down.
ACTACCATAATCCATACACATCCACTACTTTATGGCCCTGTAATCTATTTTTCATTAAATAATTTCTTACTGTGTTTTTCTGAATCCTTGTAACATCCTTTGTGAGCTGATGAACCTCTCCCTTTTACTCTTACTGCTGTTTGTTTAGAAGGAGCAGTACTCATTAGTTACAGTCATGTACACTGCTCTATGCATACTACAAGTCCCATAGTCCATTTGGCAAGCAAGAGATGGTGGCCACGTTCTCACATACAGTAGGACTATGAAGAATAAATAAGAACAAAGCAGCAAAAAAAAGAACGTGGAGATTTGAGGTAGGCTGAGAACAATAGATGGTACTTTTTTGAGTTAAGAATAGTTACTTGAATAGAATTTCTTTTTATACCAGAATTAAGTGTCACTTTAAAGTGGTTGTAAACACCTACAAACTACTTTAACCTACATGTAAGCCTAGATTAAGGCTTACCTGTAGGTGCAATAAATATCTCCTAAACCTACACGGTTTAGGAGATATTTGCAGAAAAGAAAAGACTGCATGCGCCGTAGACAACGGTGCAGGCGCACTGACACTGAGCATGCCGTTAGTGAAGGCGATCGTGCCGTCACTGACGTCATTGCAGCTCTGGCCAATCACAGCGCCGGAGCCGCGATACCCGGGAGTCACTCGGGTATCATGGCGGCGGAGGAGAGGAACGAAAGTCGCTTTGGGGGCTTCGATCTCAGGTACTATGCATACTAGCTCATTATGCCTTTCTCTTGCAGTTTTTTTTTTTTAAATACATTTTTAGATGGTTTACTTTAAAGGGGTTGTAAACCCTCATTTAAAAAATAAAATTAAAATAACAAACATATCTATACTTACCAGCTCTGTGCAATAGTTTTGCACAGAGCAGCCCTGATCCTCTTCTTCTAGTGTGCCTTGCCGGCGCTCCCGGCCCCTCCTCTTCATCGGGTGCCCCAACAAAAAGCCGATTTCCCTAGAGTCACCTGTGCAGACTCGTTCCCGGGTCCCACTGCTGCATCCATTGACACAGACAGCAAGACTCAGCCCTGCCCCCTGCTCCCATCTCACTGGATTTGATTGGCAGCAATGAGAGCCAATGGCTCCTGCTGCTATCAATCTGTCCAATGAGGAGAGAGACAGCGGCAGGAGCCACTGCACTCATGCACATTGCTAGATCGGATCGGGCTCAGGTAAGAAAAAGGGGGGGGGGTTTGGGGGAGCTGAAGTACTGAAGGATTTTCACCTAACTGCATAGAATGCAATAAGGTGAAAAACATTAAGGTTTCCCCCCCACAGGAGCTACTTGGTAATTCGGGTTCTCTGTTCTGCACCTCAACTCCAAGAACACCCTAAGCCCCACTGACACACCTGGTTGAGTGAATGTCACTGCAAGCACTTATAGAAACATGAGCACAGATCGCTTTAATTTGGCTGTGAATTAGTATCAGTATAGCTTAGAATAAATGATGGTATGAGCATAAATAAGCACACACACAGGATAGATTTGAACACAGTCTGCTAGACAATGCAATCTATTTGCCAAAGTAACTTTGAATGGAATTCTGTACCACTAAACTCGGATTAGTTTATGAAATACTCGGATTAGTTTATGAAATAACAACAATAAACAGTGCATATAAGCATTAACTGCAATGTGAATACTATACTATACTACTATACTATAATCAGTCTGGAGTGCACTCTATGAGAATGGCTATAATATGGTGCAATGTCCCCTCAGAGGTACCTCTTAGCATAAGAAAATGGAGGAGGTCTGTGTCACAAGTGTAAAGGGACAGTCTTTAGTCCTAACTCCTTAACTGGCTAGTTCTGGGGTCCCAGTTGTACCGTTGGTGCCCATGAGACTAGTTTCAGTCAAGCCTGCAGGCAGCTATAAAACTATTAGATGGCTGTATGATCAGTTCCTAAATGGCTCAGTCTCTCTGGCAGCAGATAGTAAATCCCCACAGCAGCAGCTCACCAGTCACAGTGATATTGCAGCTCACCATCCGGTTACACACAGTGGCAAGTACATTTTTTGCTCTCCACCCAAGTGATTCTAACTGTCGTCACTCCCGAGCTCAACACTCTAGATCTGTTTTAGGCCACCTTTATGCAGCAGTGGTGGTGTGCACTGGACAGCTATGTGCACTCTCCAGTCTCCCTCATGGCAAGAGGAAGCGGTGTCCTCTGCAGTCTGAGAAATGCAGCTCTTTCCCCTCCTCCTGGCAATCTTCCTCTGAGAAATGCAGTTCAAAAGCTCTTTGTGGATCTGCCCCATAGTGTGTAGCTGCTGCTCCAGGTTGGTGTATAAACACAGTAGAAACATGAAGATCTGCATGGAGTAAGTAAAGAGAAGAGATGTTGAGGATTTTGGCTGATGGAGATCTATCCCCATCTATTCTATCAGGATCTGTTTGGATTGTTACACATTTTGGGTCAGTGAATTACTAATCCCTACATTTAATCTCTTTGTCTATAAGATGTACCAATCAGTAAAAGGAATCAAGGACCAGGATGGATGAAATTAGTCTTGGTGATGTGCCTCATTCTCATATTCTTGATGGTCATACTTATAACCAGCATTATGTTAATCTATTGTGAGTATTGTTCTTGTTTACAGATTTTATTTTTATGGTGAACTTCTACTTTAAGTAATGCCTGTACATATGCAAGGATGATTATATACACACTTACTAAATAAGGTTAATAACAATGACTCAGCTGACTTATATACCTGTACTTCAGATGGAGTAATGAATGTGTACTTCGGTCCCTGAAAAAACATATCTTCCTACCAAAAAATATATAGTGAAGAATTACAAACTGCAATGGACCTGCATTTGTGTGTAGCACTACCCCCGAAGGAGCTGCTGGTTAAATTTTGGGTTTGCACGTTACCTTTATAGCTTTGTTGTCAGGGTGCGAAAGTCCATAAGAAATGCAATGTCCAGACAGATGTAAAACCTTCAACAGTTGGGTTTTATTTTTACTGCAGGGTAACTTGAAATAGAGAAAGTAGAAGGGAGGAGAAGAGCAAGGGAAGGTTTAGGCACACAGTACAGAATGCTCAAAAATAGTCAATCAGACAGTCTCCACTCTCAGCTATTGAGTGGGTATTGCTCACCCGGATAGTCCCCTCTCACATGGCCTAGCAGCCGGGGTGATGCACGAACTAATGTCCAGACGGTCTCTGCCACAGACCTCTTGGAATGAACTTGGTCTCTGCCACAGACCCTTTGGATGAGCTTGGAGGTGTCCAGGAATCCTCTGCCACAGGATTATAAAGTCCCGAACCTCCAACCATGTTGTAGAAGAGCCTTTAAGCCAGAACTGGCAAACTGCAGGGCTTCAATGTGGTGGATCCCTCCTTAATTCGGTCACCAGGCCTCACCCGAGACGCCAGCACTTTGCCGGTCTCCTCCAGGGCAGGTCCTCCCCCGGTTTCCTTCATTAAGGCAGCTTCCTCCCTTGTGGACAGACAGCTTGGGATCCCCATTTAGGATTGCAGGCCCCAGCCAGCATAGCTGTGCTTACTAAACAGCGCACACACACGCACTTCGCGCCAGGAGAGCCACGAGGCGAAGGACCCGGCAAAATGGCGTCTGCCCCTTAAGTTCCCCTCCCCAGCATGCACAGCGGGGTCACCACTCCCACTGTACCGCTCCCGAGAAAGGACACCCAATACACCATGGTACACCTGCATTCCAACATAAGGCAGAGATGGCAACACCACTTGCAGGCAACAAGGGAAACTACCAAGCAGTACCACAGCCAGAACAGAGGCAGATTTGAGTTAATCAAATAGGTCTGGACTTCCTTTAAATTTGAAATAGCGCCCCCTAGATATGGGGTGGGCGATAAATGTGCAATGGTGATTGGATATTAACAACAGGTTTATCTGAAAATGGATACAGGCATACATCGTGTGAACTAATTGATTTGAATATATATATTATGATTTCATTTTAGATCCCAGTATCTCCAATCAACTGTCAGACATTAAACAGAATGGTAAGTAGCACTACAGTGTCATATACAGTGTCCACTTGACCCTCCCCTCTAGATTGTAAGCTCTAACGAGCAGAGCCCTCTGATCCCTCCTGTATTGATTTGTATTGTAACTGTACTGTCTTCCCCCATGTTGTAAAGCGCTGCACAAACTGTTGGCGCTATATAAATCCTGTATTACAATAATAATAATAATAGTAATAATAATAATAATAATAATAATAATAATAATATACAAACCACAAAGCAATTATATAAGATTCTAAGGCAAAATCTAGGCAGATTTAAAAAAAATAGTGATTTATCTTATCTCAGCTGTTCAGCAGTCAAACTAGCTGATGTAGTGCTACCCCCATAGGAGCTGCTGTAGATTCAACAGGCTCTTTATCAAGTGCAGAGGTTGATCATTTAAATGATCCCTTCCTAAGCTCTAGAAACTTCTTCTAGAGGCAGGGGGAAGCAATCAAACTCCCAGCCTTTAAAGCCCTGAACAGACCAGACCAACAATCACTGCTCCTCTGACTACAGAAGAAGCCAAAAATGTAATTTACTTAGTAGCCTAACTAGGAGGATGTTACATCAATATAATATGAAGATAACTTAAAGTGGATGTAAACCCGATTTTTTTTTTAATGTCACAATGTAGAGTATAAGATTTCCTATAATCTGTGCCCAGTCTTTGCCACAAAGAGTTAATCCAGCTCTGAGCAATCCTCTTTTATTGTTCAGTGAAATGAAACGGATTTACAGAGAAAAACCTTGGTCTGTTCCGCCCCATTGCTATGAGTGACAGATTATTTACATATCTCATGCACTAGCTTCAGACAGGCATTTTTTTTAATTCCCACCCCCACTCCTTTTCTGAAGTCATGTGGTTACTTTTCTGGATTTTGACTGGATGTTAGTGATCATAGCGGAATTCAGTGTAAGTAATACACAGGACAAAATGCATGTTGACAAGGGGAGTGTAGACTGACATCACGACTCCACCCACCGAGCTCCAGACAACAGACCCACCCACAGAATCTGCAGTTTTTCAGTTCTTATAACAGACAGAGGGGAAACATTTGACAGGTAAGGATACATGCAGGAGACATCTATATCCTTATAGATCAGCACTATGGCAGTAGTTTAGAAAGGATGAGAGTGAGTTTACATTAAGAGGTAGAAAATGCAAATCTGATTGATACATTGAATTCAATTCAATGTAGCATGGTTTTGGGTGTTTTTGTATTTCTAACTTCTTTCTGACCTGCTTCTGGCTTCCATTTGCTTGCATTATCTTTAATTTTGCTTTTTGCTTTCCAAATGCTTCCAAAAGCAAGTTGGAAGCAAAAGTAGAAATCAAATGCAGGAGCAAAGCATTAAGGTGTCATTACATAATGTTTCTGTATCAGGGCTCAATGGAGCGTGTGTGCATGTTTCTCAGGCCTTATGAATTAATATGACTAGCTAGCATTTTAAAGGTTTGTGAACTTTTTTGTATTGTGATTTTATAGTGTCTGAAATTGAGGTGACAGCCAGGATAGAAATGGATATCGGAGCTGAAAACCTGAGACGAGTGAATGAAACATTTGGTAAGCAAATTAATAATATATTTCACACTCCTGTATATATATTTACAGTAATACCCTGGATTACGAAGATAGTTCATTCCATGCTTGTAATCCAAAGCACTCGTATATCAAAGCGAGTTTCCCCATAGGAAATAATGGATACTCGGATAATCCATTCCACAGCCACTGCTTGTCTATGCAGTACCGCATGTGGCCAGAGGTGTGGGGCGCCAGAGACATTTGGAAACGCTTGGAGACCAGTCGGACATGCTCGGAAACACTCGGGAATGGAGTGTTTCCCAGCATCTCCGAGTGTCTCTGAGCGTCACCGGCACCCCCGCACCTCTGGCCAAATGTGGTACTGCACACCCCAGCGGCTTGAATCCTGCTCGTCTTGTGAAACAAAGCTCACAAAGCGAGTCAGATTAAAAATAAAATAAAAGAACTCGTATTGTGAAACGCTCGTAAACCATGTTACTCACAATCCGAGGTTCCACTGTATTTTTTTTAATCATTAAGACAGGTATTGAGGTTTTAAGAAATTTTAAATTCTGCCAGCTACGCTGACACAGTGGAAGGTGTCACCCCCACTTATGCACATTCTTTTTGCTGGTGGGGATCGAGCCCCATCAAGTACGTAGAATTTGGGGTTAGACAGAATTTATATATCTGTTTACAGTAATGTAATAATCTAAATATTATTTTTTTGTTCAGGAAACAAAATAAACAGCCTTGAAAAGGAAATCCTGTCCATTAAAAGATTTGTGGGTAAGAAAACAGACATTTTTATAACTGCTTTTAAAAAATCCATACCTGTGTTCTTTCTGATATAACCGATTGAAATCCAGAATTTAAGTAGGGGATTAGAAATGAGAAATTACTGTATTTTTTGGCGCATAACACTCACTTTTTTACCCTGAAAATAGAGGGTAAACTGTACCTGTGTGCTATACGCAGGGGGCTGTGGAAAGTTTTTTTCCTGAAACTTTCCTCTTAAAGTTAGGGTGCGTGTTATACGCCTGTGCGTGTTAATTTCTAGTTGCAGAATTTGCGGGCACCAGGGAGTCTGAGCGTGGGCTGCTGGGGGCCTCGGTGTGTGGGTGGGCGGCGAGGCGGCAAGTGAGAGTCAGAGAGTGGGTGGTCAGCTGGTCAGCTCTGTGGGTGAGCAGGCGGCTGGCCAATTAACAAGCCGGCAGCCGGGGGAGCAGAGAGATGACATCACCTGTCACCGCCCAGCGCCCACCCTGCATCCCTGCTGAAACTTCCACCCTCACTGTGCAGGCAGCAGAGAGATTACATCATCTCTCTGCTGCCTGATTCTGAGAAGCAAAACACCACCTTAGCATGTGACAATCCGCAAGGTGAGGTGGCAAGTGACAATCTGCATCTGGTGGCAGGCAAGTGGCATTCCAAAACTTGTGGCAGGTGATGTGGCAAGTGACAATCCGCAACATGTGGCAGGTGACGTGGCAAGTGACAATCTGCAACTTGTGGCAGATGTGACAATCCGCAACTTGTGGCAGGTGACGTGGCAAGTGACAATCCACATGTGGCTGGTGATGTGGCAAGTGACAATCCGCAACATATGGCAAGTGACAACCCGCAACATGTGGCAGGTGATGTGGCAAGTGACTTTCTATAACTTTCTATAAATGTGCCTTGATACAGCACTTTGGGAACATCCAACTTCTTTTGTAATTACCTTTTGAGGCTTTCCCTCCTTATGGAGGGTGTAAATAATGGTTTTCTGCACAAATGTCAGGACAGCAGTCTTTCCCATGATTGTGATTCCTACTGAACCAGACTGAGAGACTTGAATCTGATGCAGGTGTTATGGCTTAATTAGCTGATTAGAGTGGGACACTTTGGGCCAGATCCTCAAAAGAGATACTCCGACTTAACTGCTGTTCAGTCTGTGTGTAACTTTGGAAACGATCCTCAAAAGGCTTTTTCCAAAGTTAGACAGAAGATCCGGCATGTGTAATTGAATTACACTGCCGAATCTTAGGATGCAGTACCGCATCCGCCGCTGGGGGCATTTCGAGTCGAAATGCCGTTGCTAGTATGCAAATTAGCACTTAAGGCGATCCACAAAGCTTTCTAGCTTCCTTTTTGCGCCGTAAGTGTTATTTTGCAAGTGTAAAATTAGGGCTGGTTCTACAAAGTGTAAACTAGTCACACCTTGTAAAAGCCCATTCCAGCGACGGCATTTGGTATGCTTTCCCGAGGGAGAACTCCACGGCAATTTGTAAAAAACAAAACCGGCATGAGTTCCCCCCCAGGAGCATACCAGGCCCTTAGGTCTGGTATGGGTTGTAAGGGGACCCCCCCTACGCCGAAAAATCGACGTAGGGGTCCCCCTACAATCCATACCAGACCCGTATCCAAAGCACGCTACCCGGCCGGCCAGGAATGGGAGTGGGGACGAGCGAGCGCCCCCCCCCTCCTGAGCCGTGCCAGGCCGCATGCCCTCAACATGGGGGGGTTGGGTGCTCTGCGGCAGGGGGGCGCACTGCGGGCCCCCCCACCCCAGAGCACCCTGTCCCCATGTTGATGAGGACAGGACCTCTTCCCGACAACCCTTGCCATTGGTTGTCGGGGTCTGCGGGCGGAGGCTTATCGGAATCTGGGAGTCCCCTTTAATAAGGGGGCCCCCAGATACCGGCCCCCCCACCCTAAGTGAATGGATATGGGGTACATCGTACCCCTATCCATTCACCTGGAGGCAAAAAGTAAAAGTTAATAAACACACAACACAAGGCTTTTTAAAATATTTTATTATTCTGCTCCGGACGCCCCCCCTGTCTTCGTTATTAGCTCAATTACCAGGGGGGGCTTCTTCTTCCGCTCTCCGGGGGTCTTCTCCGCTCTCCGGGGGGGGTTTCTTCTTCCGCTCTCCGGGGGGGGGCTTCTCCGGACTCCGGGGGGCTTCTTCCATCTTCTCCCCTCTTCCGCTCTTGACTCGGCGAACCCCGGTTCTTCTGCAGCTCTCCGGTGCCTTCTTCTTCAGCGCTGGCTGCCTGCTATGTTTGTGTGTTAGCTCGATTTCAAACAGGCAGCCAGCGCGGTCTTCTGTGGCGTCAGGGTCTTCTCTTCCTTTCTTCCGATGTTGCCTCGTCGCCTGTTGTCGCTGTAATGATGGAAGCGCGCCTTGCATCCCATTTATATAGGCATCACCGTCCCATCATGCTCCGGCAGGTACCCACGTGGTGGGTGCCTACCCACGTGCACCCACCACGTGGGTACCTACCGGAGCATGATCCTCAAAACTCGGCGTAACGTAACTTCGCGCATGCGCAGTACGGCCGGCGTGGGAGCGCGCCTCATTTAAATGGGACTCGCCCCATTTGAATAGGAACGCCTTGCGCCGGCGGAATTTTAGTTACACAGCCTGAAATTTCTAGATAAGTGCTTTGTGGATCAGGCACTTAGGTAGAAACTTTAAGGCAGTGTAACTTAAATTGGATTTTTTAAGTTACGTCAGGTTTTTGTGGATCTGGCCCTTTGAGCCTAGAATATTGCACCTTTTCACAATATTCAAATTTTCTGAGATTGTGGATTTGGGGTTTTCATGAGCCATAATCATCACAATTATGACAAATCACGGCTTGAACGATATTGCTTTGTATGTAATGAGTCTATCTCATATATTAGTTTCACCTTTTAAGTTGCATTAGTAAAATAAATGAACTTTTGCACGATATTCAAATTTTTCGAGTTTCACTTGTATGCAATTTGATAAACAAAACATATACCATATTTATCGGCGTATACCACGCACTTTTTTCCCTTAAAATCAGGGGAAATCGTGGGTGCGCGATATACGCCAATACCCGCTTCCCGCACTGTGTTTGAATGCCGTCGCCGACATATACCGAGCGCAGTACACTCAGGTACACTCGGCCAGGCTCGGCTCTGCTCGCGGTCACGCCCTGTGCCGCCTCCTGGCCTTTATGCGAGAGGAGCCGAGCATGGCCGAGCGTGTCCGAGTGTACTGCGCTCGTTATATGTCGGCGGCGGCATTCAAACACAGCGCGGGAAGCGGGGATCGGCTCAAAAACAGCGCGGGAGAAGCGGGGAGGACACCACCAAGGCCGCAGGAGGACGCCGGGACCGGACAAGGCCGCCGATGGACGCCGGGCAAGACACCGACGAGGGGCATTCAAACTGTATTTTCTTTTTTTTCCCTTCTAGGTTGGGGGTGCGCGCTATACGCCGGTGCGCGCTATAGGAAGATAAATACGGTACATGTCCTGCACCAAGCCATTTGCAATTTAAGCAACTAAAAAAATAACCAAATGTCCAGTGACCACGACCACATGCATTTGGTGTATCCACATCTTGTGGTTGGTATCCAAAATTAGGTGGTCAAGTGAAAAATGTATACCAATTTATAATATGTTTGCTTCTTAGCTCATAGGGTCAATGATGCTCTCTCTTTGGTAATATGCCATTTAGATTAAATCTTAAGGGTACCCATATCCCTTACCTTTCTGCTTGTCTTCTGTAAAGGTCTCTGCACCTCCTGTCCACCAGACTGGAACATCTTGGGCTCCACTTGTTATTATTTCTCCAAATCCCACAAGAAATGGGAGGAGTCAAGAAAAGATTGCATCAAGCGTGGCTCTACTCTTCTTATCTTGAAAAGCAAGAAAGAACTGGTAAGAGATTATCAATCTAGGTGAATATTTCTTAAATGTTCCTGGGTCGGCACACATCCTGCAGCCATTATGAGGGTTCCCGCTCTCCCTATTATACTGTATATTTTTTAATTGATAGTATATATTGAAAAAGGAAACAGTAGGAACAAGAACAAATGAATGGGTGGCAGGAACACCCAAAACTCCCAGGTTAACGGGGACAGAGTCAGGAATTTTGTCAGGAAAATCCTGCTGTTAAAGGAGCCAAATATAAGAAGCTAGGGCTGACCATTTATATGTAGTATATAATAGTGTGATCTGATCCTTTAAAACAGTAAAATCAGTTCATAACCCCAATGGTAATTAGTAGGGGCACAAAAAAGGCTACTTCGAGAAGTAACCAGGGTATCAGGAATCAAGTACTCACAGAGACCGAACTGCCGAGGGTGGTTCACCTTTACGACCAAGCGCGCCCGCCCACTGAGTTTTGGAACAGGTGGCGGAAGCACGAGGCGGTACTGGTGCCAGTGGAGAAGCGTTGACCGGTGACGGTTGTAGATGACAGGTGCTTCTGGGTGACTGCAGACGGAAACAGGAACAAACGATACTGAAGCCGGATAACCGGTACTGAAAGAGTCCAAGAAACAAACTGGAAAGTCCGGGGTGCAAGCCAAGGTTCGGGGAGCAGAGAAGACAGCAGATCCGGGTCACAATACAAGAGGTTCAAGGGTCAGAAGAGTTCAATAGAGTGGTGAAGCAATCCGAGGTCAGGTTCCAGGTGAGAGGTGAGTCGAACGGAATTCCAACAGGAAATGGTTTCCAGAGACACAGGTTCAGGAAGTAGCTGACGATAAACCAGCAACCTGTCTACTGACAGGAGCTGGTTTAAATAGGGCGGTCACGCTGGTGATTGGCCCTGAGAGGTCACATGCGTATGCGCACACGCCTAAAGTGCCCAGTTAGCCGCCGGGAAGCCAATCTACTACGCTGGTGTGTTAAAGGAGGAAGTACAGCGCTTTGGCCCTGACAGTGCCCCCCCCCAAGGGGCGGACTCCGGACGCCTAAACTGGCCATCAACTCCGGATGCTCCTGGTGAAAAACACGAATTAGCCGAGGGGCATGCACATTTCTTGAAGGTTCCCATGAGTTGTCTTCTGGAGGGTAGCCCCTCCATTTGATCAGGTATTGGAGTTGTCTCCCCTTTTTTCTACAGCTCAAAATGGCCTCGACCTCAAACTCCTCTTCTCCATCAATCTCCACTGGTGGTGCAGGAAGAGCTGCCCTTCCCTGAAAAGGGTCGGGGATGGTAGGTTTTAGGAGGGAGGCATGAAAAACCAGGTGGATTCTATAAGAGTTGGGTAATGAAAGTTCAAAAGCTACTTCGTTGATCTTGCGTTTGATTCTAAACGGGCCAATGAATCTCGGACCTAGCTTCCGGGCAGGAACTGGCAACTTCAAATTAGCCGCGGAGAGCCAGACCTCTTCCCCAATTTCAAAAGAGGGACAGTCCTTCCTTCCCCTATCATAGAATTTCTTATAATCCTCTTGGGCTTGCTGCATTACATCCCTGAGTTTCCGAAAGTTAGACTGTAAGGTGGTTATACGTTCCTGGGCAGCTGGGACAGGTATCTCCGGGAGAGGGTCTGGCAGGAAGGCCGGATGAAAACCGCAATTAGCCCAAAAGGGTGTTTGGTTGGTGGTAGTGTGAACAGAATTATTGTAGGCAAACTCCGCGGTGGGCAATAGAGATGACCAATCATCTTGGGAGGCAGAACAAAAACATCTGAGGTATTGTTCAAGAGTTTGGTTCGTCCTTTCCGTTTGCCCGTTGCTTTGCAGGTGGTAGGCCGATGACAAACATGTTTTGACTTCCAGGGATCTGAAAAGCTCTCTCCAAAATTTAGAGGTAAATTGGACCCCTCTGTCTGAGACAATGGTTTTGGGGACCCCGTGAAGCCTAACGATTTCTTTGAAGAAAATTTTCGCCGTTTCGGCAGCAGAAGGGGTTCCAACCATGGGTAGAAAATGTGCCATTTTAGACAGGCGATCCACGACTACCAGGATTGTCGTGAAGCCCTCCGATGGAGGTAAATCTAAGATGAAATCTAGAGCAATATCAGCCCACGGACGTTCTGGAACTGGCAGAGGCTTAAGTAACCCCCAGGTCTTGGTTTTAGGACCCTTGTTGCGTTGACAGATTGCACATGAAGAAATGTAAGTTTTACAGTCTTGTTTCCTTTTTGGCCACCAAAAATAACGGGAAAGTAGTTCAGAGGTCTTCCTTGCCCCAAAATGACCGGCTAACTTACGGTCGTGGAAGGTGCTCAGAACTGATTGCCTGATCTCGGTGGGAACGTAGATCCTGTCTTGAAGCCAAAATAAGCCATCGCGCTCCTTTAGTGATGATGATACTGGGTCCGAGATTTGTCTGGATGCAATTTTGATGGAATTTAACAGATCAGTTTCAGAAACCAAGAGAAAATTCCGGGAAGGCAGGATGGTACTTGGTTCCACTGTGCAAGGAGTCTCTGGGAACATCCTGGAAAGTGCGTCCGCCTTTCCATTTTTCGAACCAGGCCTATAAGTAATATGGAAATTAAATCGTAAAAAAAAAAGAGCCCATCGAGCTTGTCTAGGTCTCAAACGTTTTGCGGAGCGCAAGTACTCGAGATTTTTATGGTCCGTAAAAATTATAATCGGGTGAATTGCTCCTTCTAACAAGTACCTCCACTCCTTGAGGGCAAATTTGATAGCGAGGAGTTCTCTGTCCCCTACGTCATAATTCTTCTCTGGAGTTGTTAGTTTCCTGGAGGCAACGGCCACGGGATGGAGTAGGGACTTTAACCCTTGCCTTTGTGAAAGAATGGCTCCTAGGGCTGTCTCAGAGGCATCCACTTCCAAAGTAAAGGGCAACTTTGGATCAGGGTGCCGTAAGACAGGTGCTGAAGAAAAAATCTTTTTTAGTTTCTCAAAAGCTTCCTGAGCCTCCTGCGACCAGTGAAAATGGCTGCCTTGGTGGGTAAGTTTGGTGATAGGAATCACGATGGCAGAAAACCCGACGATAAATCGCCGGTAGAAATTGGCGAAGCCAATAAACCGCTGCACTGCCTTCTTATCCACTGGTGTTGGCCAGTCTAGGATGGCTTTGATCTTCTGGGGATCCATGGCGACCCCGCCGGTGGAGATGACAAAACCTAGAAACTGTATCGTCGTTCTTTCAAATTCGCATTTTTCGGCTTTCAAAAATAATTTGTGTTTCCTGAGGATAGTAAGAACTTTCTTGACGTGGTGCCTATGAAGCTCAAGAGAAGGGGAAAAAATGAGGATGTCGTCCAGGTATACAACTAAAAAATCGTCCAAATACTCACGAAAGATATCATTGACCAGATGTTGAAAGGTGGCCGGGGCATTGCAGAGCCCGAATGGCATGACGAGATATTCAAAATGACCGAACCGTGACCTGAAGGCGGTCTTCCATTCATCCCCGACTCGGATTCTAACAAGATTGTAGGCACCCCTCAAATCCAATTTGGAAAACACCTGGGCATCTCGAAATCTCTGAAAAAGCTCTGGTATGAGAGGCAACGGGTACCTATTTTTGATGGTGATCCGGTTAAGTTCTCTGTAGTCGATACAGGGTCGTAACGAGCCGTCTTTCTTTTGAACGAAAAAGATACCTGCCCCCGCTGGAGAAGAAGAAGGTCGGATAAAGTTCTTTTGTAAGTTTTCGTCGATGTATTCCTTAAGAGCCGCAAGCTCGGTTTCAGATAACGGGAAGATGCGGCCGAAAGGTATTTCAGAGCCAGGTAAGAGATCAATCGGGCAATCATAAGGCCGATGGGGAGGGAGAGAGTCAGCCTGCTGTTTATCAAAAACGTCTTTAAATTCATGGTAAACAGAGGGGACGTGAGGTGGAAGTTCAGGTGAGGTTACCACAGTTGAACAGGTGGCTACTGTGGGTGCGCAGCAGTTTTGGGCACAAAAGGAAGATGTAAAGTTGACCTCTTTCTTCAGCCAATCGATGCAAGGTTGATGTGTTTGCAACCAGGGGAGTCCTAAAATAATAGGAAAAAGCGGTGAAGGAATGAGATCTAGTCGTAGAAATTCCTGATGACCTGAATCGGTAATGGCTAGAAGAGGCACAGTTTCCTGTGAGACTAGTCCCGATTTAGGAAGAGAGCCATCGGCCAAATGTATTTGCAGGCGTTGATCCTTATTGCGAAGGGGTATGTGGAGTTTAAGGGCTAAATTGGAGTCCAGAAAATTACTGCATGCACCTGAATCAAGGATGGCCGGGAGGCGGATGGTCTTTTCCGGTAGCTGTAAAGAGACGAAGAGTACAAGATGAGTTTGAGAACTATTTGAGACATGAAGGTTGAAAACGGGTTGAATCGGGAACTTACTCGGTCTTATGGGGCAGGTGCGAAGAAAATGACCGGTGGCACCGCAATACAGACACAAGTTATTCTGGCGTCTACGCAGTCTTTCCTCACTGGTGAGAGGGGTTCGAACCAGTTCGAGTTGCATGGGTTCCGGGTCTGGAAGACTGCCGTGTTGAGGAGCCACAGGAGGGGATGCAGCTGGAACTACCCTGGGTGGAACCCAAGCAGGGCGTGAAGTCTGGAAGCGCTCAGTGCGTCGTTCTCGTAAACGTCGGTCCAGCTGGGTGGCGGACTGGATCAAGGCCTCTAACGAAGCGGGAGCCTCGGTTCTTGCCAACTCATCCTTGAGAGTTTCTGAGAGTCCCTGGCGGAATTGGTATTTTAGTGCTGCGTCATTCCAGCCGGTGTCAGCTGACCATTTGCGGAATTCCGCGGTATAATCCTCTACCGGACGCCTCCCCTGGGTTAGATTATGGAGGACGGTCTCAGCAGAAGCCATACACTGCGGGTCATCATATAACTGAGCCATATGATCAAAGAAAGAGTCCAGTGAATCTAGGATCGGACTTCGTTTTTCCATTAGGCTGTGCGCCCAAGCCTGGGGTTCTTCGGACAAGAGGGAAATAACAAATCCAACTTTCACGGCCTCGGAGAAAAAAGTTCTAGGCTGGAGGTCTAAGTATAAAGTACACGCGTTTTTGAACGCCCGGTATTTTCGGCGTTCGCCAGAAAAACGCTCCGGAGGAGGGACCCGAGGTTCCGGGTGGATCAATCCGACAGCTGAACTGGGAATGGACTGTGATGAGGAAGTCCCGACAGCAGATGCAGCAGGTGGGGGTGCTACCCCAGGAGACCCAGTTAACTGTTGTAGACGGCCATCGACTTGGACATATCCCTCCTGAAGTTTCTGCACCGCCTCGGTAAGCGCGGACACCTGCTGGCAAAGTGTCTCGAAAGGTGAACGCACCCTGTCGGTCTCGGACATTTTTTGTTTTCGGCTGGTTTATACTATCAGGAATCAAGTACTCACCGAGACCGAACTGCCGAGGGTGGTTCACCTTTACGACCAAGCGCGCCCGCCCACTGAGTTTTGGAACAGGTAGCGGAAGCACGAGGCGGTACAGGTGCCAGTGGAGAAGCGTTGACCGGTGACGGTTGTAGATGACAGGTGCTTCTGGGTGACTGCAGACGGAAACAGGAACAAACGATACTGAAGCCGGATAACCGGTACTGAAAGAGTCCAAGAAACAAACTGGAAAGTCCGGGGTGCAAGCCAAGGTTCGGGGAGCAGAGAAGACAGCAGATCCGGGTCACAAGCCAAGAGGTTCAAGGGCAGGAGAAACAACAACAGAGTCCAGGTCACAAGCCGAGGTCGGGGTCAGAAGAGTTCAATAGAGTGGTGAAGCAATCCGAGGTCAGGTTCCAGGTGAGAGGTGAGTCGAACGGAATTCCAACAGGAAATGGTTTCCAGAGACACAGGTTCAGGAAGTAGCTGACGATAAACCAGCAACCTGTCTACTGACAGGAGCTGGTTTAAATAGGGCGGTCACACTGGTGATTGGCCCCGAGAGGTCTCATGCGTATGCGCACACGCCTAAAGTGCCCAGTTAGCCGCCGGGAAGCCAATCTACTACGCTGGTGTGTTAAAGGAGGAAGTACAGCGCTTTGGCCCTGACACAGGGTCGGACTTTTAAGGCATGGAAACAGTGGAGAAGTATATATCAAAAGATAAGTATTTGTTGAAAAAAGTACATAATAGAAAGCAGTATTCAAGAATTAAAAATCCTATACAATGATATAAATGATATAAATTGTGAACTGAGCTCTTGTGTGTCTACGCGTTTCACCGTTGGGCTTCTTCAGGACAACGATAAAGGTTCAAAAGGAATGACAAAGAAAGAACAAGTTTTACTATCTTACACAGGATTGAGCCTCATATACGCAATCTGATAGATAGAAAATTGTCACAATATGGGAAAATTCCACACAATTGTAAGGACGGTGTGCAACGCACAGAGGAATCTATTCGGAAAAACAATAATCCAAAATTGAAATCCAATGGTATACAGAATACCACAAATCTGTAAAACACTCTCAGATAACTCCCAACCGCAACATTGGTTCTACTAATGATAATAATAAGCTGAGGTTAGAACAGGGGCAACTTTACCCACACATCAAATCAAACATCGGAGACAATAGCGCTGAAGAGTTCACAATCCAATAGAGGACAGTATCTAGGCCTTATAAGCGCAGGCATGATGTCTAAATGTCCCACCTAGCATACATTGCCAGAAAAGAAGAGATAAACTCTCAAGATAGGTGAAAACACAGGCCCCTGGGAGACAGTGTCCTGCTGTACACAATTCATCTGAGGGCAATCCTGAAAACCTGACCTGTTGGAGCTTCTTGAGGACTGGAGTTAAGAAACACTGGTCTAAGAACTGACACTTCCTGTGAAGAAATACAATTACCACAATCCCTGGGTCTCTCAGTCTAGCTCTGGTGCAGGTGAGAGTTAAAAAGTAATTCGATCTGACATAGATACAAGCAGGCAGAGCAATTAACAGAGGCATCACCATTCTGGAAGAGGTGTATTTGATCACATTAGCACTCCCACATTTGTGATGCAACACAGAGGAAATGGCGAGTCATGGATTGAATAATATGTGATCTAAAACGAGAGGTCATCTGTCTCTTTAGTGAATAGGGACAAGCCAGGTGAATAAATACATGGAGATAGGAGAATCAATCAGCCATGATACCACATACTGTAGACACAACATATGAGTTCATCATTACAAGGTAAGGCCAACAAACAGCACATTGAAAATGATTGCGTTAAAACAATGACCACATTTGAAAATCTACAATTATTATTATTATTATTATTATTATACAGAATGTATATAGCACCAACAATTTATGCAGCACTACACTATAAAAGGACGAGAGTCCAGTTACAATATAATTTAATACAAGAGGGTTAGGAGGACCCTGCTCATGAGAGCTTGCAATCAATGCCTTTAAATTTACATAATCTGTGTCTGTTTTGGAGGAGCAGGCCCATATTTGCAGCCTAAAGAAGCAGATCTAAACAGAACCTGGCAATACTGACACAACCAGTGGGATTGGGTAGGTGACAGTTGCAAGGGTAGATATTTTTTGCAACTTCATTGATGGGTTACAGTGGTGGTCCACCACATGATATAGAGCTATCTCATCTGTCAATTTTATTACCTAATTTAATATATAAGTTCACAGTTATGTGTTTTTTTTTATCTTCTATGATATATTTAACTGTTTATGAAATATTTTCTCCCTTTTCCCCAGGATGTGTTGCTGCCAGCAACCGGTAATAAGAGGTTCTGGATTGGGCTAAGAAAAGTTTCCGGGGCTTGGAAATGGGTGGATGAAACTGTCCCAACATTTACGTGAGTGGTATACTGTAGTTTACATGTAAACATTGTAACGAATACATTTATGCTGTTAGTCCTATATTACCAAAAGTATTGGGACACCTGCCTTTACACGCACATGAACTTTAATGGCATCCCAGTCTTAGATTGCGTACACACGGTCGGTCAAAACCGATTGAAACGGACTGAAGGACCCTTTCATCGGTCCAAACCGACCGTGTGTGGGCCCCATCGGTCAGTTATCCTTCGGGCCAAAAATGTAGAACTTGCTTTAAAATTCAACCGATGGACGCCTAACCGATAGGTCAAAACCGATGGTTAGTACGCAAAAGCATCGGTTAAAAACCCACGCATGCTCAGAATCAAGTCGACGCATGCTTGGAAGCATTGAACTTAATTTTTCTCTGCACGTCGTTGTGTTTTACGTCACCGCGTTGGACTCGATCGTTTTTTTAACTGATGGTGTGTAGGCACATCAGACCATCAGTCAGCTTCATCGGTTAACCGATGACAACGGTCCTTCGGACCGTTCTCATCGGATGGACTGATCGTGTGTACAGGGCTTTAGTCTGTAGGGTTCAATATTGAGTTTGCCCACCCTTTGCAGCTAATATGCCGCGTACACACGATCATTTTTCGGCATGAAAAAAACGTAGTTTTAAAAAAATTTTATTTAAAATCATCGTGTGTGGGCTTCACATCATTTTTCGGGTTCTGAAAAACTACAACAATTTTTTTTCGAACATGCTGCATTTTTTTAACAACGTTTTAAACAATGTCGTTTTTCGGGTTGTAAAAAATGATCGTGTGTGGGCTAAAACGACGTTAAAAACCTGTGCATGCTCAGAAGCAAGTTATGAGACAGGAGCGCTTGTTCTGGTAAAACTACCGTTCATAATGGAGTAAGCACATTCATCACACTGTAACAGACAGAAAAGCGTGAATCCTCTTTTACTAACACGGAATCAGCTAAAGCAGCCCCAAGGGTGCCGTCACCTGCATGGAACTTCCCCTTTATAGTGCCGTCGTACGTGTTGTACTTCGCCGCGCTTTGCTAGAGCATTTTTCAAAAACGATGGTGTGTGGGCAACGTCGTTTTAATGATGAAGTGGGAAAAACTTAGTTTTTTCTACATGCCGAAAAACATCGTTTTTTTCATGCTAAAAAATGATTGTGTGTACACGGCATAAGAGCTTCAACTGTTCTGGGAAGGCTGTCCACAAGGTTTAGGAGTGTGTCTATGGGAATGTTTGACCATTCTTCCAGAAGCGCATTTGTGAGGTCAGGCACTGATGTTGGATGAGAAGGCCTGGCTCACACTCTCCACTCTAAGGCCGGGTACTCACGACCAAACATGTACGATGAAAGCGGTCCGTCGGACCGTTTTCACCGTACATGCCTGCCAGAGGGCTTCTGTACGATGGTTGTACACACCATCGTACAGAAGTCCGTGCGTAAACAATACGCGGAGCGTGTCCGCGTCGTCGCCGCGACGATGACGCGGCGATGACGCGGAGACGTGGGCGGGCCTGCCATTTAAAGGCTTCCACGCATGCGTCAAAGTCATTCGACGCATGCGAGGGACGGCGGGCGCCTGGACATGTACGGTAGGTCTGTACTGACGACCGTACATGTCCGAGCGGGCAGGATTCCAGCGGACGGTTCTAAAACACGTCCAGGAATATTTGCCCGCTGGGAAAAGGCCCGGCGGGCAAATGTTTGCTGGAATTCGGCCCGCTCGCGCCTACACACGACCAAACATGTATGCTGAAACTGGTCCGCGGACCAGTTTCAGCATACATGTTTGGTCGTGTGTACGGGGCCTTATTCATCCCAAAGGTGTTCTATTGGGTTGAGATCAGGACTGTGAAAGCCAGTCAAGTTCCTCAACCCCAAACTTGTTCATCCATGTCTTTATGGACCTTGTTTTGTGCACTGGTCTAGATCATTTGGTGGAGGGGGATTATGGCGTGGGGTTGTTTTTCAGGGGTTGGGCTTGGCCCCTTGGTTCCAGTGACGGGAACACTTAAGGTGTCAGCATAGAAGGACATTTTGGTCAATTTCATGGTCCCATGGAGAAACTTGACTGGCCTGGGCTGAACCTCAACCCAATAGAACACCTTTGGGATGTATTAGAGCAGAGACTGCGAGCCAGGCCTTCTCGTCCAACGCCAGTGCCTGACCTCACAAATGTGCTCCTGGAAGAATGATTGAAGCTGTTATAGCTGCAAAGGGTGGGCCAACCCAATATTGAACCCTACGGACTAAGACTGGGATGCCATTAAAGTTCATGTGCGTGTAAAGGCAGGCATCCCAATACTTTTGGTAATATAGTGTATTTTTATTGTGTGAGCCCAAACTAATAAAGTTTGCATGCACAGTTTTGATAAGCTACTCATTGTAGTTGCTCCCTATTGGATAGCCACAGGTTCTCAAAGATGTACCTGAAAGAGAAGTGCTGTGGCTTTCTGTTTCTTTAAAATAGGCCATTTTGGGCCATGTTCTCGTATAGCGGCGTATCTTTGCGCGGGCGTAACGTATCCGATTTCCGTTACGCCTCCGCAACTTAGACAGGCAAGTGCTGTATTCTCAAAGCACTTGCTCCGTAAGTTGCGGCGGCGTAGCGTAAATCGGCCGGCTTAAGCCCGCCTAATTAAAATTTGGAACAGGGGGGCATGTGTTATGTAAAATAACCATGACCCGACGTGATTGATGTTTTTCACGAATGGCGCATGCGCCGTCCGTGGACATATCCCAGTGTGCATTGCTCCAAATACGCCGCGAGGACATATTGGTTTCAACATGAACGTAAATTACGTCCAGCCCCATTCATGGACGACTTGCACAAACAACGTAAAAATTTTAAATTTCGTTGCGGGCACAACGGCCATACTTAACATTGGTACGCCGCATATACGCCTCATATAGCAGGGGTAACTTTACGCCGGGAAAAGCCTAACGTAAACGGCGTATCTGTACTGTGTCGGCAGGGCGTACATTCGTGAATTTGCGTATCTAGCTGATTTACATATTTCTAAGCGTAAATCAGCGTACACGCCCCTAGCGGCCAGCGTAAATATGCAGTTACGATCCGACGGCGTAAGAGACTTACGCCTGTTGGATCGAATAGAAATCTATGCGTAACTGATTCTAAGAATCAGGCGCATAGATACGACGGCACAACTCAGAGATACGACGGCGTATCTGGAGATACGCCATCGTATCTCCTTTGTGAATCTGGGCCTAAGTTTTTAGATAGAAGGTCATGATTAAAACCCCAATCAGTGTGTGTTTCCTATGGGGAGGTTTTCTCTGTTTCCATATCATGTTTATACTGTTCAAATATTCACTGTGTTCGTTTTCAATAAGAGTTCTGTAGTTTCTCAGGTTGGCAGTAAAAAATGTGCTCCGCCAGTAAATTTCCCATGTTTTGTCAGTAAAAAAATGCTGCAGGAGATTGGCAACCTTGGTTGAGACAAACATCCAGAACATCCAGCATACTGTACATTTCTGTAGAGCTTTGGTCTGGATTTGTATGCTATGCATGGGTTAATCACCATACAAATAACTATAGTTATCCTTTTCTGGACAACTGTACACACTAAGAATTTCTAACAAATTTCATTTTGTCTTCAGAAACTGGAATCCTGGTGAACCAAACAACTATGAATCTCGAGAGCACTATACAGAGATGATAGCAGGGAAATGGAATGACTTGGACAGCCAAAACACCATAGACTACATTTGTGAGAGACTGGCAGACTGCTGAGATACTACTACTATATGCTCATCTGTTACTCCTTCCTCTGAGTTCATTCTCCCAACCATAGGACTCTCATCAGTTACTCTAGCTATTAAAGTTCAAACTTTCAGTTCAAAGTGGAAATAAAGTCGGCAGATACTCATCTCCACCTTCCAGCGATGCGACCCTTAGATCCCTTGCCAGCCGCCCACATAGTTTCCCCAGTCCTTTTCTGGCACTTCAGCCTCCTGATTGTCTGGGAGAGGATGATGTGACTCCAGGATATGCACATGGGAGTCATGCTTTCTGGCACCCCTGCAGTGTGTCGGAAATGTTCACTGAGCTGCACATGCACAGCTCAGTTTTCTTTCAGTAGAGGATTGTGAGCAGAGGTAAGTTTGTCTTATTGCAGAAGAGACACTGCATATCTCTTTTGCGATATAGAGTTGCCTGCCGCAGTGCTGCTACATTTTTTTATTTTAGATTTTAGTTCCACGTTTAATCAGATAAATGCATTCCAGGTGCATCAACACTATAAGGTTCAAATCTTACAGGGCCAGATTCAAATAGAATTGCCTATCTTTAGGCGGGCGTAGCGTATCTCAGATACACTACGCCGCCGTAACTTAGTGAGGCAGGTACCGTATTCACAACGAACTTGCGTCCTAAGTTACGGCGGCGTAGTGTAAATGGGCCGGCGTAAGCCCGCCTAATTCAAATTGTCCAGCAGTGGGCGTGTTGTATTATAATGAGCCTTGACCCCACGTAATTCACGCTCCTAACGAACAGCGCATGCACCGTCCGTGAAGGTATCCCAGTGCGCATGCTCGAAATCGCGTCGCAAATAGTCAATGGTTTTGACGTGAACGTAACTTACGCACAGCCCAATTCGCGTACGACTTACGCAAATGACGTAAACGACGGAAAAATCGACGCTGTCCCGACGTCCATAGTTAACATTGGCTACGCCTCATATAGCAGGGGTAACTTTACGCCGAAAAAAGCCTTACATAAACAACGTAAATCAATGCCCCGGGCGGACGTACGTTTCTGAATCGGCATATCTAGCTCATTTGCATATTCTATGTGTAAATCTACGGAAGCGCCCCTAGCGGCCAGCGTAAATATGCAACCTAAGATACGACGGCGTAGGAGACTTACGCCGCTCGTATCTAGGCCAAATCTATACGTAACTGATTCTATGAATCAGGCGCATAGATACGATCGCGCTCATTCGGACATACGGCGGCGTATCTGGAGATACGCCGTTGTATGTTCTTTATGAATCTGGCCCACAGTTTGTTTTTTCATAAGAAAGCAGCCAAAGCCTATCTCCTGCCAGCATGCTACAGAGAAGGATCCTTGATCTCTGTGTGGAAGCAGTGGTTCATCTACAAAGGTCCAACACACCCCAGCTAAAACCAATCAGCGTGCAGCATTATCTTTGTTGATTGGAGATGTGCAATGTGCTGACAGAGGACAGGCCTTTCTCTTTTCTATCCAACTATTGAATGGATACATCAAGTTACATCCATGTTGGGAACATCAACCTATTTCAGCTGCTGCCTCGCAATATGGATTACTGCAGATCACAGGTCCACTGTTCTCTTGGATTCCTTTTTGGTATAATAAATATACCAACTAAAGTATTTTGTTATATTTGTTTAATAAGTGCAAAAGATACCTGCTGATCCTGCCAGAAATCCAGTGGCATCCTGTGCACAATGCAGTGCTATCTCAGAGTTATCAGGAAGTATATTGGGATTAAAGCACACTTCCCTTTATGTTATGTAGAAGAGTAGACGGTAAGCTGTTCCGTTCTAGAATGCCAATATTGCTCTTTTCTAGGTGCAGTGCAGTAGGGAACATTATCACTAGAGGATGATGCCAATGCCGATATTTAGAAATCGGAGTGGTGGATGGCCACTGGCAGTTGGCACTGGTTGGCACTGATTGGCACTGGCGGTTGGCACTGATTGGCACTGGCAGGTGGCACTGGTTGGCACTGACAGATGGCACTGGTTGGCACTGGCAGGTGGCACTGGTTATCACTGGTGGGTGGCACTGATTGGCAGGTGAAACTGTTTGGCACCGGCATGTGGCACTGATTGGCACTGGCAGGTGCCACTGTTTTGCACTGATTGACACTGGCAGTTGGCACTGGCAGGTGGCACTGGTTTGCACTAGCAGGTGGCACTGGTTGGCACTGGTTGACACTGACAGATGGCACTGGCAGGTGGCACTGATTGGCACTGGCAGGTTTCACACTGAGTCGATTTAGTGTAACTGTGTGAAACTGACATATGTAACTGAATGCAGAGAGAGACTGTTGGGGCACTTGTGGCTCGATGGGCACGGTGCGATAAAATCGTCTTAATTTGCATAATAATTTTCATAAAAAAGGCCAAATATCGGCTGATATATCGGTTGACCTCTAATTATCTGCCTAGAACAGGAAGTGTGTTACTGGCAGGATAGTCAGGTAAAATAAAAGACAAACGTTTGGGGGGAAAAAAAAATAATGCAGCCACTATATCTAAAGAGTTTATGTAAGCTACAATTTATTATATTTTTGTTCTTGAATGTAGATACACTTTAATTATCTTAGAGAAGTGGAAATTAAGGAGGGATGTGATTACCTTGTATAGATACATAAATGGTCTATATATTGTAAAAATCTGTGGAAAGTTAGTCACTCTAAAGAGACCCTGTCACGTCTCTAAATAAATGAAAAGGCCGGGTTCCTGCAAGAGAAGGGGAATTATGCTCACCTTGCGCGCAGCCCATGACATCTTCTACTCCTGTGCTTCAGATGTTATCAGTCTCTTTGGCATTTCACACTTCCAGGAGTGTCAGAGATTCATGTGTCTCCCACTGCATGCTGGTTTCTTCCTCTGACTCCTACATCACTACAAGACCCAGCAGTGACATAGGGGTAAAAGGAAACGTCCAAAGTGTGTTGGAGGACACAGGCATGTTGACACCAAGAATAACCCTTTTTTTTTGTATTGGACTGTATTGTGATCAGAAGAAACAATATCAAGCAAGTGGACATTGATGGTCAGACTTTAAGGCCAAGGAAGTATAGTTTTGTAAAAATATATAATTTAATAGCGTATAAATAAATTGAACAGGATATACATAAAATAAATAAGTTCAAGAAAAATTATCACAAATTCATCAACAGTAAATGACCACTGTACATTCCTCCGAAGTCGCCAACGCACGTTTCGCCGTGGGGCTTCTTCAGGGCGAAGATGAGGAATATATAGTTAGCAGAGAGATAGAAACTTATATGGCTGGTGGTCCCTCGATGGGTGCGTCCACGGGGCATATAAGATGGAAATATACCAAGTCGGAAGGTAAGCTTTAGGCACAAGTTTCCATATATCGAAAATCTTAGGTGAGTCGAAAGAGTCAAGACTGCAAGTCCAAAAGGTGGAAGATATGTACCACAGGAAGAGTTAATACTCGGACTATTTTTATGAAGTCCTGAGCACACTGGGACAACAGATGGCAGTATAACAGCAATGTGGAGGGGCTTACATAGAGAAACCCTTTCTGTAGCAGCCTTTGTATGGGGCTTTTGTACAGGCCCTATAACTGATTGCAGCAGCAATGCGTCTGTGTCCCAGGGTGTACACACGGTGACACGGTGACCGTGTGTACACCCTGGGACACAGACGCATTGCTGCTGCAATCAGTTATAGGGCCTGTACAAAAGCCCCATACAAAGGCTGCTACAGAAAGGGTTTCTCTATGTAAGCCCCTCCACATTGCTGTTATACTGCCATCTGTTGTCCCAGTGTGCTCAGGACTTCATAAAAATAGTCCGAGTATTAACTCTTCCTGTGGTACATATCTTCCACCTTTTGGACTTGCAGTCTTGACTCTTTCGACTCACCTAAGATTTTCGATATATGGAAACTTGTGCCTAAAGCTTACCTTCCGACTTGGTATATTTCCATCTTATATGCCCCGTGGACGCACCCATCGAGGGACCACCAGCCATATAAGTTTCTATCTCTCTGCTAACTATATATTCCTCATCTTCGCCCTGAAGAAGCCCCACGGCGAAACGTGCGTTGGCGACTTCGGAGGAATGTACAGTGGTCATTTACTGTTGATGAATTTGTGATAATTTTTCTTGAACTTATTTATTTTATGTATATCCTGTTCAATTTATTTATACGCTATTAAATTATATATTTTTACAAAACTATACTTCCTTGGCCTTAAAGTCTGACCATCAATGTCCACTTGCTTGATATTGTTTCTTCTTTAATATTATTACAGATGTGGCCCATGTGAGTGCTATCCTTGTGTTTCCAACTTAATTTTCTCTTTTCTCTCCCTACGCCCTTTTCTCTCCTCCTCTCCCCTTCTTTTCTTCTTTCTTATTTCTCTTTTCTTCCCCCCCCTTTTTTTTCTCTTCTCTCAACTTTTTCCCCAGGTTCTTTAACCAACCCCTCTCCTCCTTCAATCATTATGTATTGTGATCAGAGCTGTTAAAGAGGGAGGTCCAGACTCCTTCAGTAAAAAGTAAAAGCCAGCAGATAAAAATACTGCATCTGCTGACTTTTAATATTAAGACACTGACCTGTCCAGGAATCCAGCAATGTCAGAACTCCAGCAAATTTTCCCATCGGCTCTCGCGTGCTGCCGCCACCATTGCTTGAAAAGGAAAACGGCAGTGAAGCCTAGCGGCTTCCCGTCCCTTTCTGTACTGTGCATGCACTTTGTGAATGGCCCAGCTGTAGGGGCAAGGAGGAGGGGGGCTGAACTTCGGCCACATCACCTGGATGTGCATACCGGTCGTACCTGGTACACGCTCCCCCCGAAAGGCGCCAAATGTGGCACTGGGGGGGGGGGGAGATGATAAGTGGTGCTTCCCCCTTTGGGTGGAGCTCTACTTTAACTATCTAGATTTCAAAATCAGTTTGAGGTCAGTTTGAGGTGAGTTTGTTCTTCACTTTAGAGCCTCCATTCACCAAAATAATGGTAAATGCAACAAAAGACTTCAAAATGCATACAAATGCATTCAAATCCCACATGCACTTTCCTGTGCACCCTTCTTAAAAAATGCATGTTCAGACTTCTGTATATAAATCTTGTCTCTTTGGTATCATTTGGCAGATGGGAACCAAGGCCACCAAATACTAGAAGCTTTTTTATATTTTTTTCTGTGTAGTTGGCCTTTATACCACATTCGTGATACCTTTAGCTTTTTGCTCTTTGGCTTCTATAGACAGTGTGTTGCTTTTTTTTTATGTAAATAAGGCCAAATATAATTTAATGTTGAATGAAAGGATAACATTTTTGAAAAGCGTATAAAATATTATATACATTGGAAATGTATTTATTTTAATTATGAGCCTCAAAACACTGCAACAAAGGCTCCAGATTACTCTTCAGCAGATGTACAGATTTCCTGTGTGGATAGGGGGAAATTTTTGTATTTGTATTTTTAATTTTTGATTTTTGATTTTGTTCAGAGTTCTATAGAAGCTCAAAGAACTTGTAGTATTTGTAGTACTGAAAACTGACCACAAGATGGCCCTGTTACATGTCAAATAAATGAATGTGTGCTTTATGTAAGAACATTGCCATACACAGGAACTTATTTCTAGGCATCTTTGCCGGACTAAATTCATCTGAAATGTTCAGTACTTCTATTAATATTAAAAAATTTTTAGGGCAGCAAGCACAACATATGTTATTTACTCAAAAATCACAAAGATATTCATTGCTGAATAGAAAAAGGAAAGGTAACAAAGAAAACAAAATATGCAAGAAATGTCAGGATCAGGGGCAGACTGACAACTCACAGGGTCCCCGGGCATTAGGAGATTATTGGGCCCCCAGGAAATAGATTATGGGGTCACACAGTATATACAGTATACAGACACAGTATACACACAATAAACACACAGTATGCATACTGTCAGAGAAGCTAGTGGACCAGACTGTGTGACTGCAAAGAGGAGAACCAAAACATATATAGGTAAAAATATAATGATTTATTAAGAAAAGGGAATAACACACAACCACCTCCAACAGAACACAGTGCAATAAATAAACCAACAAATAGTGACCCAAAGATTACTAAAGACAATGAGCTAGATTCACGTAGCTCTGCGTATAGTTTTGCCGGCATAGCGCATCTCATATGTGCTACGCCGACGTAAAATAGGGCGCCCAGACCATTATTCACAAAGGTCTGGTGCCGTACGTTGCGCAAGCGTAGTGTAACTAGGCAGGCGTAAGCCCGCCTAATTCAAATGTGGAAGGTAGTGGGCGTGTTGTATTCAAAGTAGCCATGTAAATCTTTTCACTAACGATCCTACGCAAAGCCCCATTCACGTACCACTTACGTAAACAACGTAAAATTCAACGGCTGTTCCTTCATCCATACTTTAACATTGGCTGCGCCTCATATAGCAGGGTAACGTTACGCCGGACGTAAGCCTTACGTAAACGGCGTAGCGGGCGCAAGTACGTTCGTGAATCGGGGTATCTAGGACATTAACATATTCTACGCGTAAATCTACGGAAGCGCCCCTAGCGGCCAGTGTAAATAGACAGCTAAGATACGACGGCGTAGGAGACTTACGCCGCTCATATCTTAGCAACATTTAAGCGTATCTCAGTTTGAGCATACACTTAAATATACGACGGTGCGGATTCGGAGTTACGACGGCGTATCTACTGATACGCCCGTCGTAACTGTACCTGAATCTAGCTCAATATGTACAGTGATGGGAAATACCGTAATCGTAAACAGGCCAGGCCGAGGTCATACACATGGAAATCAGAAGATAGATGAGGACGGGGAATGAACAGGAACAGGGAGATGACGGATGGATGTGCTGCAAAGCAGGGATCCAGGTAACAAGGGGACAGGGATCCAAGGCAATGGGGAAGCAGGAAGGGCAAGTCCAGGATGGGTTAGGAATAGGGATCAGGTCGGATCGGATCATGAAGATGCAGGCTCAATGTCAGGATCACAGGCTCAAGGTCAGGGAGAGAGATACCAAGGTGAGGTGTGCTTGCACTCGCCGGGTATAAATAGGGATCCAGTAATTGGCTTCACGTTACACCTGAGTGCAGAAAGAGTCGTACGCTCCATACTGCCAGGATCCATCCGCTGGTGGAGACCAGTACTGCGTCCCAAAGATGATATAACACCAGCAGGGAGAAGTTCTCCTGACTGGCAGGAGACACCTGCTGGTGAACCACAGCACTGCAAGCCAAATAATAAATATTATCAGCGGATGGAACCTTTCCTGACACATACACACAGAATACACATACACCCACTGAAAAGGTACTGGAGAGGCGTGGCAGCTATAATCTTGGGATTTGTTTTAAAACACAGATTTTTACATACTGTCCCTGGTTTTACTGAGGCTGGCAACCCTGATGGGGCCCCCTAGTTGCATGGGGCCCTCGGGCAGTGCCCGAGTGCCCGAATGGTCAGTCTGCCCCTGGTCAGGATCTGTAGAAGTAAAGAAATGCCTTTTGTAGGAGTGCCTCTATCGCTATACATAGGCGTCTGTGTATAGAAATGTGTACAACATTCACAGGAGATGGTGTCCCCTGTCTAAGATCTGGATCCACAACAGGATCCACAAGGGAAATCGGAGAGTACAAAGATACAATGAATATGCATATAGAAAAAGGTACAAACATGCCTACAAACAAAATGAGGATCATAATAGATGGGGATCATGATATAATACACTTACAAAGTTTATGATTTTATACAACAAAAATAACAGGTTGTGTGATGCTGAAGGTCCACAGAGAAGATCTGGTTACTTTTCTTGGAAATGATCAACATTTAGTGTTCTTCAATAAATACATACACCCTTTGTTCCTAATTGAATTGGTTCAACTGCATGGATTCCATACACATTTTCCTAATGGAGATGTAATCATTCGAAACGCGTAGAGATGAGATGTGGAACGCTTCTCTTTACTCTGTAGTCATGTGGAAAATATATATATATGAACCCTGGGTTTTAGTATTGGATATAGTGTTATATGGGTTTTAACATTTATATAATAAATATTATGAAAAATATGTCTGGTGTCGAGATCCACCGCATACCTCAAAAATCCTGTGCTCCAAGTATTTGGTGGTCTGTGTATGAGATCTAGGATATGGGCATGTAGTGACACAGAACCTTTTTCTAAAATTTTACACGCAGTCCAATGAATGATTAACCTCTTCCGGACCGCCGCACGACTATATACGTCTGCACTTTGAAGAGGGATATCTCTGTTATGGCAGCAGCTAGCTACCATAACCCTGGTATCCTTGTCTTCAGCCGGCGGTCCGGTCTCCAATAATGGTTGTCTATGCGGCAGATTCCCCGCGAGATCACCGTTATCGGCGACGGGAAAGGGCCCTCGTAGTCGTAGTGGCGGAGGCGATCGGGTCCTCTCTGTGGCTGGGTATGGAGACGAGTGAGGGGAAGATGGCCCCCACTCATCTCCATACTATAGCAGGGCGGAAGCAACGTCAAAACGTCACTTTCGCCCATAGCTCTTAAAGGGCCATTTTTTTTTAAATGTTTTCAAATGACAAATTTTTTTTTTATTGCATTTTTGTCCCCAGATCTCATATTTAGGAGGACCTGTCGTGCTTTTTTCTATCACAAGGGATGTTTACATTCCTTGTAATAGGAATAAAAGTGACACAATTTGTTTAAAAGAACAGTGTAAAAAATAAAAGGTAAAATAAATAAGAAAAACATTTTAAACGCACCCCGTCCCGCCGAGCTCCTGTGCAGAAGCAAACGCATACATGAGCAGCGCCCGCATATGAAAACGGTGTTCAAACCACACAAGTGAGGTATCGCCGTGATTGGTAGAGTGAGAGCAATAATTCTAGCCCTAGACCTCCTCTGTTACTCAAAACATATAACCTGTAGAATTTTTTAAACATTGCCTATGGAGATTTTTAAGGGTAAAAGTTTGTCGCCATTCCACGAGCGGGCACAATTTTGAAGCGTGACATGTTGGGTATCAATTTACTCAGCGTAACATTATCTTTCACAATATAAAAAAAATAGGACTAACTTTACTGTTGTCTTATTTTTTTATTAAAAAATGTGTATTTTTTCCAAAAAAGTGCGCTTGTAAGACCGCTGCGCAAATACGGTGTGACATAAAATATTGCAATGACTGCCATTTTATTCTCTATGGTGTTAGAAAAAAAAATGTATAATGTTTGGGGGTTCTAAGTAATTTTCTAGCAAATTTTTTTTTTTAACTTGTAAACAACATATCTGAAAAAGAGAAAATTGGTGGAAAAATTGCGCTAAACATAAATAATGTGAAACCTGTAGCGGCCAGCACCAACAAAAAACAATGTTGTGTACAGAAGGTGAGAAAGAAAAAGTGCAGCGCTAAATATTGAGTGAAGGAATTCAAACAATACGGTAAGTAGTACAATTCGGTGAAACAATTCAATTAGAATTGGACCCAGGAGACACTCACCAGATGATATGGAGTGGAAAAAAAAAATATATATAACTGAAACAATGTAATAGTGTGGAAAGCCACTAGGAGGTGGTGTTCCTGTAGGAAATGTGTGCAACACACTAGAGTGGGTGATGTGACACCTGTAGGTGATAACAAATGGGGTGAACCAATTACAAAGTCCAAGCAAAAAATGTATATATATAGCAATCCGATATCGGACCGATATGTACAGTCTTTGAGAGATGGAATTGGTCGGAAATTCTTATGAAGGAAAAACAAAACGGCCACTCAAAAAGAACTGATGTAAGATTGTCCTCTCTGGTATGCCGATCAGACGATCAGTGTGGATGGTGAAAACCTCAGCAACGATTCACAGTGATATCCAAAAAGATAAATAAATGGATACTCTTACCAGAATATGTGGACATACACGTCAGCGACGGTATGTCGATCAGGCATGCACAAACTCCTAGGAAAAGGTGGTGTTGATGGGAAACGTTCCAATATGTCAAACTTTAATCCCCGGGAGTCGGTAGAATCCGAGCGGCAGAAAAACAAATCTTGCAGGAGAGATTCACAACCAAATCTTGCAGGAGAAGTTCACAAGCATAAATATGCAGTGAGCGAAGCCGTCACGGAATCATGTAAAGAAAAAAGTGACTCACATGGTGCGGTAAATCCTTAGAAAAAGCCTTTTATTTAGGCATGGAAGGCAAGCAAATAAAACAGAAAACTGGATACAAAACATATAAAAAATTGGTAGATAAAAAATAGTACAAGCCGGATCAAGGGCAAGTACAAGTGATCACGTATTTAAAAATGGCGTCTTGAGCAGGTAGCGTATGGGCTTATCTGAAAAAGAGGCTCGGACCTTAAATGTTTAAAGCTAGAGCCGCTATTAGAGATCATGGGTCCTCATACAGGTTAGTCATAAAGATTAAATTCAATTCTAAGGTTACATATTGCTCACTCCCCAGTAGGGGGCAATCCAATAACTGTCCACGCACTAAGGAAATATTTCATAGGACAGACCATGAAGCAAAAAACGGTACAATTAAAGTATTAAAGAGGAAGTAAACCCTCTCTTAAAAAAAGAAAAAAGAAAAAACCCTGCAAGACAAAGGCATAATGAGCTAGTGTGCATAGCATACTAGCTCATTATGAATTACTTACCTGAGAACAAAGCCCCCGCAGCGGTCCTCAGACACCTCCTCTGTCGCCGCCATGATTCCCGGAGTGACTTCCCGGTATCACTGCTCCGGCGCTGCCACTGACGTCACTCCCGCGTGTTTGCGCATGATGCTGTTAGTAGCGGCACACTCAGTGCGCCTGTGCGCCGTTGTCTACAGCGCATGTGCCGTAGACATAGGCGCCGTCTTTCTTGGAAATATCTTCTTAACCATGTAGGGTAAGGAGATGTTTCTTGCACCTACAGGTAAGCCTTAATCTAGGCTTACCTGTAGGTCAAAGTGGTCTGTAAGGGTTTACAACCACTTTGAGGAGCATCTTACTCATTTATAAAAATATAAAATTCTTTATTGTGAAATTCATGTAAAAATTCTCAAAAATATACAAGAACTCCATCACCACTCACCATCTACAGGGAGTGCAGAATTATTAGGCAAGTTGTATTTTTGAGGATTAATTTTATTATTGAACAACAACCATGTTCTCAATGAACCCAAAAAACTCATTAATATCAAAGCTGAATATTTTTGGAAGTAGTTTTTAGTTTGTTTTTAGTTTTAGCTATTTTAGGGGGATATCTGTGTGTGCAGGTGACTATTACTGTGCATAATTATTAGGCAACTTAACAAAAAAAAAAATATATACCCATTTCAATTATTTATTTTTACCAGTGAAACCAATATAACATCTCAACATTCACAAATATACATTTCTGACATTCAAAAACAAAACAAAAACAAATCAGTGACCAATATAGCCACCTTTCTTTGCAAGGACACTCAAAAGCCTGCCATCCATGGATTCTGTCAGTGTTTTGATCTGTTCACCATCAACATTTCGTGCAGCAGCAACCACAGCCTCCCAGACACTGTTCAGAGAGGTGTACTGTTTTCCCTCCTTGTAAATCTCACATTTGATGATGGGCCACAGGTTCTCAATGGGGTTCAGATCAGGTGAACAAGGAGGCCATGTCATTAGTTTTTCTTCTTTTATACCCTTTCTTGCCAGCCACGCTGTGGAGTACTTGGACGCGTGTGATGGAGCATTGTCCTGCATGAAAATCATGTTTTTCTTGAAGGATGCAGACTTCTTCCTGTACCACTGCTTGAAGAAGGTGTCTTCCAGAAACTGGCAGTAGGACTGGGAGTTGAGCTTGACTCCATCCTCAACCCGAAAAGGCCCCACAAGCTCATCTTTGATGATACCAGCCCAAACCAGTACTCCACCACCACCTTGCTGGCGTCTGAGTCGGACTGGAGCTCTCTGCCCTTTACCAATCCAGCCACGGGCCCATCCATCTGGCCCATCAAGACTCACTCTCATTTCATCAGTCCATAAAACCTTAGAAAAATCAGTCTTGAGATATTTCTTGGCCCAGTCTTGACGTTTCAGCTTGTGTCTTGTTCAGTGGTCGTCGTCTTTCAGCCTTTCTTACCTTGGCCATGTCTCTGAGTATTGCACACCTTGTGCTTTTGGGCACTCCAGTGATGTTGCAGCTCTGAAATATGGCCAAACTGGTGGCAAGTGGCATCTTGGCAGCTGCACGCTTGACTTTTCTCAGTTCATGGGCAGTTATTTTGCGCCTTGGTTTTTCCACACGCTTCTTGCGACCCTGTTGACTATTTTGAATGAAACGCTTGATTGTTCGATGATCACGCTTCAGAAGCTTTGCAATTTTAAGAGTGCTGCATCCCTCTGCAAGATATCTCACTATTTTTGACTTTTCTGAGCCTGTCAAGTCCTTCTTTTGACCCATTTTTCCAAAGGAAAGGAAGTTGACTAATAATTATGCACACCTGATATAGGGTGTTGATGTCATTAGACCACACCCCTTCTCATTACAGAGATGTACATTACCTAATATGCTTAATTGGTAGTAGGCTTTCGAGCCTATACAGCTTGGAGTAAGACAACATGCATAAAGAGGATGATGTGGTCAAAATACTCATTTGCCTAATAATTCTGCACTCCCTGTATGAATTAAAAGCATGCCAGTGTTGTCATTACATTCACCGGACGTCCGAGTCACTCATAACCACAGCATATGGAACCGCTATATCTAGTAATTGTTAAATACCACATAGTACAGGATATGTTTCATCATAGTGTACAGTGGTTATATTGTGTGAATTACACTTTAAATAAACTTCATATAAACATCCGCTTTAGACACTGTGAGTCAGCAGTCCTGTATCAATGAAGTATGATTTGTTAACATATAATTTTTTGAGAATTAGCATAATTATGTGGTGCACCAAACGCATGTCACTGAATGCACAGACAAAGAAGAAAAACATATCGATCCATGGAATCGATATTACTGGTACAAATCCTGAGGCAATATGACCTTTTAATTCTGCTCCATAGTCTCTCTCAACTTCATGAACATCAGTCCATTGCATAGAACTCGTAGGGGTTAACAAAAAAGCTGCAGCTTTGACTTTGAATCCAGACTTTCTGCATCGTGGGCTTAAAGTGATACTAAACACATAATGTTTAACCACTATGCCCCTTCCCCCTCACATCCATCATTTGTGTGGCCTTCCAGGGAGATCCACTGGACACAGTGGAATACTGACCACTCAACCAGGCCGCTGTTGGTAGCCTTGGTACCATGTGATTGCTGTAGCCAATCAGCGATCACACAGACAAACAGTAGTAAACAATATGTAACTTCCTGGAATCATTGTTTACTACTGATCGGTCACAGAGATCACACAGTACAGGGCCATTCACAGCAGTCCAGTATCATGTGATAGCTGTGGTCAATCACAGTAATCACCGTATTTCTCAATGACTGCAGGAGTACAGCACAACAAAAATAAGTCTCTTGTACTGAATATCAATAACAAAATATTAAAACAAAATGTACCACACATCTAATATAATTATAACGTACAACAAATATGATAGTTCACAAATAGTATAAATGAAAGTCCAATCAGTATATGCTAACAACACTGTGATACTGTGATCCAAATTATAGAAGTGCTCAGTGTTCCACCACCATACAAACTGGCCACTGACCTCAAAGCAATGACCCCTGCATTGCCAGAAGGTCAAAGCGGTGTTACCCTCAGGGATAATAGTTCTGATAGACTCTTGACAGATCCTCACTCCTCTCTTTCCATAGGATGGGTACACAGGTTGTCAGGCACTCAGGAACACCCAAACTAAATGGGAAGGGAAGCACAGAAGATCTAATGCTCTCCGTTTAAAAGGTTTAATGCATAAAAGAAGAACATTGTACTTACAAAATAGAGCAATGCCGCCAATGCTAGCTCAAATACACGTATCAAACACATATGCCGACTCTCGGCTTAATAGTAAGATGGCTGCGAGATGACACCAACACTGCTCTGCAAAATTCCCAGCTGAAGTGGAGACTTGGACAGGAGGGGGAGACAGAGAACAGCAGGATCAACCAGGTTTTTTGCAGAATACAGAAAATGAATCCCATAGTGACTGAGTGAGTATGAATAGCATGTAATCCTCCACCATCCAACATATGCCTGTATATTACAACTCTGCATGAAGCGATCATCTCCATCACTAATGTAAATACTAATTCTTAGGCCCCATACACACGAGAGAATTTATCCGCGAATACGGTCCAGCGGACCGTTTCCACGGATAAATCCTCTCGAGGATTTCCGCGGATTTCTATGCGATGGAGTGTACACACCATCGCATTGAAATCCGCGCCGAAATCCTCTGGCGATGACGTGTCGCGCCGTCGCCGCGATTATGACGCGGCGACGTGCGCGACGCTGTCATATAAGGAATTCCACGCATGCGTCGAATCATTACGACGCATGCGGGGGATCCCTTCGGACGGATGGATCCGGTGAGTCTATACAGACCAGCGGATCCATCCGTTGGGATGGATTCCAGCAGATGGATTTGCTATTTGCAAATATTCGATCTGCTGGAATCCATCCCAGGGGAGAAATATCCGCGGAAACAGATCCGCTGGCGTGTACACACCATAGGATCTATCCGCTGAAACCCATCTGCTGGGATTTTTCAGCGGATGGATTCTATGGTGTGTACGGGGCCTTAGTCCTACAAAAGATTAGTATTTTCATTGGTGATTGTAACGGCACTGGTGAATGGAGTGAACCACAGCTGCGGTTAGCAAGGACTTCAATGCGATTCTCTATGCGACAACTGAGCATTAGGCCCCAGGCGTCACCCCAGGCGTCACTATATTATGCCCCAAAATATTGCAATGCACAATTATACGCTAATGATTACGAGTATTACATAGCGTTGTGCATTAGGCGACTAAGGGAGGAGGTATAGAATACGTCAACCCTTAGCATAGAAGATTAGGCGAACATGTTCCGCAACTTCAGGGCATGGGCTCATATACAAGAAGCACTTATGTCAGCACGTAGTAAATATGAGTTGTAGTAACAACTAATAGTTGCGTATGAGAGGTAATTATAGTAGCATACTTGAGGTGTATATTGTAGATATAATACTATTTGCATATGAGAAGCAGTATAGCTCAGGTAAATATAGTTGTAGACATGAGCTGGAACTTTAGATGTAGCAATGCATACATATGAGAGGCAATATAGCTCAGGAATTTATAATAACATACGTGAACTAATATTGCTGTAGTAATTTAGAGGTAGCTGTGCCTTTTAGGTACTCCTTTGCAACAAGCTTTAGCACAATAGTATCTCCCATAAGATATGGTAATATGCACACGGTATGTGTAATACTACAATTATAATAGATAAAACATTAGCATTATATCTTCCTGTAGAACTACAAGTGAAGGAATGACTACTTATCCGTTTGTAGGTATCTTTATGCAGGAGATGTCCATGGTGCAAGATGTTCAAGGCATGAAGGTAGTTCCCAACAATGCAGTTGTTGTAGGAAGTTTCAGCAGCAAAGTAGTAGTTGTTTCCTGGAGTGGTGTTCCGGCAAAGGGAGTAAAGGCAGCAGACACAGTGAGGATCTGTTGCTAGCTGGCCATAGTATTGCCTCTGTTTGTAGCGTGACCGGACGGCTGACAATAATAGAACCCCCCCTGTATCTCCTATGCATGCCTTTATAGGCAGGAGATCAGGTGTAGTGCATTGCAATGAAATTCAATAGAGCACCGTATAAGACGCACTTCCGCGTTCCAAGCTGGAACGCATCATGGCGTTGGGCGATGACGTCATCGCGCATGCACCGTATGCGTTCCAGCATGGAACGCATTACGGCGGTGGAAGCGCCTACTATAGGAAATAACAGGTGCACAGAGGGAACAAGGGGTGCAAGGGGGGGGGGGCAAGGGGTTTTCACCCAAAAAAATTCTATCCCCTTTTAGGAAAACCAATAAGGGGCAAGAAAAACGTAGTAGTCTGTTCAAAGACAGCACGGCGTAAAGGAGTAAGCTCTGATTCTTGCAAGTAGTCATCCGATGTATTTCTGATGTTGCAAAAAGTTCAACTGAGCAATAAGGTATGTCCACGAGACACACCAGTACGCACAAGTCCAGAAAATCTTTTGAAAAATGATACAGAAGGCTTTGAACAACTTATGGAGCGATGCATTGTCCCAATGTCCATTCCTTCCTCAAAAGGGGGTAGGTTCAAAACTTGAGGTGTAAGACGAAGATGAAAATGGTTACGCAGTGTGACATCATTCCACTCAGTTTCAATAGCCCACCTCTGAAATTCCGCAATGAAATCTTCGACTGGTCGTCTACCTTGTTTGAGATTCCTAATTGTATTTTCAGCAGTAAGTTGCTTATTGAAGTCGTCATACAGCAGAGACATTGTGCCAAATCCACAAAGATCCGGCGTAACGTAAATTTTTCCATTTAAGTTACACTGCCTTAATATTTCTACCTAAGTGCCCGATCCACAAAGCACTTACCTAGAAATTTTGGGCTGTGTAACTTAAATTCCGCCGGCGCAAGGCGTTCCTATTTTCATGGGGGCGATTCCCATTTAAATTAGGCGCGCTCCCACGCCGGCCGTACTGCGCATGCTCGTGACGTCATTTTCTCGACGTGCATAGCGCAAAATTACGTTACGCCAAGCTTTGTGGATTGCGACGGGTCAATAAAGTTGCGTCGGGAAAAAAAAAAGATACGGCGCGAAAAAAAAAATCAAAATTAAAAAAAAATCGCGTCGCTGGACAGAAAGGTCTGTTTTTACAAGGTGTACTAACTTTACACCTTGTAAAAGCAGCCCTAATTTTGCGTTTGCAAACTAAAACTTATGGAGAAAAAACGAAGCTGAGAAGCTTCGTGGATCTCCGTAAGTGCTAATTTGCATACCCGAGGCGGCATTTCGACACAAAATGCCCCCAGCGGCGGATGCGGTACTGCATCCTAAGATCCGACAGTGTAAGTCCCTTACACATGCCGGATCTTCTGCCTAACTATGGAAAACTGATTCTGTGGATCAGTTCCATGGTTAGGAACAGGGATACGACGGCGTAACAGCAGTTACGCCGTCGTATCCCTTTTGTGGATTTGGCCCATTGTTGCTAAGAATTGGTTACAGGAATTTATTAGGATCCTTTTTTTCTAGGTAGGTATTTGCCCAAGCACGGGGTTCACCTTGTAAATAGTATATGAGGGTGAGCACCTTAATCCTATCATTGGGGAAAGTGCGAGGACGGAGTTCAAACATTAATTTACAGGCATTAATGAACGCTCTATAGGTCTTTCGATCACCAGAAAAAGTAGGAGGTGGATTTACCTTAGGTTCTGGAGGTAGCCGAGGAAAGTTTGGGGTAAGGGCAACCAAATCTTGCAAAGCCTGGTTTTCTGCCTATAGATTTTGTAATGTGTTAGTGAGAGCGTCTACCCTCTGGGTAAGGGTGACAACTTGGTTTGCAAGCTCCGCTGGATTCATTTTAGGGTTCTATTATTCTGTAACAGCACTGGGAGAAACGGGAGTGAATCACAACTGCGGATACAAGGACCTCAATGCGAGTCTCTATGCGACAACTCAGTATTAGGCCCCAGGCGTCACTCCTCGCAACAGGAGTTTGGGGGATCTATACATCATCTCTCTGTCACATAAAGAAAGGCGTTGATTTACTAAGGATGGAAGCATTACAATATGCGACCAGACCTTAGCGATTAAAATATATTTTAGCTTCAAGGATTATATTCCAATACACCTCTACATGCGCCTGCAGTCCCTTACTGATAATCACGCACATGTAGAGGTGTATTGGAATATAATCCTTGAAGCTAAAATATATTTTAATCGCTAAGGTCTGGTCGCATGTTGTAATGCTTCCATCCTTAGTAAATCAACGCCTTTCTTTATGTGACAGAGAGATGATGTATAGATCCCCCAACTCCTGTTGCGAGGAGTGACGCCTGGGGCCTAATACTGAGTTGTCGCATAGAGAATCGCATTGAGGTCCTTGTATCCGCAGTTGTGATTCACTCCCGTTTCTCCCAGTGCTGTTACAGTGATGGGGATGATCGCTTCATGCAGAGTAGTAATTTATATGCTGGATGGTGGCAAAGCATTGTGAAATCCAGCTACAAAGCATTGACATCCTGTACTAATGCACAATACAATAACTGATGACAGGAATCCTTCAAAACAAGCTCACTGCATGAAACAGACGAGTCATCATCTTCACCAATGTTTCCTCTTACACAATGATATTCTGTAAACAAGATTGAAGACCATCTTTCCGTCTTCTGATAAGAAGTGGATCTGAAGCCTCCACACCCGAAGCCTGGTGTCCAAATTTAAAGTCGAACGTTACCCAGATTAATCATATTCTTAGAGTATTAATTCAGTGGTGTCAGTTGTCAGAGTACAATAGCTGGTGGGGAGAGGAGCTAATTCGTGTGGATGGAGGAATTTATATGAGTATAGCTAGCTTTAGAATGAAGATGAGAATAACATTGGTCTTCGATTATTCAAGGTAGCAGCATAGGGCTAGATTCACATAGAACCGCGTATCTTTGCGGCGGTGTAACGTATCCGATTTACGTTACGCCTCTGCAACTTAGACGGGCAAGTGCTGTATTCTCAAAGCACTTGCTCCGTAAGTTGCGGCGGCGTAGCGTAAATCGGCCGGCGTAAGCCCGCCTAATTCAAATTTGAATCAGGGGGGCGTGTTTTATGTAAATGTACTGTGACCCGACGTGATTGACGTTTTTCCCGAATGGCGCATGTGCCGTCCGTGGAATTTCCCAGTGTGCATTGCTCCAAAGTACGCCGCAAGGACGTCATTGGTTTCGACGTGAATGTAAATGACGTCCAGCCCCATTCACGGACGACGTACGCAAACGGCGTAACTTTTTCAAATTTCGAGGCGGGAACGATGGCCATACTTAACGGGCTGGATTCAGGTGCAGCCGCGCATTTTTACGGCGGCGCAGCATATCGTATTTACGCTACGCCGCCGTAAGTCAGTGAGGCAAGTGCTGTATTCACAAAGCACTTGCCTCCTAAGTTACGGCGGCGTAGCGTAAATGGGGCCGGCGTAAGCGCGCGTAATTCAAATGAGGATGAGGGGGCGTGTTTTATGTTAATTATTGGTGACCCGACATGATTGGCGTTTTTCCCGAACGGCGCATGCGCCGTCTGTGGAATTTCCCAGTGTGCATTGCTCCAAAGTACGCCGCAAGAACGTTATTGCTTTCGACGTGAACGTAAATTACGTCCAGCCCTATTCGCGAACGACTTACGCGAACGACTTACGCAAAAATTCCAAATTCGAAGCGGGAACGAAGTCCATACTTAACATTGCGTACGCCTCATAAGAGCAGGAGCAACCTTACGCCGAAAAAGGCTAACGTAAACGACGTAAAAAAATAGCGCCGGGCGTACATACATTTATGAATCGGCGTATCTAGGTCATTTGCATATTCTACGCCGAAAATGACGGAACCGCCACCTAGCGGCCAGCGTAAATATGCAACTAAGATACGAGCGGCGTAGGTCTCTTACGCTGTCGTATCTTAGTTGCATATTTAGTAGCCTAATTTAAGCGTATCTGGTTTCCAGAATACGCTTAAATTTACGACGGCGTAGATTCAGAGTTACGACGGTGTATCTACTGATACACCGGCGTAACTCTCTCTGAATCTAGCCCAACATTGGTACACCGCACTTACGCCACCATATAGCAGGGGTAACTATACGCCGGGAAAAGCCTAACGTAAACGGCGTAACTTTACTGCGTCGGCCGGGCATACGTTCGTGAATTTGCGTATCTAGCTAATTTGCAAACTCAACGCGGAATTCGACGGAAGCGCCACCTAGCGGCCAGCGTAAATATGCAGTTACGATATGACGGTGTAACACAGTTACGCCAGTCGGATCTACGGGAAATCTATTCTAAGAATCAGGCGCATAGATACGACCGCGCAACTCAGAGATACGACGGCGTATCTCGTTTGAGAATCTGGCCCATAGTGTTCAAGGCAAGGCAAACAAAAGAATTCCCGTGTGCTGGGCTGTACTGAGGCTTTGATGTCCATGTGACTATACATGTTTACTTCCATGCCTGAAAAGTGTGATCACAACATGTATGAAATAAGGAATGATCTCGCCATATGATAAAAGGAGTCCTGTGGATGTTTTGAAGCTGGAATAGTTACTATGAGCAAACAAAAGTCCCATAACGAATATGGTTTTAAGTCTTAAAAAGCATAGCTGGTATTGGGTAGTAGGTGGAGAATGGTGGCCCTCACACATGCCACATTTAAACTGACGCGTTTCACCATGTGTGGCTCCTCAGAGGGCATGGCTGTCTCTGTTAAAAGGAAATGAGATGAGATAGGCTTAAATCATGGATAAAACAAGTAAAAAAAGACACATAAGAAACACAATAAATATTACACGATTGAAGCACCTAAATATAGATATATGAATATATCTTTTATAATTATAGCACTCCCCTTTTTACACTTCCCCTCCCCATATGCCCCCTCTTTACCCTGTCCCCCCCTCCATTCCTCTTCTCCCTCACCCCTTTTTTTCTCTCTTTCCTTTTTGAGGAATCCAAGAAACCGCCACTTGGTGAACAAAGAAAATGATCAGGGAGGTGTTTTTTAACCTCCCAGCGGTATGATTATTTCAGAAAAAAGGTGCTGAAAGCGGTACCATTAGTTGCAAGGAAATTTGGCGTTTTATACTGTAGGACTGTAATTCTTAGGAATAACTCACTTAAATCTGACCAAACAAGAGTCTAGTAGGCATTCCGGGTATGAATTTTTTTTAAAAACAAAATTATAAATTATAATATAATAAATAATTATAAATAATTATAACAAATAATAATATAATTAAAATACAAATTATTCAATAATGTAATCAACTCAAAATCACTGAAATTTGCTCAGTTGCAGAATTGTCGGTGTCATTACTTTTATTTTTTTATGACGAATTTCCCCACAAATCGCTATCGAACAATTCTGCAAGTGATTATTATTTATTATCGCTGTTTTTTAGCTGATCTAAAACCATTTTTGACATAAAGGGACACTTTTGGTTGCTATGGACAATCTACAGTTTGCAGGGAGAAAGAACAGTTTTTATTATATAAAAGTACATGTAGGGCACTGGGCAGACCACTAGGGACAAAGGGGGGGGGGTGTATTTTTTGCATACAGTACTGTAATCTATAAGATTATAGTATACTGTATGTAATGTGTTTGTTTACCTTTTTGAATTTGGCGCCGTTCTCCGCTCCCGTGCATCGTAATGTCGCAGGGAACGGAGATCGGCAGCACACAGAGGCACTGTGTGAACCGAGCGAGGTCCCGCTCGCTCACACAGCGCGGTGGCATCACTGGATCCAGGGACAAGGTAAGTAACTTTGTCTGTGGCTGCAGCGAGGCGAGCCCGAGTCTGACTCGGGGTTACCGATAGTAGCCAAAAAATCTCACCCCGAGTCAGACTCGGGAACACCGCTCAGAAGGTTAATGTCAATGAAATGTTAAATGTTATATGGAATTGGAAAACTTAATAAAAAGAGAAATTAAATGAAAAAAAAAAAAAAAAAGGAAATTAGGTGTAACAATGCTTCCCACACTATAGCACAAGAGGAAGGCAGTGTAACCTACATACAGTATTGTCATGAACCTTGGAATACTGAAATATTTCTCCTTTGATTCTATTACACAGTGGTGGGTCTTCTGCCCTGTCTTAAGGATAACCCCTACTCCAGACGGCTCCATGGTCATGAAGAAAGGCATTGTTCTGTGTTTGACTGTTTGTTTATGTACTTTAATTACCCCCTGTGGCTTCTCTGTGTCATTACACATATCAATCCTCCTATTCAAGCTATCGGACCAATCCCTGCTGACCCTGTTTCAAGTCCTCATTTGCATGGCCAAGAGGACCTAAGTGAGGACTAGAATGTACTTTACAATTGACCAATAGGATAGTGGTTGTTGGGGCAGGGTGTTCAAACCGCTATGTATAAAAGTGTGTTGTGAGCATCCAATAAAAGAGTTTCCTGTTTGAATTTACATACAGCCTGCCTGGTGTTTGTTCTGAGCTATCACAACTGGATTAGAATGGCACATAGCTGTAGTTCCAATCCCGGACCGAACCATCAGAAGTTGCAATCTGCAATCTGATTCAATAGCCGCAAAGGAGTTTTGGGAGAGTGGAACCGAGGGAGCAGGGGCTTGTTACAAGTTTATTCATGATAACCACTGGCTGACAAGGTCATAAACCTCTTCCACCACTTCAACCATATGAAGTGCGCTTGTAGTTTG
Source organism: Rana temporaria (assembly GCF_905171775.1). NCBI lineage: Eukaryota > Metazoa > Chordata > Amphibia > Anura > Ranidae > Rana > Rana temporaria. The sequence goes on along the minus strand of NC_053491.1, from coordinate 428,713,298 downwards.
CCCCAGCCTCTCACCTCAGAAGAAAACCCCTACAGGTCTAGTTGGGCTTGGGTGTAATGGATGTCTCCAGAATCCAAGCAGTAAATGCCTATTCCTGGGACCTCCAGTCAGACTGGACACAATTTTCACAAATGCCAATGAAAACTTTAGATAGGTCCTCACTTCCCTCCATATACTGCTCACCTACTAAGAGATTTAGCAATATGCCCTGCTCACCGGCCGACTCCTCTGCTCATGTCTTGTGTTTTTCGAGGTGGTGAGCAGGGCATATTACTGAATCTGCTAGTAGGCCCATCACCTATAGGTATATGTCCAAAGAAATGTTGTATTTATGTGTAGGAGTTGGTAAGGGTCTTTGTCTGAGGTGAGAGGCTGGGGCAAACCACAAGCGCACTTCGGATGGTGGAAGTGGTTTATGACCTGGATTCATTGGTCTCTCTTCACACAAGCGCCTTAATTTATGAACTTTTTTCTGATTGAGCATCTTTATACTTATTGCATTATACGTATTGCATCGTCACTTTATTTATACGGCACATTATGGTGCGTGAAGCTCACGGTATTTGATGCACTGTAAATTTTTGTATTTGTATATTATTAGATATAGGGGGTTATTTACGTAAGGCAAATCCACTTTGCACTAAAAGTGCACTTGGAAGTGCAGTCGTTGTAAATCTTATGCCGCGTACACACGACCGTTTTTCGGGTTCTAAAAAATGAAGTTTTTAAGGGTCTAGAAAAAACAACGTTTTTTTCAACCGATTATTAAAACGGCCTTGCCTACACATGATCATGAAAAAAAAAGGCTCTAGCAAACCGCGGTGACGTACAATACGTACAACGGCACTATAAAGGGGAAGTTCCATTCGGATGGCGCCACCCTTTGGGCTGCTTTTGCTGATATCGTATTAGTAAAAGACGATTCGCGCTTTTAAGTCTGTTACTGCGTGATGAATGTGCTTACTCCATTACGAACGCTAGTTTAACCAGAACGAGTGCTCCCGTCTCATAACTTGCTTCTGAGCATGCACAGTTTTTTCACGTCGTTAAAGCCCACACACGACCATTTTTTACAACCTTAAAAAACGACAACGTTAAAAACGTTGTGAAAATATAGAGCATGTTCGAATTTTTTAATGGCCATTTTTTAGATCGTGAAAAATGCTCTGGAGCCCTCACACGATCGTTTTTAAAGACATTAAAAAAACGTAATTTTTTAGAACCCGAAAAATGGTCGTGTGTATGCGGCATGAGGGGTAGATCTGAAATGAGGGAAACTCTGCTGATTTTATCATCCAATCATGTGCAAGCTAAAATGATGTTTTTTATTTTCCTTGCATGTCTCCCTCAGATCTACAGCGACTGCACTTTCAAGTGCACTTGTAGAGCAAAGTGGATTTGCCTTTCGTAAATATCCCCCATAGTTCTTTTCCCTGATGTTATTGCTCATTGAGTGTGCGCCACATTTAATCATTTAAAATTAGCACTGTGTGGGAACACCTTTCTATGTTGGTAGCTACTCAGTTTATTTTAATATATATATTTGGTTTGCGCATTAGTAATTTTCACTTTAAATGGTTGGAACTTGCATTTAGCTATATAACGCACACTTTTGCGGTCACAAACTCATGTTTCACATTCACAAATTTACTAATTTATTATAGCGTGCAGTAAAAACTGAATGCGAATAGGATTGCGACTATTTTGCTTGTCTGAGCATGCGCACTTGTGCTGGTACATAATCGTAGAAAGAGGGAGAATTTATCTCTTCTCAGACATTCAGTTATATTTCTGTTTACACATAAATTTTTTTAAACAGTTTAAAAGCAGATCACCTTCAAACAATGTACCACATGTTTAAGAAGCATATCATATCATGTGCTAAACATTATTTCCATACCATGTGTCATTCCCATGCTTATATCAAAACTACTGATTTAGACGGTCGCTGTTGTCTGTGACCTATAGTGAATTCGCTTTCGCGACTACTTTTTTCACGAGCGATATAGTGAATGCCATTTCCGTGTAAATCTTCCCGGTTTTAACCGATTGCGAACATGCGTTTGTGTATTCGCTGAATAGGCGTTATAGTGAATTAGGCCCTTACTGACACTGGTACTAATTTAAAAAAAATATCCGGTCCAAAAAATATTGACCTTGATTTTGACCATGACCTTGCCTTTTGAAGGCTTTCATGTTGTGAAAACGTATGCAGGCCATACATGTTCGAATTCCACACAAATTTTCTTTCGAAAATCAGAAATTTTGTGTTTTGTGATCCGATGGTGCCACCATTGATTTCTAAAATTCGACCCACTAAGTCTTCAATTCCACCTCATGCAAAAAAACATCAAGAAGGAAAACCTGTGTATGTTACCAACACCCCTATATAGGATAGGAAAGAGAGAAATACCCAGGGTGGGGCTTTAACGGTAACAACTCATTAAGTCAAAAAGAGTAGTAATAGTAATAAAAGTTTATGATACAATAAATACAAAAATATAAATGTTAAAAATCAAGAATAATAGGTAGGCGTCTGACTTGTCCACAGGGGTTCATTCAGGCCCAAATGAACAGCTGATCACATGTAAACAAGTATGTGTCGGTAATTGTCTCTGCTTGCTTCACACTGGACGAGTGTGAGGAGAGCCGTTCAGCGGCATTCCTTTGCAGGGGAGACTGTACAGGTAATCAGGGCAGTGATCATCAGTGCAGGCCCAACAATGCCCAGCAGTGATGCCAGTCAGTGCCCAGAAGTGATGCCAATTTGTGCCTATCAGTAATTCCAATCTGTGCCCATCAGTGCCACCCATCAGTGCCGCTTATCTGTGCTGCCTATCATTGCCCTTAAGTGCCGCCTAGCGGCGGGAGGGGGGGCCCTCTCATGCCGCAGATAACGGTGATCTCGTGCCAAATCCGCCACGGAGACCACCGTTATCGTTTAATAGACCGCTCACTGAAAAGATGGATATCTCGGTTGTGTCAGTAGCTGCTACCGTTACGAGATATCCATCTTTAAAAAAAATGACGTATATATACACTGAGGGGTCCTTAAGTGGTTAAAAACCACCAAAAGAAAGCTCTATTTGTGTGGAAAAAAAATTATAAAAATGTCATATGGGTACAGCGTTTCAAGACCGTGCAATTGTCATTCAAGGTGTGAAAATTGGCTTTGGCAGGAAAGGGGTAAAAGTGCCCAGAATGGAAGTGGTTAATTAAAGGTGTTGTAAAGGTACAATTTTTTTTTCCTAAATGGCTTTCTTTACCTTAGTGCAGTCCTCCTTCACTTACCTCAACCTTCCATTTTGCTTTTAAATGTCCTTATTTCTTCTGAGAAATCCTCACTTCCTGTTCTTCTGTCTGTAACTCCACACAGTAATGCAAGGCTTTCTCCCTGGTGTGGAGTGTCGTGCTCGCCCCCTCCCTTGGACTACAGGAGAGTCAGGACGCACTCTGCGTTGCAGATAGAGAAAGAAGCTGTGTGTTAGTGGGCGTCCTGACTCTCCTGTAGGGAGAGGGAGGGGGCGAGCACGACACTCCACACCAGGGAGAAAGCCTTGCATTACTGTGTGGAGTTACAGACAGAAGAACAGGAAGTGAGGATTTCTCAGAAGAAATAAGGACATTTAAAAGCAAAATGGAATGATGAGGTAAGTGAAGGAGGACTGCACTAAGGTAAAGAAAGCTATTTAGGAAAAAAAATTACCTTTACAACCCCTTTAAGCTTTGACAAAAAAAAACAAAAAACTGGAAGTTGATTGGTTTCTATGCTGCACCAGATTTTTCCCTCTCCAGCTTTAGTAAATTAAACCTTGTGTATTGTTTTAGACAGTGGCGCTGATGTTATTTGAGACCACCCACCGCTAGAGAGAAGAGGAAAAAAAAAGAAGACACCCACTAAATGTAATGTAAATATATATATATAAAAAAAAGCATTAAAATACCTCTGGATGGCCACTTTGCGGGGGGTTGGGGGGCCGAGGCCAAATTTAGCTATTTCCCGAGAACAAAATAATATATTTTTCTCTCTTTTCCCAAATGCTGATCTCAGCATTTATCTGGCTTCCTGAATGCTTTTTTTTTTTTCAGATTATGTTGAACCTCACTGTCCACAGGAAGGATGAGAGAGCAAGGATGGAGCAAGTGATTTATATGGGGTCCAATGATGAGAGAACGTTAGTCATTTGCGGCACTAACACATGAAGACAGGTCTGAATGATAAGCTGCCAGCATTGGGAAAATGAAGAATTCTTATGAGCAGTCGCTCAGCGATTCTACTACAGGTAATGTACACATTTCTATTACACGTTACAAGATTTCTGATGTAGCGGTGACAATGTTAGATGATAACATTTGGAATTTACTTTCATAAAAAGGAACCAAGAAAGAAGCCAAGCATCCCGCTATTCCCATAAAGTAATGCCATTTCAATGAGCCTATCCATACACATTCCATGCTGTAAGGCAGGTCTGTGTAGTAATTAGCTATGTACATACTATTCATTTTCCCTTTTTATGTTCCATTTTGATTGTAAAATCTATTAGAATATCCTCTGTGCACACTGCACATGTCAGGATTTTATCTTTTAACCACTTAGCCCCGGAAGAATTGGCTATTTTTTGCGATTCAGCACTGCGTCACTTGAACTGACAATTGCGTGGTCGTGCGACGTGGCTCCTAAACAAAATTGGCGTCCTTTTTTCCCCACAAATAGAGCTTTCTTTTGGTGGTATTTGCTCACCTCTGCGGTTTTTATTTTTTGCACTATAAACAAAAATAGAGCGACAATTTTGGAAAAAATTATATATTTTTTACTTTTTGCGATAATAAATATCCCCCAAAAAAGACAATTTTTTTTTCATCAGTTTAGGCCGATACGCATTCTTCTACGTATTAAAAAATCGCAATAAGCATTTATTGATTGGTTTGCGCAAAAGTTATAGCGTCTACAAAATAGGGGATAGTTTTATAGCATTTTTATTTTTTTTTTTTTACTAGTAATGGCGGCGATCTGCAATTTTTATCGTGACAGCGACATTATGGCGGACACATCGGACACCTTTGACACATTTTTGGGACCATTGTCATTTTTACAGCGATCAGTGCTATAAAAATGCACTGATTACTGAGAAAATGACACTGGCAGTGCAGCGGTTAACCACTAGATGGCACTGTAGGGGTTAAGTGTTCCCTAAAGGAGTGATTATAACTGTAGGGGGGCGTGGCTTGTTGTGACACATCACTGATCATGTTCCCGATGACAGGGAACACGATCAGTGACAGTGTCACTAGGCAAAACGGGGAGATGTTGGCCTGGATTCACATACATCGGTGCATATTTATGCCGCTGTAGCGTATCTTCTTTACGATACGCCGACGCAGCGCAGAGAGGCAAGCATGGAATTCAGGAAGCCAGTGCTGCCAAATCTGCGCTGGGTTTCTTAGGCGTAAGTCGTCGTAAGTGGAAGTGTGTGTGAGCCATGATAATGAAGCGTGACCCCATGCAAATGATGGCCCGAGCGCCATATAGATACGAATAATGAACGGCGCATGCGCCGTCCCGTGGACGCATCCCAGTGCGCATGCTCAGAATCACGTCGGAACGAATGCCTAAGATACAACGGATCACTGCCTACGGCGTGAACGTAACCTACGCCCAGCCATATTCACGTACAACGTAAACGATATAAAATACGATGGCTTGAGTTCCCTGCTCAATACCTTTGCATGGGTTGCGCCTCATATATGGGGAATAACTTTACGCCGGACGTAGGACTTACGCAAACAGCGTATATTATGCGCCGGGCGCAAGTACGTTCGTGAATCTACGTATATCCCTCATTTGCATATGTGCATAGAAAATCCATGGGAGCGGCAAATGCGTCCAGCGTAACTATGCGCCTACGATACGCCGGCGTAGGCAAGTTACGTCGGTCGAATGAAGCCTATTTTTAGGCGTATCTCAGTTTGTGGGCACGGCGCACAGATACGACGGCGCATATTTACACTTACGTGGCGTATCTCGAGATACGACGGCGTAAGTGCTTTGTGAATCCGGGCCCCTGTGTTTACACTAACATCTCCCCGTTCTATCTCTCCGTGAGACGATCGTGGGTATGCCCGCGGCGATCAAGTCACGCACGCCCGCAACAACCGCTTCTTAAGGGGGAAGTACAGGTACATCCTTTTGACTGCTCGTGCCATGCTGCAAATGTATATCTGCGTGCGGCGGGCGGCAATTGGTTAAAGTGGAAAAAAACGTATAGCTATTCTTAAAAATGTACCCCCTTCCTTCTGCCTATCCTACCTAACCTATATAAAACAAGATGTCTGTACTATGTGTATACCCCTGTGTCCGCTCAGTCAGCAGCTGGACCTAATGCTGGCCATACACTCCACGAAAAATTGTCTGAACGGACTTTCGAAAAACGAACGTTCGGTCCTGAGTGCATATACCTATTGCAGAAAGTTTGGACGGGAAACATATTAACCTTCCGATTTATCGTTCGTTCGGCAGAAAATTTCCAAATGTGTCCTTTCGGCTCAAAAACGTCCCAACGATTATCAATTTTGTGCCCATTAACTGGCCGAAAAACGAAAGAACTGTCTGAACAACCAAATTTTCGTATAGTGTATGGCCAGCATTAGGTTAACATCACGGCTCACAGAATTCACAGCGGTTGTTGAGTGCCCCTAAGGCCTCGTACACACGACCGAGTTTCTCTGCAAAAACCAGCAAGAAGCTTGCTGGGTTTTTTTTTTTGCCGAGGAAACCGGTCGTGTGTACACTTTTCGATGAGGAAACCGTCGAGGATCTCTACGGGCCAAAAAGAGAGCTTGTCTTCTTTTTCCTAGACGGGAATGAGAAAATTTGGCTCGCCGAGATCCTCGGCGGCTTCACAAGGAACTCGACGAGCAAAACGATGTGTTTCGCCCGTCGAGTTCCTCGGACGTGTGTACAAGGCTTTATGCAGAGCTGCAGGATCATGTGACTAGACTGGAGCGGATTGAAAATAGGTAAGTACACAAATCTGTTCATACAGGATAGGCAGAATAGATGGGGGGTAGACATGTGCACTACCGAAAAATGTGTTTGTTTTCGTTTCATAATTTTTTTTTATTTTTTTCGGGTCATTCGTTATGATCGCAATTCATGAATTTTAAAATTCATATTATAAATTCATATTATTAGGAGCCTGTGTGCCCCTAATGGATGGGCCCCCACCACTGTTTTTTTGACAGATTACTGTTGATACTACTTGATGTTTTCTTTAGCAACTAGTGCATTGCTTTAGTCAGGATGAGCAAATTTAGAATATTTACTAGAAAAATCATGATATGTCAATACATTTCCTGCTGCGTAGACACAAACAATTCAGTGTTACAGAATCTGACAGATCAGCAAAAGAGATACATTCTATCTTCTCTGAACTTTAACTCTGGTTTTCCTTCACAAGTCCTCCTTCCTTTGCTCATACCAAACTGTATCCCAATGACTTCCACTGCTGTTCCAGTTTCTAATAAGTTTAGTTCTTTAACAGTTTGTACTGAGCTACATTGTGCAGCTCTAATTGTTCCTTTGTTGTTTAGTGATTTTGTGCACATTTTTAACATGCAAAGACCAGGAAAGGGGGGGGGGGGGTGGGGGACTCACTGCCCCCCCCCTTCTTCTGAACCATATCAGGCCTCATGCCCTCAACATGGGGAAGGTACCTTCCATGTTGATGTGGACAAGGGCCTCCTCCCCACAACCCTGGCATGCTGGTTGTGGGGGTCTGCAAGATGGGACTTATCAGAATCTGGAAGCCCAACTTAAATAAACAAACACACTGTGATAAACTCTTTTTAAAGTAGCACCACCCTTGAAGGAGCTGCTTGGTATCTTGGGTTCTCTGTTCCTCCACTCCAATAACACCCTCAGCCCCTCTGGCTCACCTAGTTGAATGGAAATCACTGCAAACCCTTAAAAAGTCACAAGCGAAGATATATACTAGATATATACTATACACTATGAGCTAGATTCACAGAACACTTACGCTGGCGTATCTACAGATACGCAGCGTAAGTGAACAGATGCGCCGTCGTATCTATGCGCCCTATTCTCTATACTAGATACGCCTGAATTCTGGCCTCATCCGACCGACGTAAGTCTCCTACGCCGTCGGATCTTGGGTGCATATTTACGCTGACTGCTAGGGGCGCTTCCATTGATTTACGCGCCGAATATGTAAATGACCTACATACGCCTATTCACGAACGTACTTGCGCCCGTCGCTGTAATCTACGCTGTTTACGTAAGGCGTACGTCCGTCGTAAAGTTATCCCTGCTATAGGTGGCGCAACCCATGCTAAGGTATGGACGTCGGAACAGCCGTCTTTTTTTAAGTCGTTTACGTAAGTCGTACGTGAATGGGGCTGGGCGTAGGTGACGTTCACGTCGAAAGCATTGAGCCAGCGTATCTTAGGGAGTATATGCGACGTGATTCTGAGCATGCTAACGCATGCGCCGTTCGATCGGCCCTTTATTTACATGGGGTCACGGTTAATTTAAATGTAGCACGCCCACTACCTGCCTACTTTGAATTAGGCGGGCTTACGCTGACCATATTACGCTACGCCGCCGCAACGTACGGGGCGAGTGCTTTGTGAATACTGCTCTGGCCTCTCTGAGCGCCGTCGGCGTAGCGTATATTCGATATGCTACGCCGGCAAAACTATGCGCCGAGCTACCTGGATCTAGCTCTATATTGACAAAAGTATTGGGACGCCTGCCTTTACACACACATGAACATTAATGGCACCCCAGTCTTAGTCTGTAGGGTTCAATATTGAGTTGGCCCACCCTTTGCCACTATAACAACTTCAACTCTTCTGGGAAGGCCGTCCACAAGGTTTAGGAGTGTGTCTATGGGAATGTTTGACCATTTTTCCAGAAGCACATTTGTGAGGTCAGGCACTGATGTTGGACAAGAAGGCCTGGCTTGCACTCTCTGCTCTAATTTATCCCAAAGTCAGGTTGAGGTCCGGACTCTGTGCAGGCCAGTCAGGTTCCTCCACCCCAAACTCGCTCATCAATCTCTTTATGGACCTTGCTTTGTGCACTGGTCCAAATAATTTGGTGGAGGGGGGATTATGGTGTGGGGTTGTTTTTTAGAGGTTGGGCTTGGCCCCTTAGTTCCAGCGAAGAAAACTATTAAGACGTCAGCATACTAAGACATTTTTGGACAATTTCGTGCTACCAACTTTGTGGGAATAGCATGACTGCAAAGCATTGCATCTGTGATTAGTAAATCAGGGGTGCAATGCCAGGCTCCTGCAGAGAAGCCCCTCAGCTGTCAGCCCGTACCTCCATAAGAGCTGACTGTTTGCAAGCTGCAGAGCTCATGAATGAACTATGAGAGTGCTCATCAGCGCAGTTCATTGAGAGCTACAAGGTGTAAGCCGTGGTGGATGATTGTTCTTGTAGTTTTCTCATTCACAGATCGCTGTGAATCATTGGGCTGTGTTGGCCATGTTATTTTCAAAATGTGACAGTGGGTGCGGGGAAAGGGTCCCTCAACTGATGTCACAGGGAGGGGATCGGGGGTGTGGGGGAAGGTCTGGAGTATGTTGCACCTAAAAATATGAGGGTAATGTGTAACATGTTCAAAAAAGGTGAACTTATCCTTTTAAGGACTTTACTGGTCATTAGATTAGAGTTAAAGGGGTTGTAAAGGTTTTTTATTTTCTAAATAGGTTCCTTTAGGCTAGTGCATTGTTGGTTCACTTTTCCTTCGACTTCCCTTCGAAATGTTTTTTTCTTTGTTTTCTTTGTCTGAGTAAGCTGTTCTGGCTGACTAACCCCCAGCCAGAACGGCTCGGATGATGGGGGCAAGCTTACTGAGGAGACACAGGAAGTGAGAAATTCAGACAAAGAAAAAAAAAACATTTAGATGGGAAATCGAAGGAAAAGGTAAATGAAACAACAATGCACTAGCTTAAAGGAACCTATTTAGAATATAAAACAATGAACCTTTACAACCCCTTTAACTGTGAGCTAGGGTGCTACAAATATTGCTCTCAGCCCCCCATCTCAGTGCCCCTTGCAGTCTCTCCCCCGTCTCTCTAATCACAGTGTCCCTTTTACTCTCTGCCTCCCCTGTTTTCCTTCCCCTTTACAATTATAATGTGCCACTTTGTGTTGGTCTATCGCATAAAATCCCAATAAAATACATTTAGTTTTTTGGTTGAAACATGATAAAATTTGGAAAATTTCAAGGGGTGTGAATACTTTGTCAAGGCACTGTAACTATTGACACTGGTAATATATGTAATTTATGTATGGATTTTGGAAAGTATGGATGTATGGATTTTGGAAAGTATGGATGTATGGATTTTGGCAATAATAAATTAGGTTTTCAGGAAATGCAGAAGTTATTAAGGGCCCTTTCACACTGTGCGTTTTTGCCGCGTTTTCGCGGTAAAAATAGCGCTATTAAAACGCGCATAAAACGCTCCCCATGCCCCCTCCATTAAAATGAATTAAAAACCGCTGTAAAAACGCGGTAAAAACGGAGCGTTAAAATCGCGGTAAAACACTGTGATTTTACCGCGTTTTTACCGCGTTTTTAATTCATTTCAATGGAGAGGGGCATGGGGAGCGTTTTAATAGCGCTATTTTTACCGCAAAAACGCGGGAAAAAACGCACCAGTGTAAAAGGGCCCTAACTCTCTAGAATTAGTAAAAAGAAACACAGACAAAGGCGATTGTGTAAAGATCTTTAGCACCCAAGAATACGGTAAGAGATGCTTTAAGACGGAATACCGAGGTATGCCATGCTATTGATTTAGACTCAACTCTTTGTTTTTTAGCATATTCTTTTTCTGTTTCAATATTTTTATTGGAGTTTCAATAGTCGTAACAAGCCATGGTTTGCCTGCGCAAGGGGGACATTGAACAGATATGTAAGGAAGTAGCGCGTGAACGCGTAATGAATAACATTAAGCTGTAACCAGGGCCATAGAGGACCAGGCTGAAAATTAGGCATGTGTCATAGACTATATTAATCTGTACCCTTGAGTACAGCAGTCTACATTGCTAGCCTTCATGTCAGAAAGGCAGAGGAGAAGGAGGAAACAGGGAAAAAAAGAGAAAAAGGAAGAGAGGTAAAATAGAGGAAAGGAGGAGCCCCAGGAGAGGGACCCGGGAACCGATACAGCGTATAAAGCTGTCCATAACTAGTCGGGGGCAGGGATGGAAGGGAGTAATTATCTACAGTTCCCAGAGTCTGTGGGCCAGATTCTCAAAAGAGATACGCCGGCGTATCGCCTGATACACCGTCGTATCGCCTGATACGCCGTCGTATCTCTGAGTCTGCCCGTCGTATCTATGCGCCTGATTCATAGAATCAGTTACGCATAGATAACCATTAGATCCGACAGGCGTAAGGCTCTTACGCTGTCGGATCTTAAATGCAATATTTTTTTTCGCCGCTAGGTGTCGCCGACGTCGTTTTCCCGATCGAGTATGCAAATTAGCAAAATACGCGAATTCCCGAAACGTACGCCCGACCGACGCAGTGAAGTTCCGACGTTTACGTAAGATTTGTGACGCGTAAAGTTGCCCCTGGGTATATGAGGCGCAGTCAATGTTAAGTATGGCCGTCGTTCTCGCGTCGAAATTTGAAAATTGACGTCGTTTGCGTAAGTCGTCCGTGAATGGCGCTGGACGCCATTTAAGTTAACGTCGAAACCAATGATGTCCTTGCGGCGTCATTTAGCGCAATGCACGTCGGGAAATTTTAGGGACGGCGCACGCGCAGTACGTTCGGCACGGGAACGCGCCTAATTTAAATGATCCACGCCCCCTACCTGGATCATTTGAATTAGGCGGGCTTGCGCCGGAGGATTTACGCTACGCCGCCGCAACTTTCCAGGCAAGTGCTTTGTGAATCAAGCACTTGCCCGTAAAACTTGCGGCGGCGTAACGTAAATGAGATACGTTACGCCGCGGCAAAGATGCGGCGATCTACAAGAATCTGGCCCTGTGTGTTTTGGGGGGACATGGACTTGAATTAAAGTTGCCACCTGTCCAGGATTCACTCGGACAGTCAGGGTTTTGAATTATGTGTCCAGGTTTCAGTCCACCTGAAACCCGGACACACTATTTAGACAGGAATGTGACTTGGAACAGGGCTATTACTATTCGCTTTGTAGTGCCCAAAGGTGTCTAAGGTCTGTTACAATCCTATAGTGTATAGTAAAACAAAAAAAATGTACTGTGCGCTGATAAAGTGTTCGTGTTTGGCTTGAAGAAAAAGTGGCAACCCTAACTTAATACCAAAGTAACATTACTTCAAGGTCCCCAGGCATACACCTTGTAAAGAGTATTGTTCCCTTAAAATCCATGGCCCATAATCAGAAGGCAAGAGGCTAGAATTTAATCCTCTGCAAAAGCCTCTGTCCTGGCTAGGTCCGTCACAGTTGGGTATTGATATGTGTTTGAACACCCAAGGATACATTCCAATTAATGGTTATCCCCATCCTCTTGGGGGAGGGGTATAATAATTAAGTAAGTTCACTAGTCCATTAACTACCCTCCATACACCCAGTGAAGTGAAACGGCCTCAGATGATGCACAGAGATGAACCAAATCTCCCTACATAGGTTTTTTACATGATTATCTGCTGTTTTCACATTTATATACAGTTTAGAAAGTTCAGATCGTGTTACGAGATTTTCTCTACCTGTTTAACACAGAGTGTGATGTCTGGGCATACAGCCAAGATAGCTAAAATTGCTGATTGGAGGAAAGGCACACACCCCCCTCTCATCGTAGGCAGAGACTATAAAGCCCTATACACACAATCGAATATCTGATGGAATCTAATCCGATTGATTTTTTTCGTCGGATATCCGATGAAGTTGACTTTCTTTTTTTTTTTTCCTGTCTGTTTTTATTGCTTTATTAATTTTCCAACATTACATACAAATAAATAAATAAATAAATATGCATTAAAGGACAAACATTATACAAACACACATTAACAGTCTCAATAAAACCTCTTCATAAAATCTATCTCATGTTTATAATAATTACAGTTCTTATAGTTACATATCACCTTATCACATGTACATCGTCCCCGGTCTTAAACCTTCTGACTTCTAGTTTCTAGATTAGACAAAATATTGAGAGAAAAATAAGTCAGGGAGATATAGGAGCTATAGGATAGGGTGCTATGGAAGGAGGTAGCTGTATGACGATATACCGGGGAAAAAGAACGCTTTTCCCAAGAAAAAAAAGAAAAGGAAAAGATGATAGAGGGACATCGTATTCCCCTCTAAATAGTTCCCACCAAGTGAGCTCTATAATATGTGAAGGGAGGGAATGAAAAAAAAAGGGGGGATTCACTTTTCCACCCTTTTTCTTTCATTCCTTAATAAACCTTCCTCATTATCAGTGCCAAAGTGTAGAGCAAAAGATAAAAAGTAATAGAGGGACTACATATTACCCTCTAAAGAAAAGTACCTATCATGTGAACTCTATAATATGTACCCATAAATATAAAGAGATTCCTCAATGCCAGTGTCTAAATGTGAAGATAGGGAGAGATAGAGAGAGAGAGAGAGAGAGAGAGAGAGAGAGAGAGAGAGAGAGAGAGAGAGAGAGAGAGAGAGAAAAAAGAAGAATATAGAGGGAAACGTATTACCCCCCCAAGTAAATTCCTATAAAGTGAACTCTAAATTATAAAAGAGAGAAAAAAAAGTGTATATTTCTTGGGAAGGCTTTCCCTCCCAACCCTATATATGTGTAGAAATTCTCAATATAAGTGCAATGTTAACCTGCCTGGTGGTATCCCCGAGCGTGACTCGGGGTGTTTTTTTCATGCTGGGATCGGTATCCCCGAGTCACGCTCGGGGTAGATGTGCAGAGTGTGCAGCGGTGCGGCTTACCTTCGCAGCATCCACAGACAAGTTACTCACCTTGTCCCTGGATCCTGCGATGCATCCCCGCTCGCTCACACGGGTCCTCGCTCGATTCACAGTGTCCCCGTGTGCCGCCGATTTCCTTCCTTGCGACGTTAAGACGCATGGGGGCGGAGAACGGCGCCAAATTCAAAAAAATAAACAAACACAATACATACAGTATACTGTAATCTTATAGATTACAGTACTGTATGTAAAAAATACACACCCCCTTGTCCCTAGTGGTCTGCCCAGTGTCCTGCGTGTTCTTTTGTATAATAAAAACTTTTCTTTCTGCCTGAAAAACTGTAGAAAAGTGTCCCTTTATGTCAAAAATGGTTTTAGAGCAGCTAGAAAACAGCGATAATAAATTATAATCACTAGCAGTATTGTGCGATAGCGATTTGTGGGGAAATTCGTCATAAAAAAATAAAAGTAATGACAGCGACAATTCTGCAACTGAGCAAATTTCAGTGATTTTGAGTTGATTACATTATTGAATAATTTTTATTATAATTATATTATTATTTGTTATAATTATTTATAATTATTTATTATATTATAATTTATAATTTTGTTTTTAAAAAAAATCATACCCGGGATGCCTACAAGACTCTTGTTTGGTCAGATTTAAGTGAGTTATTTCTAAAAATTACAGACCTACAGTATAAAACGCCAAATTTCCTTGCAAAATAATTGTACCGCTTTTGGTACGTAATTCTAGACAGAATCATACCGCCAGGGAGGTTAAGAAGAAATATGAGAAAATAGAGGGGAAACATGCATCCCTTTAAAAAAATATATATATATTTTCCCCTTTCTTTCCTTCTTTTCCCTCTTCTCCCCTTCGGAGTAAGTGTGTAATATTTTAAGAAGGCTTTCCCACCCAAGTCTATGCATACCCATAAATATAAAAAAAAAAAATCTTATTACCGGTGCCTAAATGTGAAGAAGAAAAAAAAAAAAAAAGGGATAGAGGGAGATCATATTACCCCCAAATAAGTGCCTATAAAGTGAACTCTATAATAAAAAAATAAAAAAAGAAGGAACCTATGATATTACCCTCTAGGGAATACCTTTCATGTGAGCTCTATAATGTGGAAAAGGAAAAGGGAATATAGAAAAAAAAAAAAAAAAAAAAAAAATATATATATATATATATATATATATATATATATATATATATATAGAGGGGAGAAAAAACCAAAGGTGAGGGGTGAAGGGAAATCTCCTTCCACATCCATCTAAGCATCCTGGTCCTTGAATTCTTTCCTTTTATCCTTTTATTCCATATCTTGTTATATCCTAATCTGCTTTCATTATGAATTGATATTAATTCCTCCATCCTACTAATTCTATCTATTTCTTTTATCCATTCTCCCACTGATGGAGCTTTCTTTTCCTTTCAGTTCTTTAAAATTAATGCTTTAGCCCCATTCAGTAGGCAAGGGACCAAGGACCTTCTATACTTTTTCCTTACCATACCCATATTATGAAACAGGCAATGCCAGGGATCTTGTTTAACCTCCCAGCCACTTATCCTCTTAATCATTTTTAGGATCTCTACCCAATATACCTGTATCAAAATGCATTGCCACCAGATATTGGCATGTGTCCCCTCCATCCCACACTCTCTCCAGCATAGAGCTGATGTCTCATTATTTATTCTGTGGAGTTTCGTTGGGACATAGTACCATTTGGTAAGAAGTTTATAGTTCATCTCTTTTACTTTTGCCTATGTTGATGTAGAATGGTCAAGATCAAATACTTGTCTCTTCCTTTCTTCTGATATAGTTTGATTTAATTCTTGTTCCCACCCTTCCAATATTTTCTGTGTACCCATCTCTCCATTGGGTGTCAATATTCTATATATATTTGATATCCCCTGTCTTCCTATTCCTCCTCTCTCTATAAGTTGTTCCCATGGGTTTAATGCCTTCATACCCCGCAGGGGGTTTCTGGAGTATGCCTACAAAGTGTTGAACCTGTCTATACCTCCATTCATCTCCTGGAATTGATCCATATTTTCCTCGTAATTCTAATAAAGAGCACAAGATATTATCCTTCATTAAGTCCTTCAGTCTTAACATGTCCGAAGTTGCCCATCTCAGGTACAATCCACCCCCTTACCTGGCAGGAAGTAGTCTGTACCCGTAAGGGGCAACAACGGACATTTATAGGGCCATTTTTTTCTTTTACAAACTGCGTTCCACATTCTAAAGGTTTCTTTTGTTATTGATGGTATCTCCTTAGGTAGACTTCTATATTGCTTTGGAACCCATATTCTCTTTCCCAGATACTTTTTACTTAGATTTTCCTCTACTTCTACCCATTTTTTCCTTTGTCCGTCTTCCTGAAACCAGTCAGTTATCCTCCTTTATACTGCTGCCTCATAATATCTTTTAAAGTCTGGTAGATGTAACCCTCCCTCACTTCTAGGTCTAATCAGGGTCTCAGCTGAAATTCGTGTTTTTTTTCCCTTCCATATAAACCTCCTTATTATCTTCCCCAGAATTTTAAAATATATATGAATATAAATGAAGTTGACTTTCACCAGTCTTGCCTACACACCATCAGTCAAAAATCCGACCGTGTCCAACACGGTGATGTAAAACACTAAGGCCCCATACACACGAGAGAATTTATCCGCGGATACGGGCCAGCGGACCGTTTCCACGGATAAATCCTCTCAAAGATTTCCGCAGATTTCTATGCGTGCGGGGAATCCCTTTGGACGGATGGATCCGGTGAGTCTGTACAGACGAGCGGATCCATCCGTTGGCATGGACTTCAGCAGATGGATTTGTTGAGCATGTCAGCAAATATCCATCTGCTGGAAATCCATCCCAGGGGAGATTTATCCGCGGATAAAGATCCGCTGGCGTGTACACACCATAGGATCTATCCGCTGAAACCCATTTGCTGGGATTTATCTGCGGATGGATTCTATGGTGTGTATGGGGCCTTAGACGTGCTGAGAAAAATTAAGTTCAATGCTTCCGAGTATGCGTCGACTTGATTCTGCGCATGCATGGATTTTTGACCGACAGACTTCCACACAGACGGTCATTTTTTTCTATCGGTTTTTTATCCATAGGAAAATTTTAAAACATGTTCTATATTTTTTCACCGATGGAAAACAAACCGATGGGGCCCACACACAATTGGTTTGTCTGATGAAAATGGTCCATCGGTCTGTTTTCATCAGACAAACCGATCGCGTGTACAGGGCTTTAAAGTGGATGTAAACCCTCCATACACCCAGTGAAGTGAAACGGCCTCAGATGATACACAGAGATGAACCAAATCTCCCTACATTTTACATGTAAATCTGCTGTCTTCACATTTATAAACTGTTTAGAATGTTCAGATTTTGTTAGGAGATTTTCTCTTCCTGTTTAACACAGAGTGTGATGTCTGGGCATACAGCCAAGATAGCTAAAATTGCTGATTGGAGGAAAAGCACACACCCCCCTCTCCTCATAGGCAGAGACTCTCAGAGGTGTTTTGTAACAGTACCAGCTCCCTGCTAATCTATTTTAGCAACCTCCCCGGACAGAAATTTCAGGCTGCTTTTAACCGATGTGTCAGAGAATTTGTCAGGCTGATAACAGAGGAACTGTTCAGGAGAAAGCTAAGAGACTTGGCTCTTTGAAGAGAGAAAACAAAATACTGTAGATATATGTGCCCAGCTCAAATTTCATGAATCGGGTTTCCAACCACGGTTTGTAAAGGATTTTTTTTTTTTAAATAACAAACATGTTATACTTACCTCCACTGTGCAGTTAGTTTTGCACAGAGCGACGTCTTCTGGGGTCCCTCGGCGGCTGTCTCGGTCCTCCCCGCAATTAGTCACCACAGTCACGCGAGAGCTCGCATGGTGGTCACTAATTGGGGTGCACGCTCCCGTGATACTCGTCCCCGCCCCTCGGCGCGCCGCGTCCCTGGATGTGATTGACAGCAGCGCCAGCCAATGGCTGCGCTGCTCTTAATCCATCCGCACTAGCCAATCAGCGGCCAGGCTGAGCAGTGAAGAGAATATCGGGACCCCGCGGGACTTTCGAGGGGTCAGGTAAGTATAACGGAGGCTCGGGGGGGCCGGCAGCAGCAGATGTTTTTACACCTTAATGCATAGATTGCATTAAGGTGAAAAAACTTTTTCCTTTACAACTCCTTTAATGACTTTATGGAGCTGCAGTGCAGTTTGTATAATTAATAAAACTTTCCATACATTTCATAGTGTAAAGGATTTCCTCTTGGAACATTATCTGTGCATGGCTGCAGAGCTTACATTGAAATGCTGTTTGCATCATTGATGTCCACCCACTGCTGACCAGAGAGGAGAAGCAGAAGACTTATCACATCACCAGCTGGAATAAACCTGGATTTAATCTATGTATGCTTGATATTTTTGCAATGTATGGATCAGTGTGCAAGAAGGAGGGTGGTAGGCTTTGGGTTGTGGTCAAAAACCCAACTTTACAACAGATCTCTGAGTCAAGAGAAAATAGGGAAATATAGAGCACATGATAACATTTACCTTAGCTCCGGTTCACACTGGGGCGACGCAGCCGCCTGACAAGTCGCGTCCCATTCTAGTGAATAGAACCGTTCAAATAGGAGCGACGCAAGTCGCTCCGACTTAGAAAAAGGTTCTTTTACTACTTCGGGGGCGACCTGCATTGACTTCTATACAGAAGTCATTTTGCAAGTCGCCTTAGATGTCGTCTTCATGTTGGCTGGCCGAGTCGCCCCCGAAATCGTGCCACCCCGGTGTGTACCGGCTCTAATCCTCATGAAACAATATGTAAACATGCAGATACTGAATATTTTTTTCAGGAATAAGCAGTGTTATTTTTGCTACTCCCTGCAATTCAGCTTTAAATGTTGACTAATCAGTTGTATTCTTATTTTTATTAGATTTGGACAACTCATCTTCCTTTTTCCACGAAAGGTTTTCCAGAGAAGCAGGTGAGAAACCAAACATAACTTACTGCATTACAAAAAAAGGGGAAACAGATGAAGGGATGCCATAGTAAAAGAAAAGAATAGCACAGGGCCCGTACAGCATAAGGACACAACAGTAAAAGGGGTCACACGCATCTGACAATCCCAGATGTGTTGAATGATGAAAAGTCTGAGGCAGGCTGCAGCCCAAAGATGGAAGGAAGAGAAACGGGATGTTTGGAAAATGTTATATGAATGTTAAAATTAATATGATGTCTTCTATTGTGGGGATCTTATGCCGCGTACGCATGATCAGAATTTCCGACAACAAAACCGTGGATTTTTTTCCGACGGAACTTCTATCAAACTTGGCTTGCATACACACGGTCACACAAATGTTGTCTGAAATTTCGAGCGTCAAGAACGTGATGACGTACACTACGACGAGTCGAGAAAAATGAAGTTCAATGCTTCTGATCATGCGTCGACTTGATTCCGAGCATGCATTTTTTGTGCGCCGGAATTGCATACAGATTGCAACAAATTTTTGTCGTCGAAAAGAAAAAGTCAGATGGAGCCTACACACGGTCAGAGTTTCCGACCAAAAGCTCACATCGAACTTTTCATGTCGGAAATTCCGCTTGTGTGTA
This sequence comes from Rana temporaria, assembly GCF_905171775.1. Taxonomy (NCBI): domain Eukaryota; kingdom Metazoa; phylum Chordata; class Amphibia; order Anura; family Ranidae; genus Rana; species Rana temporaria. The sequence goes on along the minus strand of NC_053491.1, from coordinate 428,693,757 downwards.
CGCTACATTACAGTACTCTACATTTATCTGACAGAGTATCAGGGGAATGACAGTGGACCTATTGAGCCCCACTGCAAAAAAATGGGCGTGATTTAAACTAAATATTGGGTGTGGCTTAAAGGGTGTGTGGTTAGAGTCAGAGATAAAAGAGGGATGGAGGCAGAAAAAGTGAGAGAGAAAGAAAGGGAGAAAGAGAGAGAAAGAGATAGGGAGGGAAGGACAGAAAAGGAAGGAAAGAAGAAAAAGAAAGAGGGATGGAGGAACAGCAGGCCCAGATCCTACACCACAATAGCAATATGTGTATGCCATAAATTTTAAGGCCTCGTACACACGACCGAGAAACACGACGGGCGAAAACACATCGTTTTGCTCGTCGAGTTCCTTGTTAGGCTGTCGAGGATCTCGGCGAGCCAAATTTCCCCATTCCCGTCGAGGAAAAAGATGACATGCTCTCTTTTTGGCTCGACGAGATCCTCGACAGTTTCCTCGTCGAAAAGCGTACACACGACCGGTTTCCTCGGCAAAAAAAAAAAAAACAGCAAGTTTCTTGCTGGTTTTTGCCGAGAAACTCACCAAGATGCAGCTTGCCACCAGATTCTGAGACCTCCAGCGCTATATAAGTTTCTCACTCACTCACTCCATGCTGCTGTATCACCAGAGCCGTCGCTAAAAGTCCGGGGTTGGCACTGATAATTCTGACTCCGCCGACATTTTTGCAAGAGCAGCTCTCGTGGAGGCCAAGGGTAACAAACAAGAGGCGGAGCCCGGGTGGCAATGAAAGTGGCTGCCAATAGAAATGGGGCTGCCGCCAACCCCCTACCCCCCGGCCTGGCCTACAACCCGGGCTCCAACTCTTGTTTCTTCTCCTCGGCCTCAATGAGAGCTTCTCTTTGCAAAAATGGCGGCGACCCCAGATCTCTAGCGGCGGCTCTGGTGATTCATCATTAAACACCGGGACAAAGACAATCTTTCCCAGGACACAGTAAGACTGGGATGTAGGTCTGAATACCGGGAAAATCAGTGCTGCTCGCAAGCATATCTTGATAGCCTACATCTAAAAAATTCTATGTCAGTCTGTATTTGAGCTTATATACCCACAGTCTGCTTTCTCCACTGCAGGTGGCACTCAACCACAATGGCATTGTGGATGGAGAGGAAGTCATGACTATAGTATAACAGATGTCCCACAATGCTACGGCCCTTTTCTTTCCCCAACCTCTTAACCTTACTATAGTAATTGACACCACACCAAGACTGGATTAAAACCTAGGACGTAGCAGCCTAATTTATTTAAACAAATATATGCAAATTAACATTAACATAAAACAACAGTTATTAACCTATCAGTCTACCTAGTGTTGATCTTTGCAGGGTCTTCCATAAACATCTATGAAACACCCACCAACTGCCACGACATCCGACATTACCCGAACCTTTTTAGAAAAAAAACACAACACAAAAACACCACCAACACAGACAACAAAAACAAAAAGGGGAGGGTGGGTGGTAACTTTCCCTCACACTGTGGTGACTCATGGGGAGGGGCCAGCCCTTTTATAACACTCCTCTCCCCTCCCACTCGGCACCTTCCACCCCACCCCCATCTACAGTTCTGCGTCCCTGTTAAGGGCCCTTTCACACGGGGCAGATCAGTAATGATCCGCCTCCGTGTGTCCGTCAAGCTCAGCGGGGATCCTCCGTAAAATCCCTGCTGAGCCGTCGGCTGACAGGGCGGTTCCCACACACTGTGCAGGGACCGCCCTGTCTTTCCTCCGCTCTCCGCTATGGGGGGATCGGATGAACACGGACTGTATGTCCGTGTTCACCCAATCCGATCCGCCAGGCGGAAGAAAAATAGGATTTTCTTCCGTCCAATTTTGCGGAGCTTTGCGGAGGCGGGTGATTACGGGTGCCAGCGGATAGTCATCCGCTGACACCCGCAATAACATAGGGACCAATGTATGTCCCGTTTTCATCCGCAACAGATGGATGAAAATGCGGACATACGGTTCGCACGTCTGAAAGGGGCCTTACTCTGTCATGCCAGCCCTGCGCCTATATATTTCATTTCTTGCTCCGGGCTTTTCTAGAGGAACATAGTTCACACACATAAGTGTGTTGTATGGACCTTTCTGGTTTGGGGTGTTGCTGACATAAATATTATTTTATTAATATTATTTTAATAATATTTATTTTATGTAACAGGAATCCCTAGAAAAGGCAATCATGGCTGGCTATCTCTAGCTCTTGTGGCTATTCTAATTATTATATTTGTGATCTTGGCTCTTCTCACTGGACTCCTGTTTGGTCACTGTAAGTATTATTATAATTATTTTTATTTTTTTAATATATATACATTTTTTGCTTTGATTTTTTTTGTGTTTTTAACATCCAACAGAATCATATTATTTTTCTCCATATAATATTATTATTATTATCTTTTTTTAATATAAATTTACTGTTTCGATTTTTTGTGTTTTTAACTTCCAACAAAATAACTTTTCTTCTTCATTTTCAGATGCCACCATGGTTGATGAACTCACGGTGCTAAAATATAATGGTAACTAAAAAAACACTTTATATTTATGACTTCAATTGTATTTATAGTGGGAATCATTCCTGATTGGATGATGGCAGACTATTCTAGCTCTCAGTCAATCAAAGAACTGCTGTACAGGGGAGGACAGACATTTTTGGCATGGGAGCAGAGGTTTATCTAGTGAAAATAGCGCCTATGGCAAGCACTGAAACTGCGCCCATGTCGAAACATTTTTAACCCATCTTTCAGATAACCTTAACAAAAAAAACAGCTAACAAAAATAGTGATATTTATCATCCCTTGTGATACCTTGGGTAGTGACATATCCTCTTTATGGAGAAATCTGGGGTTTATTAGACCCCTGATCCCTCCTCTGCCCTCCAAGGCCAGGTAAATGCAGAACCAATACTGGAAGTGATGAAATCTTCATCACTTAAGGCCTCAGTTTTCACAGAGGAGAGGGAGAAACTGATGTTTCTCCTTCTTCTTTGTGCGCTGCCAATCCGACCAGATGGAATGGGAGAGCCTGGGAGAACAGGGGAGGGTTGTGGCTGAACGCAGCAGGGATAGCGCTGCCATTGTCCATTAGCAAAGGTGCTGAAAAGGAGATCCTGCCTATGCTCGGGAGGAGGGAAGAAGAGACAATGGTAAGTGCCTTGCTGCCCAGACACTCAACAGCGCCCCCTTCATATGGTGCCCATGGCACTTACCATGGCTGCCATACCCTAGATACGCCACTGCATGGGAGGAAACAGTCAACTAGCCCTGTAAAGGTAGGGGCAAATTTCTGTGGTCTTAGAAAGTAGACTACAATAGTGCATTGGCTAATAGACATGGTGGAAGGTGAGTATTCCTAAAGGACATGTTTTATTGTGGCACAAATCCTCATCGTTCGTCAGCCTCCTTTGCAGCTCCTGACATTCATTCACATAACATCTCAAAGCTCCAAGCCATCACAGAAACTGTGATTTCAGGTCTGAACAGGGAGCAGGTAGCCAGTGGCGGCTGGTGCTCAAAATTTCTGGGGGGCTCAAACAACGAAAACAAAACAAAAAACAAAAAAACAATTGCAGCCTAACTGTGCCCATCAAATGCAGCTACTGTGCCCATCAAATGCAGCCACTGTGCCCATCAAATGCAGCCACTGTGCCCATCAATTGTCACCACTGTGCCATGCCATCAAACGCATCCACTGTGCCATGCCATCAAACGCAGCCACTGTGCCATCAATTGTCACCACTGTGCCATGCCATCAAACACAGCCACTGTGCCATGCCATCAAACGCAGCCACTGTGCCATCAATTGTCACCACTGTGCCATGCCATCAAACGCAGCCACTGTGCCATGCCATCAAACACAGTCACTGTGCCATGCCATCAAACGCAGTCACTGTGCCCATCAATTGTCGCCACTGGGCCAATTGTCGCCACTGGGCCAATTGCCGCCACTGTGCCCTTTAATTGTCGCCACTGTGCCAATTGATGCCACTGTGCCTTTTAATTGTCGCCGCTGTGCCCTTTAATTGTTGCCACTGTGCCAATTGATGCCACTGTGCCCTTTAATTGTTGCCACTGTGCCCTGTAAAATGCTGCCCCCCCTCCGCCCGGCACTTACCTTTCTAGGGTCGGCTATCCTCCTTCCACAGTCCCTCGATGTCTTCTCCCGCCCTCGATGACGCTTCAGCCAATCAGGTTACCGGTAACCAGAACCGGTGAACCTGATTGGCTGAGACGCCTGTCAGTCTTATCCAAGGAACGCACCCCCCGTGCGTCCCTTGGATAAGTATTTGGAAGCCGATTACAGCATGAGGGCTGTACTCGGAAAGCCTATAGGCTCTTCCACAGCCAACCAGCTGCCGTTATTCAGATGGCCGGCGCTCACCAGGGGGCCGGCCATCTGAATAGTCAGCTGCAATACATAGATTCATGCAATGCATGAATCTATGTATTGTATTCAGTGGTGGTGCGGGAGCGAGAGGGGGCGGTGCTCTGGCGCCCTCTATGGACGCACCATCACTGCAGGTAGCTATATAAGGGTCCTTTCACACTAGCGGACCGTTCGTCCGCTCATTACAAGTCCGTTAACGGACTTGTAATGAATCCCTATGGGATCGCGTCCGTTAGCGGATGGAGCATCCGCTAGCGTCCGCATCAGTTGGGATACGCTTTTCCGAACGGAAGAAACCCTATTTTTCTTCCGTTCGGCGGGACGGACCGGATGCAGACGGACAGACGGTCCGTCTGCATCCGGTCCCCCATAGGGGACAGCGGAGCAGAGACAGGGCGGTCCCTGCACTGTGTGCGGGGACCGCCCTATCCGCCGACAGCTCAGCGGGGATTCCCGCTGAGCTTTGGCGGACACACGGAGCGGACCCAGAAACGGTCCGCTCCGTGTGAAAGAGCCCTAAAGCTCAACACGTGTCACTGACTGTGGTTCCTGCTCTGATCCACGTCTGAATGGAGAAGTATCTCCACTTGGGGTCTTCAGCCCAACGTATTTTACAAATACTGGCTCTGGGTGCAAATAACTGTCATGAACAGGTGTGACCAGAACTGTGTGAACTGGTGCGCAGTCATGTTGGAACAGGAAGGGGCCATCTCCAAACTGTTCCCACAAAGTCGGAGCATGAAATTGGCCAAGATGTCTTGGTATGCTGACGCTTTCAGAGTTCCCTTCACTGGAACTAAGGGGCCAAGCCTAACCCCAGAAAAACAACCCCAAACCATAATCCCCCCTCCACCAAATGATTTGGACCAGTGCACAAAGCAAGGTCCATAAAGACGTGGATGAGCAAGTTTGGGGGTGGAGGAATTTCGGGATTATCCCTAACTTTCTGTCTTAGTGACAAAGGTCACTGGGTCCAATGGTGAATAAAGCTCTTCAGGGGAGACACAGACTACAATAAAAATTTGAAGGAGGTTCTAATCCTATTCAAATTTAAGAAAAATGTTTTGACTTTAGACATACTTTAAATGATGTGTGATCAATGTTGTTTGATATATATTTTTTTATATTCTTTTTCTGACAGTTTCAAATTCAAAAAGTGACACTTCTGACCTATGGAAGTCAGGTAAATAGAGAATCACATCCATTCCACTCATTGTATGGAACTGGATTTACACCTCTGAGCACATGTTATATTAAAGGTTACCATGCATGCACAGCCAAGCAAGGAACATGGGAACATGGGAACATGGGTAAATGTACACACCTGCTTTCATTGCACCGCATACAGATGTGAATTTACTTTGCACTATGGATGCTGAATTGCTCAAAAGGAGTGCAGGAATGTTTTTGCCATGTGTTGAGGCCAGGGGCGGACTGACAACTCATGGGGACCCTGGCAACAGAAGATTATGGGGCCCCTGTGCTTACAGATGGCCACCATGCCAGGAGGCAGTGCAGAGGCGGGTCAGCTAAAATCTCGGGATTTTCACATCAAAAGCATGTCGGTTTCGTACATATCATACTGTCCCTTGTTTTACTGAGCCTGGCAACCCGATGGGGCCCCCTAGTGGCATGGGGCCCTCGGGCGGAGTGACTCAATGGTCAGTCCGCCCCTGGTTGAGGCCTGTTAAGGGTCTATTCAAAGTGAATAGGTGCCCTATGGCAATGCACATCGTGTGTAACTGCAGTCTTAGTACATTATTTTGCTGTAGGTTCTGATACTTTACATTTTCTGGTGCTGTTTATAGGTAATTTTCTTTATCTTTCCATCTATTAAATCTTCTGCCCTTTTTGTTTTAACTTTGGATAGTAAAACATTTTCTTTCTGCCAGTAAATACCTTATACAGCCCACTTCCTCTTTCTTGTCTGATAAAAAGCCTAGGCTTACGACATCATGCACAGCTCTCTCTCTCTCACTCTTGTTAGAGTTTGTCAGGAAGGGAGGGAGGATGAGTCATAAGAGGGTCAATGAGAGCTGCAGAGTACAAAATCACAGTATATATGTAGCGCTACCCACTCAGGAGCCGCTGGTTTGTTGTTGGAATCGGCGTATTGAGTTACCTTAGTGTTGTCTAGGGGTGCAGTTGGAGAACAGAGTAGTGAGCGAATGTCCAGACAATGAATAAAGGTTTTCCAATGCTTTATTTCCAGGCCAACACAGCCAACATCAAATAGGAAGAAAAGGTTGATGAAGCAAAAAGGGAGAACTTGGCAGTATCAGGCCTGGATATGAACCAAGCAATCCTGCTTTCAGTAGTATCAAATTGCAGCTCGTCGCCACGCTAGCCAGAATGGGTGAAGTGCCCCCGGACAGACTCCTGTCACGAACCTGGCAGCCAAAGTGTCACTTTAGATTGCTGGGAGGAACAGGTCTCTCTCACAGACCCGGCTCTAGGGCCTATTAATTTGAGTGAGCCAAATGGACGAATTGAGCGAATCCTCCCAGTCGGTTTTAACATAGGTCACCGGATGACAGCAAAGCGTACCTGTCAGCATTCCGGTCACCAGATCCCCGATGGTTCGTTCAAACTCTGTTGGATAACCTGCCTCCGGGTTCTCCTCAAGCCGACCCCCCAATCGAACGGCATCCAGCCTTGGATCCTTTCAATAGAACTGGGGACCCAGTAAGTTACTGGGGCCCCTCTCAGGAACATGGAACTCCGTGTAGAATGTGACCCCGGCCTGGTAGGCCATCGCCGGGGGCCGGTGGATGCGCGCACCCTAACGGTGGATATCACATCTGGAACCCGCGAAAGACCAATAAAGATGGCGTCTGCCACAGATATACCCCTCCCCAGCATGCTCCGCAAGGGAAAACTCCTCTAATTGGTTGCTGGGAAAAAGTGGCTCTGCCAGAACCCCTCTAGCGCCACCTGTCGCCCAGGGGTGGAAACAACACCCCTGGAGCCCAGGATGACCTACAGAACATTTCTGGAATGATAGCAGCCCAAATTTGACAAATTGTGAATGGGAGCAAAAATAACTCTCCCATTCCCCACTAACTTTAGCGTAGTGCCCATACTGAAAGTAAGGGGGCGCTACATATAAAAAATATACAAAGTGCTTGGAGGGAAGCTTCAAAATGGCAAATATGTTCTTATTAAAAACTATGTGAGCAGCTGCAGTTCCTCCAGAACTTGGCACTTAAAGGTTTTTTAAACCAAAGTACAAATATCTGTCAGCCTATCAATTGTAGTTGCACTAGTTCTAATTTTTTAAGCTAATTATATTGTCAGTAATGAACTGAACTGATAAATCAAACAATGCTTTCTTTCTTCCATACTATTTTCTATAAACGACTAATTCCCCTACCTTCCATATAATGGAGATAAAAAGAGAAAAACGTAAATGTTGTTAAAATCCGAAAAAATGCTTAATGACAACCATGACTCCCTCCATAGATAGAGTGGAGTTAGTGTAGTCACCCAGGGACAGAAAGTGTGTTACTGTCAGGATTTACCAAATGAAAATAAAGGAAATAAAAAGCCTAAACAACTTAACTTAATACAGCCATCCATCACATGGACTGGTAAGCTGCAATATATAACATTTTTGTTTTTGGGCATGTACCCAGATAGCAAGCAATTGAGCTGCAAGTTTGAAAATGACTTGCTAAGCTATTGCTAGACTTGCCAGGCTTCACAAGTTTGTTACACAATTACATGACTCCAGATCATTGCAGACATTCTGCAAGTCTTCCGCAAGTTATGTTGTGTAATAGTCATCCCAACACAGGGGGCACTGTGGCTGAAATTTAATGCCGTAAACTTGCAGAATTCTTGTTGTTGACACACTATTGCAACTTTGCTCTTGCTAGAGACTTGCCACACAAATTTGCTACAAATTGGAAAAGTGTCAAATAGAACTTGGGCTTTGTGTACAACTTGCCAGTGAAAATGTGCAGCAAGTTAACAAGACATACAATTCAATACTGCCACACATTTGTGGCAAGTTATCCCTGCTATCTGGGTATGTATTAGACTTATGTAGCACTACCCCCAAAGGAGCTGCTGGTTTTGTACTCTGGCTATTAACCCCTGAAACTGGCTTGAACCCTCCCTTGGCACACCTGGTATAGGTAAGGATTGTGGAACCCACTGGTTGTTGGGGAAAACAATAATATCTCACCACAGTAAAACTTGCAAGTATATTGTTACCTTGTATTGGCCACTGGTCCCACAGGGTAATAGATAGACTGAACACGGGCTTACGCTTAACCAAGGAAAAACTTTACTTGATAGGAAATAAAGGTAAATGAACAAAATTAATTAGGTACAGTGGACTGCTTACAGAGCCCTGTAAGAGTCTATAATAATAAATATTAACAGATTTGATTTTTATAATTAACACAGACCTGTGTAAGCACACAGTAAAGGGATCCCTCCAGCAGGGTATATCCAGTACTGAAGCACCTCTTCACTAGGCCTCACCCAGCTCTCAACAACAGCAATACTGTGTAAATTAGAATAAACTGCATACTTTAAAGGGGTTGTAAAGGAAACATTTTTTTTTTCATAATAAGCATCCTTTACCTGCAGACATTCCTCTTTTCACTTCCTCATTGTTCATTTTTGCTCAGAAGTTGCTCTATTTCTTCTCTGTTCTGTTCTCTTCCTGCTTGTCTGATTGTTACTCACCACAGTGATGGGAGGCTTTACTGCAGTCAGTGTCGTGCTCGCCCCGTCCTGGGAACTACATCTGTGCGGCAGGACGCTCTCTACGTGTTAGAGACTTCAAGGAGGTGTGAATTACTGGGCGTGCCGCAATGCATACTGGGAAATGTAGTTCTTACATGAACGAGCGCCGCAAACCAGGAAGTGAATGAGAGAACAGAAACTAGAATGCCGGAGGTTATATAGATGAAGGAATTTAATAGGTATTTACTCGTTTTTTTAACAGAATCATTACACTATTCTGTCTGTCTACCTTGCAGACATTGGGCCGGATTCAGAAAGAAGATACGACGGCGCATATCCATAGAATCAGGTTACGCATAGATATGCCTAAGATCCGACAGGTGTAAGTGACTTTCACCGTCGGATCTTAGGCTGCAATTCCAGGCCGGCCGCTAGGTGGCGCTTCCATATCTTTTACGTGTCAAATATGCAAATGAGCATTTACGCCGATTCAGAAACGAACGACCGCCCGGCGCTTTTTTTTACGTCGTTTGCGTTCGGCTTTTTCCGGCTGAAAGTTACCCCTGCTATAGGAGGGGTAAGTGCGGCGTATCCTATGTTAAGTATAGCCGTCGTTCCCGCGCCAAGTTTTGAATTTATTACGTTGTTTGCGTAAGTCGTTCGCGAATATGGTCGGAATAAATTTACGTTAACGTCGAATCCAATGACGTCCTTGCGACGTCATTTGGAGCAATGCACACTGGGATATTTTACGGACGGCGCATGAGCCGTTCAACTAAAACGTCAAAAATGCGGGGTCAACATAAATTTTAATAAAACACGCCCCCTACATCCCCATTTGAATTACGCGGCCTTACGCCGCAACACATACGCTACGCCGCTCTAACTAAGGGCGCAAGTTCTTTGTGAATAAAGAACTTGCGCCCAAAGTTAGAGCGGCGTAACGTATCGGAGATACGTTATGCGGGCCGGACAGATACGCCAATGTATCTGAATCCGGCCCAATAATTTTAGTCAAATTTTTTTTTCCTTTACAACTCCTTTAATTATAAGAGTATATATATATATATATATAGGCCCGGATTCACATACATTGGCGCATATTTATGCCGGCGTAGCGTATCTAATATACGCTATGCCGACGTCGCGCAGAGAGGCAAGCACCGAATTCTCGAAGCACTTGCCTCCCAAACTGCGCTGGGTTCCCTCGGCGTAAGCCGTCGTAGGTGGAAGTGGGCGTGAGTCATGCTCATGAGGCGTGACCCCATGCTAATGACGGGCCAAGTGCCATAGAAGTACTTTAAACGAACGGCACATGCGCCGTCCCGTGGCCGCATCCAAGTGCGCATGCTCAGAATCACGTCGAAACAACTGCCTAAGATATGTCGAATCACTGCCTACGACGTGAACGTAACCTACGCCTAGCCATATTCACGTACTATGTAAACGACGTAAACAACGTAAAATACGACGGCTGTGTTCCCTGGTCCATGCCTTTGCATGAGTTGTGCCTCCTATATGGGGAATAACTTTACGCCGGACGTACGCCTTACGCAAACCGCGTATATTATGCGCCGGGCGCAACTACCTTTGTGAATCGACGTATCTCCCTCATTTGCATATGTGCATAAAAAATCAATGGGAGCGCCCCTTGCGGCCAGCGTAAATATGCGCCCATGATACGCCGGCGTAGGAAAGTTACGTTGGTCAGATGCAGCCTATTTTCAGGCGTATCTCAGATTGTGTGCACGCAGCACAGATATGACGGCGCATAGTTACACTTACGCGGCGTATCTCGAGATACGTCGGCGTAAGTGCTTTGTGAATCCGGGCCATAATGTCTAACTCCACCTAGCAGGCAGTCCTTGGACACGTGTCCTACTATAATGGCTTGATTGATCAGACCAAACCTTAATACGATCGTTCCTTAACAGTTAGTGGATTTCTTTTCTAGCATACGTTGGTGCACAATAAGCAATTTGTAATCCAAAGGAACCAAGTCAATTGGTAAAGAACATCTAAGTAATTAAAGCGTATTAGCAACTCACACGCCAATCTCCCTGCTGCACAGTCACTGCCGGATGCTACGTCCCCCTGTGCGTGGCGGGTTGGCCTTCAAGTAACAGCGGTGAGTCCACCCGATCCATCTTCCTGCAACACAGTCAATATTGTTGGGCAGGTGCCCGTCTCACCCAATGAGGCCTCGCCTCTCTGGAATGCTCTGTCTATGAAATCTCGACTCTCTGCCCTTCCGCCACAGACAGTTCCTGGTCTTCCGCACGGCCGTCACAAACTGCCGATCAACAGGTCACTGGTTGCTTCTGAGGCCTAAGCTTCTGGAGACAGGCCTCAACACAGGCTTCCTATTTGCTCGAAGAGGCGGTCCCAAGAGAGCAGGCCGAAGACGTCCTCTTCCTTAAATTCCCTCCCCCAGCAGGCTTTGCGGGGGTGCAAAGCACTTTGGGTGGCACAGTTGCACTCTGGGCATTGTAGTCTGTTAATTACCCAGGGCAATGGAGTCTTTATCTCCTCGTACTTCAATTCCCATAACCCGTTGCTGTACCAATGTAAACCAAACAGGAGGTGACTATACAACAATTGGCCACCGGAGGGAGCTGAGTTCCTTCTTAATCTACAATGGTAGTTTTTTAACCACATTCAAAGTGGCACCTTGCTACACTTGTCCTCAGTCCACCCTCCTACCCTATCCTAAGCACCATCCAGTATCTCCTTTGACCTATTCTGCAGCCCCCTTTGCTGACACCACTGTGTAAAAATTCCTGCCTCCCTACAAAGCAATATATTATCCCTGGCTGTGGGTTTCTTTTTCTGCCTCTAAACGACCCTGCCTCCAAACTCCTGTAAATGCCTATATGTGCATGGACACATAGGGGTTCATTTACTAAAACTGGACTGTTTTTAATTGCAAACCACAAGTGAACAAGTTGAAGTTAGAAGATGATTGGCTACCATGTACAGCTGCACCAGATTCTGAGTGCACCAGTTTTAGTAAATCAATCCCATAGACTAACATGCAGAAGCGTTTAGAGACAGGAAAACAAATCCAAACGCACCTAGGAGCAGCATAAAAAACGCCCCGTGTGTATGAGGTCTTAACGGTGTGGTTGTTTTCATTTCCTATTTAATTTTATTTTTTGTGAATGAATAACAAAGGGAACAATGTAGCTCTTGCTCATATAGTGGGAGGGCTAGATATCTGGGGGTCCTATTTTAGGGGCTTCTATATGATATGTCTCCCGCAGATACCCACAACTATGGGTCAGGAAGGTGGCGATGAGGCCCTTGTTTCCTTTAACCTTTAACAAGGGGAGATGCCTTGCAGGGAGCAAGCTTTGTGTCTTTCCCCTGCAAGCTCCCCTCCCAATACTGAGGGCACGTGGTTTGGTGTGGTTCAGGAGGAGGAGGTATGCTGGTTGCTCCCCCTTTTCCTGCCAGACTGTATGCCTGGTTAAGGGTCTAGTATGGACTTTGGGGGGATCCTGTGTGCCCCCCATCCTGAATGGGGTGAGATGCCCGCAAAATCCATACTACCCTTGATAAGGGTCTAGTATCGATTTCGGGGGGTTCCTGTGTGGAACTGAAATTGGATGAGCTCCATGTAAAATCCATACCATCCTTGATAAGGGTCTGGTGTCGGTTTTGAGGGGGATTCCAGATAAAAAATAAAACAAAAAAATCAATACCACACCCTTATACTGGCATGCAGCCTGGCTGACCAGGAAAGGGAGGGATAGCGAGCACGCATCCTCCTTTTGAACAACAACAAGCTAGCTGTCCCCTTAGTATTGAGATGGTACCCTGCAGGATAGGGTGCAAAGCCTCCTCCACAAGACCCTTGTCCCCATGTTGATGGGAAGAAGAGACTTATCCTGTTATCCTGACATCCCTGGTTCTGTGGATGTGTGGGTCTATGGGGGTATATTGGAGTCAGAGAATACCTAGCCTGGTATTGTTTAGGAGGGGGTGCATGTTCACTGCCCCCTTTTTCTAGCCAGCCAGGCTGCACGCCTGGATAAGGGTTTAATATGAATTTTATAGGGGCCCTATGCCATTTTCTTTTCGCCTGTGGTCCTTTTTTAAATCCATACCAGTTCTTCAAGGGGCTAATGTCATTCTTTTTTCCTAAAGTGTGAGTACACCTTTTTATAAAATGTATTTATTAAACAAAGGCATGGGTTCTCCCTCAATATCCAAGGATTATAAAGAGAACCCTGTGCTGTTTTTCTTACAAACAGAACAATGCCGACTGGAAACTATCATTTAGCTGCAAATAAAAACAAAGAACATATATGGTAGAGCGTAGTCCCTCTCCAAATATAGAGATTTTAATTGTGAGGTGTTAATTGTAGTAATAGGGTGAACACACCAAACAACGAGGTTTGTAATTTTACAAAAGAGTTTAATATATATAAATAGTTCATAAAAACATGTAATGCATGAAAATTTACCACAGTAGTTACAAAACAGCGATAAAGTATTATGTGCAGAATGCCAACTAGTTTTGTACTCTTGTGCTTCGTCAGGGCCTTGCAACTTTAGCCTTTTGGGATATAGTGGTCTGTGTATGACAAAGATATGCCATTAGTACACATACAATAAATACATACATTTTAATATCGAAAAAATAATACAATGTAAAGAGCCGTGGTAGTTGTGTGCTCACCAATTCTGTATCATTTAGCTGCAATACTTTTTTCCTAAATGTAATTTTTGCAGGCGTAAAGGTGTGCAAATTCATGCGCAGTTTTAAGACATCCCCCAAGCAGGTTATTTAAAGAAATTGTGTAGTTATAATGTTGCCCTTTGAGCTGAATTAACTGTAATTTTTTTTGCTTTTCTCTTTTACAAAAAAGCTGGAAATCTAAAGTCTGCATCTCAAATTGCAAAATGTTAGTCGAGATAGCTTATGGGTGGGACCGTCCTTTGTCCAGAAACATGTGCACACCACAAAAGTGCTTTTAAAAAACAAATTTCCTTCCTCAATATCTGCTTCCTTAGTTTTTAGCTTGTTTTTCATATATCCTGCTCATTCAGCATGTCATCAGGACATGCGCACTGAAGCAATGGCACGTGCCGTTGCCCCAGCTAGTGTGCCGTTACCGGCGGCTCCCGCACACAAATGTGCCAGAAAGTGATGTCATTGTGGCTCGGACCAATCACAGCACCGGAGCCCGTGATACTGGGAAGTAACTCCGGGAGTGATGTCGCCGGAATGGTGTACGAGGACCGCTGCAGGGGCTTTGATCTAAGGTAAGTAATTCATAATGGGCTAGCATGCTATGCATACTAGGCCATTATGCCTTCGTTTTGCAGGTTTTTTTTTTTTTTTTTAGTGGGTTTACATCCACTTTAAGATAAAAAGCCTTCTGTGTGCAGCAGATGCCCTAGCCCCCCTAATACTTACCTGAGCCCCATCTCTGTCCAACGATGTCCATGAGTGTCTTGGCCATCCTAGACTCTCCCTCCTGAGAAACAGCAGCGGCACAATTGGCTCCTGCTGCTGTCAAAGTCAATCAGCCAATCAGGAGAGAGAGGGGGTGGGGCAAGGCAAGTATTGTGCCACTCAAAATGTCTTCCACTCAATATACAGTTTGCAAACCAAAAAAAAATGTAAAACATTTAAATGCATACAACTGCGCTACATAGAAGATATCACCACATGGAGTATTATTTCCAGTTACCCCATTTGCATCTATTTTTCTTTTACAGAACTTCTATAAGACATGAACATGTATTACATGGTAGTGTGATTAAAAAATAACTAGTTATTTTATCTCCCTGTTTTTCTCTTCGCTAGTTGACAACATAATGGGTGACATGTCAAAGATAAAGACACAAGGTAAAAGTCCTTTATATATACTGTAATAATTCTCAACATATACAAGAGAGTCTAGGGTAGACTATAGAACTACCAGAAGTGTGGGGAATGTGCTTTTATACCAGCTCTAACTGCGTATGAGGCCTTTACTAAATATCTCCCAGAAGAAACCAGTCAACAGGATTAGATGTTTATTGTGAAACATGTTTCTACTCTCTCTGAGTGGCTTCTTCAGTTTAAAAGTCCTACTATTATTTGAAATGAAGAAGGCATTTGGATGAAATATTTTCAACATTATACATTACAGTATGCTCAGCTGATTTTGGTTTACTACTGTTGGTATTTAAAAAAAAAAAAAAATGTTGAAGGTTAAGTTTTTTTCAATAATAAATAAAGCGTAATCAAAGTGAACCTTATTCAGAAAGTTGATAACTGAAAGTAAATAGGTTTACCGTATTTGCCGGCGTATAAGACGACCCTTTGTACCTAAAAATTTGGCTCAAAAATCGGGGATCGTCTTATACGCCAGATGCAGACTGCGGGCGTCCATTTTTTAAAAGCCGCTCCTCCTCCTCATGCTGTTCCGTGATAGGCTCAGTGATCCACCTATAACAGACGTTGTCTCGTTCTCAGCCTCGGACAAAAGGACGTCTGTGATAGGCGGAAAACTGAACACAGGCTCTGCTGGGAAACTGAGTGTTCCGCCTATCACAAAACAGCACGAGAAAGAGGCGCGGCTTTTAAAAAATGGACGCGCGCAGTCTGACTCACGCCAGGCAAGTAATGAAGATCGGCGATGTGAGGTGAGGCAATGGCACATTTTTGGACGTCTTTTAGAGCTGACGGCTCTAATCAGGTGCTTCCAAAAAACACCCCGACCGCTGTAATTCAGGTGGCCGGTGCCCGAAAAGGGTCCTGACACCTGAATAGGGGGTGTCAGCAGCGACCATAGATAGATTCATGCAATGCATGAATCTATCTATGGGGATTAGAGCGGTGCAGGCGAGGGGGGGGGGGGGGGGGGGGGAGGCCAGCGCTCCTGCACGCTTTATGGACGCACCGCCGCTGGTTGGCTCCAAATGTTATCCTTTTTTTGAAAATCAAACTTTGTTTCACTATGACTAATCCATACCGGTTTTAAACTTTTAACACATAATTTCCTCAGTACATTTGGTTTCAGTGGACCAAATGGTGGTATCAGTAAGGTTGGTGGACAGCGGCTTTCACTTCTGAACCCTGGGTCCATCTGACCTTTGGATGCACAAGCATAATCTATCATAGCTCAGGTTTGGGTGCACATTGCATTCTTCTGCTTGGTTGCCAGAGGACTTTGTCCCAGCACCGGCCTGCATGCTTCTTTCTAACTCCTAAATCTCAGCCCATCTCCTTAACATGTACTCCTACTTTCAAGGCTATTGTGGAGGCAACAATGCTACAGTTTTGAAATTTTCATTATCAAAATAAAAAATAAATTAATATGATATCAAGGACACAAATTCTGGCATGAGCTTAGCACATTTCAGATTTTTAGTGCCCAAACTACTGCACCGAAAGAAAAAGATTAAAAAAAATGCCCTTGTAAATCAGAATGTAATGGTATAAAACATACACTGCATTTCCAGACAATTTTTATTGGCTTGTTAATATTTCTCTTTGGATTTATCGTGTTATCCTTTCTTCACCAGTGGACATAACAGGGGGAAGCTGTAGCAGTTGCCCCCCAGGATGGAAGTTAATTCGTAACTATTGCTACTATTTCAAGTCTACTTCTGAAACATGGGAGAAGAGCAGAGAGAAATGTGCAACCCTTAATGGTGTCCTCCTGATCATGAAGGACATAAATGAAATGGTAAATCTCTGACTTGCCTCTGGATGTAATGTGTTTGAGTACGTAGTGAAGAGAATCAAAGTTTACTAACCAACAGAGTATTTATAGCTCTCATTTTTCCTGGTTGCTTAGTAAATGAACCTATCACAAATTTAAGCAATTCATGCTGAGCATATGATAAAACCTTCCATGAAAACTGGATGTAAAGTCAAGCTATAGATTTAGCAATACTGACAGGGCCGTCTTAATAGCATCATGGGCCCCTGGGCAAAGTAATGCTCTGGGGCCCCTACAATGGAGACAGTGCAGGTAAACAGACATCAAGTAGGTAGGACGCAGACAAGCGGAGCTTTCACCTTTGGGTGGAGCTCCGCATTAACTACATGAACAATCATTCTGTACAGCAAAGAAACATTGGGAAAATACTACATACATAAAATAACAAAGCTGTCCTGTGCATATAAAATATCTGCTAGATTGATGCCCCCCCCCCCCAGCACTCAGACCCCTCTACACCCCAGATATCCCCCCAGCACTCAGACCCCTCTACACCCCAGATATCCCCCCAGCACTCAGACCCCTCTACACCCCAGATATCCCCCCCAGCACTATGGCCCCTCTACACCCAAGATATCCCCCCAGCACTCTGACCCCTCTACACCCCAGATATCCCCCCAGCACTCTGACCACTCTACACCCCAGATATCCCCCCAGCACTCAGACCCCTCTACACCCCAGATATCCCCCCCAGCACTATGGCCCCTCTACACCCAAGATATCCCCCAGCACTCTGACCCATCTACACCCCAGATATCCCCCCAGCACTCTGACCACTCTACACCCCAGATATCCCCCCAGCACTCTGACCACTCTACACCCCAGATATCCCCCCATCACTCTGGCCCCTCTACACCCCAGATATCCCCCTAGCACTCTGACCCCTCTACACCCCAGATATCCCCCAGCACTCTGACCCCTCTATATCCCACATATCCCCCCAGAACTCTGACTCCTCTACACCCCAGATAACTCCCCAGCACTCTGACCCCTCTACATCCCAGATATCCCCCAGCACTCTGACCCCTCTATATCCCACATATCCCCCCAGAACTCTGACTCCTCTACACCCCAGATAACTTCCCAGCACTCTGACCCCTCTACATCCCAGATATCCCCCAGCACTCGGACCCCTCTACACCCTAGCTATTACCCCCAGCACTGTAACTACCTCTCTACATCCCTGATACCTCTAGCACTATAGCCTCCCAAGCTACTCCAACAGGGGCGTTGCTAGGTGGCAAAAAGACCAGGGGCTTCAGCCCGAAGCCAAGCCGCCACCTGGGGGGGGGGGGGTTGTAGCGCGGTCGGTGGAGTGGCGCGGCGCAGGGTGACCTACCTGACACATACCCTGACCTAAGTGAGTGTGTGTGTCAGTACACACTGACATAACCTGCATACACTAACACGACCAGACGCCACTGACCACACTCCACTGACCACACTCCACTGACCACACTCCACTGACCACTGAGACCAGACTACACTGACCACTGAGATCAGACTACACTGACCACACTACACTGACCACTGAGACCAGACTCCACTGACCACACTGACCACTGAGACCAGACTCCACTGACCAGACTACACTGACCACTGAGACCAGACTACACTGACCAGACTCCACTGACCACACTACACTGACCACTGAGACCACACTACACTGACCACTGAGACCACACTCCACTGACCAGACTCCACTGACCACTGAGACCAGACTACACTGACCAGACTCCACTGACCACACTACACTGACCACACTACACTGACCACACTACACTGACCACTGAGACCACACTACACTGACCACTGAGACCACACTACACTGACCACTGAGACCACACTACACTGACCAGACTCCACTGACCACTGAGACCAGACTACACTGACTAGACTCCACTGACCAGACTACACTGACCACTGAGACCATACTACACTGACCACTGAGACCATACTACACTGACCACACTCCACTGACCACTGACCAGACTCCACTGACCACTGAGACCAGACTACACTGACTAGACTCCACTGACCACTGAGACCAGACTACACTGGTCTCAGTGGTCAGTGTAGTCTGGTCTCTGTGGTCTCAGTGGAGTCTGTGGTCTCAGTGGAGTCTGTGGTCTCAGTGGTCAGTGTAGTCTGGTCAGACTACACTGACCACACTACACTGACCAGACTCCACTGACCACTGAGACCAGACTCCACTGACCACACTACACTGACCAGACTACACTGACCACTGAGACCAGACTACACTGACCACTGAGACCAGACTACACTGACCACTGAGACCAGACTACACTGACCATTGAGACCAGACTACACTGACCACTGAGACCAGACTACACTGGTCTCAGTGGTCAGTGGAGTCTGTGGTCTCAGTGGTCAGTGGAGTCTGTGGTCTCAGTGGTCTCAGTGGTCAGTGGAGTCTGTGGTCTCAGTGGTCAGTGTAGTCTGGTCAGACTACACTGACCAGACTCCACTGACCACACTACACTGACCACTGAGACCAGACTACACTGACCACACTACACTGACCACACTACACTGACCACTGAGACCATACTACACTGACCACTGAGACCAGACTACACTGACCACTGAGACCAGACTACACTGACCACTGAGACCAGACTACACTGGTCTCAGTGGTCAGTGGAGTCTGTGGTCTCAGTGGTCAGTGGAGTCTGTGGTCTTAGTGGTCAGTGGAGTCTGTGGTCTCAGTGGTCAGTGGAGTCTGGTCAGACTACACTGACCAGACTCCACTGACCACACTACACTGACCAGACTCCACTGAGACCAGACTCCACTGACCACACTACACTGACCACTGACACCAGACTACACTGACCACACTACACTGACCACTGAGACCACACTCCACTGACCACACTCCACTGAGACCAGACTACACTGACCACTGAGACCAGACTACACTGACCACTGAGACCAGACTACACTGACCACTGAGACCAGACTACACTGACCACTGAGACCAGACTACACTGACCACTGAGACCAGACTCCACTGACCACACTCCACTGACCATACTACACTGACCACTGACCAGACTACACTGACCACTGACCAGACTACACTGACCACTGAGACCATACTACACTGACCACTGAGACCATACTACACTGACCACTGAGACCAGACTACACTGACCACTGAGACCAGACTACACTGACCACTGAGACCAGACTACACTGACCACTGAGACCAGACTCCACTGACCACTGAGACCAGACTACACTGACCAGACTACACTGGTCTCAGTGGTCAGTGTAGTCTGGTCAGTGGAGTCTGGTCTCAGTGGTCAGTGGAGTCTGTGGTCTCAGTGGATTCTGTGGTCTGGTCAGACTACACTGACCAGACTCCACTGACCACTGACCAGACTCCACTGACCAGACTACACTGACCACTGAGACCAGACTACACTGACCACTGAGACCAAACTACACTGACCACTGAGACCAGACTACACTGACCACTGAGACCAGACTACACTGACCACTGAGACCAGACTACACTGACCAATGAGACCAGACTACACTGACCACTGAGACCAGACTACACTGACCACTGACCTGACTCCACTGACCTCTGACCTCACTACACTGACCTATGACCTCACTACACTGACCTCTGACCTCACTACACTGACCTACATACACAATCACTGGGTGACCTACCTCGTGGTACAGATGCAGCCAGGACTCGAGGAGGTTCGGGAGCCGATCAGCGAGACCAGACTACACTGACCACTGAGACCAGACTACACTGACCACTGAGACCAGACTACACTGACCACTGAGACCAGACTACACTGACCACTGAGACCAGAATACACTGACCACTGAGACCAGACTACACTGACCACTGAGACCAGACTACACTGACCACTGACCAGACTCCACTGACCGGTGACCTGTCTACACTGACCTCTGACCTCACTACACTGACCTATGACCTCACTACACTGACCTCTGACCTCACTACACTGACCTACATACACAATCACGGGGTGACCTACCTCGTGGTACAGATGCAGCCAGGACTCGAGGAGGTTCGGGAGCCGATCAGCGATGTGGGGTGCAGGCAGCGCTGTCAGGAGCCGAGGAGGAGAGCCGCATCATGGCGCGCCGGGCGGCATTGTAATTGCCGCCTTCTCAGCTTGCAGGCAGCGCCTATGGGTCCGGCCATGCGTGACGTGACGCGTCATCACGTCCCGGCTGCGGATTTGTCCACTGTGATGTCCATCATAACAGCACAGCGCGCCTATGATGGACATCTCACACTGGCCAATCCTGGGATCGCGGGCGGGACCGTGATGCGTCCGTCGCACTCGCACAGCAAGTCTGTTGACAAGCAGCACTGTCTGCACTTGACAATGTTGAAAGTTTTCCCTGGCCCGACGATTCAGGGCTAATAATGTTATATTAAACGGCCGAGACTCGGGGCTTTTCGGGGTACCATTCGGGGCTTCAGCCCACCAAGCCCCGCCCTAACAACGCCCCTGTACTCCAAGCATTGCTACCCCCTAGACACCCCAGATCCTCCCTCATCATTGTTTTCCCCCATACACCCTTGATATCCCCCCAGCACCATTTGGTAGTACTCCCTTTTAAAGTGGTGATACTGTGCATGTAAACTTTTGGCAATGTGCCCACCTCCAGCACTGCACTCACCTATACCAATCAAGCAGGCATAAGGAGGTGCGGAGGAGGGAGCATGCCTCCGGCATTTCAAGCCTTTCGGTGCAAACAGTGCTGGATGGCTGGGCTCACCATGACACCATCCACAATGCTACCTCCACAGATGGGCTCTCAGTGCTGCCAACTCAGCAGCTCCCACTCCAGCTCCTACCCCGCAGCCATTCAAGCAGCATGGGGCGGGGTCAGCGCATCACTGATGCTCTGGCCCTGCCCCTCCCTGCTGGCTGTGAAATAATAGGTATCGTTCTGCACAGCATGGTGCACCACTACCAGCAAGCCTCCCCTGTGTATCCATCACTCTCAGTGCCATCATGGGGTCCCCAATTTCGGGGCAGCGTGGACTTAAGGACCAGCTGCTTTGGGGAAAGTGCAGGGGCCCCCCATGCAGCTGGGGGCCCTTGGCAGAGCCCAGGTGTGCCCTCTCATTAAGACAGCCCTGAATACTGACTGAACTAACACTACATAAAACAACAAAAGTTTTTAAAAAGTTTAAAGCAAACAAAAGGTGTTAATTTTAAGCACCCCTGCTAGTTTTATATGGTTTGTTTGTTTCCGAACTCTATAACTGACAATTTTGCTAGACAGCTTGGCCTGTTGGGACTTGAGATGAGTGTGCTGGACAGATGAATGTAAACACACTTCTGTGTAAAAAAAAAAAAAAAAATGATACCAAATAATACTAAATTATATAATGACCCATATAGTGCATAATCCATATACAGTAGTGCAGCTTTAAAGAGAAAGTCCATTAATAATAACATCATTCAAGTGCTGCTTGCAGCTATCATTTATCTTGTGCAATACTGTATAAAAAAGTGTGCAAATTGTGCAAACCAAATTCTATTGATTACCGATGAGAATTTTGGTAATCCAACTCGCCAAAGCCCACTCCAGTGATATATTAATTTTGGACAGACTGACTCTTGTTGCACAAAAAGGGCATTTAAAATTATTTAAACAAGAGATACTTACAACAAAGGCCATATTCAAGCAGAAGTGTAAAGCCCTATACACATGATTGGTCCATCCGATGAAAACGGTCTGATGGACCGTTTTCATCGGTTAACCGATGAAGCTGCCTGATGGTTAGTCGTGCCTACACACCATCAGTTAAAAAAACGATTGTGTCAGAACGCGGTGACGTAAAACACAACGACGTGCTGAAAAAAACGAAGTTCAATGCTTCCAGGCATGCGTCGACTTGATTCTGAGCATGCGTGGATTTTTAACCGATGGACGTGCCTACAAACGATCATTTTTTTTCTATCGGTTAGGTATCCATCGGTTATATTTAAAACAAGATTTCTTTTTTTTTAACCTATGGATAAATAACCGATGGGGCCCACACACAATCGGTTTGGAACGATGAAAACGGTCCATCAGACCGTTCTCATCGGTTTAACCGATCGTGTGTACGCGGCCTAAGGGTCATAAACAATATACTGTAGGTATTGGACAGTTCGACCTTCCTTGTTCACACTGTTAATATAATACCCATAGATTATAATTTTCCAGTGATATATTTCTGGTAACTTTTTTTTTATGCAACAGAATGCTTTGCTGCCAACCATAGGAAAAGGTAGATACTGGCTAGGACTGAAGCGGAGCAGTGAGGACACTGATATATGGGTGTGGGCTGATGAAACCCCTCTGACATTCAGGTAAGTTTACTGAAATAGGTGGAATATGTTGTGAACATTACAAAATAGCTTGACACCTTCCGTTATTGTACTATAGGGCAGGCGGAAGCACTGTTGTTCTGGGAGGACGTTATAAGAAATCCTCCCAGAGGAAGCCGAAAAAAGAATGAATCTTTCATTTGTACATGCTAAACTAGAAGCGCTAGACAAAAATGGATTGGAAAAATTCGATAGCATATGGAAACCCTGGGCCATATACTATATAGTACGTCAGACTCTTTTGACTCAAGAGTTCTCATGTCATGGTATTGATACCCTTTCATGGATAATAGTGAAATAAAATAAATGAAGTCCACCTTCGGAACACCACTACCCTCTCCCTTCCCTCCATTAGTTCCCATTCCCATTTATTAGTAACTTTTTTATTTATGTTTATTTATATCTGTATAATACTTCAACTCCTACAACAGTACAATTATTATTGCATTTATCTGTATTTCAATGCTGTATCTCATTCTAAGTTGTTGTCATCTGACATACTGTAACTGTTGTAATCTATTACTTTAAAATAAAAACATTATAAGAAAAGAAGAAGTCCTCCCAGAACGAGCCTTTGCCATGGCTGAAGAAAGTCGCGATCTGTCACCAGCTGTGTCCAACGGACACAGTCAATGCACTGACCAGCTGTCGGTGCCATGTGATAGCTGTGACCAATCATGTATGGCTTCCTTTCATGGCATCCATTGTATACAATTGAAGAAACAAGGGGGGGGGGGGGGTTTTGAGGTGCCTCTCTAAGTGTAGTATTAAAACATTAACATTTATTGCACAAGATTAAAAACACTTACAAGCAGAGCCGCCATCAGGGGGGTACAGGCAGTACACCTGTAAGGGGCCAAGATGGCAACCCTCTTTTTTTTTTGTAAGGGGCCCGGAGGTCCTCAGAGCCCCGGATGGCAACCCCCCTTTTTTTAAAAAAAATTATATATATTTTCTTGTTTTTTTTGGTTTTTATTAAATGGCCCGGAGGTCCACAGGGCCCCGGATGTCAACCCCCTCTTTTTTTATAATTTTTTTTATATATATTTTTGTATTTCTTTTATTTTTATTAAAGGGCCCAGAGGTCCCCAGGGCCCTGGATGTCAACCCCCCCCCCCTTTTTGAATTTTTATTATTAAAAAAAAATGTTTAATTTCTTTTATATATATATATATATATATATATATATATATATATATATATTTATAAAAAAATTGTTTTTATTAAAGGGCCCAGAGGTCCCCAGGGCCCTGGATGGCAACCCCCCTGTTTTTTTATAAAAAACAATTTATATATATATATATATATATATATATATATATATTTTTCCCTTTTTATTAAAGGGCCCAGAGGTCCCCAGGGACACGGAGGTCCCCAGGGCCCCGGATGGCAACCCCCCTTTTTTTTTTATAAAAAAAATTCAATTCTCTCAATTAACGGCGGCACCCCCCTGCTTCTCAATTCGCGGCAGCCCCCCGCTTCTCAATTTGAGGCGGCAGCACCCCCCGGTTCTCTTCTCCAGGGGGCCCATGCCTGAAGCTGTGTAAGGGGCCCCATAATTCCTGATGGTGGCCCTGCTTACAAGATATAAGTTGGAGTCATTCTCATCATAAGTATGTAGTCCTGGCAGTTCTACTGCGTCCCACAGGCTCCTCGCACGATCCGGGTAGCTGGGAAAGGTTCTGGTGTGATTTTGTGCTGTACATTCAGGAAAACCAGGAAGTAGTCAGCTCCATGCTGTCCAGCTTGAACTGGAAGAGAAAATTATGTCACCAGCAGGGGGCGAGAGGAAGAGGTCAGGCTGCCTCTTTTTAAATCACCCCCTTACTGTGGTTCAACTTTGTTTTTACCTAAAGACTGACTAATCAAATGTACAGTACAAACTAAGAGAATTGCCTCCTGGAGCACCAGATACCTAATTTACCTTCAACTGTATACAATTATGTTGCTAGCTCTGATTGGTCACAGTGATCACATGGTACAGACAGGGCCAATCACAGACCATCTGTACCATGTGATTAGCTTTGGCCAATCATAGCTAATCACAACAAAAGACACTGAATGAACCAGTGTCATTCAGCAAAAATGGCAAGGTGCACTTAATAAAGTGGCTGGCGAGTGTATATGCAAGGGCTTCACTATTTTTTTTATTAAGAACAGGGACAGCCTTAGTGAACTCCTGTGCAATTTTTATCTGCTGGTCAAAGTGGGCCTATTACCGTTCGATAGAAAAACATGTTTCACCGCTAAAGCTACCTGATAGTTTTTTTTTTTCGTTATAAGCTCTTTAGCCCAGGTTCACACTGGGCTGCGGGAGTGAAGCCGTGCGAGTTCAGCTGAACTCGCACGATTTCACTCCCGCTGACAGTCCCGATTTCTGCCGCGATTTCAGAGACATCTGTGCAGGTTTCTACACAGATGTCAATGTAAATTGTGGGCCGAAATCGCAAAAAGTAGTACAGGAACTACTTTTTGAAATCGGTGCAGCACCGCATATGCAGCGTCGCACCGATTAGGACAGTGCCATTGCCGGCAAATGCCGCCGATTTGAGATGCGATTTGACATCCCAAATCGCATCTCAAATCGTACCAGTGTGAACCAGGCCTTAATGCTTCCTTGACCGGGCACTAAAAAAATTCAATTTTTAAGGCTAACCTAATCTGATCATTGCCCATGCCACTTATCCAAACAGCAAATTAATTTAAAAAACCTTCTCACCTAGCTACTAAAAAAAAAAAAAAAAGACAATTCAATTCTGAAACAGAAGAATCACATTTTGGGAAGGCAACCTATCCTCAACAACTTATTTTAAAAAGTATTTCTATAGAAATGTACAGTCTTTAAAACTGTGTAGCTCCCTTAAAGTGACTCCATTGCAAAACAATTTTACAAAACAAAAGTTATCCATGTAAAAAAAAAAAAAATACTTACCTCTCCTGCCTGCCCTGCCAAGCACCACTTCAGTGAAGAGAAATTACCCCCTGTAGCCTCTGCAGACCTTGACACTTCTGGAGTGTTTATTTCCTGTGCCCCCTGCTGTACTTCGTGGTTCCTCTTGACAACCCCTACTTATATATATATGGCACCCTTACTCTGGAGGAGCCTAACCCCTGTATGGGACCGAAGATTAGCGGTGAGTCTGCTGTTTAATTATCAATACCAGGATCTTGGACTGTTTATTTACTTTGGCTGAAGTAAGCTGTTGTTTGGTTTAGTCGTGATTAAAATAAATTAAAGTGGATGTAAACCCTCCATACACCCAGTGAAGTGAACAGCCTCAGATGATACACAGAGATTAACCAAATCTCCCTACCTAGGTTTTATATGTATATCTACTGTCTTCACATTTATATACTGTTTAGAAAGTTCAGATCGTGTTAGGAGATTTTCTCTTCCTGTTAACACAGAGTGTGATGTCTGGGCATACAGCCAAGATAGCTAAAATTGCTGATTGGAGGAAAGGCACACACCCCCTCTCATCATAGGCAGAGACTCTCAGAGCTGTTTTGTAATAGGAGCTGCTCTCTGCTACTCTATTTTAGCAACCTCCTTTGACAAAATATTCTGACTGCTTTTTGTCTAAAAAGTCAAAATATGTCAGGAGTTCTCAGGCTCATAACAGAGGGATGGTTCACAAGAGACCTATAAGACTTAGCTCATTGAAAATAGCTCAAATATCATGAATCAGGTTTACATCCACTTTAACTGTTTGCTTTAAATAAACTGGCTGCTAGCAACATACACATACACACACACACACACACACACACAATGAGGGGAAAAGTATTTGATCCCCTGCTAATTTTGTATGTTTGCCCACTGACAAAGAAATGATCAGTCTATGAATTTTAATGGTAGGTTTATTTTAACAGTGAGAGACAGAATAACAACAAAACCCCCCCAGAAAAACAAATTTCAAAGAAGTTATAAATTGATTTGCATTTTAATCAGTAAAGTAAGTAATTGACCCCTTCGCAAAACATGGCTTAGTACTTGGTGGCAAAACCCTTGTTGGCAAGTCAAATGCAGGTCAAAAGGAGGTCAACTGCAGATCAAACGCACCAATGATTTCAGAGGTGCCTCAAACTTTTGTAAAATGGATGCGGTTGAAACAAGTCTGAAGGATGGCGATACAAGTCTCTTTTCTTGAGCAAATGACTGTGCATTAGGTTTTCTCCTAGGCACTACAGACACCCTCATTAATGGTTG
Source organism: Rana temporaria (assembly GCF_905171775.1). Lineage (NCBI taxonomy): Eukaryota > Metazoa > Chordata > Amphibia > Anura > Ranidae > Rana > Rana temporaria. The sequence goes on along the minus strand of NC_053491.1, from coordinate 428,666,288 downwards.
TGATATTCATAAATAATTACATTTTTTTATATTTTTATGTTTTTAATCTTTCTCCAGTGCCTGGAATGAAGGGGAACCCAATAATGATCATGATGAGGAACACTGTGCAGAAATTCTAGGTGGAGTGCAAGCATGGAATGACCGCAATTGCCAACACAAGATTGGATACATATGTAGAGGAGTATGGACTTGCTGAGATACATATTGAGCGCCCCTAATAAACTTCATTAGCTAAGCAATATGTACTGAGTGTTGGTTTACTTAAAGAGACCTTGACATGTACTTAAATACTATCAGCAAATTACATACCTGTAAAGAATAGGCTGAATACCTATCTCTGTTACCACCCACATTGCTCAATGCTGCCACTTTCCAGGGGAATAGTCCTTACAAGTAGTGTTGCTCACGAATATTCGCATTGCGAATATTCGACTCGAATATAGCATATTCGAGAAATCGCGCTATATTTCGAAATTCGCGGTGAATATTCGCAATTCCGAATATTCGATTTTTTACAATTTTTTTTTTTAATCAGATCACATCCTAGATATCTCCATCGACGTCTAAAAGCATTGCTGGTATCATTAGAGACCCTGGGCCGAGTAGCTGAAGCGTTCATTGAATTTTCCAGAAAGATCGCAATGCGATTATTCGGCAAACGCAATATCGCGCGATTATTTTCCTCGCCCCGATCTTCCGCATCAGAGCGATTTTTACAGTTTCATTTTTAAAACAGATCACATCCTAGTGATCTCCATAGACGTCTGAAAGCATTGCTGGTATGATTAGAGCCATTGGGCCGAGTAGCTGAAGCGATCATTTTATATTGCCGAATATTCGCAATGCGAATATTCGGCAATAGGAATATTGCGCGATTATTTGCTCCGCCCTTTTGCATCAGAGCCAATCAGAGTTCTCCTTCCACACTCGTCACAGGTTAGCAACCAATAGGAACCTGCCTGCATGGACATTATATAAGCTCACTCCCAGCACCATTTCATTGCAGATTCAGAAGCTGGCTATAGAGTGTGGAGGCTGTTTCTGTGTTCCTGGTTTCCTGTGTCTTTGTTCTTGATTGATTTAGATCATCACCAGCATTGCTATTTAGTGATTCCAGTGGATCTTTTCCAGTATATCAACTGCTTTTTTCAAAGCAATAGACCCAAGAGCTTTTTTCAAAGCTACGTTTTGTGCTGTTTTGTGCTGTTTTTTTCATTTGTGTTACTGTTTGATCCTGCAATCCTCCCTGTTCAGTTATATTTGCAAGAGATTTCAGAACACATTTTGCTGAGCTTTATAAAAGAGCTTTTCTAAAAGCTAAGTTTTGTTCATCTTGTGTTACTGTTAGATCTTGCAGGTTCGCTGTTCAGTGATATTTGATAGGCATCTCAGTTCAAATTTTGTTTAGTTTTCCCTAAAGAGCTTTTATAAAAGCTAAGTTTTGTGTTCAGTTTAGTTAAATTTTGTGTAGTAAGTGTACACACTGTTAGTGTACATTTATTTCATCTAGCTTAGCTTAGTGTGTGTTTAGTGTCTGTGTTTTGTGTTTAAAAAAAAAAAAAAAAAAAAAAGTTAGTGTTTGTTTAGTGCTTTTTTTTTTTTCTTTAATTTTGTAGTCCTTGTCTGGTGTACTACTTTTCTTATAGTTTAGTAGCTGTCTGTGTACGTCTTTGTCTGCGTGCCTGTCTTGTAAAAAAAACACAAAAACACATTTTGTTCACATTTTCCCCCCCCAATAAAGTTTACCCCCCCCACACACATATCAGCAATAATGAGCGGCATCCGTGGCCGTGGCAGCAGGGGTAGGGGAGTTACTCCCAGTGCTGGATCGCTGCCAGCACGGGGTACCTCTCGTGCCCCTACTAGTGGTAGAGGATCGGGTGCAAGGGGAGTACGCCTGATCCGGGAGTTCTTCCCATCGGGCAGCCGCCCGATATTGCCATCTCAGGCTCAAGTAGTGGTGGACTACATGGGGCACAGCAGTGCCACTGAGTCGTCGGTCCCGACTCACAGTAGTACCACCATTACACCGTTGCCTGTACTACCCCCCCCCAGCCCCCAAGAGTCCAGCATCTTACTGTTCGACAGCGACAGTGATAGGGATCTCTTGGGGGAGGCCATGCATCAGGCAGACCTCCAGCTCTGTCCTGATGGTCAGGACCTTTTTGAAGGGATGGATGAGGAGGATGGGATACCTGCTGGCAGTATCCCAGAGACATCCCTTCAAACTGGTGCTGCTGTTTTGGTGCAGGAAACAGCAGCACCTAGTCAGACCCAGGCGTGGGTGAGGGGACAGCGGAGCCAGGCTAGAGGCTCCATGTCACGTGGTTCCCTCAGACCAACACATCTCAGCCCTTGGTCTGACATCTCTGGGGGCGAAGAGGGTGACCCATCATGGTTGCCATCTGACGCGTCGGCTCACTACGTCAGTGACGACGGGGAAGGTAGGCACCCTGGTGAAACGGTGCGCCAGGTCACCACCAGGGAGACCATCGTCAGGGTCTCCACTGGTGATGGCAGCAGGAGGTGTCAGGAGGAGGAGCAGCAGCAGCAGCAGCAGCAGCAGCAGCAGGCAGCTCCACCTGTGCGCACCGAATCCCAGCAGGTGCAAGTAAGCGTCACCCCATCTGACAGGAGGGCGGTGCTGAAGTCACCTGTCTGGAATTTCTTTACCCTGGTGGCAGACAACCCTACCGTGGCCATCTGCCGGATTTGTAAAGTGAGGGTGAAGAGAGGGAAGTGTTTGGCTCGGGTGGGTACCACAGCCCTGAACCAGCACCTGAGGATAAACCACTGGGCGTTGTATGACGAGATGAAGCGTGGTGGTGGTAGCAGCGCCACCACCACAAGTGAGCAGGGTACAGCAGCCCCTGCCACATCTTCATCTGTTTCCAGCAGGTCATGCCCCCCCGCTCCCTCTAGTAGAGGTACTGGTACCGGCAGCCAGACCTCTACTTCCACAGCACCCTCCACGTCTGTGTCCCGCACTGCCGTCCGGCGCCAGGCGTCGATTTCAGACGCCTTTGACCGCACCACTCCCTTCCCCCCTGGAGACCGACGTGTGCGTTCCCTCAATGGGCTCCTGGCAAGGGTTATTGCCCAACATCTGCTGCCCTTCAACATAGTTGACAGCAACCCCTTCAGGCAGATGTTGGAGCAGGCCCAACCCCAATGGCGTGTCCCCAGCCGCCATTTCTTTGCCAGGACTGGTGTCCCTGCCCTACACCAGCACATTGTGCAGAATGTAACCCTGTCGCTGGATCACGCTGTCAGCGACAGGGTTCATCTGACAATGGATGGCTGGACCAGCAGGCATGGGCAGGGACGCTACATCAGCTTCACGGCCCATTGGGTTTCCCTCCGAGGCGTCGGTGAGGGATCGTCGGCAACCGATCTTGTGGTGCCGCCCCGGGGTGTCCAGGGGAGAACTGCTGGTCTCCCTCAAGCCACTGTCTCCGCAGCTGCTGAGCCTCCCAGCAAGCGCCCCCGTAGCTACTCAAGTGTGGGGCACGTGCGCTGTCAGGCCGTGCTCCAGCTTGTTAGTTTAGGGGACCGGAGACACACTGGAGAAGAAGTGCTGAAAGCACTTCAAGCTCAGGTCCAGAAGTGGCTGACACCCCGAAGGCTCCAGCCAGGTATGGTTGTCTGCGATAACGGCAGCAACCTACTCGCCGCCCTCCATGCTGGCAGTCTGACGCACGTGCCCTGTCTGGCACATGTCCTCAACCTGGTGGTGCAGAAGTTCCTGCGCACTTATCCAGGGTTGAGTGACATTGTGGCAAAGGCGCGTAGGATTGCCAGCCACTTCAGGCGCTCCCCAACCGCTACCGCGTCCCTGTCCAAATTGCAGCGGAAGTACAATCTGCCCCTTCACAGGCTGATTGTGGACAGTGTGACGCGGTGGAACTCCACCCTCCACATGCTGAAGAGGTTGTGGGAGCAGCAAAGGGCGGTGAGGGAGTACCTGATGGAACTAGGCACTGAGAGGGCTTCACCACAACTCCCTTTCATCGCCTGTGCGCAGTGGGGGCAGATAAACCAGGTCTGCCAAGTGTTGTCCTCCTTCGAGCAGGCGACCAAGATGGTCAGCAGTGAGCAAATTGGCCTCAATAGCGTGCTGCCAATACTGTTCATGCTGGAGAGGACACTAGATCGCCTGCTCGAGGCTGGGGAGAGTGCCTTGGTGGAGCAGGAGGAGTCAGCAATGCTCCACCGAGACCAGGGCCAGGACGAGGAGGAGGAGGAGGAGGAGGATGATGATGAAGAGGAGGAGGAGGTGGTTGCTGGTGTCGTCCCGGAGTCAGGGCCTGGTCAGGAGGGAGAGCCGGTGTTGGGGGCACCGATAGTCCGGGGGTTGGGCATGTCTGAGTTTGACCAGCAGCGCCTCAGGGATGAAGAGTCGCACCTCATTCACCTGGCCAGCATTGAGGAGTCACAGCGGGCTGTGCTCTTCCCCATGGCTGCCCACATGCTGAGATGCCTCAGGAGGGACCCCCGGGTTAAGACCATCAAGACGAGGGATGATTTCTGGATGGCCACCCTTTTGGATCCCAGGTGCAAGGGGAAACTGGAGCAGTTCATCCCAGCCAGCCGGAGGCAGCACCGGATGGAGGAACTGCAGGCAGCCATTGTCAGACGGTTGGAGCAGGCAACTCCCCGGCCTCCAGTTGTCCCCCCTCATCTCACCCAGCAGGTGGCTGCACCCAGCTGCAGCCGAGCAGGGGACCTAATGGAAGAGATGAGGATGTTCTTCCAAACCGAGCGACCCAGTACCACCACCAGCAGCAGCAGCAGCAGTCACCACCAGCGGCTGGCCCACATGGTGGCAGACTACATGGCGTCCGTCGGTGCTTCTGACAGTATGAGCACCGACGACCCCATGGAGTACTGGGTTGCCAGATTGGACACCTGCCGCGAGCTCGCTCAGTATGCGCTGGAGTTATTGTCTTGCCCCCCCTCCAGCGTACTATCTGAGCGGACATTCAGCGCGGCAGGTGGGGTGGTCACGGACAAGAGGACCCGTCTGTCCACAGACTCCGTGGACAGACTCACATTCATAAAGATGAATGAGTCCTGGATCGGCGGTGACTTTCTGGCACCCGTCGTCGGTTCAGGGCGCTGAAGGGTCCCTTGCCATGCATTCCCTGATGAAGCCCCGGACCTGATGTATTTACAGTGCTGAATATAACTATTTCAACATCAGAGAAAATCAATGTTAATATTTGGTACAGTAGGCTTTCTTTGCAATTACAGCGGTCAAACATTTCTTGTAGTTTTACACCAGCTTTGCACACACTGGAGGAGGGATTTTGGCCCACTCCTCCACACAGATCTTCTCTACATCAGTCATGTTTCTGGGCTATCGCTGAGAAACACGGAGTTTGAGCTCCCTCCAAAGATTCTCTATTGGGTTTAGGTCTGGAGACTGGCTAGGCCACGCCAGAACCTTGATATGCTCCTTACAGAGCCAATCCTTGGTTATCCTGGCTGTGTGCTTTGGGTCATTCTCATGTTGGAAGACCCAGCCTCGACCCATCTTCAAAGCTCTAACTCAGGGAAGGAGGTTGTTGCCCAAAATCTTGCAATACATGGCCCCGGTCATCCTCTCCTTAATACAGTGCAGTCACCCTGTCCCATGTGCAGAAAAACACCACCAAAGCATGATGCTACCACCCCCATGCTTCACATTAGGGATGGCGTTCTTGGCATGGTACTCATCATTATTCTTCCTCCGAACACGGTTAGTGAAATTATGATCAAAAAATTATATTATAGTCTCATCTGACCACATGATTTTCTCCCATGACTCCTTTGGATCAGTCAAGACAATTATGTCAGAAGTTATTTCACACCCTATATACTCTTATTAAGACTGCTGTACATCATGGCAACTCCTGCCCATGTGATATGACTCTGTATCAACTACTACTGTTAATACTACTACTGCTGCTTCAGCTGCTGCTGCCGCCCAGTCAATACACCTATGTCAGCAGTTGTTTAACACTCTATATACTCTTATTCCTACTGCTGTTCATCATGGCACCTCCTGCCCATGTGATATGACTCTGTATCAACTACTACTGTTAATACTACTACTACTGCTGCTTCTGCTGCTGCTGCTGCCGCCCAGTCAATACACCTATGTCAGCAGTTATTTCACACTCTATATACTCTTATTAAGACTGCTGTACATCATGGCAACTCCTGCCCATGTGATATGACTCTGTATCAACTACTACTGTTAATACTACTACTGCTGCTTCAGCTGCTGCTGCCGCCCAGTCAATACACCTATGTCAGCAGTTGTTTAACACTCTATATACTCTTATTAAGACTGCTGTACTTCATGGCAACTCCTGCCCATGTGATATGACTCTGTATCAACTACTACTGTTAATACTACTACTGCTGCTTCAGCTGCTGCTGCCGCCCAGTCAATACACCTATGTCAGCAGTTGTTTAACACTCTATATACTCTTATTCCTACTGCTGTTCATCATGGCACCTCCTGCCCATGTGATATGACTCTGTATCAACTACTACTGTTAATACTACTGCTGCTTCTGCTGCTGCTGCCCAGTCAAGACACCTATGTCAGCAGTTATTTGACACTCTATATACTCCTATTCCTACTGCTGTTCATGATGGCACCTCCTGCCCATGTGATATGACTCTGTATCAACTACTACTGTTAATACTACTACTGCTGCTTCTGCTGCTGCTGCCGCCCAGTCAATACACCTATGTCAGCAGTTATTTCACACTCTATATACTCTTATTAAGACTGCTGTACATCATGGCAACTCCTGCCCATGTGATATGACTCTGTATCAACTACTACTGTTAATACTACTACTGCTGCTTCAGCTGCTGCTGCCGCCCAGTCAATACACCTATGTCAGCAGTTGTTTAACACTCTATATACTCTTATTAAGACTGCTGTACTTCATGGCAACTCCTGCCCATGTGATATGACTCTGTATCAACTACTACTGTTAATACTACTACTGCTGCTTCTGCTGCTGCTGCCGCCCAGTCAATACACCTATGTCAGCAGTTATTTCACACTCTATATACTCTTATTAAGACTGCTGTACATCATGGCAACTCCTGCCCATGTGATATGACTCTGTATCAACTACTACTGTTAATACTACTACTGCTGCTTCAGCTGCTGCTGCCGCCCAGTCAATACACCTATGTCAGCAGTTGTTTAACACTCTATATACTCTTATTCCTACTGCTGTTCATCATGGCACCTCCTGCCCATGTGATATGACTCTGTATCAACTACTACTGTTAATACTACTGCTGCTTCTGCTGCTGCTGCCCAGTCAAGACACCTATGTCAGCAGTTATTTGACACTCTATATACTCCTATTCCTACTGCTGTTCATGATGGCACCTCCTGCCCATGTGATATGACTCTGTATCAACTACTACTGTTAATACTACTACTGCTGCTTCTGCTGCTGCTGCCGCCCAGTCAATACACCTATGTCAGCAGTTATTTCACACTCTATATACTCTTATTAAGACTGCTGTACATCATGGCAACTCCTGCCCATGTGATATGACTCTGTATCAACTACTACTGTAAATACTACTACTGCTGCTTCAGCTGCTGCTGCCGCCCAGTCAATACACCTATGTCAGCAGTTGTTTAACACTCTATATACTCTTATTAAGACTGCTGTACTTCATGGCAACTCCTGCCCATGTGATATGACTCTGTATCAACTACTACTGTTAATACTACTACTGCTGCTTCTGCTGCTGCTGCCGCCCAGTCAATACACCTATGTCAGCAGTTATTTCACACTCTATATACTCTTATTAAGACTGCTGTACATCATGGCAACTCCAGCCCATGTGATATGACTCTGTATCAACTACTACTGTTAATACTACTACTGCTGCTTCAGCTGCTGCTGCTGCCGCCCAGTCAATACACCTATGTCAGCAGTTGTTTAACACTCTATATACTCTTATTAAGACTGCTGTACTTCATGGCAACTCCTGCCCATGTGATATGACTCTGTATCAACTACTACTGTTAATACTACTACTGCTGCTTCAGCTGCTGCTGCCGCCCAGTCAATACACCTATGTCAGCAGTTGTTTAACACTCTATATACTCTTATTCCTACTGCTGTTCATCATGGCACCTCCTGCCCATGTGATATGACTCTGTATCAACTACTACTGTTAATACTACTGCTGCTGCTTCTGCTGCTGCTGCTGCCCAGTCAAGACACCTATGTCAGCAGTTATTTGACACTCTATATACTCCTATTCCTACTGCTGTTCATCATGGCACCTCCTGCCCATGTGATATGACTCTGTATCAACTACTACTGTTAATACTACTACTGCTGCTTCTGCTGCTGCTGCCGCCCAGTCAATACACCTATGTCAGCAGTTATTTCACACTCTATATACTCTTATTAAGACTGCTGTACATCATGGCAACTCCTGCCCATGTGATATGACTCTGTATCAACTACTACTGTTAATACTACTACTGCTGCTTCAGCTGCTGCTGCCGCCCAGTCAATACACCTATGTCAGCAGTTGTTTAACACTCTATATACTCTTATTAAGACTGCTGTACTTCATGGCAACTCCTGCCCATGTGATATGACTCTGTATCAACTACTACTGTTAATACTACTACTGCTGCTTCTGCTGCTGCTGCCGCCCAGTCAATACACCTATGTCAGCAGTTATTTCACACTCTATATACTCTTATTAAGACTGCTGTACATCATGGCAACTCCAGCCCATGTGATATGACTCTGTATCAACTACTACTGTTAATACTACTACTGCTGCTTCAGCTGCTGCTGCCGCCCAGTCAATACACCTATGTCAGCAGTTGTTTAACACTCTATATACTCTTATTAAGACTGCTGTACTTCATGGCAACTCCTGCCCATGTGATATGACTCTGTATCAACTACTACTGTTAATACTACTACTGCTGCTTCAGCTGCTGCTGCCGCCCAGTCAATACACCTATGTCAGCAGTTGTTTAACACTCTATATACTCTTATTCCTACTGCTGTTCATCATGGCACCTCCTGCCCATGTGATATGACTCTGTATCAACTACTACTGTTAATACTACTGCTGCTGCTTCTGCTGCTGCTGCTGCCCAGTCAAGACACCTATGTCAGCAGTTATTTGACACTCTATATACTCCTATTCCTACTGCTGTTCATCATGGCACCTCCTGCCCATGTGATATGACTCTGTATCAACTACTACTGTTAATACTACTGCTGCTTCTGCTGCTGCTGCCCAGTCAAGACACCTATGTCAGCAGTTATTTGACACTCTATATACTCCTATTCCTACTGCTGTTCATCATGGCACCTCCTGCCCATGTGATATGACTCTGTATCAACTACTACTGTTAATACTACTACTGCTGCTTCTGCTGCCCAGTCAAGACACCTATGTCAGCAGTTATTTCACACCCTATATACTCTTATTAAGACTGCTGTTCATCATGGCACCTCTTGCCCGAGTGATTTGACACTGTATTGTCAATGTCTACTACTACTATTACAGCTCAGTCAAGACACCTGTGTCCCAATTTTTTGGTACACTATTGACTACTATGACCACTACTGATGCTGTAAAGTATTCCCCAAGTGTTTTTATGCTATGTATTACTATTACCACTACTGCTTGTAAATCATGCCTGTGTGATACTTAGTGGGAATGCTTTAATAAGCATTCCTAGTATGGATACCCGTAAATGTATTAATCTTAATTAGTGTGAATGCTTTAATAAACATTTCCAGTATTGATATCCGTAAATTTAGTAATCTTATTATTCCTTACGTTTTTTGGTTCTGCGTAACTTCGGCATACTTTCAGCTATTGAGACCATTCAACTGTAAAAATGTTCGTCTCTTTCAGCAAATGATGGGACTTGTTCAAGTTTTTTCCTACTTTTTACACTTTTATAAATTTTTAGCTTTTAAGACCGTTTTTTTTAACAATGAAGTCAATGAGAACATCCTTTTCCCCTTTGAATTCACATGCCCTGCCAAAAGTTTCAGCTACTTCATACTTTCACTTACAGACACTGAAAAAACTGTAAAGCGGTCACAAAATATTTAGCTATCCGGCTATGACTTTTCAGATCGTTATCGTTTACAATTTTTTGGTGAAAACGCAATTTACGTTTTGCGAATTTTTCACAAAAATGCGATAGGTTATAATGTAATCCTATGGAGGGGATTTAGAGTCTGTCATGTGACCTTAACATTCTAGATCTTTGTAATTAAAAATATCTTTACAAAAAGGGGAAACAAATTGGTCTCACGCCCACAAGATCTACTTTTCATACACAATTTTTATATCAAAACGTAGCTATGCTTGTCTGGTTTATGGCAATGTGATCAAGTCTGCGATACGTATTTTAGTTTTAGTTATTGGAGCAACAGCCAGAAATTATGTCTCATAGACTCTCATGTTAAATTATCTAAAAAATGTTGCTGCAGAACTCACAAAGACGCTCTTTTCTAAATCGCAGACATGGCCACATTTTTAAGTTTATCTACATAAATTTCATATCGATGCGTTTACAAGGGCCGTGTATTTCAAACGGTGTAGTCGTTGTATCAATTGCATGTACGTTTGAGGATTTATTAAGCTTTGTTTGGAGGCTTAAATCATGTATTAGATCTGTGAATTAAAAGCGTTTGTAATGTTATTTCTTTCTATAAATCACTTTCCTGACCTCAGTGCAATATTCCTCCTCACTGACCTGGGGGGAGGGGAAACCTATTGAGGGGGGAGGGGCGACCAGGAAGTCAGCATACGCTATACTTTGCAGATAGAGAAAGAAGCTGTGTGTCCTAAAGATAGTGTAGTGGTTATGGTGAATGTCTTTGGCAAGGGGCTCACCAATTAAGCTATTCAGCATTCCCACTCGCATTTTCCTCAGGAAATGCATTGTCTAGTTATATTATATTTTAATACTCCTGCTGCTGCCTCCATGCTGAGTAAAGCTTCATGACCTCTCTGGCACAGCGGATCCACCAACAGCCTCCGCTACAAGCTACCAGACCGGATCTAAACAGCAAGTGTAACTATAACAATGAACCTTATGTTAAACACTGTTTTGCGGCATTTATACTGCAACCATTGGGCTGTCTGCAAGAGCTCATCTGCATTCTCTCTCTTTCTTGCTCTCCCTCTCTCTCTCTTTGTATATATATATATATTGTTGCTTTTGTTATGTTCATTTTTCAACTGTTTATTTTGTGTTCGTCGTGTCTGTGTCGTGTGCTTTAGTTTGTCCTAGGTTACTGTTAAATAAAATAATAGTATAAAATGTTTTTGCTTATTATGAAGTTAAATGTGTTGATGTTGATTTGTTTGATGTTAAGTTAGATGTGTTGAAAAACCTACAAATCTATCTCAAAAAGAAATGAAACATTTACAAAAAATAATATTTATTAATAAAAACATAATTTCAGATATAACTCTGATTGAGCTTCTGAAGGCGCTCCAGCTTCTCTATATTTTTTAATTGCTGCTGCTCCAGCAGCACATTTTGCTGAATAAGGTAGCGGATCTGGCGCTGATTTGCCTGGATCCTCTGGTGGGTTGTCTTTATGAGCGCGGTCTGCCTCCTCATCTTTCCTGATACTGTTAGGATATAATAAAAAAAAAAATTGGATTTAAAATAACGTTACCAAATAAATAAAAAATTTTTTTTGCTTATTAATCAATCATTATCATGTGTATACACTTGTTATGTGTCTAACACATCCCGGGAGTGCAGAATTATTAGGCAAATGAGTATTTGGACCACATCATCCTCTTTATGCATGTTGTCTTACTCCAAGTTGTATAGGCTCGAAAGCCTACTACAGATTAGGCATATTAGGTAATGTACAACTCTGTAATGAGAAGGTGTGTGGTCTAATGACATCAACACTCTATATCAGGTGTGCATAATTATTAGTCAATTTCCTTTTCTTTGTCAAAATGGGCCAAAAGAAGGATTTGACAGACTCTGAAAAGTCCAAAATAGAGAGATATCTAGCAGAGGGATGCAGCACTCTTAAAGTTGCAAAGCTTCTGAAGCGTGATCATCAAACAAAAGAAGCGTGTGGAAAAACAAAGGTGCAAAATAACTGCCCATGAACTGAGAAAAGTTAAGCGTGCAGCTGCCAAGATGCCACTTGCCACAAGATTGGCCATATTTCAGAGCTGCAACATCACTGGGGTGCCCAAAAGCACAAGGTGTGCAATACCCAGAGACATGGCCAAGGTAAGAAAGGCTGAAAGACGATGACCACTGAACAAGACACACAAGCTGCAACGTCAAGACTGTGCCAATAAATATCTCAAGAAAGATTTTTCTAAGGTTTTATGGACTGCTGAAATGAGAGTGAGTCTTGATGGGCCAGATGGAAGAGCCCGTGGCTGGATTGGTAAAGTGCAGGGAGCTCCAGTCCGACTCAGACGCCAGCAAGGTGGTGGTGGAGTACTGGTTTGGGCTGGTATCATCAAAGATGAGCTTGTGGGGCCTTTTCGGATTGAGGATGGAGTCAAGCTCAATTCCCAGTCCTACTGCCAGATTATGGAAGAGACCTTCTTCAAGCAGTGGTACAGGAAAAAGTCACCATCCTTCAAGAAAAACATGATTTTCATGCAGGACAATGCTCCATCACACGTGTCAAAGTACTCCACAGCGTGGCTGGCAAGAAAGGGTATTAAATAAAAAAAAGTAATGACATGGCCTCCTTGTTCACCTGATCTGAACCCCATTGAGAACCTGTGGTCCATCATCAAATGTGGGATTTACAAGGAGGGAAAACAGTACACCTCTCTGAACAGTGTCTGGGAGGCTGTGGTTGCTGCTGCACGCAATGTTGATGGTGAACAGATCAAAACACTGACAGAATCCATGGATGTCAGGCTTTCGAGTGTCCTTGCAAAGAAAGGTGGCTATATTGGTCACTGATTTGTTTTAGTTTTGTTTTTAAATGTCAGAAATGTGTATTTGTGAATGTTGAGATGTTATATTGGTTTCACTTTTAAAAATAAATCATTGAAATGGGTATATATTTATTTTTTGGTTAAGTTGCCTAAAAATTCTGCACAGTAATAGTAGTCACCTGCACACACAGATATCCCCCGAAAATAACTAACACTAAAAACAAACTAAAAAATACTTCCAAAAAAATTCAGCTTTGATATTAATGAGTTTTTGGGGTTCATTGAGAACATGGTTGTTGTTCAATAATAAAATGAATCCTCAAAAATACAACTTGCCTAATAATTATGCACTACCTGTATACTTCTAGCATCAATACCATATTATGGTTCTACAATCTGACAGGTGCGCTTTATATGTTGTCCATTTTTATATCTACATTTTATTGTTGAAATGTTATTAATCATTGTGCACATATTTACCTTCCTGAACGAGGCTCACAGGACCGCTCTCTTCCTCCTGCTCTTCTGCTTGAGAAGTTGGGGTGGTGGGGGGGGGGAAGCTCCTCAGCTTGCTCCTCAGCAGGAGCTGGGGTTGGGGAGTGGGAGGGCCCTGGCTGCTCCTCTTCATCCATCTCCTCCTCTGCCGCATCCTCCTCTGCCGCATCCTCCTCCTCCTCCTCATCGGCCTGGCGCCTTCTGCGCTTGGCGCGGATAACTGGCATTGGAGCTCCTATAATAACACAATGTTCATATATTATAAAAATGTTTTCTAATGACGTATGCAAATTCTGTGTACTCTGCTGTATTGTATATGAATACAAATTGATTTATATAGACAGTTAACCAATGGGACAATGTTATATTAAAGGGTCTTGTGGGCACTACAGGGGACTGAGCGTGAGCTGGGATGCAACCATGTTAAAATGAGCTGTTTTTGTCTCCTTTGTTTTGTTCAGACCATCTCATGTTAAAAAAAGGGCCTGATGGAGCACACGGGATTACTATAACAACCCCACTCCTAACACAGGAATTTAGTGGTAATCTATATATATAAAACTCAACGTGTGTGTGTGCATAAATGTATGTATGTATGTATGTATGTATGTATGTTCCAGCATCACGTACAAACGGCTAAAGATATTTATATGAAACTTGGCACACAGGTTACTTATATGTCAGCCACAAACATAGGATAGGTGGTTTAAACCTTACCCACCCCCACTTGCCATGGTCGGGGTTTTTCTTTAAAGTCCCATGCAAAGCAATGGGAAAATTATGTTCCCACATAACTTCTGTGTTCCTGTCTGCTGTCCCATGTCTTTTTTCAACAGTACTATGAATACCTTGGCTGGTGGTGATATATGTTAGCACAACATGGCATCTTGGTTAACAACATCTGACCTTACATGAATTACATATGACCTTACATAACTGTCACCAAAGGAGCTGCGGTGGCTCCACACGATTGCCACTGCACTGACAAGTGATTCACCTCTGCAGCTAGGGGTTCGGATCCCGCTCTCGGCTACCTGTGAATTGAGTTTGGTGGTCTCAGCCCCGCCCCTGGTGGGTGTGCTATGCGAGGTTGGGTTGGGAGGACCCCCTCACACCCGCCATTGCCAACCGGGGCATGGAGGAAGGTGGCAGATTGCCTCTGGGGGAGGCCTCCCAACTCCTGCAGGCCGGCTCCTCTCTCTTTCGAGTTCACGCACAAAATACACTTTTTAAAAAAAAAACATAACTGTCAACAATAACTTACCTGGATGATATTTAGCCCGAAGACGTCTGACCTGATCCATTTGGCGCCTCTTCAGGTCAGACCACTTCTTAACAATTGCCTTGTGGTCATGTTGGCCGCCAAAGTCAGCGATTAGGGCGCTGACCACAGCCCTTTTCTCTGGCTGCCTCCGCAGCTTATCGTATCCTGTTTCCAGGAACTTCTGCAAGATGAAGAACAAAGTATATTGTAATACTTCTGTTGACAGCCTTATGGATATATGACGTAAATGTATGCTATTCAACAATTGGAAGCATTCTCGCCTTATTAATCAATGACAGGGGTAACATGAAAGATTTTATATCCTGCCATTTCGGTCGCCACCTTTTTTGCATAAATATAGCAGCCATTATCATTTGCATAATTATGAATATATTATTAACAACACAGGATACACGTATAGGGGAGATATGCGTTGCTAACTCTTTTCCCTGTCAGGAGCCTAACGCCCCGGGGGGTCAGAGACGGGACCTTTTTCGGAGGACCACTGACGTATGTACCCGTCGCAGTTTTTTGTGATGTCACTCTTTAGGTGTGTGCACATTTTTCACTGCATCCGGGTGGAGTTTTTGGGTTGTGTTTTGCACGCCACAGGCTTTTCAACAGAAAATAACCAGCTGGAGGCAGAATGGTTGCAAAACACTACGGGTTTGTTACTTAACTCTGGGTTTCAAGACCAGTCCACCTCCAGCTGTTGCAAAACTACTACTCCCATCAGCCACGGTCTGTCAGTGCATGCTAAGAATTTTACTTTTGCTGCATCTAGGGTGCCACAGTTTAGAGACCCGTGCATAAAGGCCTGAAAAATGGGGGCCTGCAGAACTTACAATACTAGAAGTGCCAGCATTCCCAGGCATGCTGGAAGTTGTAGTTCTGCAACATCTAAAGGGCAATATGTATTCGAACGTCCTTGGGCCTTGAGGACACTGAAGTCAGGACGTTCGCATACGTCCTATGTCCAAAAAATTTTTAAATTCATTATGCTAAATAACAAGGAAAATTGCCTAAATACACATTTGCCAACCAGGGTGTCTGCAGCTGTCCAGGCATGCTGGGACTTGTAGTTTTGTAAAAGCAGGAGACACATTTTTTGTGAAATACTAATATATGATCATATATACTAACTTTTAAACTAGACTAAAATGCTGGGCTGGGCTGGGACTTGTAGTTTTGTAAAAGCAGGAGACACATTTTTTGTGAAATACTAATATCTGATCATATATACTAACTTTTAAACTAGACTTAAATGCAGTTGAAGATGATGAAATAACAGTGGTCAAAATACTTACACAAATCAGCAACTTTTCCTCAGACTTAGTGAAATTGCTTCCAACCATGTTGCTGTAATATTGCGCTGCGATCATAAGTTGGAAACTGGCAAGGCTCCAGGAAATGGTCGCGTGTTGTTCGCGCAATTGCGCATGCGCGATCGAAAAATCGCAATCGCAATATGTATTTCGGTTAAAATATCATACATATTCGATTTCAGAGTGCTGCTACAGCAGTTTTCGAAATATCTGCAATCAATTTCGCATTCGCATGTTGCGATATTTCGATAAAATATCAGGAATATTCTGAGCCAATCAGAGCGCTCCTCCAGCATATCTCGAAATTGCGCAATAAATATCGCATTCGCATGTTGCGATATTTCGATAAAATATCACGAATATTCTGAGCCAATCAGAGAACTCCTCAAGCATATCTCGAAATTCCGCAATAAATATCGCATTCGCATGTTGCGATATTTCGATAAAATATCACGAATATTCTGAGCCAATCAGAGCGCTCCTCCAGCATATCTCGAAATTCCGCAATAAATATCGCATTCGCATGTTGCGATATTTCGATAAAATATCACGAATATTCTGAGCCAATCAGAGCGCTCCTCCAGCATATCTCGAAATTCCGCAATTAATATCGCATTCGCATGTTGCGATATTTCGATAAAATATCACGAATATTCTAAGCCAATCAGAGCGCTCCTACCGCAGTTATTAAAAAAATCGCAATTATTTTCGCATTCGCAATAGCGAAAAATCGCAATCAATTAATTTCGATAAAATATCACGAATATTCGAATTTAGCGAATATATCTCGAATATTCGAATATATATTCGAGATATATCGCGAAATCGAATATGGCATATTCTGCTCAACACTACTTACAAGTCCCCTAGAAAACCAACACTTCCAGGAGAGTTGAACTCTGAGGTCAGCATAAGGAACCAGTGGAAGCTGGGAGGGGGGGGGGGACCACAGAGATCAACACCCCCAGAAGTGCTGGTTTCCCATTGGATTTCAGTGGATTATTTCTCTGAGTCAGAGCAGTTGAGTGGTGTAATTTTTGTAGAGGACTTTAACCGGACAGCTGGATACCTTCCACCAGGGCCCTTGGGACACATTAACCACTTGCCGCCCGCCAATGACAAATTGACGTCGGCAAAGTGGTTGTAGAATCCTGACTGGACGTCATATGACGTCCTCAGGATTCTGAGCCGATGCGCGGCCCCGGGGGCGCGCATCGCGGCGATCGTTGTTGCAGGGTGTCAGTCTGACACAGCGCAAAACCGATCAAGGTAAAGAGTCTCTCACGGAGACTCTTTACCACGTGATCAGCCGTGTCCAATCACGGCTGATCACGATGTAAATAGGAAAAGCCGGTAATCGGCTTTTCCTTACTCACGTCTGTCAGACGCGAGTAGAGGAGAGCCGATAGGCTGCTCCTGTGACAGGGGGGGGTTTGTGCTGATCGATTATCAGCACAGCCCCCCCGAGGATGGCCACTGGACGTATGCCACCCTAGACCACCAGGGATGAGGAGGACACAAAAAATGGATGCCAATCAGTGCCGCAATGGATGCCAATCAGTGCCCACAATGGGCATCACTGAGGCATTGTTTGGCACTGATTGGCATTCATTAGTACAACACATACGATAGTGCCCATCTATGCCCATCCGTGCCACCTATCAGTGCCCATCCATGCTGCCTATCAGTGCCCATCCGTGCCGCCTATCTGTGCCCATGCGTGCCGCCTATCCGTGCCCAGCCGTGCCGCCTATCTGTGCCCATCTGTGCCACCTATCCTGCCCATCCGTGCCGCCTATCCAAGCCCATCCATGCCGCCTATCAGTGCCCATCCGTGCCGCCCATCAGTGCCGCATATTAGTGCCCATCAATGCCACCACATCAGTGACACCTCATCGGTGCTCATCAGTGCCGCCTTATCAGTGCCCATCAGTGCAGTACCATCAGTGCCCATCAGTGAAGGGAGAAAACGTACTTATTTACAATGTTTTATAACAGAAACTAAAAAAACTTTTTTTTTCTAAATTTTTGGTCATTTTTTTTTTTTTTTTTGCAGAAAATAAATATCCCAGAGGTGATCTATTTGTGGGTACAAAATTATAAAAATTTAGTTCGGGTACAGTGTAGCATGACCGTGCAATTGTCATTCAAAGTGCAACAGCGCTGAAAGCTAAAAATTGGTCTGGGCGGGAAGGTGTATAAGTGCCCTGTATGGAAGTGGTTAAATGACTCGCACACGAGATGAGGTCAAAAACATGTCCGCTTTATTAATAAACATACAAAATAAAGAAGGATGGATTACAATACATTTAGGGCGTGGTCTACAGAGAAAAAAGATGGCAATTCCAGGAAAAGGAGTTTTGTCTCCATATGACGTGCGATCTCCTAATACTCACAGTCATTTGGGTTAAAAAAGTACATGTCAGGATGTTGTCAGCCATGCTAATCTATCAGTCTAAAAATGTCTTAGTCAGTAAACACATTCCAAAGTCAAACTCAGATAATAGATATATGAGGAGAACATACACTGTAAAAACCTCATTAACCCTTCAGATTTCAGCCTCCTCCTTACAGGTACTGTATATCCATTGATGAAAGCATTTTAGTACATGGCATGGTCTCTTTAACGAATGATCAGATAGCAGGCATTATAACATATTTTTAGCATTTTTCCCACGTTGCTCCCATTATTAGATGAGTTTTGTTAAAAAATAAAATTTACTTTTGGGAGTTACTTTTTCCCACTTCTTCAGTGAATCAAGCGCTTTACTGGCCAGTTTCCAGGTCCAAGCGTTGCTTTTGTTGGGTTGGAGGGTGTGCTTACACCCGCATATTTACTGACTTCCAAAATAATTGTGGCAAAAGGGAATTAGGGATGTCCATTGGTAGGAGAGTGCGCTAAAAACAACAGTAGGTATCAATCAGTTCTTGGGCCAGGTTTACCTTAAAGCGGATGTGCCACTAAACAAATATATTAAAAGCCAGCAGCTACAGATACTGCAGCTGCTGACTTTTAATATAAGGACACTTACCTGTCCTGGAGTCCAGCGGTGATCGCAGCAGATGACGAGCCGATCGCTCGTCACCCTGCTGCTCCCCCCTCCATCCACGGTGAGGGAACCAGGAAGTGAAGCGCTCCGGCTTCACTGCCCGGTTCCCTACGGCGCATGCGCGAGTCGCGCTGCGCCCGCCGATTGCCTCCCGCTGTGTGCTGGGAGCCGAGTGTTCCCAGCATACAACGGGGGACGGACGGGAAGGGGAAAAAAAACCCGTCCTTTGCCCGTATCGTAGGGCCGGAAGTGGGTGCAGATACCTGTCTGTAGACAGGTGTCTGCACCCCCCTCCCCCCTGAAAGGTGTCAAATGTGACACCGGAGGGGGGGAGGGTGCCGATCAGCGGGACTCCACTTTAGAGTGGAGATCCGCTTTAAATTATATCTAAACACAAATGGGCAGATCCACATACATAAACTGTGCCCGGCGCAGATGTAGGATACGCTACGCCGCTGTAACTTACCTGGCTTTGGTTTGAATCCTCAACGAATTTGCGCCGTAAGTTACGGCGGCGTAGTGGCGGAATTCAAATTGGGCGGGTAGGGGGCGTGTTTCATTTAAATGATGCACGTCCCCGCGCCGAACGAACTGCGCATGCGCCGTCCGTAAAAACTCCCAGGGTGCATTTCTCCAAATGACGTCGCAAGGACGTCATTGTTTTCAACGTGAACATAAATGGCGTCCAGCCCCATTCACGGACGACTTACACAAACAACGTAATTTTTTTTAAATTAGACGCGGGAACGACGGCCATACTTAACATTGAGTATGCCACCATATAGCAGCTTTAATTATACGCCGAACGGAAACGACGTAAAAAAATGCGACGGCCGGTCGTACGTTCGGGGATCGTCGGAAATAGCTAATTTGCATACTCGACGCGGATTACGACGCGAAAGCCACCTAGCGGACGCCGAAAAATTGCATCTAAGATCCGAAGGCGTACGAAGACATACGTCTGTCGGATCTAACGCAGATGGCGTCGGATCTTGTTTTGTGGATACCAAAACAAAGATACGACGCGCAAAATTCAAAATTACGCGGCGTATCAAGAGATACGCTGCGTAATTTCTTTGAGGATCTGCCCCAAAATATTTATTTTATTTTTTGGATAGAGTATCCAAAGACTAGAACCCTTGACAGGTTCCCTTTGATGTCTGTGTCCCATTTAGTAAGGTTCACCCTTTTTTTTGATCTGGTGACCATTATCATTGGTAAAGAATGTAATGGGAGAATCCAAAATCTTAAGTTCCCACTAGAAATGGAGTAGAGGGGAAATCTTCCAATGAGGACACTTGTTGCGGTGTTAGCTTTCTGAGAGGGCATTTCCTTCACTTTAGTGAGCTTTTCACTAACTTTCTATTTTGACTACAGGACAGGAAGTGAAAAGAAATTTCCCCAATGGAGAACCAACATCAGGCATGTACTGGCCATCGGGACTACCGGGAGTTTCCCGGTGGGCCGATGGCTTAGTGGGCCGGTTTGAGTGACATCCTGTCAAAGTATTAGCTGCGCGGCCCACGCAGCCATTACTTTGAGCACTGCTGTACTGCAGGGATGGACTGACCTATGGGCACTCTGGGGCCCCATGACAGCTGCAACACTAGCACTGGAGGCGGCTGCAATAGGACCTCTCACGGCATGCTGTTCCCCACAGGCCCCTCCTTCCCTCCCGTCCAACCCAGCTGCTTGTACATCATCCGGGACGGACGAGAAGAGAGGAGGGGCCGGCGCAGAGCAGCGCGCCATGAGAGGTCTTATTGCAGGCATCGGGTGAGGCTGTGTACTATCACCAACACTGGGGAGGGGGAGCAGAGGCAGCCAGTACTGATGCAGGAGGTCCCATGATAATCTCAGGTTTCCCCCCCCACACGCTATCCCCCTATGTCCTCCAGCCCCCACGCTGTCCCCCTATGTCCTCCACCCCCCACACTGGCCCCCTCTGTTCTTCAGCCCCCACGCTGTCCCCCTATGTCCTCCACCCCCCACCCTGGCCCCCTCTGTTCTTCAGCCCCCACGCTGTCCCCCTCTGTCCTCCAACCCCTCAAGTATCCCCCTCTGTCCTCCAGCCCCCACACTGGCCCCCTCTGTTCTTCAGCCCCCACGCTGTCCCCCTATGTCCTCCACCCCCCACCCTGGCCCCCTCTGTTCTTCAGCCCCCACGCTGTCCCCCTCTGTCCTCCAACCCCTCAAGTGTCCCCCTCTGTCCTCCAGCCCCCACACTGTCCCCCTATGTCCTCCAGCCCCCACGCTGTCCCCCTATGTCCTCCACCCCCCACCCTGGCCACCTCTGTTCTTCAGCCCCCACGCTGTCTCCCTCTGTCCTCCAACCCCTCAAGTATCCCTCTCTGTCCTCCAGCCCCCACGCTGTCCCCCTCTGTCCTCCAGCCCCCACGCTGTCCCCCTCTGTCCTCCACCACCCACAGTGTCCCACTGTGTCTTCCACCCCCTGCTCTGTCCTCCACCCCCCACGGTGTCCCACTGTGTCCTCCACCCCCATGGCGTCCCCCTGTGTCCTCCATCCCCCCAACAGTACATATACTGTTTTTGTGTTTGTTTGCAAAATTAAAGTGGGCCGTTCTGGATGATGTCCAGGGCCAAATTTTTTGTCCCAGTCCAGCCCTGTACAACATACATTAGATGTAAAAAAAACACCTGACAGGGTTTATTTTACTATTCCCTGTTTTGTATCTAAAATGGAATAAAAAAAATGGCTGTAGCTATACTTTAACAAGCATAAGTTTAACCACTTGTCGACTGCCGCATAGCAGTCGATTTACTGCTACAGGGTGGCTGCGCTGTGCAGAATCACGTATATATATACGTGATTTTGCACATTTTGTCAGTACAGAAGACATGGAGGCAGAAACACCGATCCATGAGATCCACTAGTAAAAGCACCTCCTACACAACACTGAAACATTAGCTAGGCACACAGTTAACACTTTGATCGACCCTAATATTAACCCCTTCCCTGCCAGTGTCATTAGTACAGTGACAGTGCATATTTTTATCACTGTAATAATGTCACTGGTCCCCAAAAAAGTGTTATAAGTCAAGTGTCAGATTTGTCCACCACAATATCACAGTCCCGCTATAAGTCGCTGATAGCCGCCATTACAAGTTAAAAAACAAAAAATATCCCATAGTTTGTAGACACTATAACTTTTGCGCAAATCAATCAATATACGCTTATTGGGATTTTTTTTACTAATAATATGTAGCAGTATACATATTGGCCTAAATTGATGAAGAAATGTTATGTTTTTTTACACTTTTTTTATTGGATATGTTTTAGAGCAGAAAGTAAAAAATATTGTTTTATTTTCAAAATTGTCGGTCATTCTTTGTTTCCGGTGTAAAAATTTTAAAACACAGAGGTGATCAAACAGCACTAAAATAAAGCTCTATTTGTGGGGAAAATAAGGAACTACATTTTATTTGAGTACAGCATCACAGGACCGCGCAATTGTCAGTTAAAGTAACGCAGTGCCGTATCAATGGCCTGGTCAGGAAGGGGTAAACCTTCCGGAGGTCAAGTGGATAATTTTGCTTTGAGGTGAGTTCTGAAAACATCCCTGTCCCTACAATCTATACAGAGCTGGCTAGTTCTTATTGGGCTTCGGGGGCCAGATTCACGTAGATCTGCGGCGGCATAACGTATCGCATTTACGTTATGCCGCCGCAAGTTTTACGGGCAAGTGCTTGATTCACAAAGCACTTGCCTGTAAAGTTGCGGCGGCGTAGCGTAAATCCCCCCGGCGCAAGCCTGCCTAATTCAAATGATCCGGGTAGGGGGCGTGGATCATTTAAATTAGGCGCGTTCCCGCGCCGAACGTACTGCGCATGCGCCGTCCCTAAAATTTCCCGACGTGCATTGCGGTAAATGATGTCGCAAGGACGTCATTGGTTTCGACGTGAACGTAAATGGCGTCCAGCCCCATTCACGGACGACTTACGCAAACAACGTAAAATTTTCAAATTGCGACGCGGGAACGACGGCCATACTTAACATTGGATACGCCACCTAGGGGGCAGCTTTATCTTTACGCTGCGTATCTCTTACGGAAACGGCGTAAATTTACTGCGACGGGCAAGCGTACGTTCGTGAATCGGCGTAACGTCTCATTTGCATATTCTACGCCGACCGCAATGGAAGCGCCACCTAGCGGCCAGCGTAAATATTGCACCCTAAGATACGACGGCGCAGGCTGTCGTATCTTAGCTAGGTTTAAGTGTATCTCAGTTTGAGAATACACTTAAACATACGACGGGCTTAGATTCGGAGTTACGTTGGAGAATCTGGCCCCTGGTTGCTGCATGTCATTATGTCATGTCATTATGGCCCCTGGTTGCTGCATGTCATTATGTACTTTTCAGTTATTAAAATACAAAGTAAAATATTTTAGTATATGTTTGTTAAATCATATTACATGTTCATGAAATAAAATAAAATGTTAAAGCTGAAGTTTAATCTGTTTAAATTTAGGTTTCCCTGGTTTCTCCCCCAACCCCTGCTTATCAATATGTTAATGATATTTTAAAAAAAAAAAAGTTTCAGCCCTGGTTCACACTGGGTACGATTTGGAAAGATTTGAGATGCGATTTGACATGTCAAATCGCATCTCAAATAGGCGGCAATTGTCGGCAATGGCACTGTCCTAATCAGTGCGACGCCGCATCTGCGATTTCAAAAAGTAGTTCCTGTACTACTTTTTGCGATTTCGGGCCGCGATTTACATTCAATTGCGGCCGAAATCGCGGCAAATCGCGGCAAAATCGCGGCCGCGAAATCGCGGTAAAATCGCGCCTTTTACCGCGATTTTGAATTCGCAGCAGTGTGAACCTAGGCTAAATGTCATAAAAAAAAGTTTTCAATTTTCATTATATGCCTGTGACCCAATAATGACATCTGTGCTTCTCTATGCAATGCAAACAATTCACGGCGGGAGGGGCCAGCAAGGTGCTGAATATAACTTCCTAAAGGGGAACAACAGCTTAAAGCATTGTACACACAATCGGATTTTCCACAGACACAGCCTCAGACTTTTGTTTGAAGGGCGTTGGCCAGGAACTTGTCTGGCACACAATTGTCCGCCAACAAACACGAACATAGTTACGTACTATGTGGTTTATCAGATCTTTAGTGCCACCCTTTGGGCACCTTCTGCTAATGTTGTATTTGGTGAGTATTGCTTCCGAGCATACGTTTTTGTACTTTGGACATTTGTCCGATGGAAAATCCAACAACAGACCGTTGTCCACGGAAAATTGTAAAGCCTGCCATCCAACATTTGTCTGCGGAAAGTCGGACAACAATTGTCCGATGGAGCGTACAAATGATCAGATTTTCCACCAACGGGCTGTCAACACGCAATTCTCGTTGGAAAATCCGATCGCGTGTACGAGGCTTAACTCTATACTGTACTCATCTTAAGAAACCTGTTGCAAGCAGTTGGCAGGCTCTTGCGAGGAGTTATACAAATATTAAAATGCCTTGATGGCTGGATGTCAGTCTAGAGGAGTAGAAGTTCCTTGGCACCTATTATTGTAAACTAGCCGTTTTTATCTAATAAATTTGGAAAAAAATTCCACGCTATCTGGAACCATATCAACCACGGTGCCCTGATGATTGAAGCACCAACAACAGGTGTTTGGAGTATCTTTATCTGCTGATTGTTAAACTCTCTGAAATACACAAATTGTTCTTAAGGTGTAGGATCTGGGCCTGCTATCTCTCCCTTCCTCATTCTTTCCTTCTTTCTTTCTTTCCTTACTGCCTACAGACAAAAAAGTGTCCCTATACATTATTTGATAATGTTGGCAACTATGCCAGAGCTGAAGACAATCTAGCACTGAGGCCAGGCAGGTTCTGGGTTTAAATAGGCTGCCAAGTACCAAGACCTGTGGGTGTGTGAATGCATGTGCATGTACTGCACGTGTCATTGCTCATGTGCATTCTTGTCCTTGCATGTCTAGTTAGGCTTCTATGCTCTCAATCCTGCACATGCACATGGGAATGAACACCTGCTGTACGGGACTGAGCATTTTCTGTATGAGATATCTAAAAACTGTGCTGTTTTGTGCTTGCCGAGTGGTTTCTGTGCTGAGTTCACTGGACACTGTTGCATCTAAGAGCCAGGGGTTTTAGACTGGATAGAGTTTGCTGCATGATCGGCTGTCCTGGTTCTCACCCCGACGTGCTTGCTGTGAGCCAGGCTACCATTGTCAGATCTGCTGAGGAGGTTGCCATCCCACAGCTTCTACATAGTTACATAGTTACATAGTTAGTCAGGTTGAAAAAAGACACAAGTCCATCCAGTTCAACCACAAAAAATAAACAAACAAAATAAAAAACACAGTACAATCCCATACACCCAACTTCATACCCACAGTTGATCCAGAGGAAGGCAAAAAAAAACCAGCAGAGCATGATCCAATTTGCTACAGCAGGGGAAAAAATTCCTTCCTGATCCCCTGAGAGGCAATCAGATTTACCCTGGATCAACTTTACCTACAAATCTTAGTACTCAGTTATTTTATGTACATTTAGGAAAGTATCCAAGCCTTTCTTAAAGCAATCTACTGAGCTGGCCAGAACCACCTCTGGAGGGAGTCTGTTCCACATTTTCACAGCTCTTACTGTGAAAAAACCTTTCCGTATTTGGAGGTGAAATCTCTTTTCCTCTAGACGTAAAGAGTGCCCCCTTGTCCTCAGTGTTGACCGTAAAGTGAATAACTCAACACCAAGTCCACTGTATGGACCTCTTATATATTTGTACATGTTGATCATATCCCCCCTAATTCTCCTCTTCTCAAGAGGAGAATAAATTCAGTTCCTCTAATCTTTCCTCATAGCTGAGCTCCTCCATGCCTCTTATCAGTTTGGTTGCCCTTCTCTGCACTTTCTCCAGTTCTCTGATATCAACCATTGGTCAACCACAGGAAAGGGGGCCTCCCTGCTGTTCATCCAACCAACCACCATCAGAGAATCCCCAAGGAAGGAGCTGGTAGGTCACAGAACCACTATTATTCTGCATCTATTCCTAAATAACGTACAGTCACAGATCCCACACCTGCTGCTGTGTCAATTGCTCATGCTGTTCTGACAGGAGTGGACCTTAACGCAGCTCAGCTGCTTGTTCCATTCCCAAGAGTGCTGATAATATGCATACAATTACATCTAACTATTGGCCCACTATTACATCTATTGCAACTGTACATATCTTAGCACATGGCTACTGCAACTGGTCCTGCATTTTTCTAAGTATTCATCTGCACCAAAAGAGTCCACCCTTTCATTAAGTTCAATCTCCTAGATATGCTGCTGAAATACCCGACATATTGACATTTTCTCATCACCCTGCGCGCCACCATTCTTAAAGGGCCCCAACGTGGCTGACAGAAGATCCAAAATACTTTTTCAAACCACTCTGTCCTGAGAGCAGATCTGTGTCTAACGCTAAGTCTTTATCTTGCAGGCCTTAACCTAGCCTGTTTATTTGATATAAGAGTTCTCTAGTAGCATAAATGGTAGGTAGTTGGTTACATAGTTACTCTTGTGTTTAGTCACATGGAGCATTTCATCTCATACAGAGAGCTACTATTTATGCTCTTGGGGTCACAATAGAAGCTTGAGTCTGAATCTTCTAGAAGAGGACCTGTGAGGTCAATTACACAGTCATCATTGTGCTCATGCTGATTGATTTTCATGTGCCAATATACTCTGTTATAGTTTTATGACCTTAACCTACCAATTCAGTCTGTTTATTTTTGATAGAGTTGTGAGTCTAATTCTTGTGTGCCTGCTGGGGTTTATATACCAGGTGTACTTGTGGTATCAGTGAGGGTGAGGCCTCACATAGGGTTCTGCCAGAGCAGAGGATACAAATTACCAGCGGCTTCTGCTAGAGTAGCTCTACATTAAAAAGATATTCCTCAACTTGTAAGCAAAAACTAGACCACACTGAATTTAGGACACTGACAGGTGAAAAAAGACCATGGAGAGAGACCCTTGTATACGTAATATTAGTCCATAATAAACTTGCATATATAATGTTGTACTAAAATCATCTCATATCTCTTTCATAAGATTTGTCTTAAAATGACCATAAACAGGTAAGTATGATATCAAAAATTCCTTTTGGAGTTACCAAAGGAATTAGTCTCTCCCAGTTATATCAAGAAGTGAGTACAAAGAAATGGAATATAAATAATAAACTCCCAACCTTCTTTTGTACCGCAAAAGCAAAAAGCCAAAACTTCACCCCTATCATGCAATGTAATTTAGCCCCCGTTCACACCCATGCGACTTGTCATGCAATTTGACAGTTCCAAATCACATGATAAGTTGCACTGTATTGTCGGCAATGGAACTGTTCAAATCTGTGCAGCGTTGACTTTGAGGTGCAGCACCGATTTGAAAAAGTGGTTCCTGCAATACTTCTGGCGATTTTAGGTTTGACTTACATTGACATCTGAGGATGAAGTCGTTCAGATGTCAGCCAAGTCTAACCTAAAGTCGCACTGACATGCGACTTTGAAATTGTGCGATTACAAGTGAAGTCGCACCATTTCAAAGTCGGATTCGGTGTGAACTAGGGCGTAAAGCCAGCGACATAAGGTTCTGTCACAAGTTGGCAAATATAGGCCTATGGCTGTTTATAACCCACTGGAAATGAGTCTCAGTATTTTAGGAGTGAATCTCAAATAACTTGGATAACATAGTGTTAATAAGTAGTCCGCTTCGTAATCTGAGTTAGAGGGTACGGAGTCACAGTTTATAACCTTTGTAGGACCAGAAGTGTCCAAATTGTTGAACAATATAGTAAAATAAAAATGAACAAGTTATGCACAGTGCTAACAGAAAAAAAAAAAGTTGCGTATCTTATTGTGCAACGTCGGTTCTAAAAAACAGACACAGGATTTTCCTGGCACATTTTGTGGATGTCCCAAGGACTACGCAAGCAGTGAGTTCTGCTTTGTTCGAGATGAAAGTTGCACATTTGACCCTCAACCCAGCGACACGCAACACTCTACTGCTAAGGAACTGGAGTTGCGTGATGTACTGCCATGTGCTTTAGATATAGACAGACAGATATATATATATGCAGAAAGACCGACAGACAGACAGATATACAGATAGATATAGATATACTGAAATGCCGATAGATAGATAGATATGCAGATAGACAAATATGCAGATAAATAGATATACAGATAGATAGATAGATATACAGATAGATAGAGACAGACATATAAAGATAGATGAGAGAAAAGAGACCTGTATACCATGGCTCTAGGACACAATGCTGGGGCCCCTCATGGTATACACATACTGGAGATGTGTATCGAAATGGTCCAGCAGATTGTTGGGTGGAGGGCTGGAGCGGAGGTTGATTTCGGGGGCAGAGGTGAAGCAGGGTGCCCTCCCCTCCCCTTCCCTCCACCCTCAGTCCAATCACAGGATGAGAAGACTACATACAACACAAGGTGCTGCTGTATATGGGTGGGGTGGACAGACAATTACAGGGTGTTGTTAGAACACATTACCTTGCTTCTCCATCCACAAAACCAAAACCGGAAGTGATGCCGCCACCCGGGGAAAACACCGCCCATTTCCTACGGCGGTGCAGACATGAAGAAGAATGACACATAAGAGAGTGTAGAGGCGCCCTGCAGTGTGCCACAAAGTATCAGAAAACCCTGCAAATGAAGTGTCTTACCTGCAATCACGGGATTGCATTGGTGTCATAGCTTCCCAATTCATGGTGTCCGTCACACGAGTACAGTGCACTTAAAGCATTTTTTTTTTTGTGACTGGCTTGGGGGGGGGGGGGGGGGGAGTGTCGGCGCCCCCAATGGATGGGCCGCCACTGCTTTAGAGTATTTCATAGAACATGCACATTTTTATTCTACTACATTGTTTTGCATATTAGCAGATTAGATACTTCTGGTCCTAAAATGTGATAAACTGTAGAAGAAATGACTAAGGAGTTTTCTTAGACTTATGCCACTTACACACGTTCAGAATTTCCGACAGGAAAAGTTAGATGTGAGCTTTTCGTCGAAAATTCCGACCGTGTGTAGGCTCCATCTGACTTTTCCTGTCAGAATTTACGTCTGTAACAATTCCGACACGCAAAATTCGTATGCATGCTTGGAAAAAATTTCAATGCATGCTCGTAAGCATTGAACTTCATTTTCTCAGCTCGTCGTAGTGTTGTACGTCACCGCGTTCATGACGGTTGAAAGTTCCGAGAACTTTTGTGTGACCGTGTGTATGCAAACCAAGCTTGAGCGTAATTCCGATCGTGTGTACGCGGCATTAGGGCTTGTTCACACTAACTTGCATTGTAAAATGCAGCATTTTTACTGTGCAGTCTAATGTCAGTTCTAAGGTACGCAGGGGTGATATGATAAATGTTTTGGCACATCACACTGTTTACTTTTTAGTTTTTTTTTTATCTTTATATTAAGTGTCAATATGTGACACTTCATGCATGTCTCTGCAGAGCAGCGAGATGAAATAGAAGAATATCTTTTGTAATAGGAAGTAACCTCCAACAGAAACACGCACTGTTTACAGCACATGTCAAACATAGGGCCCGTAGTAAAAGTCTGTTGCTATTTTGTATTATATTCTTATGTGCTGGCGGTAATTGTGTATTCACAAGTGTTCGCACAGTTACTGTATCACCTGCTTGGTTCTGTATAACAATGTGGATGATTAAATATGTAGGGAGAGGACCACCGCGCATTACAAACTCAACTCCAAGGGTTACTTTCCTTGCATATCCCTAGTAGTTTATCCTATGGGGGCAGAAGGTTAACGTTAGGTCCCATTGATTGGCGCCTCCTAGGGGAGTGGACGTTCTCGTTGAGCGGTGCTTCTCTTATTAGGACGCAAGTGAGTAGTGCGTAACACTGCCTCAGAAGACGTTGTTGACGAAACGCGTAAGGCGGAGTTACGCACTCACGTTACTTCCGGGAAACGCCAGGTGGAACGCAGCTGGAGCACATGCTGTTGTTCGCTAGCACAGGCGACTTTTACAAACACCCGGTCAGCTTGTTTTTAATCAGCTTGGTAGCTAATAGTAGCCAAGCCTGGAATTTTTATTTAATTTGTATTTATTTGGGCCACAACTGTTTTTTATATAAGTGCTACACTACGTTTGTTATAGCCGGCAGTAGTGGCCGCAATACAATTTTATTTGAATACTACACTATGGGAGCCAAACTTTTTTCTCTCTGAGGAATTACTACATCATTTGTTGCTGGGAATCCTTAGTCGTGGACGATCCCGATCTATCAAGGGGAGCCCTGGAGTAACGCAGTACTGGGAAGTCTGCACTATATGCCATACACCCCCGGCGGGGTAGTAGGATCTGGTGAGTGGGGATCCCTGTGGGGGCAACACCGGAACCACTGCAAATCCACCATTTGTGACATAGGAGCACCTCCCTCACTGCAAGAAGTTGCACCATATAAACAATCAAATCCTTGTTTGGAAGCAATAGAACTTTATGTCATAGTTTCCTCATAGGACAATTCTTCACCTATGTGATTCATGCTTGGTGCATCATATAACTGTTGCTGTTTATTTTTATTTGATGTCATCTTATTTTATGCCATCGCTATTATTTAAATTATGTTGACATAGGGTGTATCTGACACTGCACTGGTTGTGCCATTTTTTACTTTATGGTCATTAAGGTTCTTTGTCACTATACTATGGTTATTGGAATTGTGTTGTTATAATATTGCACATACCTATATTAGGGTTGGTATAGGTATACACCTATATCTTATCATTATATTAATGTTTATTTATGATAGTTTTTGCACATTGAATTTTTCAGTAGTTCAGTTATTATTGGTTCACTAAAGCAGCGGTCATCAACCCTGTCCTCAGGGCCCACTAACAGGCCAGGTTTTATGTATTACCTTGGGAAGATGCAGACTAGAATATTGCAATCACTGAGCAGCAAATGATATCACCTGTGATGGATTTCAGTTATCTTGCAAACCTGGCCTGTTAGTGGGCCCTGAGGACAGGAGTTGATGACCACTGCACTAAAGGACCCTTGGTTAGAAGTCCCACCCCCCTACCTATCTTTAGGGTTACAGAGGGGTAGGCAGCGCCATTACCCCCTTTTTTCACATTTTTTTCACTTTTCACTATCCTCCTAGGGGGATTGTTTTTAGGGGGGGGGGGGGTAGCAGACTTTGGCGTACACATTTGGTCCTAAGCGCAGGATTTATTTATCTATTCTTATTTTAAGTCAGCAGCTGCAGTATTTGTAGCGGCTGACTTTAAAAAAAAACAGACAGACCTCCGCTTTAAGATCCTCCCACTGTTAGTACAATTTGGTCACACCCACCATTTGATGCGGTTCGGCTGGGAGGGGTGCGGTTGAGTTCCCGCACCTATTTAATTTCTGTTTTTTAATAAATTGCAGTTTTACACTATGGGAGACCATTCTGTCATTCTTTCTCCCCATCCATGGAGGACCATCCTAAGCATTAGCTGACTTGGAATTCACTATCTAAGGGTCATAAATCACCACAAAGCGCAAGTGACCACTCTAGCGATATGTGGTTAACGTGTAAAGGTGAATGTACATCCATATGGACCACCTCTCTCTGAACACTGAATATTGGAGCACCTCAATGTAGCACTACCCCAAGAGGAGCTGCTAGTTTGTTTTGGGTGGCATGTTACCTCGTGTTCCTCCGCCGTCTAGGGGTATTTGGTAAAAGTTGCAGTAACGAAATGTCCACACGTCAGGTGTTATTTTCTGTGCTTTTTATTACCCAGCCGGGTAAAAACAATAAAACTTGGCGAAGAATAGAGGAATAGTAGAAATGGAAATAGCAGATTCAGGTGTATGTAAAAAGGAAGTCCTGCTCCCAACGACAAACTTTCACTTCGGAATGGGTATAGCGCACCTGGACAGGCCTCTCTCACAGGCCTGGAAGCCAGAATAACACTCAAACTTGGGGTTAAGTCTCTGCCACAGACCCTCCCAATGGTTGCAGAAAATAATAGTCTGGAGTCCTCTTGACTGGACTTGACACCTAAATCTCCTTCAGGTAGTTTTAAATTAGGGTACCGACTGACAGGTGGCCAACATCCAGCCTCTCAGTGTCTGGTTCCCCTGGTCCCAGATGGATGGTCAGGCCCCTATTGGAACACCAGCCTCTCTTGGTACTCCTAAGGCAGACTCTCCACCGTACAGCTTCCTCCAACAGGACAGACAGCCTTAGGTGGGACCCAGTCGATTACTGAGTCCCCAAGCGGCAGATCAATTGCTCCGGGCCGACGTGGTCCCGAAGCCAGGATCTCTGCATTGCAAGCACAACCCCGGCCCGGAAGGCCATTTTCAGGGGCAGCGTGGAGTGGCTACCCTAAACATGGGCGCCACACGAGGAGAAGACCCAGGAAAATGGCGTCTGCCTCATAAATACCCTCCCCCAGCATGCACAGCGAGGCAAACTCCTTCTGATAGGCTGCTGGGTAAGAGCACCCAATCATTGACTCCACTGCTGCCACCTGCCGACCTGAGGTGTGATCAGCACCCCAGAAAGGACAGAATGAGCCCACAGCACAGCCAACGCTGAGGCAGACGCCTAAATTTGAAAAAATCAACATGGTCAGAGTTACCTAACTCTCTGACCCCCTCGTAATTTAACCTAGCACCGGTTCTGGAAAGTAACCAGGCGCTACACACTCCCCCCACTTGAATAGACACTGTCCTCAGTGTCCAAACAACAAAATGGTGTTCAATCCTGAACACCTGACCTGAATCTGCTTAACAGTGAGTAAAAGAAGAAAAGGATAGAAAAGAATATAAAAAATATAAAAACATCTTTACAATTCACACAGTGGTACACTTTGACACCAAATATGCCTATCTATCTATTCTGCCCCATTCTCCAACAGTTTTTGATAGACGATCAGCAAACCTGCAAAACAAAATAGAGAAACATATACACACAAATTTACATTGTTTGCTAAGGGCGAATAAGGTTGCACTTCTGCCAACTTAAGGCAAAGCCTCCTTCCTCACAGACACATTAAAAAAAAAGCACTGAAATTTTTTCCCAAACTGCAAAGGCCTATGGGAAAATATAGGAAACTGTCTTTCAGCAATGGTAAAGCTGCAGAACACTGCCCTCTAGCGGTCAGCGCCCTGGCATTGCAAGTAAAGTGCAGTCCATGCATAAAAATGGCGCAATCAGAAAAAAAAAAACATTTTCTTCTTCTTTTCTTGGTAGATGAAGTCCACAGGAACCTAATCTAACTAGCTCAAAAAATTATTCCGTCTCCCCGAAGTTCGTCACATCACCGCCAAATGAGTATCAGGAGAAAAAGAATAAAACAAAATAGGACTGTGGTTGTCCCTGTTCAGGACTGCTTCAAGTAACAGTAAAAAAAAATAACGCTGCAGATATTGAACCTACAGGTAAAACGTGGGATCTGGCAGAGTGACAACGTCCCCCTGGTCATTCACTGTGGTAACTGAATAGACCCGATCCACTTTTCCGGGGCACTTAAGGACCACTCGGTCACGATAAATATACTAACTAGAACTCCAGTCTTTCAGGCAACCTTCAAACCGATGGCCAAGGGAGATAAAAGCATATTCTGTGTTTCGATCAACCTTTGGTACTCCCAAGCAGAGGCGTATCTAGTGAAAATAGCGCCTATGGCAAGCACTGAAACTGCGCCCCTGTCAAAACATTTGAATCCCTTCTTTCAGATCACCTTAACAAAAAAAAACAGCTAACAAAACTGGTGATATTTATCATCCCTTGTGATACCTTTGGTAGTGACATATCCTCTTTATGGAGAAATCTGGGGTTTATTAGACCCCGGATCCCTCCTCTGCCTTTCTAAGGCCAGGTAAATGCAGAACCAATACTGGAAGTGATGAAATCTTCATCAGAGGAGAGGGAGAAACTAATGTTCCTCCTTCTTCTTTGTGCGCTGCCAATCCGACCAGATGGAATGGGAGAGCCTGGGAGAACAGGGGAGGGCTGTGGCTGAACACAGCAGGGATAGCGCTGCCATTGTCCATTAGCAAAGGGGCTAAAAAGGAGATCCTGCCTATACTCGGGAGGAGGAAAAAAGAGACCCTCAGACCCTGGTAAGTGCCTTGCTGCCCAGCCACTCAATAGCGTCCCCTTCATATGGCGCCCATGGCACTTGCCATGGTTGCCATACCCTAGATACGCCACTGCTCCCAAGTACTCCCAGATGGCATTTTTACACCATTCCTCCCTCATTTCTTCGATCAGTGCCATCAGAGCTGGGGGCACATAGGGAAATTCCCACTCGTAGTCCAGAGCCACCTTCTTCATCACAATGCGCTGAAGGCGAGCTAACTTTGGCAGATTACTGGGGTGTCCTAGTCCTGGCATAACAGGTGCATCTGGAGCTCTCTTTACAATAGGTAGTGCAGCTGGTATTGGAGCAGTCTACCTGGTGTCATTAACTTTCGGCACTGTGACTCCCCAGGTTAACTGCGGGATATCTGCCCGCAGCGCGGTATCCCGGGAACGTCTCTTAGACTTGCGGGGTTTTGAAACACGGGAGCTTCTGCCCCACTGTAGCTAGGTTGCTCTGGCTCAAACCACTGATCATCCCACACATCAGAGTACGAGCCAATGTCAGAAGTCTTATACTCTTCTGCAGGCAAACAGATACGTTCCACAACAGATGCACTGACCTTGTCCTTAGTTCTGGCTTTGACAGGGGCAACGCTCCCCCTGGAGTCCCTTTCATATCTGCACATAGGTAGGCCTCGACCACAGCCATGGGAGACCTTCACGGGGCCCATTTTTTCAGAATTGAGCCAAGCAGGGACCACTGCCATACACACAGTCTCTGTGGCAGCATCCACCTTCACAGCAGGCACACTTTCCTTAACATCAGAGTCACTTACTTCAGGTGACACAATAGGAGTAACAGCCAATGGCATGGTGATCGCAGTTGTAGAAGTAGAAGACACAGTATCAGCATCAGCCGTAGTATCAGGTGCGGGCCAAGGAACAACTTCCTCCGCAGTCCGGTGACCCAGTCGACCCGGTATTCGTGGGGAGACTCCGTTGGTGGCTCCACTTGGAACAAGTATTCTCTGCACTTCTTGCACCGAGCAAAGGGCAGGATCCGGACAGCTAGCTCCACACATCTGGGACAAGACAGTCCCAGGGCCATTACGCTGCCACTGGTAATCCCGGTATTAGTCAGGGAAGCTACTGTAACAGCAGACATCGGATTGACTTCCACCGTAGACATTGGGGGCCTCAATCTCTCAAACGGCGTTGGGGGCACAGACATATTGCATGATTCTCTCTCGTGGGCGGGCAATCACTCTGTCTTTTGGTGCCAAACTCTCCCTATGTCTCATGCAGGGGTGGGTAGCTCCTCCTACTTCGAGTTCTTTTCTGGGCACGTTGCAGGCACACGTCACTTCGCTGCACGTGCGCCCAGACATTAACTACCTGAAGTTAACTCTTTCCTCACCAGCACAGTCCAACACCACGACAATTTCTGGATCTTAATGGCAGAATAAATTTCTCAATGCAGCTGTCCGAGGCAACAGCCCATCCTGGACAAGCCTCCACGTGTAGCACTACCCCCGGAGAAGCTTCTGGTTTGTTTTGGGTGGCATGTTACCTCGTGTTCCTCCGCCATCTAGGGGTATTTAATAAAAGTTGCAGTAACGGAATGTCCAATGTCTTTTTCTGTGCTCTTTATTACCCAGCCGGGTAAAAACAATAAAACAAGCCAAGGGCTGGTGAATGACCCACAATGACCGTGAAGGACTGTGGTGGCACGGGCAGTGGAAAGAGGCAGCTGCAGCCAGGAGGGCTGACAGGGCCTGAAGGGATGTTACTGGAATCAGTAGCCACATGTGGGACAGCTAGCACTAGGACTACCATATTTTTCTACACCATAGGGGTCCACGGTACCTGCCTGCAAAGGGCATCTGCTTTGGGCCTGGCTGAGCCAGTGTCAGGCCTTAACAACAGTACTAGCTGGTCCTGGGGGTGATAGTCTGCAATCAAGCATATGTGCTGGAGGTGAGGAGGAGAGGTTATATATACCAAAAGTGTATATAGTTAGTAACTTAATTTTCTATCTTCTGGGCATCCCATATGTACCTTATCCCCATCCAAGTTATATCCCCTTAATAAATTAATTTGCCTGGCTGTGCAGGGTGGGAGCCGTACCACAATCACCATCAACCCCTATGGGGGTACCGCTACACATGCAAATGCTAACATCGCTCCAGTGGTGGCTGGTGCTCAAAATTTTTGGGGGGAGCAAACAAAAAAAGTCTGAAAAATACTGAAAAAAAATGCAGCCACTGTGCCATCAATTGCATCCACTGTGCCCATCAAATGCCACCACTGTGCCCATCAAATGCAGCCACTGTACCAATCAAAATCAGGTACTGTAACCTCCCCCCGCACTGCCTGCCCGGCACTTACCCCATATTGGTGGAGGATCAGGCAGCGGGTGATGGCAGTGAGTTGTGGGATGAGCAGCGGGTCAGGAGGTTGCTCCTGTGTCTTCCATTTGTCTCTTTTTCCTTCCTGCTAGGCGTCCAATCGGAGCGCCTGTGCCTTCAGCCAATCAGGTAATGGGTTTTAGACCCGCGCCTCCTGATTGGCTGAGAGGCGGTTCAGTGTTAGAAAAGCGAATATTTATTCGCTTTTCCAACACACCTGGGTGGGCTCTGAGCGCAATGCTCTGCGCTCCGAGTTCACCTTTTTGAAGCCTATTAGAGCCTATAGTACTAATCGGGTGCTTCAAAAGAAACAGCCCGGCGCTATAATTCAGGCGCCCGGTGTCCAAAATAGGCTGAATAGGGGGTGGCTACAGCGGCCATGGATAGATTCATGCTGCTTTGCATGAATCCATTCATTCTACAGAGAGGGGGTGGTGTGACAGAGGGGGCGGCGCTCGGGTGCCACTAATAGACCTGCTGCCACTGCATCTCTCCTGTGCACATATCATATCTGTATCAGAAAAATTATAAACATTTCTTTTGTGTACAGCATTGCATGACTAAGCAACTGTTTGACAGTGCCAAAAGCTGAAAAATTGTCCAGACTAGAAGTGGATGAAAGTTTCAAAACTTGAGGTGGACTTCCCTTTTTTTGTGGTCAGAACTATGTATTGTATCGTGAGGATATGGTGTAATCTGGGCACACAATTGTAGCGTCTGTCTTAGAATCAATACATTAAATATACTTGGGAAGAGATCTGTACAATGCAAAGAACAGAAGGCACAAACATTCAGACCCCACAAGGTATTTAATTCATGGTATATACGTTTTTACTATTAAGTAGGGTTGTCCCGTGACCACTTTTTTAAGACCGAGTACAAGTACCGATACTTTTTTTCAAATACTCGCCAATACCGATTACCGATACTTTTATTTAATCTCATGTGACAGTGGCACATGTGTCAGTATTTTTATTTATTTTTTTTACAATTTTAACTTTTATTTTTTGCAATTAATTTTTTATTTTTTTTACAATGCTTTCTTTTTTAAGGGGATGTGGGGACAGTGTCAGTGTGTTTTTTTTTATTATTATTATTTACATTTTTTTTATTATTTATTGCAATTTTTTTATCAGCCCTGTTGGGGGGGCTATGGTGAGATTTCAGGGGTCCTTACAGACCTCTGACCTCTCCCCTTTGAGACAGGGAAAGGGACTAGGGACACATATTCCCCAGTCCCTTTCTCAGCAGCCTCTGCTGCACTGAAAATAAATGGAGAGAAGACAGCTGCTTCTCTTCATTCATTAACTGAGACATAGTAATCACAGGAGGTTACGATGTTTCAGTTATGTGAATGGACAGAGTCAGTGATCACTGACTATGTCCATTCAGAAAACTAAGGAGCCGGGTTTACTGTCTCCTACTTCCGCTCTCCATCCTGAGATATTGAGGGGGACAGCAGCACGGAGGGGAAGAAGGGAGGGGGACAGATGCACAGAGGAGAAGAGAGGGAGACAGATGCACGGAGGGGGACATGGAGGAGAGAGGGGGACAGAAGCACGGAGGGGGACACGAAGTAGAGAGGGGGACAGATGCACGGAGGGGGACACGGAGGAGAGAGGGGGACAGATGCACGGAGGGGGACATGGAGGAGAGAGGGGGACAGATGCATGGAGGGGGACATGGAGAAAAGAGGGGGACAGATGCCCCGGAGGGGGACACGGAGAAGAGAGGGGGACACAGAACAGCATGGAGGGGGACACGGAAGAGAACAGAGGGGGACAGCAGCATAGAGAAGGACGGATGGGGACTGGAGGAGGATAGGGGACAGTCAGCGGTGATCGTGTGTGGGAGAGAAGCACCGATCACCGCTGAAAGCCTAATATTAATGCCCCGTACACACCATCACTTTATGTGATGAAAAAAAACACGACATTTTCTGTGAAGTAAAAAATTACGTTTTTGAAACTTCAATTTTCAAAGACGAAGTTGCCTGTACACCATCGTTTTTCTCACAATGTTCTAGCAAAGCGAGGTTACGTTCTCACCACTTTTTCCATTGAAGCTCGCTTCATAAGTAGCTTCTGGGCATGCGCAGGTGAAAAACGTCGTTTTAAACGACGTTTTTTACTACACACGGTCAATTTCTGTGAAGTAAAAGTTGACGTTTTGAAAAACGACACATAAAATTGAAGCATGCTTAAATTTTTTTTGGTCGTTTTTTAGAAGACATAAAACAACGTTTTCCCCCACACACGGTCAATTAAAGTGACGTTTTTAAAAACGTCATTTTTTTTCATCACATAAAGTGATGGTGTGTACGGGGCATAAGTCTTGAAGTGTAAGTATAGCTAAATCATATTTTGCTTTAGGTGGATTAGTAAAGGGTTAACACTCCTGTCGGTTTATTTTTCATGCCTTTCCTGTTGGGGAGATTTTCCTATTCATCTTGTTCAGAGATCTAACAAGAAGTGAGAGTAAAAATCGTACACACATAGTTTTATTTTTGTTCAACCTAGCAGGACTGACTGAAACAAAACTGACAACTCAGGAAGAGCCGCTGTACTAAAACCATGCAATGTTAGTACAGTGATCTCCACTGCTGTGCTATTGTGTTCTGACAGGGGCGGTGGCCCCCACATCAGAACACTCTAGGATCGGAGCCGATTGACAAACCTTTTTCGGTCTTTCCCCATCGACAGAAGCCAACCATTAGGCCGGATTCTTCCTGACCGGCTGCAGTACACACGGGCCGAACGTCGGCTGGTTTCTACTGAACCGACTGATGCCGCCTGACATTCGGCCTGTGTGTACTAGGCTTAAATCTTTATACTGTGGGGGGATTTTAGATGTCACCAACACAGGTGTCCCCACTGGTAAATTTAATCCCACCTTTTGTTCTAGCGACAACTATAAAACTTGGGTTTATGATCACCATCTGTCTCTGTGACATTGGCCACCGTTATCAATAGAGAGAGTGAATCTCCCCAGCAGGGACACAGACAACAATAAATCCTCACAGGAGTTCTAACCCTTCCATTGTGTTTTAGCTATACATGCAATCTAACTTGTTATCAGCCGCTGCTGAGCCAACGCCTAGTGGAGCTCCTGCTATTGTGTGAAGATGTCCTCTGTTTGTACTTATGATAATGTGTATTGTATAGCCGGTGAGCTAGGAGACGTAAAGTCTACCCTAAAAGGTCATATCTCTGAGTCACCTAGTCTGGGTAAATTATTGAGTTAATTAGTTCATGTTAATTTATGTGACCTCCCTCCTCTGTTACTGTATATAAGACTTGTATTTTAGTTCTAATAAACAGTCCATGTTCAGCAGACA
Source organism: Rana temporaria (assembly GCF_905171775.1). NCBI lineage: Eukaryota > Metazoa > Chordata > Amphibia > Anura > Ranidae > Rana > Rana temporaria. The sequence goes on along the minus strand of NC_053491.1, from coordinate 428,626,323 downwards.
AACAAGTATTGTCTTGTTGTGTGCTTGTGAGCAGTTGGAATATCTGATATCCATATCCAGACTGATAGAAAGAGGTATATGGAAGCACTCAAGCAGAGTGTGGGACGTTCTGTTACACACACTATTCGATTTTCTGCAGATTTATGTCTTCAGATTTACCAAAATAATGCAAGGGCCTGCCTGATTGCATACAAATTGAAACTCTTAAGGTTTGTCCTCAATCTATACCAGACCCAAAGCGAATGTTATGACCAGACGGATGAGGGACGAACCCATGCCTTTTCTTTTCTTAATTTTGTCATGTCAGGGTTCCCCTTAACCACCTATCAGTGCTGATCAGTGCTGTCAATCCAGCCACCCTGCCAGCGTACTCTAAAGTTAAAAAAAAATCATTGCCAGACCCTTTTCATAGATTGTTCCTACATTGTGTCAGTGTCATTGTAAGCCGATGCCTCTAAATATCTTATTAGCTACGATGTTTCATGGCTGGTCACGTGATAGCTCTCCTCTGATGTTTCATGGCTGGTCACGTGACCGCTCTTCCCCTCCAATCTAAAGCTACACTCGGAGGAGGAGGAGCGGGAGGAGGAGAGAGGCTGAAAAGAATGGAGCTAATAAGGTATTGACAGGCACCATCTTTCAATAACACTGACACAATGTAGGAAGGATCTATAAAAAGGGGATGGCAGTGATTTTTTTTCTTAACTTTAGAGTACACTGGCAGGGCTGTCTCAGGGCCAGGAGAGGCAGGGTGGCCGGCCTGACATCCCCCCAATGTGTGGCACTGTACTACGGTGATGTGTGCACTATACTACAGCCTTGAGTTCCCAGCCAACCCCAGGCCTTGGGACTCAGGGCTAATAATTCTCAATGTGCAATAAGAGACACAGGGATTTTTGGGGGCCCACTCAGGGCTATAGCCCTGGGCAGCCCCCCCTCCCGATGCCACTGCCTGGACCTTCTTCTTCATTTTTTTACACCTGTTGTGTGACATTTAAAAATATATATTCCAGAGTTGGGCTTTAATCTGTATGTTTGGAAGTTATTTTATGGTTTGTTGATTTTTTCTTAGGAAGACATCTTCCAAATTACGGTTATGAGACTGATTTCCAACCTGGGAAGATGGACCAACAAACAAGATCCAAGGGTAAATATTTAATACTTACATTGACTTAATTTACAGAGCGCCTAAACCCCAATCACAGAAAGAGGCACAAACATTACCAGTCAGATATTCATTTGACAATTTGAGAGCATGACCATCCAACATTTGTTGTCGGAAATTCCGACAACAATTGTCCGATGGAGCATACACAAACGGTCTGATTATCCAACAAAACACTTCCATCACACAATTGTTGTCGGAATATCCGATCGTGTGTACGGGCCTTTACTCCGGCTACTACTGGGTGGGGAGTGGAGAAAGAACACTCTGCCAGGGAAGGCAAGAAGATAAGCAGGTAGGCGGCTGGCGGGGACTTGAGAAAGGCAGAAGAACATGCGAGCGGAGCTGAATGGGCATGCACCCGAAACTTCCAAGCATGCAGATTAAAGCCCAACCCAACCCAACTATTTTTTTTTTCAAATGTCCAACAACAGGTGCATTTTTTTTTAAAAAGAATGTGAAGCCTTACCTCCTCTCTGGCACTCTTGCACTAATCTCTTTTCACCATAAGGTGTTCTCAGTCTTCTGGGCTGAATGACACCTTGGGGTTTATTTACTAAAGCTAGAGAGGGAAAAACAAATCACAATTCTGCTTAGAAACCAGCTTCCAGGTTTTATTGACAAAGCTTAATTGAATAAGCTGAGGTTAAAAATATTCCCTCTGCTTCGACCAGCACATGATCATCAGAAAGGATCAGATAATGGAAAAAAATACACCCCCGTAAGCTAGTAGGAGCGGCGGAGCAAAGGTGTGTAATTCAGATTTTTTTTTATTAATTCTGCACTGACTGTCCTTAAAATTGCCCCAGCCCCTGTTTAAATCCAATCAGGGGACAAAACTGGGGACAGACTTGGTCCGGGGACAGTGTTCTCAATCCGGTGACTGTCCCCGGAAACCGGGGATGTCTGGTCACCCTAATTTAAGGAGGCCTGGCCCCTGCCAATCCAAGTTGGGGATTAGTCAAGGCTTCTTAAGATACCCCAGGCAGCTCCACCTCTCCTTCCCTCCTCTCCTTCTAGCACTTTCTAGAAGGAAGAGGGAGATGACAGTGATGTGATGCTGCCTGTGAGACACTAACTGCTACCCTGAGCCACTCCCAGCCCAGAATGAAAACAAACAGGCCTAGCAACCAGCTACTGTCAGAAAAATCCTAATTTTAGCACCTACCTAGCTAGAGGGTGCTACACAATGTTTTGTTGGACTTCAACTCTCAGTAGTCCTTGCCATACTTCGATGCAGTGTCATTGCATGGTTCAGCACCAACTCACACAGGATTGTCACCTTCAAACAGGAAGCAATGTCTCATCAGTGAGACTGGCAGGATCAACAGATATGTTTAATATTAAAGCTATGAACTCTTAAAAGGTGAAATGTTTTCTAACTTGAATAGCTTGATTTCCATTTTTAAACTGTATGTGTATTTTAATTCCAGGTGGCAATAAAACTTGGGTTATTTGGATCATGTTGGGTCTTCTCTTTTTGAAATTCTGTATTTTGTTGGTTCTTATGATCATCCTGTTTGCGTCTTGTAAGTAAAACAGTTATTTACACCATTTTCTTTATTGTAAAAATTGTGAGTAGATATACAATTGCTATCACTAATATTTAAAGTGGTTCTAAAGGCTGATGTTTTTTTTTTACTTTAATGCATTCAATGCATAAGATTAAAAAACCTTCTGCGTGCAACAGTCCACCCAGCCCAGGGGCGTACCTAGAGCATTTAGCACCAGGGGCAGATCCTATATCTGGCACTACCCCACATTAAAATGTAAAAACACCCCAATGTTCCCCCTGCATACCTCTGCATCCCCCAATATCTCTTTGTCACTACTGTGTACCCCTCTCCACAACTGCACCTGTGGACCCTTTTACATTACACAGCACACTGCACCTCTGGACCCCTTTCCATTACACAGAACCCTGCACCTCTGGACCCCTTTACATTACACAGCCCATGCAGCTCTGGACCCTTTTACATTACACAGCACCCTACACCCCAGTTGGTATGACACTGCCCCAGGCCCCACTAAGGCCCCTGTCACACTGGGGCGGGAGGTGAGGGGATTCACACACCAAAATAAAAAAAACGGCGTGGGGTCCCCCCAGGATCCATACCAGACCGTTATCCGACCATGCAGCTCAGATAAGGGAGGGGACAAGTGAGTGATCCCCTGAACCATACCAGGCCACATGCCATCAACATGAGGGAGAGCTTTGGGGCAGCCAAACCTTGTCGTCATGTTGCCCCCCATGTGAATGAGTATGGGGTACATGGTACCCATACCCATTCACCAAAAAAGTGTAAAAAGTGAATAAAGACACTTCATGAGCTTTTGACAACTTCTTTATTAAAAATCAAAAACAAAATGCTTTGACATAGATCCATTGTCAATCACGCCGCCTGCCTTGTCGAAGGCTCCTCGCCAACTGCCTGCTCCTCCGTCTGACATTTTTTAAATAGCTAAGGGGCGGAGTCACCCAATGACATCAGTGGGGGAAACCGCCCCTTTGTGCTGTCATCGACCGAGCCATGCCTTTCGCTGACATCATCGGGTGACTCCGCCCCTTAGATATTTAAGAAATGTCAGAGGGAGGAGCAGGCAATCGGCTAGGAGCCTTCCACGAGGCCGGAGTTCGTTTTTTTGGGGGGTCTGGCGGGCAGCGTGATTGACGATGGATCCTGATCGGGGGACTTGTCAAAAATAATTTGACTTGGTCGATCATTTTTTGACCGATCCGAATTCGAATCGTTCTGAAAATTTGGAATTCGTTAGGAAATTCATAGACTGCCAATGAGGAGAGAGAGGGGGCAGGACCGAGCGGCAGCTCTGTGTCTGAATGGACATGCAGAGCAGTGGCTTGGGAATGCGCCTGCTTGGGTGCCCCCATTGCAAGCTGCTTGCTCTGACACTCGACAGGAAGGAGGGGCCACGAATGAGCACAATGGACACAACACACAGCAGAACACTATACCCAGCACAATGGACACAACACGCAGCAGAACACTATACCCAGCACAATGGACACAACACGCAGCAGAACACTTTACCCAGCACAATGGACACATCACACAACAGAACAATGCTCTATACCAAGCACAATGGACACAACAGAACACTCTATAAGTGGATGGGTGAGATTGTTGAGGACAGTGTTGGGTCTTTAGACAGTGTAGGATCTCCTAGTAGATTCACAATACAAGGCTAAAAAAACTGATCTACTGCCACCATCTCATAGTGAGTCCAAACATTTAGCAATTTGAAGGAATGCTTCATAGGAACTTCTTTGCTACATTTTTTGATGGTGGTAGGATCCCCTCTGGTGACCTACATGCCTAACATCCTCTGATCCCTGAATAGACATACCTGTAGACAGTAGACTACATAGACCAGGGCTCAAAATTTCAAGTCCTGAGCTACTAGCCAGACCTCAAGAGTTACTCGCCACCAGTTGCCCCACCTAATTCATACACTGCCCTGCCTGTGTGTGCGGCTCCACGCTTGCATGTCCCCACTTCCCCCTTTTATTCAGGCTGGCAGAGAGGAGAGGAGCTGCAGCACAGCGGGAGGGAGTACAATCCAGCGCTGAGATCCACACAACTGCACAGCCATTGACACCATAGCACAGCGCACACTGACAGCGCACAGCACACATTGAGACCAGTCTGTTCACAGTGCTCAGGCTAAACTGTTGGACACTTACATAGAGCACAAGGAGAAGAAAACTGCACAAACTCGAAGGCTGCCGCTCTCATGTCAGGGCAACTTTCAGTGAGCGCTGCACCAGAGTGGTAATTTTCGCAATCTTCCACCTCACTCATTACTTTCTGCTCTCCATCTACATTGGTCGGGGCCCGGGGGAGGGGGGAAGGCTAAGTGTAGGCACAGATTGGAGGGAGATTGGTCATGCAGCCCTGTTATCACTCGCCCCCAGCTTAAATCCACTCGCCAAATGCTAGTAGGCGAGTGGAAATTTTGAGGGCTGACATAGACTATTAGGTGACAAGGCAGGATCACTGGCCGGAACTTGCACAGTATGCACTGGAGCTTCAGGCTTGCAGTCAGTGGACCAGATTCACATAGAGATACGACGGTGTATCTCCTGATACACCGTCGTATCTCAGAGTTGCGTCGGTCGTATCTATGCGACTGATTCATAGAATCAGTTACGCATAGATATGCCTAAGATCTGAGAGGTGTAACTGTGTTACACCGTTGGATCTTAACTGCAATTTTAAAATGGCCGCTGGGGGCGTTCTCGCTGATTTCACGAACGTACGCGGGCCTGACGCAGTCACTTTACGGCGTTTACGTAAGGGTTTTCCCGGCGTATAGTTACCCCTGCTTCTATGAGGCGCAGCCAGTGTTAAGTATGGCCGTCGTTCCCGCAACGAAATTTGATTTTTTTATGTTGATGGCGTAAGTCGATCGCGAATACGGATGGACGTAATTTACGTAAACGTCTAAACCAATGACGTCCTTGCGACGTCATTTGGAGCAATGCACGCTGGGAAAATTTCCGGACGGCGCATGCGCTATTTGATCGTCGCGGGGACGCGCCTGATTTGAATAGTACACTCCCCCTAGCCGCGGAATTTGAATTCCGCCGGGGAATATACGATACGCCGCCGCAAGTTTTGAGGTAAGTGTTTTGTGAATTACCCACTTGCCTCAAAAACTTGCGGCGGCGGATCTTAAATCACATAGGTTACGCAGATCTAAAGATCCACTAACCTATGTGAATCTGGCCCTGTGTGTTGCCTGAGATGGCCTTCAGTGCAGCAGGAGGTTTTGCTGCAAATTCTCCTGTCCTCTGATAGTGTGGATTCACTCACTTTCATTAAAATGAACCCCCCTATTTATTACCAATGACTACAAAACCCCTGCTGCTTATTCTAAAGACCAAACTTTTAATTGTTATCCACCAGCCCCCCCCCCCCCCCCAGCAAATGATATCCCACCGTTACAAGTTCATGTTAACCATCCTGACCTATTCTGGTGCTCCAGCACTGTAAAGGTGCCACACCCTGGGGTAGATTCAGGTAGCAATTACGCCTGCGTATCCATAGATTCCATAATTGCTAAGTAGCGCCGGCGTATCAACTTTCTGTATTCAGAAAGCTCGATACGCCGACTGTAGCCTAAGATACGACTGGCATAAGGCTCTTATGCCGTCGTATCTTAGGCTGCATTCTGACGCTGGCCGCTAGGTGGCGTTCCCGTAGTTGTCAGCGTAGAGTATGCAAATTGCATACTCACGCCGATTCACAAACGTACGCGCGCCCGGCGGTCGTGTTTTACGTCGTTTGCGTTCGTCGCTTTCGTCGTAAGGCTGCTCCTGCTATTAGAAGGCGCAGCCAATGGTAAGTATAGACGTCGTTTCCGCGTCGCGATTTTTGAAATTTGCGTTGTTTGCGTAAGTGGATCGTGAATGGCGCTGGACGCCATTTACATTCACGTCGAAGCAAATGACGTCCTTGCGACGTCATTTACCGCAATGCACGTCGGGAAATTTTCCCGACGGAGCATGCGCAGTACGTTCGGCGCGGGAACACGCCTAATTTAACCACTTAAGCCCCGGACCATATTGCTGCCTAAAGACCCAAGGGGTTTTTACAGTTCGGGACTGCGTCGCTTTAACAGACAATTGCGCGGTCGTGCGACGTGGCCCCCAAACAAAATTGGCGTCCTTTTTTTCCCACAAATAGAGCTTTCTTTTGGTGGTATTTGATCACCTCTGCGGTTTTTATTTTTTGCGCTATAAACAAAAATAGTAGTAGAAAGAAATGTTTGGACAGCTGCACTCTGGAAAAACCTTCTTGGTTGCCTTTTATTGATAAAAGTTTTCAAACACCACACATCACAGCAAAGACAGAGGCATACAGCTGACGTTTCGCACTACAATCAGTGCTTACTCATAAACAAAACTAGAGCGACAATTTTGAAAAAAATTCAATATTTTTTACTTTTTTCTATAATAAATATCCCCCAAAAAATATATAAAAAAAATTTTTTTTCCTCAGTTTAGGCCGATATGTATTCTTCTACCTATTTTTGGTAAAACAAATCGCAATAAGCGTTTATCGGTTGGTTTGCGCAAAATGTATAGCGTTTACAAAATAGGGGATAGTTTTATTGCATTTTTATTAAAAACATTTTTTTACTACTAATGGCGGCGATCAGCGATTTTTTTTCGTGACTGCGACATTATGGCGGACACTTCGGACAATTTTGACACATTTTTGGGACCATTGTCATTTTCACAGCAAAAAATGCATTCAAAATGCATTGTTTAATGTGAAAATGACAATTGCAGTTTGGGAGTTAACCACAAGGGGGCGCTGATGGGGTTATGTGTGACCTCATGTGTGTTTACAACTGTAGGGGGGTGTGGCTGTAGGTGTGACGTCATCGATTGTGTATCCCTATAAAAGGGATCACACGATCGATGCCACAGTGAAGAAGGGGGAAGCTGTGTTTACAAACAGCTCTCCCCGTTCTTCAGCTCCGGGGACCGATCGCGGGACTCCAGCGGCGATCGGGTCCGCAGGTCCCGCAGTCACGGAGCTTCGGACCGGGTCGCGGGCGCGCGCCCGCGACCCACGGCTGGGTACTAGCACAGGACGTACCTGTACGTGCATGTGCCCAGCCGTGCCATTCTGCCGACGTAAATGTGCAGGAGGCGGTCCTTAAGTTGTTAAAGCAACTGTCATCTCTGTCCCGCAGTGGCTCCTCCTCCGACCCGCTGTTGACTCACTGACAGTCCCATTCACTTTAATGGGACGGCTGGTGATGCGGCAGGCGCTAACAGGCGCTGCCATGAATGATCTGAAATGACAGGTGTTTTTTTATTCTTGCTGGTAGTTAGAATCTTTAATATTTGCAAACAAAATGAAGGTTTCCTATTTAGAATAATAATCTGTCAGGTTAGTAAAACAGCGATATCAGAACCAATTCAATCATACAGTTTAGTGTACATAGATTTGCAAATCAACGGGATAAAGAAATATTCCTGAACTTTGTTTTATCTCATGGTTACTGTGAAATTGTATGAATGCATCAATGCAGTGCATGTTATTTCAGCTTGGATTCATTGACTGAGTTTACCAAAAATGTAAGTATTGCAGAATATACAGCCTCATGCTACATGACTAAGCTCCATTTAATGCTGAATAAACTAAGGGCTAGATTCACAGAGGAAATACGCCGGAGTATCTACTGATACTCCAGCGTATTTTCAAATTTGCCGCGTCGTATCTTTATTTGTAATTCACAAAACAGATACGACGGCTTTTGGCTAAGATCCGACAGGCGTACGACTTCGTACGCCTTCGGATCCTAGGTGTAATTTTCCGGCGGCCGCTGGGTGGAGTTCGCGTCGTTTTCCAGCGTCGGGTATGCAAATTAGCTGATTACGGTGATCCACGAAGATACGCGCGTTCGTCGCAATCTCTTACGTCGTCGCTAGTCGGTTTTTCCCGTCGCAAACTTAGGCCTGCTTTTTCATGGCTTACATTTAGAACAGCCATGTTAAAGTATGGCGTAAGACGTCTGGGAATACGAAGCGACGTAACGCAGTCGCCGTTCAAAAAATACGTTGGGGCGCCGTAATTTCGCGCAAAGCACGTTGGGAAATTTTAACACGGAGCATGCGCAGAACGTTCGGCGCGGGAACACGCCTAATTTAAATGGTACACGCTCCATTTGAATTAGGCGGGCTTGCGCCGGGCGGCTTTACGTTACACCGCCGTAAGTTTACACGCAAGTGCTTGGTGAATCAGGCACTTGCGCTGAAAATTTGCGGCGGTGTAACGTAAAGGGGATACGTTACGCCGCCGCAGATATCTGTTATTAGTGAATCTTAAATAGAAAACTAGATTTTTGCTCCAAAAGCATTTTATTAAATACATTTGATAAAAACCTGATTTAAATTAAAAAAATCAGCTTTTATTTTTTAAACTTGGCAGGGTTCTAATTCTTCCCCACTCTATCCAAAACTACAAAAATAAGATTTGGTATTTGGTATTCTTTATTAGTGTCAGTTTTTAATTCCTAAACGGATTCCAAAAGCAGGAAAAACGAAAGAATTTTTATTGAATAAGGTCATAAAATGCACAAATGTTACCTTAAAGATATATATTTACCAGGAATTTAACTTTGTATTTGCTTTTTTTATCCACTGCAGTCAACACACGTATTTTAGAACTTCAGAAAAATATAGAGTACCTCAATAAAATAAGTAAGTCAATGAATATGTATGTGTACATTACTAGATATTTGCATTACCCTCTTACCCTCTCATCTAGATGTCACCTGCTGATGGACATATCTCTGCAAGTTTTATATAAATAATGGTTAATTTGATCTAAAGTAAGCTTGTTTTTAGAGAAACATTGAGGCTGCCATTGTTCAATCCTCCTTCTGAAAATGCCAACTGCCTAGATGTCTGGATATCATGCTTAAAGGGATTGTAAAGGAAAATCATTTTTTTCATAATAAGCATCCTTTACCTGCAGACATTCCTCTTTTCACTTCCTCATTGTTCGTTTTTGCTCAGGAGTTGCTCTATTTCTTCTCTGTTCTGTTCACTTCCTGCTTGTCTGATTGTTACTCACCACCGTGAAGGGAGGGTTTACTGCGGTGGTCAGTAACGTGCTCGCCCCCTCCTGGGAACTACATCTGTGCGGCAGGACGCTCTCTACATGTTAGGCCCCGTACTCATGACCAAACATGTCTGCTGAAACTGGTCCGCAGACCAGTTTCAGCAGACATGTTTGGCCGTGTGTAGGCCCGAGCGGACCATTTTCGGGCGGATCGGACAGGTTTCCAGCGGACAACTGTTTCCTGGACTTGCTTTAAAACAGTCCACTGGAAACCTGTCCCCCCGACATGTACGGTCGTCTGTACAGACCTACCGTACATGTCCGGCCGCCCACCATCCCTCGCATGCGTCGAATGACTTTGACGCATGCGTGGAAGCATTTTAAAGGCAGGCCGCCCACGTCGCCGCGTCATTGTCGCGGCGACACCACGGACACGCCCCGCGTATTGTTTACGCGCGGACCTCTGTTCGATGGTGTGTACAGCCATCGAACAGAAGTCCCCGGGCAGACATGTCCGATGAAAACGGTCCGCGGACCGGTTTCATCGGACATGTCTGCTCGTGAGTACTCGGCCTCAGACTTCAAGGAGGTGTGAATTACTGGGCGTGCCGCAATGCATACTGGGAAATGTAGTTCTTACATGAATGAGCACCGCAAACCAGAAAGTGAATGAGAGAACAGAAACTAGAACGCCGGAGGTGATATAGATGAAGGAATTTAATAGGTATTTACTCGTTTTTGAACAGAATCATTACACTATTCTGTCTGTCTACCTTGCAGACATTAATTTTAGGCAAAACATTTTTTTCTTTTACAACTCCTTTAAGTTCTCACTTCAATATTTTGGGTTACCTGGAACATGCATGGCAATAAGGACTTCTGACCACCCCGACCTGCATGGTTGTTCTGGATTAGTGACTTAAAGTGGTTGTAAACCTTGAGATGAAAAATGGACAAAGCATATTGCTCTATAGTGTGTACTAGCGTTAATCCAAAGCAAGAGTGTATTTCCTATCATCTACCAATCCTATCTGCACGAGTCACTGCTAACAGGTTAAACCCACACCACAGAATCACAGGGGACAGCCCAGCCCACCTCCAGCACACAGCAGGTGATTGACAGCCTCTGCTGTGCAGGTTTTACTATGAGAGTGTCTGGAGGGGATGTGTCCTTTCCTCCCACTCAGGTCCCAGATTACATTCAGCTCCCTGCTCTATGCTCTGCAGTATGTGAGATCATATCCCTAACGCCTGCCTGTTAGAAGGATATGCTGTGTAAAATGCCGCTGACACCCAGATCTATCTTTCTACTACCGAGCTCACCCCCTCGATCTACTCTTGTATCACACATTTTTTGAGCGACATATGACTGGTGCTCAAAATTTTTGGGGGGGCGCAAATGAAAAACAAAATAATTGTAGCCTCACTGTGCCCATCAAATGCAGCCACTGTGCCATCAAACGCAGCCACTGTGCCATCAATTGTCACCACTGTGCCATGCCATCAAAAGCAGCCACTGTGCCATCAATTGTCACCACTGTGCCATGCCATCAAAAGCAGCCACTGTGCCATCAATTGTCACCACTGTGCCATGCCATCAAACGCAGCCACTGTGCCATGCCATCAAACGCAGCCACTGTGCCCATCAATTGTCACCACTGTGCCATGCCATCAAACGCAGCCACTGTGCCATCAATTGTCACCACTGTGCCATTCCATCAAACGCAGCCACTGTGCCATCAATTGTCACCACTTTGCCATGCCATCAAACGCAGCCACTGTGCCATGCCATCAAACGCAGCCACTATGCCATCAATTATCACCACTGTGCCATGCCATCAAACACAGCCACTGTGCCATGCCATCAAACGCAGCCACTGTGCCCATCAATTGTCACCACTGTGCCATGCCATCAAACGCAGCCACTGTGCCATGCCATCAAACGCAGCCACTGTGCCATCAATTGTCACTAGGGATGAGCCGAACACCCCCCGTTCGGTTCGCACCAGAACCTTCTAATGGAACCCCATTGGCGTCTATGGGACTCATTTTAAAGCCTATTATGCAAGTTATTGACGTAAAACGTCTTTGAAAACCCGGGTCTTGCCCCAGGGAACATGTATCAATGGTAAAAAAGTTTTAAAAACGGTTGTTTTTTCTGAAGCAGTGATTTTAATGATGCTTAAATAAAAAAAATAAAAAAATGAAAAATTCCTTTAAATATTGGACCTGCTGGGTGTCTATTTTATGCCTGTGAAGTGGCACGTGTTTAGAACTGTCCCTGCACAAAATGAAATTACTATAAGAAAAAAGTAATTTAAAACTGCTTACGGCTTTAATGTAATGTCTGGTCCCTGCAATATGGATGAAAATCATTGAGAAAAATAGCAAAGACACAGACAGTACACACACCACGTAGCTTTAGGTGCACACTGCAGAGGACACGGGCAGTACACACCAAGTAGCTTTAGGTGCAAACTGCAGAGGACAAAGGCAATACACACACTACGTAGCTTTAGGTGCAAACTGCAGAGGACAAAGGCAGTACACACACTACGTAGCTTTAGGTGCAAACTGCAGAGGACACGGGCAGTACACACCACGTAGCTTTAGGGTACAAACCAGCCTGATTCCCACACTGACCACTGCACTAACCTACCTACCTGACCACTACACTAACTTACCTGCTTCCTATACTTGCCACCACTACACTGACTACCTGTCCACTACACTACCTGATTCCTACAATGACCACTACACTACACTACACTACACTACACTGTCCACCTCACAACACTGCACTGTCCACCTCACTGCACTGTCCACCTCACAACACTGCACTGTCCACCTCACAACACTGCACTGTCCACCTCACTGCACCTCACTGCACTGTCCACCTCACTGCACTGTCCACCTCACAACACTGCACTGTCCACCTCACAACACTGCACTGTCCACTGCACTGTCCACCTCACTGCACTGTCCACCTCACTGCACTGTCCACCTCACTGCACTGACTTCTACACTGCACTGACTTCTACACTGCACTGACTTCTACACTTATACCGACACCAGAAGTTTTTTTTTATTTATTTAACTTTGGCTGCTCCCTCTCTCCCCAGACCGTATCCACCCACTCACCTGCAACATTAGTCTTCTATCAGTCTGGAGGTGAGGGAGGGCCTGGAGGAGGTGAAGGCAGCAGTGTTCACAGGGGTGGAGGCGGGACCCCAGGAGCCAGCACAATTGCGTATAGGCCAGCCTGGCCATGATCATGGATAGGCCAGCCCCACCGTGATCACTGATAGGCCAGCCTCGCCGCGATCGAAGATAGGCCAGCCCCACGCACATGACCCCATTCACTAATGCTCGGAGATGGCGGGTCAGGAGCCCGCGATCTGGGCATGCCGACCTGCCATCTCAGAGAAAGACATGACGGGCCACTTGGGAGGGTGCCGCGGGCCACATAGCCTTTGGGCACCCATACCCTAGACACTATATAACCCCTCCCATACAGGAAGTACCTCAGTTTGTTGGCAGTGTCTCAAGGTGTTGGTGCTATGCTAAAGAAAAAGTTTTTTTGGTGGCAGTAACCTCGGCAAGGAGAGTATCAGAATTGGCAGCTTTCTCTTGTAAAGAGCCATACTTAATTATTCATAAGGATATGGTGGTGTTGCGTCCTCAACCAACCTTTCTGCCTAAGGTAGTGTCCAGTTTTCACTTCAACCAAGATGTCTCCCTGCCTTCTTTTTTTCCTGATCCTCGTTCTCCAGAGGAAAAATTGTTACATTCTCTCAAAATAGTGAGAGCTGTCAGGTGACAGCTCAGATACAGCAAACTGACGGTTTGTTTGTGCTGCCAGAAGGTCCCAGGAAAGGTCAGGCAGCGTCAAAATCGACTATTTCAAAGTAGATTTGGCAAGTTATAATTCAGGCTTATGGTTTGAAAAGAAGAGCTCCGCCTTTTCAAGTTAGAGCGCATGCTACCAGAGCAGTGAGTGCTTCATGGGGGTGTATCTATCTAGCCTCTATGACTCTATGAGATTTGCAAGGCCGCAACTTGGTCGTCAGTCCATACATTCACAAAATGTTATCACTTGAATGTAAGACGACAAGAGGATGCCGCTTTTGGGCGCAGTGTACTGCAGGCAGCAGTATAGGTCATCACGTCTGATGGCGGCCTGCATTTCTTTGTGTCTCCCTCTCCTCAGAGGTATTTGCTTTGGGACATCCCACATAGTAATTACTATGGCTGCTCTGTGTCCCATGATGTACTCCAAGAAAAGGATTTTACAGTGAAGCTGTTATAAAAATCATATTTTTCTCTTTCATCCCTACTGAGAATATCACAAGTTTGTTTTCAGATTTCTAAACTGTATTTGCAATAATGCAACTTTACCCCTAACCTTTTTTTTCTATCCTGTGTTACGGTAATACTTTGTTGTAAATAAAAAATGGCTTCACTTTATTGTATAGATTATGGAGATAATTTCATAAAGGCAAATAAGCTATTCACTTTGGAAAATAGGCCGTTCCTAAAGAAAAAAAACAAAACAGTGTTTTTTCTTGCATATGATTAGACAACAGAAAAATTGCCCTGCAAAATACAAATTCCATTACAAAGTGAACAGCTTATTTGCATTCAGTAAATCAACTCCTATGTGTGATTTCTGTTCATCTGTTCACTGGATGTGTTTATTTAGAAGATGGGTTGAGAAGATTTGTACTCTGCCATATTTTCATGGTGGTTATATACCTAATGCTTAAACTGTTGATTATTTTTTCAGAGCCCTCCTGTGAGAGTGGTTGGCTGGAATTTGATGCCCATTGTTATTTCTTCTCGAAAAATATACTAAATTGGACACAAGCTGAGAAGATGTGTCTTGACAGAGACAGTCTTCTGGTTATAATTAACAATGAAGCAGAGCAGGTAAATGACTTGAAACATCATCATCATCTTCTCATTTTGCTTTTTACATCTAAGACATTCTTAACCTTTAAAAAGCCTCAAAAGTTTATTTAGCCCTGATTCACACTGGCAGCAGAAATGAAATCATGTGAGTTCAGCTGAACTCGCACAATTTCATTCACGCATATCAGTCCCGACTTCAGGGGCGATTTCAGAGATATCTGTGTGGGTTTCTGCAAAGATGTCTATTGAAATTGCACCCCAAAATATCGCCAAAAGTAGTATAGAAACTGCTTTTGGGACTCGGTGCAGCCTTGCAAATGCGGCTTCGCACCGATTCGGACCGTGCCATTGCCGCCAAAAGCCGCCAATTTGGCATGTGATTTGACACGTCAAATCGCATGCCAAATCACTGCAATGTGAACCAGGGCTAAATGTGAAAAACAGTTGAGCTGCTGGAATGACAAAAAATAAATCAATTACCTCTATTGCACCTGGTTCACCTCTTGGAGCATGTTACATGTTACACCAATATTTAGAGTGAGATGTGTAATATGCTCCAGCAATCCCCTCACAATGAAAAAGAAAAAGAGTTGCTATTATAGAGGAAGAGTTGCCAACATTTGAAATTGTGAAATTTGAATGACCTATGTAAGTTATCCCCAAACCGGGGGGGGGGGGGGTGGATGCGCGAGTGAGGAAGATGGAAGCCTGATTCCTCTGCTCCGCACTGTCGGAACTAACAAACTAGCCTAGACAAGCACAGATCACGCTCGGTCACTGTTTATCCACCTCCCGTGGCTCCGGAACGACCCAGGCTGCTGACGGTTATGTACCGCTCTGCCAAGAACAAGCACAGGAACCGACAGCTCAATAAGGCCTCCCCAGCCTCAGGCAAGGGCAAAGGCAAGATAGCGCTCGAACCTCCAGAGCCAGAAGACACTACACAGCTCTCTGCAGCGGATCCAACTTCACCTGCTGACAGCCTCCATCAATTCCCCATGGACCTGGTGAGTCCCCTGCCTGTAGATTCAGACAATATGCTGACCAAATTCTGCAATATTGTTCGGGACAAGATCACTATGGCCTCCCACAAACTTTCCTCAGATTTAGTGCAGGGCCTCAAAAAGATAGGCTATCGCACTAATCAGTTAGAACAACGCATGGATTTAGCCACCACTATGTTAGAGGGTCACGAGGAGAAGGTTGTCAAAATGTCAGCTGAACTGGAGGCCATGAGTGATAAATTGGAGGATGCAGAAAATAGGGCCCGAAGGGATAATCTTTGTATCCGCGGTATCCCTAAAGCTATTACTGACCTACAGAGAACAGCTACTGCTTTCTTCCAGGAACTGCCCCTGAGATCCCAGTGGACAGGTTGGAATTTGACCGTATCCACAGGTCCCTGGCCCCTAAACCTTCTGATGCCCCCCAAGGGATGTCATCGTTAAATTCCACTATTACCACACTAAAGAGAGACTCTAATGCCGCGTACACACGATCGGAAAATCCGACAAGAAAACCGTGGATTGTTGGCTCAAACTTGTGTTGCATACACATGGTCACACAAAATTCCGACCGTCAAGAACGCGGTGACGTACTACACTACAATGAGCCGAGAAAAATTAAGTTCAATGATTCCGAGCATGTGTCAAATTGATTCAGAGCATGCATGTTTTTTTGTGTGTCAGAATTGCATACAGATGATCTGAATTTCCGACAAGAACTTTTTTTGTATAGTTATCCTTCGGTCAAAAAAAAGAGAACTTGCTTTAAAATTTAACCGATGGACGACTAACCGATAGGTCAAAACCGATCGTTAGTATGCAATGGCATCGGTCAAAAAGCCGCGCATGCTCAGAATCAAGTCGACGCATTCTTGGAAACATTGAACTTCGTTTTCTTCAGCACGTTGTGTGTTTTACGTTACCGCGTTCTGACGTGATCGTTTTTTTAACCGATGGTGTGTAGGCACATCAGACCATCAGTCAGCTTCATCGGTTACTCTTTTTTATTATTGCCATGGATGACTCCTGGAACGTTGCAGGA
The DNA here is from genome assembly GCF_905171775.1 of Rana temporaria. Taxonomy (NCBI): domain Eukaryota; kingdom Metazoa; phylum Chordata; class Amphibia; order Anura; family Ranidae; genus Rana; species Rana temporaria. The sequence goes on along the minus strand of NC_053491.1, from coordinate 428,609,598 downwards.
TAGGAGGGCGATGCAACTCTCGCAAGAGTAACCTTACAAGTCTAATCAAGTCTACCTGGCTAATGGCCCTACTAAGCAAAGAGGAGTCCTCATTGCTTTCTGAAAATCGGTCCCAAATGGCAGATACCTTATTCTGCAAGGTACCATTCAGTACAATCAGGTGACCATCATGACCTACTATGCCCTGAATGATAATCCGGGGCCTTTCCTGACCCACATCTGCTCCCTGTTGAAGTCCCACCAGAAGGGCACCCTTCTACTGGCGGGTGACTCTAACGTGACACTGAATCCTTCTCTTGATAATTACCCATTGGACCACAAACTCCCCTTCCCTGCTGCAAAAAAAATCTTACATTTCTTGCAAAGCCATGACCTGGTAGATGTCTGGAGAGAGCTTCATCCCTTGGACAGGGACTATACTCACTATTCCCATCCACATATATATACTGTATAACGTTGAACAAAATCCGATACATATGTTGCACTCATACATCCCCTCTCTGTTGTTAATAGACCCTCTGGATTTAAATCGAGTATATAACACTTACACGTATTTCTTTCTCTCTAATTCCATAGAAATTTTTAACCAATATAGATAATAAAGGAATTTATTGGATCGGTCTAACAAATTTGGAGAAGAATAATAAATTTAAGTGGGTTGATGGCACAGGATTATCATACCAGTAAGTCATGTGTTTAGTGTGTTATTTTGGTTTAATACAGTAACTGCAGATGTGGTAGATGCAATTTAGTAATTTTATATGAAGATATGTTATAGAAATCTGTACTCTAGCCACTAGAGGGCGTTCTGTATTTGACTCAGCCTAATCCAGCTTTTAAAATTAACCACTTTAGCCCCGGAAGGATTTGCCCCATTAATGACCAGCCCATTTTTTTTCGATACAGCACTGCATCTCTTCAGGGGCGACTCTAAGGGGGGGCAGAGGGGGCCCTGACCCCCCCAACATTATGCTGTGCCCCACCATGTGCCCCCCCCAAAACATTTTTTTTTTGGCATTTTTGTATTTTGCTCGGGTCGCCGCTGGAGTAACAGTCTCTCCTGAGAGGGAGAGCGTCCCCAGTCAGCTCTGCGGGGCATTCCTCCCCCTCCCTCTGCTCACTGACACTGCATAATGCGAGCTCTCACACAACCACAGCCGCCCGATCTGCTACTTCCCCTGCATCCTCATTGGCACGGAGAAGAGCGAGTTGCAGAAAGGACTCCATGAGCACTGTGGGGGGGGGGGGGGCAAGCCTTCATCTCAGTTACTGAAATAACAGACTGATTTCTCCCATCCTTAGGACAGGAGAACCAGCCTGTAAATTCCGAGAGTGGTGACTGCAAGAGCTGAGCCGAGTGTCAGTCTATGACACTCTTTTACAGCCCAGCGAGTCCAGCCACCTCCCCCCCACTCTCCTCACATACGAGCAGGGAGGAATACAGCTCCTCCTCCTTTTAGTCCCACCCACACTATCCCGGTGTGCTGTATCTGAAGAGAGGGCATGTGTGGGCGGGAAATATGAAAATCAGCAGCATGTGTGTGAATGATGCCTGAGATTCTAGCCTGCACCGTGGGTAAGTGTGTGCACTGCAGACTGCAGTACACTGTAATCACTGAACTGCATTATCTCCATCCCTTCTCTCCCCATCTGTCTCCCTCCCCTCTCCTGTTCTTTCAAGACATTCACAATTTACTTTCTGTAATGGTCACCACCGTTTACGATATTCCATTCCATCGCCCCACGACAGCTTATCCGACAGTCCAACAGACATCAGACACGACCCATTTCATTTCCCAGAATAACCGAGACAACACAAGCTCGGGTACTGGTTCCAAAATGAATGAATGAATCCTTTAATGGTAACTTAGCTTTGTTATATACAGTACAAGCATGTTACAGTTAAGCACAGGGACAAAGACACACTCCACCCACACATCACACAATGGGGGGCTTCATACACATTCTTTTAGATAATGACATTCCGATGAGTTAATTACTACTCATTACCCAGATGGTCTGGCTCCACATTTAGAGGGGTTAATTACTACAGCTTGACAAGTCACATTCCACATCTTAACAGTGTCATTAGCATACACAATGAACAGGTCTTAGGAGCAGACCTAATTAGCACAATGGACACAAAACAGTATTAGCATCACACAATGGAATGTCTAGGAGCAGACTCAATTAACACCTCAAAAGAACATGTCCCCACATTGAATGAAAACACTCTATTGACCTGTCGGAGTCAGACTTTAACTACTTGTAATATTTCAAGATATCCTGCAAAACATGAATTATCAGTAATGTCCCATCGCATGTAATTTATCATTATCATTTCTCAGTCACCCTATGCCCAAAAGGGGCACAGGATGACCCTAGACCCAAGAGTCATTAGTGACGCTGGCACAGGAGTACCCCCCATCCTTCAAAAGTCTCTGGGTGTCACGGCCATTCCGTTACACTTTCACTTTCAGTTAGGCAGGTAATATACAGTGCAAATTTATTTCCTACATCCACAGATTGCAGGAAAGAAACTTGCATGATTCCCCCATCAACACAGACAGTGCTGACAGGGGAATATCCCTCCTGACCAGCAATTGTATTCTCCCGACAAACAGTGATTATCACTAGTGGCTTTACAGCAACCACTAGTGATAATCATAAGAGAATCTGCTCATTAATGGTTCAAATCTCAGCCAGTTCCTGCTGAACCAGCTGAGATTTAAACTGTCTATGGCTGGTCTTAGCTCTTAGGCAGCCAATACATTGATCACTTTTTTTCATTCAACTATTAGGTTGAATGAAAAAAAAAGAAATGATCCAATTCCCCCATCTACACATTATAGGTGGATGGGGGAATCCTCCCAGTGTGGACCAGTGCTGGAATAACCAGAGTTGCTGATCTGTCCCGGCTATTCACAGCGCTGGTCTCTGTCTCCATGGCAGCGGCGGCAGCACATTGGACCCAGAGCTGGTTACTTTATGGGGCTGATGTACAGGAGGGCCAGCACAATTTGTTGTTAGAGATGGGCTGGGCATGTTCAAAATTCCACATGCCAGAGCCTGCCAGGAAGCCCACACTGCACAGCGCTAATCGCAGGCAGTGAGACATTTCCCGGTCCGCAGCTGCACAGATCAGGAAATGTTTCACTGCCTGTGATTAGCACTGTGGAGTGTTGGCTTCCTGGTGAGATTGGGCATGTGGGATTTAAAAACACACCGAGCTCATCTCTATTGGTTGTAGACAGTTGAGCTCCCTGCAGGTTGCTTAGCAGCAGTGGAGCCTTCTCTGACTTGCTGACCGTGATGCAATCCAGGTGATGCTCCCAGTCAAATCCTAGTGTTAAATATCAGAGATTTTATTGATCAAAGCCCACACTTTACAGGCATAGAGCCCACACGGCTGCGGAACATACGTTTGATTATATATATATATATGTGGTTGTACTCTTGATGCTAATAAATACTGGCCGCGATTCAGATACATTGTAGTATCTTTGAGCGGGCGTAACGCATCTCCTATGCGCTACGCCAACGTAACATTGAGAGGCAAGTACTGTATTCAGAAAGCACTTGCTCCCAAAGTTACGTCAGCGTATCGTAAATGGGCCGGCGTAAGCCCGCGTAATTCAAAGTAGCAAGGCAGTGGGCGTGTTGTGTTGTAATGAAGCGTGACCCCATGTAAATGAATGTCCGATCGAACGGCTCATGCGTGCGCATGCTCAGAATCACGTCGCAAATACTCCCTAAGATACGTCGGCTCAATGCTTTGTCGACGTGAACGTAACCTACGCCCAGCCCCATTCACGTATGACTTACGCAAACGACGTAAAATACGACGCTGTTCCGACGTCCATACCTTAACATGACTTACCCCTGCTTTATGAGGGGTAAACTTACGACGAACATACGCCTTACGTAAACGGTGTAGATAAATCCGACGGGCGCAAGTACGTTTCTGAATCGGCGTAGCTAGGTCATTTGCATATTTGATGTGTAAATCTACGGAGGAGCCCCTAGCGGCCAGCGTAAATATGCACCCAAGATACGACGGCGTAAGAGACTTACATCGGTCGTATCTTAGCAATATTCAGGCGTAACTGCCTATATGAATCAGCGCATAGATACGACGGTGCTCATTTGGACTTACGACGGCGTATCTGGAGATACACCGTTGTAAGTCCTTTCTGAATCCGGGCTACTGTGTGGGAGCATTACCTGGATCACAACCTGATCAGCATGTCAACAGAGGTGGTTATACAGCATTACTGCTGCTAGGTGACCAGCTGGGGGCTCAGCTCTCTATAACCAATAGTGCCAGCCTTCCCCTGCATGCACCCATAATGTCACCAGCACTAGGTCCTAATAGACTGTCGCCGCTGCCAAGGAGACAGATGCCAGACCAGCGCTGTCAATAGCAGGGACAGTAAAGCTGGGGAACCTCACAGGGGCAGAACACCAGGGCCCGGTGGCAAGACAACCTTTGCATCCCTGAAAGTTCTTCCACTGCTTTGGACCCTTATATTTTCTTGGTGTGCTGGTGACATATATCTCTTGTTTTCTGCCACCCTGGGGGACCCCAGTATAGTAGAAAGGGAGCTCACTGCAAAACATGTGAAAGGGCCCGTCGTAGTAAAGGACCCCAGGAGAAATTATATATATATTTATATATATATATATAATTGCATTTTATAGTTGGCCCCCCTACTTTTGTCCCTGTCCCCCCATGTGCCCCCCCTAAATATGAAAGCTGAAGATGCCACTGATGCCCAATCCCGCCAGGAAGCCAACACTCCACAGTGCTAATCACAGGCAGTGAAACATTTCCTGATCTGTGCAGCAGCGGACCGGGAAATGTCTCACTGCCTGCGATTAGCGCTGTGCAGTGTTGGCTTCCTGGCAGGCTCTGGCATGTGGAATTTTGAACATGCCCAGCCCATCTCTAACAACAAATTGTGCTGGCCCTCCTATACATCAGCCCCATAAAGTAACCAGCTCTGGGTCCAATGTGCTGCCGCCGCTGCCATGGAGACAGAGGCCAGCGCTGTGAATAGCCGGGACAGGACAGCAACTCTGGTTATTCCAGCACTGGTCCACACTGGGAGGATTCCCCCATCCACCTATAATGTGTAGATGGGGGAATTGGATCATTTCTTTTTTTTTTCATTCAACCTAATAGTTGAATGAAAAAAAGTGATCAATGTATTGGCTGCCTAAGAGCTAAGACCAGCCATAGACAGTTTAAATCTCAGCTGGTTCAGCAGGAACTGGCTGAGATTTGAACCATTAATGAGCAGATTCTCTTATGATTATCACTAGTGGTTGCTGTATAGCCACTAGTGATAATCACTGTTTGTCGGGAGAATACAATTGCTGGTCAGGAGGGATATTCCCCTGTCAGCACTGTCTGTGTTAATGGGGGAATCATGCAAGTTTCTTTCCTGCAATCTGTGGATGTAGGAAAGAAATTTGCACTGTATATTACCTGCCTAACTGAAAGTGAAAGTGTAACGGAATGGCCCGTGACACCCAGAGACTTTTGAAGGATGGGGGGTACTACTGTGCCAGCGTCACTAATGACTCTTGGGTCTATGGTCATCCTGTGCCCCTTTTGGGCATAGGATGACTGAGAAATGATAATGATAAATTACATGCGATGGGACATTACTGATAATTCATGTTTTGCAGGATATCTTGAAATATTACAAGTTGTTAAAGTCTGACTCTGACAGGTCAATAGAGTGTTTTCATTCAATGTGGGGACACATGCTTTTGAGGTGTTAATCGAGTCTGCTCCTAGACATTCCATTGTGTGATGCTAATACTGTTTTGTGTCCATTGTGCTAATTAGGTCTGCTCCTAAGACCTGTTCATTGTGTATGCTAATGACACTGTTAAGATGTGGAATGTGACTTGTCAAGCTGTAGTAATTAACCCCTCTAAATTTGGAGCCAGACCGTCTGGGTAATGAGTAGTAATTAACTCATCGGAATGTCATTGTCTAAAAGAATGTGTATGAAGCCCCCCATTGTGTGATGTGTGGGTGGAGTGTGTCTTTGTCCCTGTGATTAACTGTAACATGCTTGTACTGTATATAACAAAGCTAAGTTACCATTAAAGGATTCATTCATTCATTTTGGAACCAGTACCAGAGCTTGTGTTGTCTCGGTTATTCTGGGAAATGAAATGGGTCGTGTCTAATGTCTGTTGGACTGTCGGATAAGCTGTCGTGGGGCGATGGAATGGAATATCGTAAACGGTGGTGACCATTACAGAAAGTAAATTGTGAATGTCTTGAAAGAACAGGAGAGGGGGAGGGAGACAGATGGGGAGAGAAGGGATGGAGATAATGCAGTTCAGTGATTACAGTGTACTGCAGTCTGCAGTGCACACACTTACCCACGGTCCAGGCTAGAATCTCAGGCATCATTCACACACATGCTGCTGATTTTCATATTTCCCGCCCACACATCCTCTCTCTTCAGATACAGCACACCGGGATAGTGTGGGCGGGACTAAAAGGAGGAGGGGCTGTATTCCTCCCTGCTCATATGTGAGGAGAGTGGGGGGGGTGGCTGGACTCGCTGGGCTGTAAAAGAGTGTCATAGACTGACACTCGGCTCAGCTCTTGCAGTCAGCACTCTCAGAATTTACAAGCTGGTTCTCCTGTCCTAAGGATGGGAGAAATCAGTCTGTTATTTCAGTAACTGAGATGAAGGCTTGGCCCCCCCCCCCCACAGTGCTCATGGAGTCCTTTCTGCAACTCGCTCTTCTCCGTGCCAATGAGGATGCAGGGGAAGTAGCAGATTGGGCGGCTGTTGTGTGAGAGATCGCATTATGCAGTGTCAGCGGTGTCAGCGAGCAGAGGGAGGGGGGAGGAATGCCCCGCAGAGCTGACAGGAGAGACTGTTACTCCAGCGGCGGCCCGAGCAAAATACAAAAATGGGGGGGCACATGGTGGGGCACAGCATAATGTTGGGGGGGTCAGGACCCCCTCTGGACCCCCCCTATAGTCGCCCCTAAAGACACGGGTGGAGATAATCCCTGATGTGATATCGACCAAAGCATTGCAGTGAAGTCACGGGAAGATTCCGGTTAGTGTCCGCAACTTCACGGCCTCGCGTGTAAAGATGGCGGATGTGTTGAATTTCCTTGCTCTTAATCTTTCAGTTGGTAAGACTCAACTGAGTTATTTGGGGTATATTTAACTATGACGTTATTATATTGTTACGGTTTTACTTTATGCCAAAAGAAAGTCTTTCAGTAAAAATACTTTCTGGTTCAATATCAGCTGTGTCTATTTACTATTACGTTAGCAGTAACATTGATCACTAGGTGTGTCAGAGGGCCCGACACTGTTCTTGGGGTTGAGAGGCAGAGTACAGAACCAAATATACTCAAGTGGCTCCTTCGGGGGTGGAGCTGCATGTATAATTTTCTTAAACTATTTTTTCATCCTTTTGTTTCCCTTCTAGTAGGGGGACATTTCCACGCTAAGCGATACTTCCTCACTTTTTATTTAATTTATAATACATGGGAATCAGTCAAAGCAAATACGTACTAATCTGGCTACACACAATTCATGCCTATTTGGAATAACCTCAATCTCCCTGAAATAAACAAACTTAAAGTGGATGTAAACCCGATTCATTAAATTTGACCTGGGCACATATATCTGCAGTGTTTTCTTATCTCTCTCCAAAGCCCTAAGTCCTGTGTCTTTCTGCTGTTTCGTTCCTCTGTTATCAGCATGATAACTTCTGACAAGTTTTTCAAGATGGGAGATAAAAACAGCTGAAAATGTGTCGTGGGAAGTTTCTATAAATAAATTAGCAGAGAGCTTGTCTTGTCACAGCACTATGTGGAAGGGGGGGGGGTTTCCCTTTCCTCCTATCAGCTGTCTCCCAGTGAAAGCCAACTCTCCACTCCTACTGCTAGATTAGTAAGTGAAATTCTAACACAATGTAAGAATTCTAATACTCCAATTGGAACTGTGAATAGTTAGTTTCTTGCTGCTTTTACCTGGTGTTTTTCACTTCACAGTGTTTGCACTGATGCACAAGTGCACTTTATCTACTGGATTCAGATAGCTTTACGCCGGCGTATCAGTAGATACACGACGTAACTCTGAATCTACGCTGTCCTAAATTTAAGTGTATTCTGGAAACCAGATACGCTTAAATTAGGCTAAGATACGAGCGGCGTAAGTCTCCTACGCTGTCGTATCTTAGGGTGCAATATTTACGCTGGCCGCTAGGTGGCACTTCCGTTGAGTTCGGCATAGAATATGCAAATGACTAGATACGCCGATTCAGAAACGTACGTGCATTTTTTTACGTCGTTTACGTACGGCTTTTTCCGGTGTAAAGTTAGTCAAACAAATAGCTAGGCTAGTCTATGTTAAGTATGACTGTCGTTCCCGCGTCGAAATTTGAAATTTTTACGTCGTTTGCGTAAGTCGTCCGTGAATGGGGCTGGACATAATTTACGTTCACGCCGAAACCAATACGGGATATGTACACGGACGGCGCATGTGCCGTTCGTAAAAAACGTCAATCACGTCGGGTCATCAATCATTTACATAAAACACGCCCCCCTCATCCTCATTTGAATTAGGCGCGCTTACGCCGGCCCCATTTACGCTACGCCGCCGTAACTTAGGAGGCAAGTGCTTTGTGAATACAGCACTTGCCTCTCTGACTTACGGCGGAGTAGCGTAAATACGATACGCTACACCGCCTCAAAGATGCGCACGGCTACCTGAATCTAGCTATATATATGTTTGTGGACTTTTTTGTTTTTGTATTTTGATTCATTTGAACATCTGAGTGTGTTTACACATATATATACACTTGATGTGTACTGTACAATAGCAAGGGTTGATTTAGCGCATTCATCCTATTGTATCCAATTTTTTTCACTGGTTTAGCACCTTTTTTATGTATGCAGCTTTATCATTTGGTTATTTTTGTTGTTGTTTTTTCCTTATTTGATCATATTAGCGCTGTAGTACCTTTTATATAAATGTATATATTCCCCCATAGAGAACATTGGTCTGTGTTCGGGTCTGAGCTGCAGCAGCGGAGCAGACACGGACCTGTCCTCCGCCTGCCCAGCGGGTATCAGTGGAGAGATCCCCCTGCTGAGTGGGTAGATACGATGACGGACTCCACCAGTGTAAAAGGGGCAAAATATTAGATAAAAAAGTTTGCAACAGATTAAAAATGATTTGCTATTGAAAACCAAATACAGTCAGTGAGGCATAATGTCACACATGTTGAAAACTTAGATTGAGGGTTTAAACACACCTTAAGGGTTCATGCACACTGGCTTAGAAATCGTTGGTTCTACAGGAGTTCAGCTCAACGTTATCCTATGTGTCCACGGCCATTAGGATGTTAGAGGCATGTTTTAGGGCCAGCGTTTAGAGGCAGAAAAAAAAAGTGAATGCATACTGAACACTATAATTAAATTCAATCCTGAATTAGCTACAAAGAGTAAACCGAATACCATATTTTTCACCATAGCCTTGAGAGCTGAATGTGAGTCTCAGAAGGATTAATGTGGCCACCACTTGGTAGAGGTTTAGGCCAGTTTATCTGAATACGTTTTCTGATTATATACTTCCCTTCTGTGAAGCAAAGCAAAAGTTGTCTTCTGTTTACAGAATTACATTTTTAAAATTGTACTATTCATATGTTAAAAGGAAAACTGCTGTTTGTCAATAAATAAGAAAATTTGAGGTCATGTGCTGTAATTTATTGCTTTATCTTTTGCAGATTTTGGGACGAAGGAGAGCCAAATAACCAAGCAAATAATGAGGGATGTGTTCATATTGTTTTTGAAAGATGGAATGATTCTATCTGTGGATTAGAGTATACTGCCATCTGTGAGAAGAAAATGAAATAATGATAATTTCTCTCTGTAAAATACCCACAACCTCTGGGGACTCTGGAAATATATCCTGCACAAGTTGAACTTTTCCGTGTTATCTACACTGCTAGGTCTACAGCTTTAAAAATAAACCTATATGATTCCCATCCTTGAGTCACCTGATGAAGCTTTACTCAATCTTTTTTTTTTTTTTTTCCACCTCAGAAAACTCGTCAAGAGACTTAATCAGTTTTGCGCTCATACGCTGTCTCAGTCATAGTTCACATCATTTTTCCCGTAACTTTATTCTTTCGTATGTATATATATATATATATATATATATATATATATATATATATATATATATATATATATATATATATATATATAGAAAGAGAGCCTGTTACGGCCCCCCAAAAAAATACAAAAATACTTTGTTTTGGTTTTAAGAACACCCCAGCCCAAACCCAAGCCTCCCCCACCCAACCCGCCCTCTTCTCTCTGACCGTCCATCTAGTGTCATGTCTCCTTTTGCCTATTGCACTTCCTGCTCTATACCATCCTGTCTGCAAATCTCTGTGACAGTTTATAATTTGCCCAATCCTGCCATTTCAGCTTAAATCCCCCTTCTCCTTCCTCACCCATAAACCTAAGCTGTTCTGTATAATAGATATCGTTTATCTTACAAAGCCAGTCCCTCACCGTAGGGCTCTTAGGATCCTTCTACTGTCTGGGAATCAAACTTTTCGCTGCATTTAGGAAATGGGGAAGCAAGGATCTCATATACTGTTTGATAGACATTTTTGTCCCATGAAACAAGCATACCCACGCCACGGCTCAGCTGGTATTTTAGTTCCTGTAATTTCCTCTATTATCAATCTCACTTTGTTCCAGTATGCTTTAATTTTTGGACAAGTCCACCATAGGTGTGTCATGGTTCCAGGTTCCACACAGCCCCTTCAACAATATTTGGAGGTTTCCTTTTGATAGTGGTATGCTATGTCCGGGGTTATATACCAGCGTGCTAGGCATTTGAAATTCATTTCTATCAAACCACAATTTGTTGATGTGATATGCATCATCTTTAATATTTTCCCAACATCTATCTCAATTTCGCCTGTTTCCAACTTCTCTTCCCATTTTTTAATATACGGAGGTGGCCCCGAATTTTTTAACCCCATCAAAATTTTATAGATCGAGGAAATCCCACCCCTTCCGTCTGGCGCTGAGCACAGACGCTCTAATTAGAGCAGATTACCCTCCGGCCTAATCGGAACAGGGAGGGATTCCACAAAATGTTTCAGCTGTGCATATCGCCACATGTTTAGGTCAAATATTTATTTTTTTTACTCAGTTCCTGATAAGTGCAAATTTTTCCTTCTTTTCGTATGTCCCTTAGTTGTGCGTCTTTTTTTTTTATCCAGTAACTAAACAAATTTGCTTTCCCCGGTGCAAAATAGTTTGTATCATTTAGTGGGATCAATGGGGAATTATATCTCCATTTTTCCTTCTTGTGTACCCTATCCCAAATTGCCATTGATGTCAGTGTGATCATATGCATGTGCTCATTTTGCTGTCTAAAATGTGCCGGAATCCAAATCTCTTTCTCTAATATTGACTTGTTTATACTACTTTCTAATTTAACCCATCTTTTCTCTTTATTATTTTTTACCCAATCAACCACCCATGCCATATGAATAGCCATATAATATGTGTTTATGTACCCCCAGACCACTGTGTGCCTTATCTCTAGTTAATATTGCCATACTTATGCACGGTTTTTTATTCTGCCAAATAAACCTACCCAATAACTTTTTTAGTATTTTGAAGTATGCTTCCGGAAGTAAGATCGGTAAAATTTGTATTTTATATAACATTTTGGGAAGGGTTAGCATTTTGAAACTGTTTATTTTCCCTAGCATAGATCTCTGTCTGGATGCAATTTTTTTTAAATCCATTTTAATTTCATTCAAAAGTGGAATGTAATTATGTTGGTAGATTGACTCAGCAGATGATGTTATATTGACTCCTAAATATTTTAACTCGGTATTCCTCCAAATAAATGGGAAGTCTAGTTTGTATCTACGTTCCTCCTGTGCTTTGACGCTTATATTAAGTATTTCTGATTTTAAGGGATTAATTTTTAAATTCGATACATTCCCATATGCTTTAAGAGTTTTTAATAAATTAGGGAGAGTTATCGTTGGTTTCGTTTTGTAGAGCAGAATATCGTCGGCGTACGCAGCAAGTTTGTGTTCCTCTTCTTCTATCTTTATCCCCATGATGACGGGATTATTTCTAATCCCCGCCAGCATTGGTTCTAGAGGATAAACAGTAGGGGAGACAGGGGACACCCCTGTCGGGTCCCATTGAACATCTCGAATGGCCCCGATACCGTCCCGAGGCTTTACTCAATCTTAAACCTGATGGACTTACTAGATGCCACTGATGACTCATGTCCTAATGGCAACCAAACAATCAAAAGCAAAAGCTTGGTAATATGACTCCCTCTCCTTTACGGCAGTGAGAAAAATAGGATTTTCTCGACATTCACTAAACCTGACAGCGAAACTGATGGATACAATGGCCACATTTTATAAGACCTGGGACCCATGGGTTTTCCACTCTCTACTTTCTGACCATATTCTGATGGACCTATGAAACTGAAGAAGTCTGGCTCTAAAGTGCAGATTGGCACAGGGCCCTAGATGCTCATTCCCACTTACCTTCATGCTCTCCCTGTTACTTTCTCCTCACCTCTTTTCCTTTCTTTTTTCTTTCTCAAATACCTACAAATGTCATGTAGTGTACGCTAGACCACCCTTTGGTGCGTGGCTTAAGTTTTTGCTATACTGAATTAGATCATCATTACTTTGGCGATTTGTAAGTTATCAGCGTTTCATATCAAAGTAATGTTGGATAAATATCTCTGACATTGTAACTCCATTAATATGTCTTATTTTCCACTTACTTTAATAAAAATATTGAATTAAACAAAAAATAACATATGACGGCTATATTCACCCAAAGCTTAGAGTTATCAGTTGTATTTAGACTGTATATAAGTTATGTTTTACCACCTTTATGTACGTCTATTAATTATTAGGTAAGTCTATAAATATTATTGTATTGATATGTGTTATACTGTATGCACCATGTGTTCTGTTATCCTTTACTGCTTGCCTCTTTTGTAAATGGATGTGACTGTATGCAGGTGTAGCAGCCTGCCCCTGTTGGGCGGGCGCTGCTTTAAATTTAGAGGGGGTCTGAGTTGTTAATTAACTTAGAGAGATGTAATTATGGGCAATTTAGCCTCTGTTCCAGCCATGGCTGTGCTGGGAGTAACCACCATTGTTCGCCTGGGGGTGTTATTACCATCCCAGGCCAAGGGTGGCAGCAGCAGAGTCAGTGTGTATTGGGTGTCCCCCTCGGCAGCCAATCAGTGGGGGTGATCATCCCGCTTTGCATGCTGGGGAGGGGTACTTCAGGGACAGACACCACTGGCCCGGGGTAGTCGGTCTGTCGTCCCACCACCTTGTGGCCCGCCTGGCCGGGGGGTGCGTGCTCCTGAATCCTGGCTCTGGGACCATGTTGGTCCGGGGTTGTGGTTTAACTTAGTAAGCCCAGTAGTCAGACTGGGTCTGCGCTTTAAAGGTGATCCTGTGCTCTCTGTCCTGGAGGGAAGAAGCCTCTTGATGAAGGAAGCCAGGGGAGGACCTATCCTGGAGAGGACCATGCAGGAAGCTGGGATCTTGGGAGAAGGCCTGGACACTTCATCGAAGGATGCACCATATACTGAGAGGCTTGATGGCGATCGCCTGTCAGGTCTGAGTCTTACAGAAGCTAGTTTGGAGAGTCCCAGGTGCTGAATCCTTTGTTAGGGCATTCTGGACCAAAAGTGTCTCCTCAAGGTCTGTGGCAGAGACTGTACTTTATTTGTGCGCCATTACGGCTGCTAGGCCAGTGAGAGGGACCTATCCGGGTGAGCAATACCCTCTCTGGCTAGAGTGGCGACGAGAACTGTTTGCTGGAAGCAGAGGGGTGTTTCCTAATTGAGATTATGTACCTGAACCTCTGAACCTACCTACCTATTTACCCTTCCACCCCTTCAACCACTTCTTCTTTTCTTACCAAGTTCTGCAAATAAATCTTAGAAAACAAAGTATAAATGGTGGACATTGAACTTTTTCAACTCTCTTCTACTACCCTGGACAGCGAGGAGATAGAGGTAACATGCCGCCCAAAAATACTCAGCAGCTCCTGTGAGGGTAGTGCTACACAGGATTTTATAAATACCATGGCTTGCTGTTAGTAATGCTGCTTGGAATCAGGTTGGGTTAACTCAGTTTCTCATTTTGTAAGGCTGCGTTTTTAAGGGGCTGACCAGTAGCTGCCATACTTTGCTCTATTCACTGAGTAGCTTGTAAGCTCTGGTCAGTGAAACTAGTCAGTGGGCCACTAGTGCAGTTGTCAGGAAGTTCAAACAATTTAACCTCATCTGGAAATCTGACATGTTCATTGGGAGTGTACTTCCTGAAGCTTGTGTCCTGCGACTTCTTAGCGCAACAGTCACATTCATATAGGGTTAACTCCAGACAATTTTTTGGGGTTGGGGGTGCTGTGCTGGTAGCATAAGTTTCAATGTTCACCACTTGTAGTAGTAAATGGTTTGTCTCAACTCTCTAACTGCCACCTTGTCTGGTCAGCTTGGTCTTTTAGCCTAGGTTCACACTTGTGTGATGCGGGAACCAGCCTGACACCTCTAGACTCGAAAAAAGTCCTCACCTTCAGCGCGAGTTCAGCCATACCACTGTATGGCTGAACTTGCATTGCACAGACATCACATGCGATCGGCCCCACAGTGTGGGCGCAAATCACATGCGATGTCTGTATTCGCACAAATGTGAACCTAGGCTTAGACTACTTTCACACTGTAGCCGTAGCCGCGTCAGTGCTAAAGCGCTGCTCGTTTAAGCAGGGCTTTAGCGCTGACGCGGCTACAGTGTGAAAGTAGTCTAAGCCTAGGTTCACGCTCGTTTAAGCGGCACTTTAGCTCTGTTTAAGTGGCGCTTTTTGGTTGTTAGCGGGGCGCTGTTAACCCCCACTAGCGGCCGAAGAAGGGGTAAAATCACCCGTGTTGCTGCGCTTCCGAACCGCTTTTCAGGCGCTTCCAAAACACTGCCCATACATTCCGATGGGCAGGGGTGGTATAGGAGCACTGTATACAGCAATTCCCAATATGTGAATTTCAATAGCTTTTTTCCTGTTTCTACAACCAACGTCCTCTATAACAGTGATGGCGAACCTTTTTGAGCCTGAGTGCCCAAACTGCAACACAAAACCAACTTATTTATTTCAAAGTGCCAACAAGTAATTAAACCGGCTCTGTACAGAAGATGGGACTGATCACCCCTGAAAACCTTTTGTGATTTTTCAAAGTAGTACGTTCTGCTCAGAATGCAGGGATCAGGAGTACTTTCCACTCAGAATGCAGGGATCAGGAGTGCTTTCCACTCAGAATGCAGAGATCAGGAGTGCGTTCCGGCCAAAATGTAGGGATCTGGAGTGCGTTCCGCCCAGAATGCAGGGATCTGGAGTGTGTTCAGCCCAGAATGCAGGGATCAGGAGTGCGTCCTGCTCAGAATGCAGCGATCAGGAGTGCGTTCCGCCCAGAATGCAGGGATCAGGAGTGCGTTCCGCTCAGATTGCAGGGATCAAGAGTGCATTCCAGAATGCAGGGATCAGGAGTGCGTCCGCTTAGATTGCAGAGATCAGTAGTGCATTCTGCTCAGAATGCAGGCATCAGAAGTACGTTCTACTCAGAATGCAGGGTTCAGGAGTGCATTACGCTCAGAATGCAGGGGTCAGGAGTGCGTTACGCTCAGAATGCAGGGGTCAGCAGCAAGTTATGCTCAAAATGCAGGGATCAGGAGTGTGTTACGCTCAGAATGCAGAGGTTGGGGGTGATGTGAAGGGCAGTAGAGGATACTGCTATGGGGGTGGCCCTGCCCATAGCAGTGTTCTCTGCCCCTTCACATCACCTCCTCCCCACACACACACACACAAACACATACACACACACACACACACACACACACAGTAGTGTCCTCTGCCCTCTCCCCCCTTTCCTCCTATAGCAGTGACCTCTGGCTTCCCTCCCATAGCAGTGTCCTACCTGTGTACACAGTCCACAGCCCTCCACATGGTCATGCTTCAGTGTCTGAGCCCCTGCACAGGCAGCAACTCTCCTATTGGCTTTCAAAGTCCAGGAAGGGAGGAGTCACTCTTCTCTTTCTCGGTTTACAGAGGCATCATGGTGTTCTGTCAGCATAGGTGACCCATAGCAGCAGACACTCAGTGTAAGTCCTTCCCACTGATTTACACACATCGCCCGCCCAGCCGCCCGATTGCACTGATACAAGGAAGGGAGCTGGCTCCTCCATGCCTGCACTGCCGGTGCAAGTGTCTGCCTGGCTGGGGGAATCCCCCCCCCCAATCCTGGCGAGCTTGCGTGCCCACAGAGGGGGCTCTGCGTGGCAGCTGTGGTACGTGTGCCATAGGCTCGCCATCGCTGCTCTATTTTTATCTGATTAATAAGAAATATTGCCTTCTTCCCATAATAGAATTACATCTCTTAACGTTCTATAATCCTGTCTTGTAGTTCATAGTCATCCACCATATTAGGTATTGTACATTGACATGTAGATATTTTAAATTATCCATAGGTCATTATAATCTACATGACAAATACAGTATATGTATTTAAGAATAGACAAATTAAAACAGTTTGCTAAAAAAAATCCAAAAGGTGTACACCAGGAACATAGGCCCGGATTCACACAGACTTACGCCGACGTATCTACTGATACGCCGTCGTAAGTCCAAATGAGCGCCGTCGTATCTATGCGCTCATTCTTTAAATGAGATATGCCTGAATTTTGCCAAAATACGATCCACGTAAGTCTCCTACGCCGTCGTATCTTGGGTGCATATTTATGCTGGCCGCTAGGGGCGCTTCCGTTGATTTATGCGTCGAATATGTAAATGAGCAAGATACGCCGATTCACAAACGTACTTGCGCCCGTCGCTGTAATCTACGCTGTTTACGTAAGGCGTTTTTCCGGCGTAAGTTAAACCACCAAAAAGCTGGTCTAAGTCGTTTACGTAAGTCGTACGTGAATGGGGCTGGGCGTAGGTTACGTTCACGTCGAAAGCATTGAGCCGATGTATCTTAGGGAGTATTTGCGACGTGATTCTGAGCATGTGCGCGCATGCCCCGTTCATTCGGCCATGCATTTACATGGGGTCACGCTTCATTATAATACTACACGCCCACTGCCTTGCTACTTTGAATAAGGCGGGCTTACGCTGGCCATTTTACGTTACGCCGGCATAATAAAGGGAGCAAGTGCTCAGTACGAGCCTCTACAGTACGAGCCTCTCTATGTTACATCAGCGTAGCGCATTTCAGATGCGCTACGCCGCTCTAAAGATACGCCGATCTCTCTGAATCTGGCCCATAGTGTATACGGTCGGACTTACATTAAAGGCCGCCAACCTGAGCCTCGGATGTGGAGGCGTGAAGTCAGGAAGTAAAGCCCCTCCCAACACATTTTGTGCAAATGCACATCTTCAGGGCATACACTTATGTATGCACACAAAATTGTTGGTCACCTTTTTGTACTAGCGGCTCCGCCTCCTGAGCACTCACTGATTTTGCATCAATTTCAAGAATTTACTTTTTTAAAGCCATTATGGGACTGATCAATGCATGACTACAAGTTCAGTAAGAGGTACCTTTGGATGTCAGGTTTGCATTCAGTTTATACATCCAAACAGATCCTGAATGGTAAAATGTATATGCCTAAGCCCTTTGCAAACTGCTGTACCAAGGGAGTTGTTCACCTCACTTCTTAAGACTCTGTTCACATCTCTTTCCCAGAACATGCACAGAAATCCATGTTTCCATACGCATTCCTGGAACAAGGCAAAAATTCACATTGTGCTTGCAGTCACATTGTTTGTTAATGACACCCCAAATGCAGGAAGAAAATGCGTGTTTTGCCAAATACAAAAACACGCAGCAAATGTGTCAAAATGTGCTCAGAAAAGCTCCATGAGCTATTTTACCAGGTTTGCCATGCATAGGGCAGCCCATTGAAATCAATAGGCTACCCTATGCATGACACACGTAAAAACAAACACGTGTTTCAAATATGCTAAGTGTAAATGGGGTTTACATCAGCAGGAGCCGGTGCATTAAATGGGCCATGATGGCCAAACCTCATAGGTGGGGCTCCTAATCATGCAGCACTCTGATTGGGTGCACAATGCTGACATCATTGGGTATAGTTCCATCTTGTGTCTCTTTTGGCCATACAGCCATTCAGCATCTGAGGTAACACAGAACAATTGGGATTGACCATATTGCTATTGAGACAGTGAGGTTAATTTACCAAAGGCAGATAGGCTGTTCACCTTGCAAGAGGAGTTGCACTTTGCAAGGGAATTCTCCCTAGAGCTTAACAATAGGAGTCCTGGAGGAATTGTGTACATATACCCCATTATATATAGTTATTTATAGAGATAGCTCTAGATCAATGGTTCTCAACCTGGGGGTCGAATTATTATTTGCCAGGGGTCACCAAATCCTGGGCTGTTCCTGTAGCCCGCACTGCTTTCCCAGCCTTTTCACGACCACCCAGCAGGGCTGTCCCTGGAGCCTGTGGCCGGCTGCCGAGCTGGGCTTGTCCTGGAGCATGCGGCCGCCCACTCAGACTCTTTGCTGCCGCCCATTCAGTTCATGGCATGACTGTGGGGCAAAGACTATAGGTCAGCTGACTGGTGAGGAATGTGAAGTGGGAGGGGCTGGATGAGACCCTATATCCTGATTTTGGCATAGGTGTCACTTGGAGACACCACAGAGCTGCAGACACCTTGAAGCAGGAGACACAGTGAGTAACACTACCTGTAATTAGAGTTGCCATTAAAAGTCTCCACTACAGTTCTCAGATCAGCAGATGACCTTGATCAAGAGCACCTAAGTTGGCTGATCAGAACTCCCCCAAGCACTGCCATTGATCCCACCACACACCAGCACTGCCTCTCATCCCATTCCCCCTACCAATGAGTAAGAAAAGGAAAAAAAATAGAAAATATATGGCAGGGAGAGGAAAAAAGGTGGAGGAACAAAGGAAAAGGGGGAGAAAGAATAAGAAACATGGCAAGAAAGAGGGATGGGGGGGGACACAAGAAATTTGAATAAAGAGAGATAAAAGGGAAAGAAAGGAGAACAAAGAGTGGTACATCCTAAAATGTACCATAAGGGGTTTTAATACTGTACGAGTGGAAGGGACTCTGGGAGCGCTTTCCATGGATTAGGGCCGCAAATTACTTGTATTGCCTTGGGTGCTGACAATCCACGCTACAAAAATGTTACTGTTGGGGGTCCCCACAACTTGGGAAATGTTAACAAGGGGTCACGGCACTAGAAAGGTTGAGAACCACTGCTCTAGATGAATGTTGCAGCAAAGTTCCATTGCAGAGGCCCCTAAGGTGATGCAGTATCTGTCTTTGTGATAGAAACCTGAAGAGAAGATCTGCTGGGATGAAAAGACCCTCCAGATGTTACCCAGCCAGCCTGGAATGCAATTCTAGTTATCTGGTAAAAAAAAAAAATCTGTTCTGATCTGTTATTAGTAATTTGGACAGGACATGTGTTTGAGACCTTCTCTCTCTCCACTTCCTTCTTCCAGGATTTTTTCCCAACAACCCCAGTGTCAGGAACATTACAACAAAATTATATAAGTGGTCTGGTGCCACCAGTGACACACCTCCACCCCTAAAACCATACATATAGGGCCAGATTCACGTAGCCCAGGCGCAGCGTAACGTAACCGATTTAGGTTACACCGCCGCAAATTTTCTGTCTAAGTGCCCGATCCACAAAGCACTTACCTGGAAATTTGCGGCGGTGTATCCTAAATCCGCAAGGCGGGCCAATTCAAATGGGGCAGGTACCATTTAAATTAGGCGCGCTCCCGCGCCGGACGTACTGCGCATGCTCCTGACGCAAATTTCCCGACGTGCTTTGCGCGAAATTACGACGCGCCGACGTTTTGTGAATCGCGACGTGAAAAAAAGACTTGCGCCGGAAAAAAATGTTTTTTAAAAAAAATTCAAAAGCGACGCGGGAAAGACGGGTATACTTTTACATGGTGTAGTAATTTTACACTTTGTAAAAGGTGCCCTATCTTTGCGATGGCAAACTAACACTTGCGGCGACGTAACGACTGGAAAAACTTTCGTGGATCGCCGTAACTGCTAATTTGCATACCCGACGCTGGTTTACGACGCAAACTCCCCCCAGCGGCGGCCGCGGTACTGCATCCTAAGATCCGACAGTGTAAAACTATTACACCTGTCGGATCTTAGGGATATCTATGCGTAACTGATTCTATGAATCAGTCGCATAGATAGAAACAGGGATACGACGGCGTATGAGCAGATACGCCGTCGTATCCCTTTTGTGAATCTGGCCCATATAAACAAAACATTATAAGCCCTGGGACTTTAAATGAGGTGAACACACGTTGCCACTAAATATAGAGTAAACATACTTTCTGGATTTATTAAAAGATAGATAAAGTAGTCATCAGAATACTTAAAATGCATATACAGAAATGCCAAGCCGATAGGTAGTCAGGAACATTACAGTGTGATAGTAGAGGGTAGCAGATCCCTACACTTGTAACTTGTGAAAATGTAAATTAAATTATCTGCAAGGAAAAAATTTGCCAGTGTACAATACCCAATAAGGTGGATGATTTAAATGAGCAAGACATTCTGTACAGAGTGTTAAAAGATCTAAATATTAAGGGGAGAAGCAATGCTTCTATTGAATCAGACAATATAAAGGATGTGATTGTTGTAGGAACAGGAAAACATCTAATAACATTTCACACTAAAAGTAAAACCTTTTATCCCCTTCATACAAATTCCAGGATCCCCTGTTTTGAAGAGGGGGTACATAATAATAATAATAATAATAATAATAATAATAATAATAATATAAAAAATGTGACTTAAATAGAGAGTCAAGCAACACTTTAGAGCAGTGTTTCTCGACCAGGGTTCCATGGAATCTTGGGTTCCTCCTGAGGTTGTTTGGGTTTCTTGAGCAGTGAACAATGGTTTATTGATATCTAACCTTCACTGAATACCAATGTAAGGGGTCAGTTTTCCACACTTAGCACTCTTCCTCCAAAGTCCTAATAACACTCTTTACAGCATGGCCAGTGTGAGCACATCTGAACACCTCTGAGGATCTCTACCCCTCTGTGTAGCAACTGGTAGAGCAACTTAAGATTTGGATATGTAAGGATTGGTATTGATTTTTTTAAGGGTTTGTTACAAAATTATCTGTCATGGTGCCAAATACCCTAGGTACTCCACATTAATAATTATTTGTATTTAAAACGTTCTTCAAAATATTTTCATATATACATAGATTCAGGTAGGCAGGCGTATCGTTGCGGCGGCGTAGTGTATCGTGTTTACACTACGCCGCCGTAAGTTAGCGAGGCAAGTACATGATTCACAAAGTACTTGCCTGCTAAGTTACGTAAATCGGGCCGGGGTAATGGCGCCTTATTCAAATTCGGCTGAGGGGGCGTGTTTTATGTTAATAGGGGGTGACCTGACGTGATTGACGTATTTTACGAACGACGCATGCGCCGTCCGTGTAACATTTTCCAGTGTGCATTGCGGCAAAGTACGCCGCACGGTCATATTGGTTTCGATGTGGACGTAAATGACGTAAATTACGTAAATCCCTATTCACGGACGACTTAGGCAAACAATGTAAAATTTTTAAATTTTGACGCGGGAACGACGGCCATACTTAACATTACTATTCCAGCTATTTGATGGAATAACTTTAGGCCTGAAAGTGCGTTACGTAAACGGCGTATCTTTACTGCGTCGGGCAAGCGTACGTTCGTGAATCGGCGTATCTACTCATTTACATAGTCTAGGCCTACCGCAATGGAAACGCCACCTAGCGGTCAGCCGAAAAATTACACTTTAGGAAACGACGGTGTAAGACACTTACGCCGCTTGAATCTGAGCCTAATTTAAGCGTATCTAGTTTCCAGAATACGCTTAAATTCCGAGTTAGGTCGGCGTATCTACTGATACGCTGGCCTAACTCTCTGTGAATCACCCCCATACTATCTTACCCTAAGCTCTAGGTATATCCTAGAGATCCTGAAAATTATTTCAAGCTTTCGTCAGAAATAAAAGGTTCAGAAAGGCTGCCCTAGAGACTTAGGCCCATATTCTCTCTAAAAATCCGCGGGCTGTGCTTAAGGCAATTACACTCCGCTGTCACAACTTACAGGAGCAAGTGTTGTATTCCCCAAACACTTGCTCCGTAAGTTGGGACGGCGGAGTGTAAATGCCCCGGCGTAGCCTGGCGGATCTCCAAGGGGGCGGCTTGTATTCAAATTAAGCGCGCCCCCGATTCTAATGAACTGCGCATGCGCCGGGCTTCAAAAAGCCCAGTGCGCATGCTCCAGTTCTCGGCGGAAAACGTCAATGACGCCGACGTGTGCGTCATTGACGTAAAGTCGTATTCAAGATCGACTTAGAAAAACGACGTACTTGACGAAAAAACACGACGCGGACCCGACGCCATCCGTAACATGGCCTACGTGGGACTTGCGGAAACTTACTCCTCATATAGCAGGAGTACGTTTCCGTTTACGCAAACGACGTTAGCGACGGTTACGCGACGCAAATGAGTCCTTCACGTAAATGCCATCTAGCGGCGGCCGGCGTCATTACATTTAAGATCCGCCAGTGTAAGTGACTTACAGATGGCGGATCTTAAGTGTATCTATGCGAAAATGATTCTAAGAATCAGTCGCATAGATACACGGGCCAAAAAAGGGAGATACGATGGAGTATCCTGAGATACTCCATCGTAACTTCTATGAGAATATGGCCCGTAAACAGGGGCGTACCTAGAGCATTTGGCACCCGGGGCGGATCCAATATCTGGCACCCCCCCCCACGTTAAAATGTAAAAACACCCCACTGTGCCCCCTGCATACCTCTGCATCCTTCAATATCTTTTTGTTACTACTGTGTACCCCTCTCCACAACTGCACCTCTGGACCCCTTTACATTACACAGCCCCCTGCATCACTGCACCCCTTTTACATTACACAGCACCCTGCATCACTGGACCCCTTTACATTACACAGCCCCCTGCATCACTGGATCCCTTTACATTACACAGCCCCCTGCACCACTGGACCCCTTTACATTACACAGCACCCTGCATCACTGCACCCCTTTTACATTACACAGCACCCTGCACCTCTGGACCCCTTTACATTACACAGCACCCTGCATCACTGGCCCCCTTTACATCTCATAGCCCCCTGCACCTCTGGACCCCTTTACATTACACAGCCCCCTGCATCACTGCACCCCTTTTACATTACACAGCACCCTGCACCTCTGGACCCCTTTACATTACACAGCACCCTGCATCACTGGCCCCCTTTACATCTCATAGCCCCCTGCACCTCTGGACCCCTTTACATTACACAGCCCCCTGCATCACTGCACCCCTTTTACATTACACAGCACCCTGCACCTCTGGACCCCTTTACATTACACAGCACCCTGCATCACTGGCCCCCTTTACATCTCATAGCCCCCTGCACCTCTGGACCCCTTTACATTACACAGCACCCTGCATCACTGCACCCCTTTTACATTACACAGCCACCTGCACCTCTGGTCATTTCAGCTAAAAAAAAAAAAAAAATTTTTTTTTTTTTTTTTTTTTTTTTAAATCGGGATGGTGTCACCCCTCTAGTGGGTGTCACCCGGTGCGGCCCGCACCCCCCGCACCCCCCTAGCAACGCCACTGCCCGTAAATTATTTAATTTAGTTAAAGCGGGGTTCCAGTCACGTTTTTTTTTGGCCATTTAAATGTTATGCTGATAAAGATCCCATTGTAATGCATTAAACATACCACATCGATGTGTAAATAAATAAAAAACTTGCCTCCTTTGCTGTGCAGTACGATGTGGCCGTTTCCATCCTCTGTGTGGGCAATTGAAGCCCAGCACATTTTTGTTACTATTCCCGGCGAGATGTGCATGCTGGGTATGCCTTAAATCTCCCGCGTGCGCATTAGAGCACCGCTCGTATCGGCACGTATCGGCGTATCGCATAATTTCCTCTACTGAAATCCCGCGATTTTTCGGGGCATAGAAGCGCACAGACTCCTGAGAAATTATGACACAACATTCCCAGGAGTCTGTGCGGTGTAGGCTACAGAGGAAAAGGACCGTGGTGCAGGAAGAAGGCAGATTAGGAAGTCTGCCTAGCAACAACCGTTTTAAGGTATGTAAACATTATTTTTTTTTTTTTTTTACTCGGCTAATGACATTTTTTTTAAAGTGCTGATGCAGAGTTTGTTTTGAGGGTGATTAAACCCTCAAACAAGGGCAGGGCAATAAAAGCAGATGTGTCAAAACATAGGAAATGGGAAGTGGTATGAAATTTCTAAACAACAAACTAAAATGTTTCACAATGATTTCCTGGTGTAATTGATGACGCAATAGATGAAAGTATAATTCCAAAAACTATTGGTGATATCATATAGAACCCATTTTTTATACACTTACTAAGTTTTAGAAGGACACTTTCAATCCTCTAGGAAAACCCAAAATATTGGGAACTGGCATACCGTGAATGCAAGTATCATGAAAGTTTATTGCTTTAAAGTTTTTGAGGTCACGTGTAGAGAGACTGTTTTCAAATAGCTAGATTCAGGTAGAGTTAGGTCGGCGTATCAGTAGATACGCCGACCTAACTCTGAATCTGCGCCGACCTAGGTTTAAGTGTATTCTCAAACAGAGATACACTTAAACCTATCTAAGATACGACGGCTTGCGCCGTCCTAACTTAGGGTGCAATATTTTGGCTGGCCGCTAGGTGGCGCTTCCATTGCGGTCGGCGTAGAATATGTAAATCAGTAGATACGCCTATTCACGAACGTACGCCCGGCCGATGCAGTACAGATATGCCGTTTATGTAACGCATTAGCAGGCCTAAAGTTATTCCATCAAATAGATGGAATAGTAATGTTAAGTATGGCCACCGTTCCCGCGTCGAAATTCTACGTCGTTTGCGTAAGTCGTCCGTCAATATAGATTTACGTAGTTTACGTCCATGTCGAAATCAATAGGCCCGTGCGGCGGACTTAGCCGCAATGCACACTGGGAAATGTAGGCGCACGGCGCATGCGCAGTTCCAAAAAAACGTCAATCACGTCGGAACAAGCCTAATTATAATAAAACACGCCCCCTAAGCCTATTTTGAATTAGGCGCGCTTGCGCCCGCCGCATTTACGCTACGCCGCCGTAAGTTAGGAGGCAAGTACTTTGAGAATACAGTACTTGCCTCTCTGAGTTGAGGCGGTGTAGCGTAAATACGATACGCTACGCCGCCTTAAAGTTGCGGCCATCTCTGTGGATCTACCTAATATACACCAGGGGCCAAATCCTCAGCCAGGCGGCGTAACTTAACTTTCAGCAGTTAAGTTACACTGACTTAAAGTTTTTACCTAAGTGCCTGATCCTCAAAGCACTTACGTAAAAATTTCAAGCAGTGTAAGTTAAGTGCCGCCGTCGTAAGGCGTTCCTCCTCTCCGGGGGGCGTTTACAATTTAAATGAGGCGCGCTCCCGCGCCGGCCGTACTGCGCATGCGCGTGACGTCATTTTCCCGACGTGCATCGCGCGAACGTAATTGACGCCGGGCGGCTTTGTGGATTGCGACGGGACACTAAAGTTACGACGGGTGAAAAAAAGACGCGCCGGGAAAACAAATAATTATAAAAAAAAATGACAGCGTCGCTCGGCATGCATTCCTGAGGGAGAACTCCATGCCAATTTTCAATGAAAAAAACGGCATGGGTTCCCCCTCAGGAGCATACCAGGCCCTTAGGTCTGTTATGGGTTGTAAGGAGACCCCCCTCCGCCGCAAAATTGACGTAGGGGGTCCCCCTACAATCCATACCAGACCCGTATCCAAAGCACGCTACCCGGCCAGCCAGGAAGGGAGTGGGGACGAGCGAGCGCCCCCCCCCTCCTGAGCCGTGCCAGGCCGCATGCCCTCAACATGGGGGGTTGGGTGCTCTGGGGCAGGGGGGCGCACTGCGGGCCCCCCCACCCCAGAGCACCCTGTCCCCATGTTGATGAGGACAGGACCTCTTCCCGACAACCCTTGCCATTGGTTGTCGGGGTCTGCGGGCGGAGGCTTATCGGAATCTGGGAGTCCCCTTTAATAAGGGGGCCCCCAGATACCGGCCCCCCACCCTAAGTGAATGGATATGGGGTACATCGTACCCCTATCCATTCACCTGTAGGCAAAAAGTAAAAGTTAATAAACACACAACACAAGGCTTTTTAAAATATTTTATTATTCTGCTCCGGACGCCCCCCCTGTCTTCGTTATTAGCTCAATTACCAGGGGGGGCTTCTTCTTCCACTCTCCGGGGGTCTTCTCCGCTCTCCGGGGGTGTTCCGCTCTCCGGGGGGGGCTTCTCCGGACTCCGGGGGGCTTCTTCCATCTTCTCCCCTCTTCCGCTCTTGACTCGGCGAACCCCGGTTCTTCTGCAGCTCTCCGGTGCCTTCTTCTTCAGCGCTGGCTGCCTGCTATGTTTGTGTGTTAGCTCGATTTCAAACAGGCAGCCGGCGCGGTCTTCTGTGGCGTCAGGGTCTTCTGGTCTTCTCCCCTCTTCCGATGTTGCCTCGTCGCCTGTTGTCGCTGTAATGATGGAAGCGCGCCTTGCATCCCATTTATATAGGCATCACCGTCCCATCATGCTCCGGTAGGTACCCACGTGGTGGGTGCACGTGGGTAGGCACCCACCACGTGGGTACCTGCCGGAGCATGATGGGACGGCGATGCCTATATAAATGTGATGCAAGGCGCGCTTCCATCATTACAGCGACAAGAGGCGACGAGGCAACATAGGAAGAACAGAAGACCAGAAGACCCTGACGTCACAGAAGACCGCGCCGGCTGCCTGTTTGAAATCGAGCTAACACACAAACATAGCAGGCAGCCAGCGCTGAAGAAGAAGGCACCGGACAGCTGCAGAAGAACCGGGGTTCGCCGAGTCAAGAGCGGAAGAGGGGAGAAGATGGAAGAAGCCCCCCGGAGTCCGGAGAAGCCCCCCCCGGAGAGCGGAACACCCCCGGAGAGCGGAGAAGACCCCCGGAGAGTGGAAGAAGAAGCCCCCCCTGGTAATTGAGCTAATAACGAAGACAGGGGGGGCGTCCGGAGCAGAATAATAAAATATTTTAAAAAGCCTTGTGTTGTGTGTTTATTAACTTTTACTTTTTGCCTACAGGTGAATGGATAGGGGTACGATGTACCCCATATCCATTCACTTAGGGTGGGGGGCCGGTATCTGGGGGCCCCCTTATTAAAGGGGACTCCCAGATTCCGATAAGCCTCCGCCCGCAGACCCCGACAACCAATGGCAAGGGTTGTCGGGAAGAGGTCCTGTCCTCATCAACATGGGGACAGGGTGCTCTGGGGTGGGGGGGCCCGCAGTGCGCCCCCCTGCCCCAGAGCACCCAACCCCCCCATGTTGAGGGCATGCGGCCTGGCACGGCTCAGGAGGGGGGGGGGCGCTCGCTCGTCCCCACTCCCTTCCTGGCTGGCCGGGTAGCGTGCTTTGGATACGGGTCTGGTATGGATTGTAAGGGGACCCCCTACGTCAATTTTGCGGCGGAGGGGGGTCTCCTTACAACCCATAACAGACCTAAGGGCCTGGTATGCTCCTGAGGGGGAACCCATGCCGTTTTTTTCATTGAAAATTGGCATGGAGTTCTCCCTCGGGAATGCATACCAAATGCCGTCGCTTGAATGGGCCTTTACAAGGTGTGACTAACTTTACACTTTGTAAAAGCAGCCCTAGTTTTACACCAGGCAAACTAACACTTACGGCGAAAAAACTAGGTACAAAAGCTTTGAGGATCGCCCTAAGTGCTAATTTGCATACTAACAGAGGCATTTCGACTCGAAATGCCCCCAGTGGCGGATGCGGTACTGCATCCTAAGATCCGGCAGTGTAAGTCCCTTACAGATGTCGGATCTTCTGCCTAACTTAGGAAAACTGCTTCTGAGGATCAGTTCCAAAGTTAGAACCAGAGATACGACGGCTTACGCCGGAGTATCTCTTTTGTGGATTTGCCCCCAGATACTTTACACCTTTTGAGCCAACTAGAAGTCCTGGATATATAAAAAAAGCCATGTTCTTGGGCATAAATTTGGAGGCGTTATTATATAAGACAAGGGTGTTTTTGTGGTTGTCAGAATCGAGCAAATTCAGGATTACCCCTTATTTTTTATTTTCCTTGCACGTAGTTGGATATTCTTTGTAAAGTGAAGCTTTATCTCATTTACTAAGCTCTGGAGCAACTGCACTTGCAGAGTCTATTTGCCAGTGGCGGTGCATCCATTAAGGGCACACGGGCACCGCCCCCTCTCTCCAGCCACCCCCTCTATGACTAATGGATAGATTCATGCATAGAATTAATTTATCTATGGCCCTGCCGCCACCCCCTATTCAGGCGTTCGGACCCTTTTTGGATGCCAGGTGCCTGAATTACAGCGGCCCGGGTGTATTTTTGAAGCACCTGATTAGAGCCATAGGCTCTAATAGGCTTCAAAAAAAGTGAACTCGGAGCACAAAGCATTGCGCTCGGAGTCCACCCAGGTATGTTAGAAAAGCGAATTAATATTCAATTTTTTAACACTGAACCACCTCTCCGCCAATCAGGAAGTGTGGGTCTGTTACCCGTCACCTGATTGGCTGAAAGGACAGGCGCTGCAATTGAATGCCTATCAGGAGGAGGGGAGGAGATACATGGAGGAGACAGCTTGCCGCTGCAATATCCCACAGCTCAATGGGCACAATGGCAGCATTTGATGGGGCACAATGGCAGTATTTGATGGGCACAGTGGCAGCATTTGATGGGGCACAGTGGCAGCATTTAAGTGGCACAGTGTCTGCATTTGATGGCACAGTGGCTGTGTTTGATGGGCACAGTGGCTGTGTTTGATGACACAGTGGCTGCGTTTGATGGCACAGTGGCTGCATTTAATGGGCACAATGAGACTGCAATTAATGTTTTTTTTCAGAATTTTTCAGTTTGTTTGCACCCCCCAAAAATTTTAAGCATCAGCTGCCACTGCTATTTGCCTTTAGTAAATCAACCCCACTGTCACGTTGTCCATTCAAGTCAAAAGGACAATGTCTGCCTGCCTCCCTAGTCTCCCACCGACCCTGACCTACTGATACATATGTAGCGACTGCCCTGCATATCCCACTGCCTGGCCAAGACTCTGTGAGGGAGAAAGTGCCTGTCAGTTTCTAAGGGGGGTATTTCCCCCTTCCCCTTTTTTTCTCCTCACACAGACACACAGAGTTGCTCACTCT
The DNA here is from genome assembly GCF_905171775.1 of Rana temporaria. Taxonomy (NCBI): domain Eukaryota; kingdom Metazoa; phylum Chordata; class Amphibia; order Anura; family Ranidae; genus Rana; species Rana temporaria. The sequence continues at coordinate 428,580,181 of NC_053491.1, read as the reverse complement.
GCATCCTCCCCTGTGTCCCTATTGGCAGGAGGAGGAGAGCCAATGACAGGAGCAATTACAGGAGCAAATCAGAAGTACTTTAACAAGCAGCAGCTGCAAAGGATACTGGGATATGTAGTCACCATCTAAAACTGCCCCGTAGCTTTCTATGGAGACAGAACTTCAAATAGCCAGCCTGCTTTGAGGGAAAAGGAACTAGAGACTCCATCTTGCTGATCTGAGGAGATTGCTCAGACTCCACAAGCATAAGAAGAGATTAGACCTAGGGGAGAAGTGCTGCCTCCCAGGTCAGTCCACCACATGATTTCAGGCATTCACAGCCAGTTGGGACATCCAGCTTGAGAGAGGGGGATTCCAGGTGCATATCCAGATGCACCTGCATCGACAGTGGCGTCTCCAGCTTTCATATTTAGGGGGGGCACATGGGGGGACAGGGACAAAAGTAGGGGGGGGCCAACTATAAAATGCAATTATATAAATATATATATATATATATATATATATATATATATATATATATATATATATATATATATATATATCCTGGGGCCCTTTACTACGATCCCACTATGGGCCCTTTCACATGTTCTGCAGTGAGCTCCCTTCCTACTATACTGGGGCCCCCCAGGGTGGCAGAAAACAAGAGATATATGTCACCAGCACACCAAGAAAATATAAGGGTCCAAAGCAGTGGGAGAACTATCAGGGTTGCAAAGGTTGTCTTGCCACCGGGCCCTGGTGTTCTGCCACAGTGGGGATCCCCAGTTGTCCTGTCCCTGCTATTTACAGCGCTGGTCTGGCGTCTGTCTCCTTGGCAGCGGCGGCAGTCTATTAGGACCTAGTGCTGGTGACATTATGGGTGCATGCAGGGGAAGGCTGGCACTATTGGTTATAGAGAGCTGAGCCCCCAGCTGGTCACCTAGCAGCAGTAATGCTGTATAACCTTCTCTGTTGACATGCTGATCGGCATGTGATCCAGGTGATGCTCCCAGTCAGATCTAATAAACACAGTATTTATTAGCATCAAGAGTACAACCACATATATATAATCACCCGTATGATCAGCAGCCATGTGGGCTCTATGCCTGTAAAGTGTGGGCTTTGATCAATAAAATCTCTGATATTTATGACTAGGATTTGACTAAGAGCATCACCTGGATTGCGTCCCGATCAGCATGTCAGAGAAGGGTCCACTGCTGCTAAGCAACCTGCAGGGAGCTCAACTGTCTACAACCAATAGAGATGGGCTCGGATGTGTTTGAAATCCCACATGCCCGATCACGCCAGGAAGCCGACACTCCACAGTGCTAATCAATGTATGGGCTGCCTAAGAGCTAAGACCAGCCATAGACAGTTTAAATCTCAGCTGGTTCAGCAGAAACTGGCTGAGATTTGAACCATTAATGAGCAGATTCTCTTATAATTATCACTAGTGGTTGCTGTATAGTCACTAGTGATAATCACTGTTTGTCGGGAGAATACAATTGCTGGGCAGGAGGGATATTCCCATCAGCAGTGTCTGTGTTGATAGGGGAATCATGCAAGTTTCTTTCCTGCAATCTGTGGATGTAGGAAAGAAATTTGCACCATATATTATCTGCCTAACTGAAAGTGAAAGTAAATTGTGAATGTTTTGAAAGAACAGGAGAGGGGGAGGGAGACAGATGGGGGGGAGAGAAGGGATGGAGATAATGTAGTTCAGTGATTACAGTGTACTGCAGTCTGCAGTGCACACACTTAAACACGGCCCAGGCTAGAATATCTGGTTGTGTGAGCGCTCGCATTATGCAGTGTCGGCGAGCAAAGGGAGGGGGAGGAATCCCCCGCAGAGCTGACTGGGGACGCTCTCCCTCTCGGGGAGCAAAATACAAAAAAAAAAAATTTTTTTTTTTGGGGGGCACATGGTGGGGCACAGCATGATGTTGGGGGGGGTCAGGGCCCCCTCTGGCCCCCCCTAGGGACGCCTCTGTGCATTGACGGTGTGAAGCGGGCCAGTCGTGTCCCTAGAAGAGCCTGCCTGTTCATTTGGGCCTTGACCGCAGGATGGGTGAGGGGATTTTTGCCCATTTGCAGGAAACAAGGACACTGCACACAGACAGAGTTAATAGACACTGTATACAGATATCATTGCTGTTATTTATTTTTCTGACACTTGTAGTGCCACAGGGTTAAAGGATAAGGACATCCATTCACAGAGACACCGTATACAGACACCATTTTTCTTTCACCTTGCTGAGGAAGATCCTGCATTCTTTTTTTGATAATCCGGGCCAGTTGGGTTATTTGGCCCTGCTTTAGAGGAGTTTAAGTGCACCAACAAGAGTGGCTAGCTGAAGTTACAAATCCTCATCTTTCTTCAAAAGGACTTGAAGCTACTAGTGCCATATGGGTCAGTTTATCTGGGAAGTGAAGCCATTTAATATTGATTTGAGTACAGTGTTTGAAGTTTGGCCTGTGATGTTCAGGGACAGAAGAGTGAGGCCTGACATAAACAGGGCCATTCCGCTGCTCTCCTCCTGCCTGGATCCATAGAGCCGACCTAAGTAAAGGTAACCAATCTGGTATAGATTGCCATATTGTGACTTATTGTTATTAAAGTGTTTGCCTCTGCTCTTGGGGTTATTCTCAGCATTTGAATCCCCTAAAAGCAGGCTGAATATAGTATTGAGCTATATTGCTCTTAATCTCAGTTATTGCTCTCCAATTGCATTACTTGAATATATATTGTTGCGGTTTGTTACTCTTTTCCACAGAAATATTGCAGTAAAAACAATTTCTATGTTTTATCATAACGTGTGTGTTTCTCATTGGTCCTTGCACTTACACTATTGCCAGATTTGTCAGAGGGGGCTGAGACTGTTATTGGGGTTCAGAGGCAACAAACATACTTAAAGCGGGAGTTCACCCATAAACATTTTTTCCCCTTAGTTGGATGCTCATTTTGTCTAGGGGAATCGGCTAGTTGTTTTAAAATATGAGCTGTACTTACCGTTTTCGAGATGCATCTTCTCCGTCGCTTCCGGGTATGGGTCTTCGGGAGCGGGCGTTCCTTCTTGATTGACAGTCTTCCGAGAGGCTTCCGACGGTCGCATCCATCGCGTCACTAGTAGCCGAAAGAAGCTCTATACTGCGCCTGCGCACCGACGTTCGGCTTCTTTCGGAAAATCGTGACGCGATGGATGCGACCGTCGGAAGCCTCTCGGAAGACTGTCAATCAAGAAGGAACGCCCGCTCCCGAAGACCCATACCCGGAAGCGACGGAGAAGATGCATCTCGAAAACGGTAAGTACAGCTCATATTTTAAAACAACTAGCCAAGTTTTTTTGGGGGAATTTTTTGGGGTGCCAGCAAAAAGTAGTAATTTCATTACTCCAGAATATAAAATAACAGAGATTTTATTGCTACATACAAGGCATAGTTAAAAAAATGGCTATAAATTGTGTGCACAGACACAGGAAAACATCTAGAATTCAAAACAGATGGAAAGGTTTATCACTCAACAATAGCATTGGAGTGATTGTCCCGACATGTTTCGCCACTCAGGGCTTCCTGGATACACCAAGGGTAGCCAAGCTGACAAACTGCTATGTATGAGCTACTTACTATATATCCCCATCAACAGACCTTTGTCTGCAATTCAGGCACCCTTGGTTTATCTCTAATTTCTGTTTCTTTTGATATTTCAGCCGAATAATCTTTTTGGGCCTTGTTTGGCATTTCCCTATGTGCCCTATACATTGACCGTTTTTCATTCCAACCTGACATCGAGTCACAGGCAAAAAGATCTCCATATGGTGTCACATCTAAGTGTCTTTAAAATATCCCCTGAGAGTATTGAAATTACTACTTTTTGAGGGCACCCCCAAAAAAACTCCCTTGTCTACATTTATTTACAGGGATGTTGGTGCCATTTCTTTGACATTGTCACCTATCCATATCACCACCCTTTACTATAATGCATATCTATTTTACATTAATCTATAGAAAATGTTTTATTTATTTTTAGGAAAATGCACATACTTAAAATAATGAGATACTGAGTATGAGCATTCCATATTATCAATTTGCATTCAGAAGGTGAAAATCCTAAAGTAAATTCTCGGCATTTTTAAAAGTGATTTACTGCTGGGCTTTGAATATCCTAAATATTCTTAACTTGAATAACTGGAGATTAAATTGCACACATGCATAAATGATTCCCATCTCCCCTCCTATCACATTTAAAAACAAATACAAACTAGTTCCTTGTGTAGCGCTACCCCCTCAGGAGCCGCTGATTTGTTGTTGGGATCGGCGTATTATGTTACATTGGTGTTGTCTAGGGGTGCAGTAGGAGAACAGTGAATAAAGATTTTCCAATGCTTTATTTCCAGGCCAACACGGCCAACATCAACATCAATTGGGAAAGAAAGGTTGATGAAGCAAGAGAGAGAGAACTTTGCAGTATCAGGCCTGGATATGAACCGAGCAGTCCTGCTCTCAGTAGTATCAATTTCAGTTCGTCGCCACTCTAGCCAGAGTGGGTGAAGTGCCCCCGGACAGACTCCCGCCACGAGGCAGCCGAAGTGTCACTTTAGATTGCTGGGAGGAACAGGCCTCTCTCACACACCTGGCTCTAGGGCCTCTGCCACAGGCCTATTACTTTGAATGATCTAAATGGATGAATGGAGCGAATCCTCCCAGTAGGTTTTAGCAGAGGTCACCGGATGACAGCAAAGTGTACCTGTCAGCATTCCGGTCACCAGATCCCCGATTGGTTTGTTAAAGCCCTGTCAGACAACCTGCCTCCGGGTTCTCCTCAAGCCGACCCCCCAATCGAACGGCACCCAGCCTGGGATCCTTTCAATAGAACTGGGGACCCAGTAAGTCACTGGGGCCCCTCTCAGGAACATGGAACTCCGCGTAGAATGTGACCCCTGCCTGGTAGGCTATCGCCGGGGTTCGTTGGATGCGCACACCCTGAAGGTGGGTGCCGCACCTGGAACCTGGAACCCGCGAAGGACCCAGAAAAATGGCGTCTGCCACAGATATACTCTCCCCCAACATGCTCCACGAGGGAAAACTCCTCTAATTGGCTGCTGGGGAAAAGTGGCTCTGCCAGAACCCCTCTAGCGCCACCTGTCGCCCAGGGGTGGGAACAGCACCCCTGGAGCGCAGACTGACATACAGGACAGTTCAGGAATGACAGCAGCCCCAAAATTTAGAAAATTGTGAATGGGAGCAAAATAACTCTCCCATTCCCCACTAACTTTAGCGTAGTGCCCATACTGAAAGTAAGGGGGTGCTACACTTGAATAAATGTTACATTTTAAAGATGTTCCCTGTTAGGAATAATGAAGCTGCAATGAGTGAAATGAAAAATAACATATCATTTACAATATTATTGCAACAGACTTCCCTGTTCTTTGTGGTCAGAAAAATGTAAATTGGGGATGTGGTATAATCTGAGCACAGACATGTAGAGCATCTGTTTTAGAGATTACATAGCAGGAACAGATCTGCACACGGCAAAGAAAAGAGAACATGACAGATGAAATTTGGACCTCAGGTATTAAATGCATGTTAGATTACTCTTAAACTTTACATTTTTTAAAGAGAACCTGTCACAGTTGGGTTTATTGAGCAATTGTTTAGTCTTAAACTATGTATAGCCATTTTGGTTGCTTTGAATAGAGGAGGGAAGGGTTAAATCTGGTCAGGTTATTTCTTTCTGTTTGTCCCATTAGGAAGATTTTGTATGTCTGAGAACGATTCTTGGAGTTTAGAAATAAAGACCCAAGCGCTTCAGCTTCCCTCTATCATAGGGAGGAGAAAGTTTGCAACCCGTGGTACCCATAGTCAATCTTTTTCTATTCTACCTCTTACCAGGAGCTGATCGATCAGTAGGACCCCTTTCACACTGAGGCGCTTTGCAGGCGCTATATCGCTAGAAATCACAGCAAATCGCTGCTGCAGCCACGCTTTGCGGTGGTTTTAACCCTTTCTTGGCCACTAGCGGGGGTTAAAAGCAACCCGCGAGAAGCCGAATACCCCCACAAATACAGCAGTAAAGCGCCGCTAAAAATAGCGCTCTATTATGGCCGATATTTATTTTGTTGAGGCAATTATTCCATGCTGAAATAGGTAGCCTCCCCTACTGAAGTATCCCCTTCCCTCCCCTTACTCCTTCCTTCTGCTCCCCATGCAGCCCCCCCTTTTTTTTTCTCCTCTTCTTTTTGTTAGCTCCCATATGCATTTTGCATTATGCATGAATTATGCATGAATCCATTGCATATAGATACGGGGTGGCCTGGAGAGAGGGGGCGGCCCATTTTTTGGAGGAGCCTGGATGCCGCCCCCTCTCTCCAGGCCCTCTTCTGGTCTCTCTCCTGACCAGGGATTGACTGTGGCTGTATGACTATTAATGCCAGGGCATAACTCTTCCACCCTCTATTTCCCAGAGCTCATTGGGATACAGGGGGAAATAGTTGAACCTGCACCAGCACAACCCACAACAGACAAAAGCAATTGAACACTGCTCCCCTGCTACAGGGAATCCAAAAAATGAAACTTAGCTGAACTTTAACAGCCTGACTAGGAGGGTGTTACAAATGTTTTTCCGGGAACCTTTGGAGGGGTTTGTCTCCGTTTTTTCTTTTTTTTAAACAAAATAAGCAGGCAATAAATGTAATTTTCCAGCAAGGCCGCGTACACACGGTCGATCTATCCGATGAGAATGGTCCGACCGACCGTTTTCGGTTCACCGGTGAAGCAGACCGATGGTCTGATGTGCGTACACACCATCAGTTCAAAACCCGATCAGGGTAAAACACACAACGTGCTAAAAAAAACAAAGTTCGATGCTTCCAAGCATGCGTCAACTTGATTATGAGCATGCGCAGGTTTTGAACCGATGCTTTTGTGTACTAACCATCGGTTTTGACCGATGGTCAGCCGTCCATCGGTTCGATTTTAAAGCAAGTTCTATCATTTTTGTCTGAAGGACAACAGACCGATGGGCCGTACACACGGTCGGTTTGGACCGATGAAACTTGACTCCAGGCCGTTTTCATCGGTTTGGACCGACCGTGTGTACGTGGCCCAATAGTTTCAGTTTTTTCTGTAAATTTAATTATTACCAGGAGCTCCATAACAAACCCTTGGGTCTGGTAGGATTTTAGGGGAGACTCCACTCAAAAAGGCAGGAAAAAAATTGTGTGGTCCCGCTAAAATCTATACCAGACCCTTAATCTGATCATGCAGCCTGGCTGGCCACCAATCCACATGCACTCAACATGAGGAGATTTCTCCCCCTGGCAAAGCACCTTGTCACAGTGTTGAAGAGTATAATAGCCTCTTACCCACAGCCCCTTGAATGGTGGTTGTGGAGGTCTAGAAATTGTTGTATCCTAGAACAAAAGACCAGTCCAAAGTTATTTAGAGTTTAGAAAAGTTGAGAGTTGTAACCTAGAAATAAAGACACCCAAACATTTATTTATTAAAAAATATAAGGTCCCTTGTTTTAACCCACTCTGACTCTTTGGAACGCCTATTTGTGCAAGACCCCCATTGCAACACACCACCTCGGGGACAATCACCAAAATAATCACAGACACATTTTAATCCACAAAATCCAAGGTCACAACCAGTTGACCCTAATAAAATAGAGGACACCATACCCAGCACACATGCCCAAATATTTCCCACTATTACTGATATAACAGCCTTCAAGGACCCCAAAACTCCATAGTGCATAAGCCTTACTTTTAAGAGAGATATTGCCTCACTTACTGTCCTGCTGACAATTTCACAAGACAGAAAGTGAGGAAAAACCTGAAACATGGACATAGAAATATAAAGGGGACAGAGGGATATCATACTTCCATAAAAAAAAAAAAATTCTCCTCACTTCCTGTCTGGTGAAACCATTGCCAACTGGACACCAAGTAAAAGGAAGTCTCTCCTGGAGACATTTTTATTTTTTAAAACTTAAAGAATGTTGAAGCGACAACATATTTGTGTGCACACACAGTAATGTCAAAGCTTACATTGTTTAAAGTGTAAAATAAATTAAATGTGCCGTTTTTGACTGGGGTATTATCCTAAAAATAATTAGGTAACAGATGCAACAAACAATGTACAACAAGCAAAATCAAACAATAGTGAATGTTCAAATGGCAAAGTGTCACTGGATAAGTGAAACTCTTGTTGCCTAGAACGGTGTATCAAGTGAATTACATCAAAAATATATTTTTGTGTAAACAGCCACCATCTGTTCACAAAAAATGACAAATATTAAATGGTGCTAAAAAGTTCATAAATAGTCCAGTGCTCCACAATTCAATGGCCCAGATTCAGCATAGCTTGCGCTATATTTGCGGGGGAGCAGGGCAACGATTTTGCCCTGCGCCCCCGCAAATATTTTGCGCTGCCCTCGATTCACGGAGCAGTAGCTCCGTGAACTGCGAGGGCGCGCCGGCAAATTTGCCCGGCGTAAGCGCGCGCAAGTTAAATGATCCCGCCGGGGGCGGGAATCATTTAAATTAGGCGTGCTCCCGCGCCGAGCGTACAGCGCATGCTCCGTCGGGAAACTTTCCCGACGTGCATTGCGGCAAATGACGTCGCAAGGACGTCATTTGCTTCAAAGTGAACGTGAATGGCGTCCAGCGCCATTCACGAATCACTTACGCAAACGCCGTGAAATTCAAATTTCACGGCGCGGGAAGGCCGGCTATACTTTAGCATTGGCTGCCCCTACTATTAGAAGGGGCAACCTTGCGCTAAAGTTGCCGTATGGAAACTCCGTACCTGGCTTGCGCGGGGCTCGCGCAAGCTTGTGAATCAGTGGTAGTATGCAATTTGCATACTACACGCTGATCACAATGGGAGCGCCCCCTAGCGGCAAACACAAGAATGCAGCCTAAAATCTGCGAGGCATAAGTGCCTTAGGCAGCTCAGATTTTAGGCTGCAGTCGGTGTAACGAGGTTCCTGAATCAGGAGCACTCGTTACACCGGAGCAAGTAAGCAATTGCGCCGTGTAACTTATGGTTGCGCGGGCGCAAGTGCTTCTTGAATCTGGGCCAATGTGTTTAGTGAAAAGATGATACTCCAACTTTTCCAACGTGCAAATACAACAAACTGTTTGTGGTGCAGCTGAAATAATCCACAATGGAAAGTGTGTCACCGCTGGGCTTTATATGTGAAAATTGTCCGCTTAACGAATCAAATAATCCCACCAAGAGATCATATGCGTGTGAATGGAAGTGCCTCTGAAGACAAGTGGTCAGCCTGCTCCAGGGAATGTATTCAGGTTTATGGTGCCCTTTAATTTCGTTAAAGTGGAGGTTCACCCGAAAACTCAATTTTTAACATTAGATTGAGGCTCATTTTGTGAAGGGGAATCGGGTGTTTTTTTTTAAATCGAAGCAGTACTTACCGTTTTAGAGATATCTTCTCCGCCGCTTCCGGGTATGGGCTGCGGGACTGGGCGTTCCTTTTTGATTGACAGGCTTCCGACGGTCGCATACAGCGCGTCGCGATTTTCCGAAAGTAGCCGAACGTCGGTGCGCAGGCGCCGTATAGAGCCGCACCGACGTTCGGCTTCTTTCGGCTACTTGTGACGGGATGTATGCGACCGTCGGAAGCCTGTCAATCAAATAGGAACGCCCAGTCCCGAAGACCATACCCGGAAGCGGCGGAGAAGATCTATCGCTAAAACAGTAAGTACTGCTTCGATTTAAAAAAAAACACCCGATTCCCCTTCACAAAATGAGCCTCAATCTAATGTTAAAAATAGTTTTTCGGGTGAACTCCCGGTTTAATCACATCATGTGGTTATAAAAGATAATGGAAGATGCTCATAATGCATTAATGTGTATAAAGCTGGTTTATTAAATAAAAATTGCACTTAAAGCGGGGTTCCAACCACAATTAGCATTTTTTAAATGTATGTCCTTTCAACATGCGTTTTTATAATATAAATCTGGTCACTTACTATTTTACAATCTGCCGCCGCTCCGCATAGTTATTCAAAAAAGATAGTTTATAAAACTATGTCCACACCGTTGTCATTTTGCTTGTGGGCATTGTGAAGCCCACAAGCACTTACTTCCTGAAAGTCTTGGATGGGGAGTGATAATTGGGTAGCGCACTGCATCCTGGGAAATGATGACACATATTTCCCAGGAGCATTAGAGGGAGATGATGTCAGGATCCTAGGTGATTCCAAAGGCAGATTTCGTGGGACTGCATAGCACCAGGCATTTCCAGATGAGTAAAAAAAAAATATTTTTTTATTTTTTCCTTTTTTAGGTCTAATGAGCACAATAATGAAAAAAAAAATTGGGGATGGAAACTCCACTTTAACAGACCAAGCTGTGCAGCAAAAGTGGCATTTTACGCTATATATTTTTTTTACACGTACTATTCCCATACGTTTTCAGGGTGGTTACAGGTTACATGAGACTGCAGAGACCACTTCCTCTTCACCTCTTCTCCAGATAGTGTAGTCCCCAATGATGCAAACAAAATGTGTTGACGTCAGCATTGCTAATCGAATTAGTACACTGTAAGTGCTTCAGAGGGTGAGCCCATCAAGTGCATCTCAAAAAAATTTGAATATCATCAGAAAGTAAATTTATTTCAGTAATTCAATTCAAAAAGTAAAACTTGTATTTTCTATAGATTCATTACACACAGAGTGATATATTTCAAGCATTTCTTTCCTTTAATTTTGATGATTATGGCTTACACCTAGTAAAAACCCCACCATTCAGTATCTCAGAAAATTTGAATATTACATAAGACAAATAAGAAAAAGGATTTTTAATACAGAAATGTATGTCTATGTACAGTTTAGTATGCACCAATGCTGTATCCTGGCTTAGGCCAACAAGTCCCAGGCCTAGGGCAGCACTTTCCAGGGGGGCAGCACGGAAAGAGTCCCCGCCGGCTTGCGCTACACTGTTAGTGTAGCGCCAGTCTTGTGGGGCGGACTGGGCTGAGAGGCAAATTAGTCTAGCGCCCCCATAAAGCAGCCGCACTGCTTCTGGTATGCGGGAGGCCGGCATTCTGCATCTGTGGGGGGGGGGGGGGGGGGCGCTGCTTCTAATTTTGACAGTCCTATCATCCTGGACCACACAAACCTTTCTCATTGTGCTATATGATTTCTGCTGCACCATTTGCATGGTTATATCTTCTTAGTCAATAAAATTGATACGTCTGTGCGCAGTGTCTCTTGAAGCACTGACACCAGCCGTAGTTCACTCCTTGTGAATCTCCCCCAAATTCTTGAATGGCCTTTGCTTCACAATCCTCTCAAGGCTGCGGTTATCCTTGTTGCTCGTGCACCTTTTTCTACCACACTTTTTCCTTCCACTCAACTTAATATGCTTGAATACAGCACTCTGTGAACAGTCAGCTTCTTTAGCAATGACCTTTTGTGAGTTACCCTCCTTGTGGATGGTGTCAATGACTGTCTTCTAGACAACTGTCAAGTCAGCAGTTTTCCCAATGATTGTGCAACCTGCTGAACCAGAGACCATTTAAAGGCTCAGGAACCCTTTACAGGTGTTTTGAGTTAATTAGCTGATTAGAGTGTGACACCATGAGTCTACAATATTGAACTTTTTTTACAATATTCTAATTTTCTGGGATACGAAATTTTGTGTTTTCACTAGCTGTAAGCCATAATCATCAAAATTAAAAGAAAGAAATGTTTGAAATATATCACTCTGGGTGTAATGAATCTATATAATATATGAGAGGGTTTGGGACTTTAAATGAGGTAGGTCTAGCATTGATAAAAGATGAGTCATTGTAAAAAAAGACATGTTTTATTCAATACATTAAAAAACATAAAGGTTGAATGAAGGATGGATGGCCGCACTCCAAAAACCGTACAGGTTGTCTTTTATTAAATGAACAGCAAAAGCATTACCAGATCACAGCAACAGAAACAAGGGACAGCCGATGTTTCGCACAAAATCAGTGCTTATTCATGGCCATGAATAAGCACTGATTTTGTGCGAAACATTTTGCTGTTCATTTAATAAAAGACAACCTGTACGGTTTTTGGAGTGCGGCCAGCCATCCTTCATTCAACCTTTATGCTTGCCTAGTGCACCGCCAGCACCCTTGGAATCCTGTACCAGTGCATGACCATATAGTAGACCCACCTGGAGCGGTGACTTTCTTTCTTACATTAAAAAACATGATGTGCATCCAGCTTTCCTGCAGGCCCCTTCCTCAGCTCCCAGGATGAACATTTTAAGCAGCCACCAATTTTATGTTCAGAAGGTCTACCAAAAAAAAAATCAAAAATGCCAGGAGACATCACCCATTCACGTCGCGCCACGCAGCTCGCACATGCACAGTAGGGAATCGGGCGGTGAAGCCGCAAGGCTTCACTTCCTGATTCCCTCACCGAGGATGGCGGTGGGGCAGCCGAGACCCGAGCGTTTGCTCGGCTTCGGCTGCCGTCATCGTGGGCACCCTGGACAGGTAAGTCTCCTTATTAAAAGTCAGCAGCTACAGTGTTAGTAGCTGCTGACTTTTAATTTTTATTTATTTTTTTAAACCGGACCTCCTCCTTAATTGACATGTAAGTACTTAGTAGGATGAGTTAATTTCTCCCCTCCTTTACATATATAGTCTCCCTCGTGTTTGGGTGTAACATTGGACCATATTGTTTTATTTATGCTTTTTTACAGACATTGGTGCACTCGCCCCTGATGATGTGGTAGGAAACCACGAAACGTGCGTCGGGCCAATTATGATGCACCATTTTCTTTTTAGATGGTTTTATTTCATCCAATTCCAAGTTACACCACCATGTTGCTTTTCAAGCGATTCTTTATGATTGACAACTGTCGTATACCTTAATATGTCATCTTTAAGTTGCTATGATTGTTTTCATGACTATCTGGTTAATAATATGTGATTGATATGCTTGTTTACCATGCATGTACTCATTTTGCTATGTAATGTTTTTAATAAAACATGTCTTCTTACATTGACTCATCTTTTAGCCATGCTAGACCTACCTCATTTAAAGTCCCAAACCCTCACTTTCTTGCATATAGATTTAGGGATGGAGATGTGTGATCTCACACACCTCATTTAAAGTCCCAAACCCCTCTTTTGGTTCTATGTAATATATGAGTTTTACTTTTTGAATTGAATTACTAAAACAAATTAACTTTTTGACGATATTAACATTTTTTGAGATGCGCCTTTATATCCTGTCTTCTGATTGAGTGGTTGTCAATTAGCCCAGAAGACTAAGGACATCTTGTGATGAAAAGAGATTACTGCAAGAAACAGGGTTGACATTGCAGCCTAGAGCTAATTTTTTTAATTTTCTTTTTACAGCTGCTGTGGGAAACTTTAAAAAAATTAAAGCTTTAATGTATATGTTTGGACTGTGTCCTTTTTCAGGAGGAAATTATGCAGAGAGGAAAAATACTTGGAGGATGGCCCACCAAGAAGAAGCCAAGGGTAAAAACACAACATTTCCTTATGCCGCGTACACACAACCGTTTTTCATGACGAGAAAAATGCATTTTTTTAAATTGGTCGTGAAAAACACTCGTGTGTATGCTCCAGAGCATTTTTCTCGCGAAAAATGGGCATTAAAAATGTAGAACCTGCTCTATTTTTTCGCGTCGTTTTTCACGTCGTCCTTTTTTTACGTCGTGAAAAACAGTCGTGTGTACGCTTTAACTAGGGGGAAAAAAACGTGCATTCTCAGAAGCAAGTTATGAGACGGACAAATTAGCAAAAGTAGCCCAAAGGGTGGTACCATTCGAATAGAGCTTCCCCTTTATAGTGCCGTCGTACGTGTTGTACGTCACCGCGCTTTGCTCGAGCATTTTTTTTCACGAACATGTATATGCAAGACAGGCTTGAGAGGAATCACGACAAATCACTTTGAGAAAAACATTGTTTCTTTCCATGACATGAATAACGGTCGTGTGTACTTGTAAAGGAGCTAGCAGTATTCTGACATATTTTAGGGACCACTTCCCCTTTTTCGGGGCTAATAAGCAAACATGTAATTAGAAGCATACCAAAGACTCAGGAAACATGTTATCCTTATACATAAAAGGTGTAAAAATCATAATAAAAGCATACCTCCCAACTTTTTGAGATGAGAATGAGGGACATCTATCAGAAAAAGTATGCAGGCATAAGGCATAGGACACTCCCCTCGCCACACCCCCTTGAAGGAGAATTGTACAAAAAAAAACAAGATTGGTTAAACCCACAAGGGCTTTTTTACTATTCCTTTATATTGGCTTTTGGAATTTACAAATGCAAGTTAGAAATCAGATGAAAGGTTTAGTGCTGGAAAACACTGTTTGATAGATAAAAAGTGCATTTTATATACAGCTATATAGATCAGACCAAAATGAGGGACAAATGAGGCGGAATGAGGGACAGAGGGACACTTGTCAAAATCAGGGACAGTCCCTCCAAATCAGGGACAGTTGGGAGCTATGTGATTGCTATCAATAGAATTGTGTTAAAAAGGGAATTTTTTGAGTAAAGTTGAAATGTGTGTGTAAATAAATTCATGCATCTGCATGTGATGTGAATCCAAATTCACAGGGGCAGATTCACGTACATTGGTGCATATTTGCGTCGGGCGTAGCGTATCAAAGATACACTACGCCGCCGTAACTTACTTCTTTTTTTGCAATCCCCAAAGAATTTGTGCCGTAAGTTACGGCGGCATAGTGTATCTTTGGCGGCGTAAGGGCACGCAATTCAAATGGATGTGATGGGGGCGTGTTTTATGTAAATACTTCGTGACCCGATGTAAACAACGTTTTTTTTTAACGGCGTCCGTGGGGGTTTCCCAGTGCGCATGCTCTCAATTAAACCGGAACAAGCCAATGTTTTCGACGGTGACATAATTTTACGCAAATCTCTATTCGTGAACGACTTACGCAAACGACGTAGAAAATTAAAAATTTGACGCGGGACTGACAGCCATACTTAACATTGAGTACGCCTCATAATAGCACGAGTAACTATACGCCAGAAAAAGCCGAACGCAAACGACGTAAAAAAATGCGCCGGCCGGACGTACGTTCGTGGATCGCCGTAACTAGCTAATTTGCATACTCAATGTGGAATTCGACGGAAATGCCACCTAACGGCCGCCGAAAAAATGCACCTAAGATCCGACGGCATACTAAGATGTAGGCCTGTCGGATCGATCCCAGATGCAGTCGTATCTTGTTTTGTAGATACAAAACAAAGATACGAAGCGGGAACTTTAAAATTACGCGGCGTATCAATAGATACGCCGGCGTAATTCTTTTGTGGATCTGCCCCACAGTGTCTGTTCAGATCCATGCACCTGCTTCTGCCTGCATGCCAAGCTTTGATTTGCGATTGTGTCTGTGCAACAACTGTGTGCATCCACTTCTATGGGCTGCCTGCACACAGCTCCGAGGTGGATGCACACACACATCTGCCAGTGACTCTGCATGGAGAACATTCTTAATGTATGTGCCCATCTGAATGAGCCCTTCAAGTGCTTGCTACCTTTCAGAGTTTGACTCTATTTTACTGGTATATACATTTTCATTATAGCTGACAGAAGTAGAAGAGACCGGGTGATTTTTATCCTGTTGGGTCTTCTTTTTCTGAAGTTCTGTGTTTTGTTGGTCTTCATAGGCCTCTTGTTTGCTTTATGTAAGTATCACTATTACTTTTTCACACACTTTCACATTTTTTTTTTACAAAATTTGTGTGTAGATATACAATTGTTATATTTAATATCTAAAATGAAAATATATAGCACAAATGTTTTTTGTTTTTTTTTGCCAGTTGGGACATATACAGCAGTGGAAAAATTAAGGGCAGGTTTGACTGGAAGGGATCCCACTCCTCCTTAAAGCGGTTGTAAACCCTTGGCTACGGTTTCTATTTTTTAGTTATTCTATTAGCCAAGGTCATTGCAATGCTTATTACATTTATTATTTTAAAAAATGAGGTCCGCAAATACCTGTTGGCTAGCGTTCTTCTTTTCAATGCTTCCGGGTATAGAAATCGCCATTCTAGCTCCTGTTCATCGCTTCTCTTTCTGATGTCACTTCCGCCCTTACTAAGTCTCTGTTAGAAATCTTCTGTATGCATCGTACCGCCGTAACCAAGCCTCGATCTGGATTGCCGTTACCACGGCAACCAATATACTCCTTCCAATGTCTGAGGCTGCAGTGTTGTTCAGTCACACGGGGGGGGGAGGAGTTATCAGAAACAGGAGGACTGTAACATCGCGAGACTTCTCTTCTGAGGACAGAGGGGAAGCTCGCTCATGGAGCTCGTTCACATTTACTGCCGGAAATGTAGATGAAAACTCGGCAAGCTTCAAATGGCCGGATTTGCGGGGCTACAATGCGCAAGCACGGTGACGTCATCAAAACGGAAAAAATTAATTTACAGCTAATGACGGCGGTGAGTAAACTTTCACATGCAGCGATCAGCTGCTTGTGTTATGTGCTAATTTTTTCTATAATGTTGTATCCGAGGGTTTACAACCACTTTAAAGCGGAACTTCTGCTCATCGCATTCCTCCCCCCTCCGATGCCACAGTTGGCACCTTTTGGGGGGAGGGGGGACAGGATACCTGTCTTTGACAGGTATCCTTTCCCACTTTCGGGAGTCCGGCCGTGGCCGTGACGTGGCAGTGATGTCACCGCGGGGCTCCCTCCTCCTCCTCCCCTTGGCCACCGGGCTAATAGAAGAGAGGAGCGGGGCCTCGCACATGCGCAGTAGGGTTCCCGACGTCGGGGGTTCGGGTCCGAACTTTTTACATGTTCAAAAGTTCTGGTGCGAACAAAAATGGGGGGCGTTTGGCCCAACTCTAGTTGTACTGTTGGTGCTATATAAATCCTGTATAATAATAAAAATAGAAATTATTGTGCTCTTGCTGGGCATCCAATGTGTCCCTATGGGCTCCCTCCAGATAAATCGAAAAAGAAAAAAGACACAACTGCAGAGAGACTATGCTGCTCACCCCGAGAGTAAATAATAAGGGAATTCCCCCCAGTGGGATTTTTAGGCAGCTCATTTAATGAATTGATTGAAATGACAATATTTAAGAAGTCATTATATTGTATATATATATATTGTATAGTATATATTGTAATTTCAATCAATTCATTAATTGAGCTGCCTAAAAATCCCACTGGGGGGAATTCCCTTATTATAACCTCCAGGCAAACCTGCCCTTAATTTATCCACTGCTATATATTCTTTAACTTGGAGACTCTCAGAAATATAGAGTTAGGACCACAGTATACAGGGGAGCCTTGCTGTAGGCACTGCGGCTTCCACATATAATGGGCCAGATTCACGTAGGAGAGCGTATCTTTAGTTGGGCGTAACGTATCCTATTTACTCTACGCCGCCGCAACTTAGACAGGCAAGTGCAGTATTCACAAAGCACTTGCTCCGTAAGTTGCAGCGGCGTAGCGTAAATTGGCCGGCGTAAGCCCGCCTAATTGAAATGTGGAAGAGGTGGGCGTGTTTTATTAAAATGAGCCGTGACCCCATGCAAATAAAGCGCCGATCGTACGGCGCATGCGCGCGCATGCTCAGTATCACGTCGAATTTACTCCATAAGATACGCCAGGCCCAATGCCTGTGACGTGAACGTAACCTACGCACAGCCCCATTCACGTACGACGTACGTAAACGACGTACGTAAACAACGTAAAAAGATACGCTTGCCGACGTCCATACTTTGCATTGGCTGCGCCTCATATAGCAGGGGTAACTTTATGCCGGACGTAAGCCTAACGTAAACGGCGTAGCGGGCGCAAGATAATTTGTGAATCGGCGTATCTACCTAATTTACATATTTGACGCGTAATTCTACGGAAGCGCCCCTTGCGGCCAGCGTAAATATGCACCCAAGATACGACGGCGTAGGAGACTTACGCCGCTCGTATCTTGGCCAAATCTATGCGTAATTGATTCTAAGAATCAGGCGCATAGATACGACGGCTCACATTCGGACTTACAACAGCGTACATGGAGATACGCCGTTGTAAGTCCACTGTGAATCTGGCCCAATGTATTTGCAAATGTTTGAAACTTAACCCTCTGCTTTTAACATGAATTGTTAGACTGGGACAATTTGTTTTTGTTGCAGGTTAGCTAGTAGGTGTGCTGGAAAATGTTAGTCTCTTTGTGATTCCCAAGTAAAAAATTGAATACAGCCACCACCTCCTAGAACCAATAAGCTGCAATACTATCAGCAGTTTTTGTTCTTTGGTTTAGATATGCTTTAACTTACAAAACAGTCTGATTTGGTGACCTTTTTCTCTCCAGATTCCAAGATGTCACAGACCAGTGGTAAGAAACTGAAGTATTATTCTACCTCTGAACCTCTCGTTGATCTGGGCGGACTTCATACAACGTCCTCCCAGATCAGGCCTGACGTGTGGCTGTGGGGCCATGCAGTGGTGCGATCTGTTATCGGCTGTGTCCAGCGGACACAGCCGATGATCCACGAGTATACCGACTCACTGCCAGTACCATGTGACTGCTGTAACCAATCACAGCAGGTCACATGACAGTTGTACAGAATGGATGGCTTCCTTAGAAGCCATCCATTGTATTATACAATTGTGTTGCTAGCTGTGATTGGTCAGTGTGATCACATGGTATAGACTGGGCCAATCATAGCCTATCTGTACCATGTGATTATCTCTGACCAATCACAGTTAATCGCAAAAAAACTGAATGAATCGATTTAATTCAGTAAAGTGCTTGCATATAGCAATGTAATGCACAGCTATATGCAAACATAGTGTGTAAAAAAAAAAAAATCCCCAGAGTAGTACAATGTTACGATGGTGACATTATCTTGCTCTGGTCAAAGTTCGTTAAAAAATAAAAAAAAATCGTAAGAAAAAAGAAAAACAAATATAAGATTTTTTTTGCCATTCCTCTTACTAAATACTTTGGACTGTGTACTTTCCAAAAAGGGGTCATTTGGGGGAGATACCTGTAGTTTCCTGGAATTTTTTGGCCTCAAGAAGTTAGATAGGGTGCCAGTACAATTCGAATTGATCAATGCTCATATATATTCCATAGTTTGTGGACTCTATAACTTTCCAACAGACTAAATAATATACACTAATTTGAGTTATTTCACCTAAGAAATGTAGCAGAATACACTTTGGCCTAAATCCACGAAGAAAGATTATTTATTTGCAAGATTTTATAACAGAAACAAAGAAAAACATATTTTTTTCAACGTTTTTGGTATTTTTTAATTTATTTAGCAAAAAAAACAAAAAAAAAACAGTGGTGATTAAATACAACCAAAAGAAGACAATTGCAAGTGAAAATAACAAATATATGTGCAGTGCTAAATGAGAACAGTCATAATTAGTGAGACCGTATGTGGTGCAAAAAATTACGTTATACACTCCTATTGACACACATGCAAACACATGAAATAAATTAACTAAATATAGTCCACAATGTGATGAAAAATAGATCTAATCCACGGATGGAAACTGTAGAATGTTGTTAGTCCAGGTTAGTGAATAACCACCTTGGAACATCAATAGAAGGACAGTTGTGGAAAGAAGATAACGGGAGAAGCCACCACCAACATAAGGTAGGCTTACCAGAGCTATTGGACTCAACAAGGCATATGCCAAATGAGTCGTCAAAGCTTATGGTGACAGCACACCGGTAGACAGGAACATCCACGTCTGCAGATGTTGGCACAGACGGATGGTGATCACACTAGATGACTTCCAGCAGAGAAAGAAAACTCAGAGGGAGGTTGGTCGAATCCTTCCCATATGCTCACAGAATGCAGCCAAAAATTAAACAAAAGTTTCACATAGTGTAAATCCACAGTACAAAGAATATTTATTAAAATTGAAGCACACTCACATTTGAGCAGGTAAAAAAGTGCCTGGAAAATAGACTGAAGATTTAACACAATGGCATCAGCAGGTTTGTCCCGATGCGTTTCGTCTAAAGAGATGATGTCTCTTTAGACTAAACATGTTGGTACGAGTCTGCTGATAATATATTATTAATATTAATATAATAATATATTTGATAATATATCAACACTCCTATTTCTGAAAACATTGCTTAATTTACAGCAAATTTTCACACCTCCCTAAAGCTTTTGCATAGTACTGTGTATACAGTATCTCACAAAAGTGAGTACACCCCTCAAATATTTGTAAATATTTTGTTATATCTTTTCATGTGACAACACTGAAGAAATGACACTTTGCTACAATGTAAAGTAGTGAGCGTACAGCTTATATAACAGTGTACATTTTCTGTCCCCCTCAAAATAACTCAACACAGCCATTAATGTCTAAACCGCTGATAACAAAAGGGAATACACCCCTAAGTAAAAATTTCCAAATTGGGCCCAATTAACCATTTTCCCTCTCCGGTGTCATGTGACTCGTTAGTGTTACAAGATCTCAGGTGTGAATGAGGAGCAGGCATGTTAAATTTGGTGTTATCGCTCTCACTCTCTTATACTGGTCACTGGAAGTTCAACATGGCACCTCATGACAAAGAACGCTCTGAGTATCTGAAAAAATAGAATTGTTGCTCTACATAAAGATGGCCTAGGCTATATGAAGATTCCCAAGACCCTGAAACTGAGCTGCAGCACTGTGGCCAAGACCATACAGTGGTTTAACAGGACAGGTTCCACGCAGAACAGGCCTCGCCATGGTCGACCAAAGAAGTTGAGTGCACGTGCTCAGCGTAATATACAAAGGTTGTCTTTGGGAAATAGACGTATGAGTGCTGCCAGCATTGCTTCCAAGGTTGAAGGGGTGGGGGAGGGCTCAGCCTGTCAGTGCTCAGATCATATGCCACACACTGCATTAAATTGGCCTGCATAGCTATCATCCCAGAAGGAAGCCTCTTCTAAAGATGATGCACACTAAGAAAGCCCTCAAACTTTTTGTTGAAGACAAGCACACTAAGGACATGGATTACTATAACTATGTCCTGTGGTCTGATCAGACCAAGATAAACTTATTTGGCTCATATGGTGTCAAGCGTGTGTGGTGGTAACCAGGTCAGAAAAGACAAAGACAAGTGTGTCTTGCCTACAGTCTAGCATGGTGGTGGGAGTGTCATGGTCTGGGGGTGCATGAGTGCTGCCGGCACTGGGGAGCTACAGTTCATTGAGGGACCCATGAATTCCAACATGTACTGTGACATACTGAAGCAGAGCATGAACCCCTCCCTTCGGAGACTGGGCCGCAGGGCAGTATTCCAACATGATAACAACCCCAAACACACCTCCAAGACGACCAAACTGTACACTCACTACTTTACATTGTAGCAAAGTGTAATTTCTTCAGTGTTGTCACATGAAAAGATATAATAAAATATTAACATTAATCGATTACTGCTCGATCTCGTGTGGCTGAACGCCACTTGTCCCTCTAAGAAGTTGGACGCGGACCGCCGGGGGTCGCGTAACTAGTTAGCATGGAGGAGTCTCGTTCGTTATCGGAATTAACCAGATAAATCGCTCCACCAACAAAGAACGGCCATGCACCACCAGCCACAGAATCGAGAAGGAGCTATCAATCTGTCAATCCTTTCCGTAAAATCAAATATTTACAAAAATGTGAGGGGTGTACTAACTTTTGTGAAATACTGTATATATTTATGTATGTGTGTGTGTATATATATATATATATATATATATATATTTATAAAAGAAGGTGCACACTAAAAACGAAGGGGCCCAAAGTGCACTTCCCAGCGCCAAAGATAATAATTTATCTGTTAATGAGGTTCCAAAAATGGAATATAGAAAAAAAACGACCAATAAATAAATAAATAAATCAATATTACAATCTGATCAGTATGATATGATAAACAATGCAGCAGCTGTTTAAAATAAATGAAAGATTCATCTTTCAAAAATTAAAAAACTGTATCAACACATTAACCCAAAGACTGGATCATAAAATGATAAAACAGCGCTAAAGATGGATGAAGTCCAAAATCACATGTATAAATAAAAATGAATAAATGATGGAAAGTCCCAAAGTAGTTTCGTAGATCAAAGTTCTGACAGTGGTAAGAGCTTCTAGGGTTGAAATAGTAGTGCACCCTACACCAACTCCCAATCTTCACCACAAAAGTGAGGTACACTTCCCCTCTGGGGTTCACACTCACCAGATCGTAGAATAAGCTTAGCCTTGTAAATAATCCTCCTTATTAGACCTCCACCATCATTCCAGAAGCAGTAAGGGTTAATTTCCACTCACGGTCTCTCAGCAGAAGAAACTCCCTCCTGGCGCAGTAGGTGGAGGCCACTGGCCGCTTGCTGTAACACCGGGATCACTTCCCCTGTCCGGGAGAGCACGGGACGAGGAGACGTCTTCTGTTCCGTGATAGGCGGAACACTCGGCTTCCCAGGAGACACTGTGTTTAGTGTCCGCCTATCACGGAGGCCCTCTCGTCCTGTGTTTAGTGTCCGCCTATCACGGAGGCCCTCTCGTCCTCGGACGAGAGGGCCTCCGTGATAGGCGAACACTGAACACAGTGCTTCCTGGGAAGCTGAATGTTCCGCCTATCACGGAACAGAAGACGTACGGCCGCGATTCTGCATGTCTTAGGATAAGGTAAGGGCACAGTCTGGCATGTAATGGGGCACGGTCTGGCATGTAATGGGGCACGGTCTGGCATGTAATGGGGCACAGTCTGGCATGTAATGGGGCACAGTCTGGCATGTAATGGGGCACAGTCTGGCATGTAATGGGGCACAGTCTGGCATGTAGTGGCATAGTCTGGCATGTAATGGGGCACAGTCTGGCATGTAATGGGGCACAGTCTGGCATGTAATAGGGCACAGTCTGGCATGTAGTGGCATAGTCTGGCATGTAATGGTGGCACCGTGAGGCGAGGCATGACTAGTATGAAGGGGGTAGTCTTATACGGTGAGTATATCCCAAAACCAACATTTTGGCTGGAAAATTAGGGGGTCGTCTTATACGCCGGCAAATACGGTATATATATATTTATTGTATATATTTAACATGCAGTATACATACAGTATATATCTGTATATATTTTACATGACCAAACTTCACAAATTTTAAATATCTAAAGCATGATAAATGGTCAAATGTTAATTGTATTTCTTTCATTTTTCTTTTCTTTCTTGCTTGCTTTGCCTCTTCTCTCCAGTCAGATCCTGCGAACAAGAATGGTTGGAATATGAAAATCATTGTTATTTCATATCTACTTTTCAATTAACCTGGCAGAAAGCAGAAAATATGTGCCTGAACCGGGGAGGCTATTTAGCTATTATCACTAGCATGGAGGAGCAAGTAAGCAGGAATTATCCACCAAAGTATGGGCAGCAAAGGTCTAATACTGGATACATGCTTTAGGGTTGGTTTATAGTACTGGGATTAATTTCCTGAGATGGTGGCCAAACCTTCAGTGTTCTAATATTACTTTTTATACAGATCTGTAATTGTCCCAAGCATGTTTAAATCCACTTACTGTTGTCTGACTCATTGCCTCTGCTGTAATGCCCCGTACACACAATCGGAATTTCCGACGGCCTAAAATCAGATGGAATTTTTTATCGGAATTCAGTTGTCAAGCTGTCTTGCATACACACTGTCAGACCAAATTCCGACCGCCCAAATGCGGTGACATAAAACACTAGGACAAGCCGAGAAAAATTAAGTTCAATGCTTCCGAGAATGCGTCGACTTGATTCTGAGCATGCGTGGGTTTTTTCTCCGTCGGAGTTGCACACAGACGATAGGAATTTCCTATCGTTTTTTCCCCCCATCGAAAAAAAAAAAAACATGTTCTATTTCTAAACACCCACAGAAAAAAGTCAGATGGGGCCCACACAGCGGCATAAGTCTATTTCAAGCATCAACAACACTTTTGGTACAATAATTCCTTCTGTGATTCGTTTTGAACTTTCCTCCTGCCAATTTGAGTTCAATTCACCCCATATGTTCACCCCATAAACATTTTTTTTTTCTAGCATTAAATTAAGCATAGTAGCGCGAGCTACAGTATGCCTTTATTTATTTTTTTTGCCCCGTACTCACTGTTTAATCCTATAGTGAAGATTCAGACTCTCTGCGGGGAATGGGCGTTCCTATCCAGAGGGAAAATGATTGCCGGCCGTCTCTGGCGCGTCACGCTTCTCCGGAAATAGCCAAAATAGGACTTGGCTCTTCACGGCGCCTGCGCCTAGTCTGTGTGTAGGCGCCGTATAGCGCCGTGAAGAGCCGAGACCTACTCCGGCTATCTTCGGGGAGCGTGACGTGCCAGAGCCGGCCGTCAATCACCTTCCCTCTGGATAGGAACGCCCATTCCCCGCGGAGAGTCTGAATCTTCACTATAGGATTAAACAGTGAGTACGGGGCAAAATAAATAAATAAAGGCATACTGTAGCTCGCGCTACTATGCTTAATTTAATGCTAGAATGTTGTTATTGAGGGTGAACCACCGCTTTCATGTCTCCATTGTTCTTGATCTTGGCTTCATATAGAAAATACCGCCCTCCTAAACTTTGTTCACTACCTTGATGAATTTAAAGGTTTAAATTAAATAAAGACCTGACTGACTTTTCCCAATTAACCCCATCATACCCATACTGATTTCAATATCTTGGCTACTATCTTCGTTTCAAGGTTAACCCCCTAATGCCTTATGCCGCGTACACACGACCGCTTTTCATGTCATGGAAAAAAACTATGTTTTTCTCGTCGTGATTCCTCTCAAGCCTGCCTTGCATACACACGATCGTGATAAAAAAATGCTCTAGCAAAGCGCGGTGACGTACAACACGTACGACGGCACTATAAAGGGGAAGTTTCATTCAAATGGCGCCACCCTTTGGGCTGATTATGCCAATTTCCCCGTCTCATAACTTGCTTCGACGAGAAAAACGACAATGTGAAAAACGACAAGAATTTTTTTTTAATGCCCATTTAAATTTTTAATGCCCATTTTTCTCGTCGAGAAAAATGCTGTGGACCCCACACACGACAATTTAAAAAATACAAATTTTCTCGTCATGAAAAACGGCCGTGTGTACACGGCATTAGCCTTTTTCTGACACTTGTTGCTTACAAGGTAATTTTTTTGCTAGAAAATTACTTAGAACCCCCAAACATTATTTATATATTTTTAGCAGAGACCATAGAGAATAAAATGGCGGTCATTCCAATATTTTATGTCACACTGTATTAGCGCAGCAGTCTTTAACCACTTCAGCCCCGGACCATTTGGTTGCCAAAATGACCAGGCCACTTTTTGCGATTCGGCACTGCGTTGCTTTAACTGACAATTGCGCGGTCATGCGACGTGGCTCCCAAACAAAATTGACATAATTTTTTTCCCCACAAATAGAGCTTGCTTTTGGTGGTATTTGATCACCTCTGTGGTTTTTATTTTTTGCGCTATAAAAAAAAATAGAGCGACAATTTGGAAAATATTGTGCTATAATAAATATCCCCATTTTTTTTTTTTTTAAAAAAAGCAAATTTATATACGTATTCTTCTACATATTTTTTGGGGAAAAAATTGCAATAAGCGTATATTGATTGGTTTGTGCAAAAGTTACAGCATCTACAAAATAGGGGATAGTTTTATGGCATTTTTATTATTCATTTATTTTTACTTGTTATGGCAGCGATCTGTGATTTTTTTTGTGACTGCAACATTATGGCGGACACATTTGACCCTATTTTATTCACATTTATACAGCGATCAGTGCTATAAAAAGGCACTGATTACTGTATAAATGTGACTGGCAATGAAGGGGTTAACCACTAGGGGGCGGGAAGGGGTTAAGTGTGCCCTAGGGAGTGAGTCAAACTGTTAGGGGCGTGGCTACGTGCATAAGCGTGTGCACAGGGTGTGCCAGGTGTGCCCAGGCACACCCTAATCACTCTGTGCAGCACAGATTCCCCCTATTGCCCTGCCCCCCCATTTTCTTCATAGCGCTGCCAGTTTTCCTCCTCTCCTCTCCTACTGGCTGCTGCGGGCACACACGGGGGGTGGTTTAGGGGATGGTTTAGGATGAAGGGGGTAAAGGGGACTGGTAAATATGTAATTTACCGACCCCTTCCTATTCTAAATGAACACAGTGAGTGATCAGTAGCGTGTGTTTGAGCTTTGGGGTGCACCTCCTAATGCAATAGGCTGCACACACCTATGGCTACGTGTGACAAGTTACTGATCGCTGCTCCCGATGAGAGGAAACAGACGATCAGTGACATGTCACCAGGCTTGTTAACAAAGGCATTCCTTCCGTTCTGACGTTCTGTGACCCGATCGAGTCTGCGGGTCCCACGGGCACGGTCACGGAGACTGCGCTTGCCCGCTAGGGGGCAGAAATCAAAGCAACGTATATATACATTGCTTTGCCTGCCCGTGCCATTCTGCCGATGTATATCTGCGTGAGGTAGTCGGCAAGCTGTTAAAACACTTTTTTGGGGGAAAAAATACACTTTCATGAATAATAATAAAAAACAGACAGTAAAGTTAGCCCAATTGTTTGTATAATGTGAAACATAGAGTAAATAGATATCTAACATGTCTGCTTTAAAATTGCTCCCACTCGTGGAATGACAACAAAAAAATCTCCATATGACAAGCTTGAAATCTTTTGAATGGTTAGCAGTTTAGAGTTTTAGAGGAGTTCTAGTGCTAGAATTATTGCTCTCGCTCTAACGATCATGGTGATACCTCACATGTGTGGTTTGAACACTGTTTACATTTGCGGATGTGACTTACAAATGTATTTCGCTTCTGCGTACAAGCACAGAAGGATGGGGCGCGTTAGATTTAATAAAACAATTTACAGTGTCCCTTTAACTGCTTGCCGACCATCACTCAACGATATACGTCGGCAGAATGGCATGGGCAGGCAGATGGACATATATATATATACGTCTCCTTTAAGAGGCAATGTGGACACGCGCGCGCGCACCGCAAACTCAGTGAGTCCAACCTCGGGTCCCGCGGACATCGAGTCATACCCGCGAAAGTCTCACGGAGAGGAAGAACGGGGAAATGCTGATATAAACAAGCATTTTTCCAGTCTTTCTAGTGACAGGACAATGATCACAGCTTCCTGTAATCGAAAGCGGTGGTCAGTGTCGTGTCACACATAACCCACCCCCCTACAGTTAGAAGCACTCCCTAGGACACACTTAACCCCTTCAGCGCCACCTAATGGTTAACTTCTTCACCAGTGTCAGTGTCATTTTTACATTAATCAGTGCATTTTTATAGCACTGATCGCTGTAAAAATGACAATGGTCCCAAAAATGTGTCAAAAGTGTCCGATGTGTCTGCCATAAAGTCGCAGTCACGATAAAAATCGCAGGTCGCCGACATTACTAGTAAAAAAAAATAATAATAAAAATGCCATAAACTACCCCTATTTTGTAGATGCTATGACTTTTGCGCAAACCAATCAATATACGCTTATTGTGATTTTTTTAACCAAAAATATGTAGAAGAATACATATCAGCCTAAACTATGGAAAAAGTTAGTTTTTGTGTGGGGGTATTCTTAAATTGGGTGCTATATTTTTAAAAGCAGTGCAGGATTTTTTTTCTAAAGGGACAGTTTTGGGAAAAGCCCTTTTTTATTTAACCAATAGTAATCTGTAGCCCTACTCATGCTAACATACATTCATTTTTTCACAGAATTTCATAGAAAAAAACAGAGATACCGGTAAATCTCCTCTTTGGTTTGGTTTGACTGATCAAGAGACCGAAAATACCTTTAAATGGGTTGATGGCACAACTTTAACTTCATTTCGGTAGGTTTTGTTTAGTGATGTATTCTTATAATTTATCTTTCATGTTGTAGCACCCTCCTAGTGTACAGCAGGCTGCTGGGTTTAGTTTAACTCCACAGTAATCAGAAGAGCAGGGGTTGATTGCTTAGAGCAGGGGTCTCAAACTCAAATTACCTGAGGGCCACAAGGAAAGTTTTCATATGCCATGGGGGGCCGCATGCAAACTTTCAAACTTCAAAAACAACAGTACTGGTGTCAGCGAACACATTATTAACCCCCAGCACTGGTGTCAGCGAGCGCATTATTACCACCAGCACTGGTGTAAGTCAGGATTTGACAAATTTTCTTTGGAATCTAGGCGCCAGCTAAAAAAGTTAGGAGCCAGAAAACGCACCCCGTCCCGACGAGCTTGCGCGCAGAAGCGAACACATACGCGAGCAGCGCCCGCATATGTAAACGGTGTTCAAACCACACATGTGAGGTATCGCCGCGATTGGTAGAGCGAGAGCAATAATTCTAGCACTAGACCTCCTCTGTAACTTAAAACATGCAACCTGTAGATTTTTTTAAACGTCGCCTATGAAGATTTTAAAGGGTAAAAAAGTTTGTCGGCATTCCACGAGCGGAGGCAATTTTGAAGCGTGACATGTTGGGTATGAATTTACTCGGCGTAACATTATCTTTCGTTATATTAAAAAAAAGGGGATAACTTTACTGTTGTCTTATTTTTTAATTAAAAAAAGTGTAATTTTTTCCCAAAAAAGTGCGCTTGTAAGACCGCTGCGCAAATACGGCGTAACAGAAAGTATTGCAAGGGAAGAAGGGAAGAAGATGGCAGTGAAAATAGTGTAAAATTACATTAGAATTGCTGTTTAACTTGTAATGCTTAACTTGTAATACCAACGGCAACCACCAGATGGCGCCAGCTCACATCTGGTGGTAATAACTTGTAATACCAACGGCTCACCACCAGATGGCGCCAGCTCACCAAAAAAAAAATTCCTCTTTGCTCCCCCCACTTCCGCCCTGCCTGCGGGCCATTTATAACTGGTCCGCGGGCCGGTACTTTGAGACCACTGGCTTAGAGAGAATTGCTGAGAATTCTAGAACATAGTGGGAAGGAGGACAGAGTCTGCAGCCTAAATATTTATGGGACTTCAGCAAATCCCTGGGGAGGTCTGCCCAGATACTGGGGGGAGAGTCTGAAAATAGTCTGAGGCCTGAGCAGCAAGGAGATACTTCCTGGGTCCAGTTCTGCAGAAGGACGTATTGGAGGAAGCCAGCCTGAAAACACAGAGGTCCCAACTAGGCTTAGCTGGGGGGCCTATATGCAAGCCCAGTCCAAGGGTCTAGTTCAGTGATGGCGATCCTTGGCACCCCAGATGTTTTGGAACTACATTTCTCATGATGCTCACCTACACTGCAGAGTACATGAGCATCATGGGAAATGTAGTTCCAAAACATCTGGGGTGCCAAGGTTCACCATCACTGGTCTAGTTGGATCAGGAAAAAGCTCAAGGGATGGAGCCTTGGGGAAGCTGTTGGAGCGAGCACAAGTTGTCCAGAAGTGGTGTAAGTCTACCTCTCCCTCACTAGGAAGAATCTGGTGGATATCGGCAGGAGGTAACTGATGATCTTCTGGCTACGTTAGTACAAGACCCCATTGCTGTAAGTGTGACAGTGTGGTGCTTTTATAATCTGGGGGGAGAACAGGTCATAGACAGCTTAGAGATCCTGTAGGAAATTATTTTGTGGAAGTGCAGCCAAAAGTGTTTCAGTACAACCAGCAATTGAGCAGTACATCTGGGAGTTGTGTAGTGCAGCCAGAAGTTGTGCAAAACCAGGGTTGCTATTAACCACTTCCATACAGGGCAGTTATACACACTTCCATACCAGGCCTATTCTGGCACTTCTCTCCTACATGTACAAATCATAATTATTTTGCTAGAAAATTACGCAGAACCCCCAAACATTATATATGTTTTTTTAGCAGACACCCTAGGGAATAAAACGACGGTCATTGAAACCTTTTATCTTGCACGGTATTTGCGCAATAATTTTTCAAACGCCTTTTTTTTGGAAAAAAATTGTTTCATGAATTAAAAAAATTAAAAAACAGTAAAGTTAGCCCAATTTTTTGGTAAAATAGGAAAGATGATGTTACACCGAGTAAATAGATACCCAACATGTCACGCTTTAAAATTGCGCACACTCAGGGAATAGCGCCAAACTTCGGTACTTAAAAATCTCCATAGGCAACGATTTGAAATGTTTTACAGGTTACCAGTTTAGATTTACAGAGGAGGTCTAGTGCTAGAATTGTTGCTGGCACTCTAACGCACGCGGCGATACCTCACATATGTGGTTTAAACGGCGTTTACATATGTCGGCGGGACTTGCGTGTGCGTTCGCTTCTGCGCGCAAGCTACCGGGGACAGGGGCGTTAAAAAAATACATTTTATTTCTTTTTTTATTTTTATATATTTATTTCTTTTTTTTACACTTTTTTTTTAATTTTTTTTTTGTTTTGATCACTTTTATTCCTATTACAAGGAATGTAAACATCCCTTGTAATAGGAATGTGTGTGACAGGTACTCTTTATGGAGAGATGCGGGGTCAATAAGACCCCACATCTCTCCTCCAGGCTGGAAAGCATGAAATCGGTGAAAAAAAATTCACCGATCTCATGCTTGCTGTTGCTTAGCAGCCGCAATCGCGGCTTTGTTTACTTACGGGACCCGGGCGTGACGTCATCACATCGCGCCCGGGTCCTCCGACGGTCATAGAGATGACTGGTGACCATCTGGTCACCAGTCATCTCTATGCTTCCTGCAAACGCCGGACGATTCGTTCTCCGGGCCCCCGATGGCACGGGAGAGCCCGGAGAAGCACCGGATGGCGGCGGGAGGGGGGGGATGTCCCCTCCCGCCGCCTGTAAGAACGATCTAGCGGCGGAACCGCCGCTATGATCGTTCTTACGTTGTGCAGAATCGCCGGCACAAGAGAAGGATATCTGAATGATGCCTCTAGCTTCAGGCATCATTCAGATATCCCCCCCACAAAGCCCAGGATGTCATATGACGTCCACTCTGAACGGCAGAGGTTCTTTGTGGACGTCATTTCACTATGGGCCGGTAGGGAAGTGGTTAAATCTATTTGCCAAGTGATAGTTGCCTTGGCTAATTGTTAGGAGGTCAATTGATTTCACCCTAATTCTGGAATTGCTGTACTTCTCTCTTCTGTCACTAGATGGCCGGGTAAGACAAGGACGTTGCAAGGACAGATTAGGAATGAATAGGGTGTCTCAGCCAATGGGCAGGGATTTTCTTGGGTCCCTTGGCCTGCTGGGAGAACCTATTTATTTGGGTGGAGTCATGTGATTAGGGTTCTGTGCCATTTGAACAGCTGTCTGGGTGGACATGTGTCGTGTTGCCCCCGGCTGCTAGGCCAGGAACCTAAGGCCTATCCCAGGGACATCTGGCTGCTGGGCTATATGAGAGTCTATCCAGAGGTAGTGCAGGGTTGGGACTGCAGTCTTGTAGTGCAACTAGAAGTAACAGTTCTGCAGGCCAGGGAATAGGGTGACCACGTGTTCCGGATTGCCTGGGGCAGTCTCGCATTTTGCAGGTCTGTCCTGGGCACATTCATTCGAGGTCAATACAGTGTCCCGGGAATGAAACTGACACAGCCACCCAATCCGATACCCCCCAAAAAAGGCCGCAACATCACCGCTTTACTCACTGACAGTATTTGTCCTGACCGGGAATGCCTGGAGGAGCACAATCCTGCCCCCTGCTTGTGATTGGAGAAATCATAAATCCCGCCTCTTGTGTCCAATCACTGTGTTGTGATTCGTTACAGCACAAGCTGATTTTTGGGAAGGGAGTGTGTCCCTGAATGGTAGTTTTGAAATGTGGTCACCCTACCGGGGAACCAGTTGTGGTCAGAGGTAGAGGGGAAACTGTCGCTACTAAGGGACTATGCCCCTTGGAGACCATAGTGAGTAAGCTGAGGCCAGTACCAGAGCAGACTTCTTGCCAACTGGGGACTGTGAAGAAGTGGGAAAGCATCAGCAAGTGCCAAGTCAGGGACCCAGTGGGACAGCAGAGGTGGCGCTTGTGGAGTGCCAAGCCAGGGACCTAACATATCAGCAAGGGTGAAGCTTGAAGAGTATCTGTGAGTGCCAAGCCAGGGACCCAGCAGTGAAGCAAGGTTGACGCTTGAGGAAGATACTAAGTGCTACAGTGAAAGAGTTCAGGGGATCCAGTGGCTAGTCTAGTGAGAGAGACTGGGAGCTTCTTGAGTGAAGACCCACAGTGAGTGAGTGTGGGGAAAAGAGAACTGTTCGTGTTGCAGATAGTTGAACACCTTGCCATAGGAGACAGTGGTCCTACCTATACAAAAGTGGTGTCCGGCTGAAGGCCTTCACCTGTATAGCTGCTACCTATAGAAGTCTCGGAGTCTACCAATTAACATTGCATCTACTTAGGGGTGTCCTGGCCCCAACCCTCTCTCCCACAGTTCTGTTTAAGAGGCAATAAATCTCTTTGCATTCAAGAAGTGTTTTGTGCCCATCAATCCACCTTGCATTACACCCACCATGCCTTGTTACCCACTCCACACAGAAGGATGTCAGCTGTCCCTAACTCTGGAGGTCACCATTAGGCCTAGAGAGGCCCGGGACTTTGCTACATTTATGACAGTTGTTATGGTGCAAAGGTCTGCCTAGACCAGGGATCCTCAAACTACGGCCCTCCAGCTGTTGTAGAACTACACATCCCATGAGGCATTGTAACACACCGACATTCACAGACATGACTAGGCATGATGGGAATTGTAGTTCCTGAACAACTGGAGGGCCATAGTTTGAAGACCCATGGCCTAGACAGTAAAAATAAAAGATATATAACTTATTCCACGTATAAGTGCCAAATATATATATTTTAATTTTTTTCCCCCCATCAGCTACTGGGACTATGGAGAGCCAAATAATGCATTTGGGATTGAAAACTGTGTTCAGGTGTGGCGTCAAGGACAATGGAATGATGAAATTTGCAATGAAACTAGTTATGCTATCTGTGAGAAACATCTTTATTAAAATGTATAGACTGAAGAGCTATATCTACAGTATTAGCTTTGGGTTGATGCAGCAAGAATGAATGAACCACTGCTCATCATGTCTCCTGTGGACTCTGCTGGTGAGATATCAACTATCTAGTTCCTGGCTCCATTCATCGGAGAGGAGTTAATAATAATAAAAAATCTGTTACACCAATCATTTGTCTGCTTTTGTTCCACAGTTCTGTTCAATCAGTCTAGATCTGCCTTTTTATATTTTCTACCTTTTTTCCCCTTATTTCCTAATGAAAATAAGAAAGCTTGCCATAGCAAGAGGATATTTGAGTGGGTAGGTTTCAATTTAAAGACGTATCAATGAATACAGGGCTGTATATCAACCTAGGACATGAACAAAGATAAAAACATGTATTATTAACCACTTAAGCCCCGGACCAATTTGCTGGTCAAAGACCAGGCCACTTTTTGCGATTCGGCACTGCGTCGCTTTTCCTCAGTTTAGGCCAATACATATTCTTCTACATATTTTTGGTAAAATAAATTGCAATAAGCGTGTATTGATTGTTTTGCGCAAAAGTTATAGCCTCTACAAAATAGGGAGTAGTTTTATGGCATTTTTATTAATATATTTTTTTTACTAGTAATGTCGGCGATCTGTGATTTTTATTGTGACTGCGACTTTATGGCGGACACATCGGACACTTTTGACACATTTTTGGGACCTTTGTCATTTTTACAGCGATCAATGTTATAAAAATGCACTGATTACTGTATAAATGACACTGGCAGTGAAGGGGTTAACCACTAGGTGGCGCTGCAGGGGTTAAGTCAGTACTTGGGAGTGATTCTTGCTGTTAGGGGGTGTGGCTGCACGTGACATGTCACTGACCATTCCCGATCACAGGGGAAAAGCCATCAGTCACAGTGTTACTAGGCAGAATAGGGGAATGCCTTGTTTACAAAGGCATCCCCCTGTTCTGCCTTTTCTGACCACGATCGCGGGCCGCCCGGGAACATCGAGGTCCCGGGACCCGCGAGCACGCTCACAAGGCATGCGCCGCGCGCGCGCTGGGTGGCAAATTTAAAGCACCCTAAAAAAAAATTTGAACATTACAATGAGCTGACCTGTGACACGGACATTATGCTGGTCTTTTTTTTTTCTTTCGTACATACCGTTTTATCTGTATTTTCTCCCCGGATTCCCCGCGGGAGTGGGCGTTCCTATTCACAGGGTAAGTGATTGACGTTCTTCCGACCGGCGCATACAGCGCGTCACGAGTTGCCGAAAGAAGCTGAACGTCGGTGCGCAGGCGCCGTATCGAGCCGACCCGACGTTCTGCTTCTTTCGGCAACTCGTGACGCGCTGTATGCGCCGGTCGGAAGAACGTCAATCACTTACCCTGTGAATAGGAACGCCCACTCCCGCGGGAAATCCGGGGAGAAAATACAGATAAAACGGTATGTACGAAAAAAAAAAAAAAAAAAAACGACCAGCATAATGTCCGTGTCACAGGTCAGCTCATTGTAATGTTAGAAAAAAAATTATGGTGAACCCCCGCTTTAAAGGGACGTACAGGTACGCCAATGTTTCTGCCCGTGCCATTGCGTCGACGTACATCTGCGTGTGGCGGTCAGCAAGTGGTTAAAAATACAAAAATAAAATAATTGGTTATCATCATAAGTTTGGAATGAAACTTCAAACAGAATTGAATTGAATCTGGTACTGTAATACATAAAAATAGTTAATTTGTGAAATTAAAAGTAAAATAGAATAAATAGATAGGATGCAAATAGTAGTACCAGTTGTGGGCACAAGATGTCAGCAACATACCCTGAGAGAAGTGTTTCTAATACAAAGCAAAATTTGTGACATTGGGGTAGATTTACTAAAACTGGTGCAGCTCTGCATGGTGGCTAATCAGCTCCTAACTTCAGCTTGTTCAATTAAGCTTTGACAATTTAACCTGGAAGCTGATTGGTTACTTTGCATAGCTGTTCCAGATTTTGCACTCTCCAGCCATTAAGCCATACACGGTTGAATTTCAAACAAATTTTCAGAAAGTTTGTTTTTTGTGTGATCCGATGATGCCACCATTGATTTTCGAAATTCGGACAACCAAGCCTTCATGTTGCTACAGAAAATAATTTTCCAACATGTCCGATTCCTCAAATTTGATTGCCGCATGAAAATCTGGTGTTGCTGCATCCCACTAACGGTGCGAAATTCGTACGAAAATTCTTAGATACGATTTTCAAAAGAAAAATCTTTCGAAATTTGAACCGTGTATGGCCGGCATTAGTAAATAACCCCATATTGTTTCACATTTATCAATATAGATTAATTCCACTGTGCAGCATGTGAAATAGGAAATGTCAATTTAATTATAACACCAATAATTCACTTGGAGAAATGAGAAACAACTGATAAATATCATACAGGTGAAATGTAATATTCATGGCAGGCGTAATCCGATAAAAAACTGATACAAAACTGATGTAAACTGAATCCGTTTTTAATTTGAAAAAAAAAAAACCTGAATGAACTGATGAAACAGGTGGAACACCCATGTGAAAGGAGCCACTCGTGACCGTCCTGGCAGTTATTAAGACATTACGTGCAAACTCTGCTGAACACACGTTTTTAAAGGCTAAAACCGGCGTTTAGAAATGCCCGTTTTGCCGTGATTTCAGCGGCGTTTTACCGGGTTTGCGTCTATAAGCGTTTAGTGATGAAACATCATAAGACCCTTCCTAAGCTCAAAGAACAGTATTATTTAACCATTTCAGACATTTTGTGAGACCAGAGTGAGTAGCAGCTGAGAGAGCAGCAGTGTACTTGTATTTAGCATGTCACTTGCCACATCACCTGCCACAAGCTGTGGATTGTCCACTTGTCACTTCACCTGCCATGTCACCTGGCCACATCACCTGCCACATCACCTGCCACAAGTTGTGGATTGTCCACTGGCCACGTAACCTGCCACAAGTTGTGGATTGTCCACTTGCCATGTCACCTGGCCACGTCACCTGCCACAAGTTGTGTATTGTCCACATGCCACGTCACCTGGCCACGTCACCTGGCCACATCACCTGCCACATCACCTGCCACAAGTTGTGGATTGTCCACGGGCCACATCCACCTGCCACGTCACCTGGCCACAAGTTGTGGATTGTTCACATGCCACGTTACCTGGCCACATCACCTGCCACAAGTTATGGATTGTCCACTTGCCACGTCACCTGCCACAAGTTGTGGATTGTCCACTTGCCACATCATCTGGCCACATCACTTGCCAGAAGTTGTGGATTGTCCACTTGCCACGTCACCTGTCCATGTCACCTGGCCACGTCACCTGCCACAAGTTGTGGATTGTCCACTCTCCACGTCACCTGGCCACATCACCTGGCCATGTAACCTGCCACATCATCTAGCCACGTCAGCTGGCCACATCACCTGCCACAAGTTGTGGATTGTCCACTTGCCACGTCACCTGGCCACGTCACCTGCCACAAGTTGTGGATTGTCCACTGGCCACATCACCTGGCCATGTCACCTGCCACAAGTTGTGGATTGTCCACTTGCCACATCACCTGACCACATCACCTGCCACAAGTTGTGGATTGTCCACTTGCCACGTCACCTGGCCACATCACCTGCCACAAAATGTGTATTGTCCACTTGCCACATATCCTGGCCATGTCACCTGGCCACATCACCTGCCACAAGTTGTGGATTGTCCACTTGCCACGTCACGTGCCACAAGTTGTGGATTGTCCACTTGCCATGCCACCTGGCCACATGAATGAATGAATGAATGAATGAAAAACTTATATAGCGCGGCACATGCGAACTGAATCGCCTCTGGGCACCTGCCACAAGTTTTGGATTGTCCACTTGCCATGTCACCTGGCCATGTCACCTGGCCATGTCAACTGGCCACGTCACCTGGTCACGTCACCTGCCACAAGTTGTGGATTGTCCACTTGCCACATCACCTGGCCATGTCACCTGGCCACATCACCTGCCACAAGTTGTGGATTGTCCACTTGCCACGTCACCTGCCACAAGTTGTGGATTGTCCACTGGCCACGTCACCTGGCCACATCACCTGCCACAAGTTGTGGATTGTCCACTTGCCACATCACCTGGCCACGTCACCTTCCACAAGTTGTGGATTGTCCACTTGCCATGTCACCTGGCCACGTTACCTGGCCACATCACCTGCCACAAGTTGTGGATTGTCCACATGCCACGTCACCTGCCACAAGTTGTGGATTGTCCACTGGTAATGCCACCTGCCATGTCACCTGGCCACGTCACCTGCCACAAGTTGTGGATTGTCCACTTGCCACGTCACCTGGCCACATCACCTTCCACAAATTGTGGATTGTCCACTTGCCATGTCACCTGGCCACATCACCTGGCTACATCACCTGGCCACATCACCTGCCACATCACCTGGCCACATCACCTGCCACAAGTTGTGGATTGTCCACTTGCCACGTCACCTGGCCACATCACCTGCCACAAGTTGTGGATTGTCCACATGCCACATCACCTGCCACAAATTGTGGATTGTCCACTGGCTACGTCACCTGTCCACGTCACCTGGCCACATCACCTGCCACAAGTTGTGGATTGTCCACTTGTCACATCACCTGGCCACGTCACCTGCCACAAGTTGTGAATTGTCCACTTGCCACATCACCTGCCTACCATCATCGGAGCCTTCAAAGCTCTGCTCATCCTCCTCCAGCATGTACCCAACACTGTGGTCAAACAGTTCGGGGG
Source organism: Rana temporaria (assembly GCF_905171775.1). NCBI lineage: Eukaryota > Metazoa > Chordata > Amphibia > Anura > Ranidae > Rana > Rana temporaria. Next base: position 428,542,499 of record NC_053491.1, on the reverse strand, counting down.
ACTCCTCAGGAGGACATGGTAGGGCTAGGGAAGGAGTGAGTGATGCCATTGAGCAGAGGGAAGAGGCCGCATTGGCAGCTGCTTTGCCAGACAAAGTACCCTGAGCCTGGGTGAGAGAGGATGAGAAGGATGAGGACGGCTTGGTCATCCACTCTACTAAGTCTTCAGTATGTTGCGGCTCAACACGGCCAGCTGCCAAAAAAAAAAAGGACGAGCGTGTCCCACGGCCACATGCTGATGAGGATGCACCGTGTCCACGACCAGCACTTTTGCCTCTAGACGCAGAGCCTGCTTGCCCTCTTTTATCGGCTCGTGACACTCTGCCTCTCCTGGTTGTCCTTCCAGACATACTAATGGCCTGCAGAGGACACAGACAGTACACCACGTGAAAGTACTTGCAGCAATATCCCCTGCCTGTAGTATTAATATGAGCAGATCCCTGACTCTAGGAGTAAATACGAGAAACACCAGCTTTACGTTAGCTGCACAATGTGCAGAGGACACGGACAGTACACCCACCACGTAGCTTTAGGTGCACACTGCAGAGGACACAGACAGTACACCACGTAAAAGTACTTGCAGCAATATCCTCTGCCTGTAGTATTAATATGAGCAGATCCCTGCTTCTAGGAGTCAATATGAGAAACACCAGCTTTACGTTAGCTGCACAATGTGCAAAGGACAGGGACAGTACACACACCACGTAGCTTTAGGTGCACACTGCAGAGGACACAGACAATACACCACGTAAAAGTACTTGCAGCAATATCCTCTGCCTGTAGTATTAATATAAGCAGATTCCTGACTCTAGGAATAAATATGAGAAACACCAGCTTTACGTTAGGTGCACAATGTGCAGAGGACACAGACAGTACATACACCACGTAGCTTTGGGTGCACACTGCAGAGGACACAGACAGTACACCACGTGAAAGTACTTGCAGCAATATCCTCTGCCTGTGGTATTAATATGAGCAGATCCCTGACTCTAGGAATAAAAATGAGAAACACTAGCTTTACGTTAGGTGCACAATGTGCAGAGGACACTGACAGTACACCACGTAGCTTTAGGTGCACACTGCAGTGGACACAGACAGTACACCACAGGAGAATACTGCAGCTAGCACAATCACCTGCCTGCCTGTCAGTAAATTAGGAAGAGCGGATCTAGCTAAACTCAATACAGTGTATAAATATATGGGATGCATATATATACTCTACACACTGTAACTCTAACTGACTAGCCTGCCTGCCTGCCTGCTCTATCTACCTGCAATAAATTACACTTTCTCTCTGTCTCTCTCTGTCTTAACCACCGCAACACACTACACAAGGCCGACTTGCAGGTGGCCTTTTATAGTGTGGGGCGTGTACTAAACCCCCTGAGCCATAATTGGCCAAAGTCACCCTGGCTTTGGCCAATTATGGCTCTCTGTTTTTTGCAAGCTGTGATTGGCCAAGCATGCGGGTCATAGTGCATGCTAGGCCAATCATCAGCCAGCAATGCACTGCGATAACATTCGTAATTCGACGAACAGTCGAACATGAGTTCGACTCGAACATGAGTTTGACTTGAACACGAAGCTCATCCCTATTGTGCAGCATTGTGACTGGCGGTGTATTTGGTTACTGCTGAATTTTTGCCTCTTTCACTGCATTACCTCTGCTACACACATTGACAAAATTTCCTGAAAAAAAAGTTTCATAACTGGTGCGATAAACCAGTGGCCCCCCAAAACGACAGATTTTGTTATATGCCTTCTTTCACATATACTGCGCTTCTCTAGAGACTTTTGTCACAGGGTCATTTAAAAAATTACAGGCAGAGGAAGAGGCAGGCCCTTCCACAGGGGTGGTAGGGGTAGGGCAGGAGCACCAGGCCGGAGCCAAAGTGGGAAGTGGCACAATGTTCGTTCGATTACGTCAAGACTACACCAGACTTGGTTGAGTGGCTCACCACCAACACCACCACCACCATATACCACCATGTACTGTACTGTTAATTGCTTTCATAATATCACATAGTTACATGCTCTGTAATAGGGCTACATGGGGTTCCTGTGGAAGTGGATCCTCTTGCTAGTTTGGATGGTGTATCATGAAGGTCACTCTCAATAGATGAGTTACTATTTTTTTCTTCAGACAATATTTCCACTACCCCAGCTGCAATGGCTTGTCTATCTTTCTCTAGATCTTTGTCTGTGTCTCTTAGTCCATGACTCGGAGCAGCAGCTGAATGCAACTTTTGGGCCTGAATGAGGGAAGAAATCGGTCTGTTAAGACAAGACATACATACAGTTAGAGAAAGAATATCAGGTGCGGAAGAAAGAATAAGTACACTTGAAGATTCCTTACAGATAATCATGAAATCGAAAAAAAAAAAAACATTACAACGATTATCGGTATATGAATCTCGTTTGAAAGACTTGGAGAACAGCTCCCGACAAAATAATATTAGGGTGGTCGGGCTACCAGAACGGGTTGAAGGTAATAAGCCAGTAGAATTTATAGAAAAATGGCTTTAAGAAGCTCTGGGAGGAGATCATTTCACCCCCCTCTTTGCAGTAGAACGCGCACATAGAGTTTCTGCACGGTCCACACCTGAGGGAGAGTATATAAAACCAAGAACTCTTATTCTGAAGATGATGAACTATAAAGATAGAGATATGATATTGCAAAGAGCCAGACAGCTGGGTGAAATAAGATTGGACGGTGCAAAAATTAGCTTCTTTCCAGATTTTTCAGCTAGCGTGCAGCTCCAAAGGGCAGGATTTATGGAGATAAAGCGACGGATGAGACAAAAGGAACTGATTTACGCAATGTTATTTCCAGCAAAATTGAGAGTAAAGACTAAGGACAATACGTTTTTTTTTTTTTACTTCACCGGAGCTTGCATCTCAATGGCTGGACAACCATACAGGGCCAAATTAATTCCCTAAGATAGTTTTTTCTTCTTTTATTGCAGTTTTTTTTATTGCAGTTTTTTTTTTCAAGCTTGGTGAAAATGGTGTGGTTGCCCCAATTGCTATATTTTCTACATAACTCCCCAGTTTGGTTAACATTAAAATTATTTAGAACAATTGATGCGACCTTTAGAGATCTCGGCCCAGATTCACGTAGATCAGCGGATCTATAGATCCGCTCGTTCTACGTGAATTAAGATCCGCTCCCGCAAGTTTAGGAGGCAAGTGGCTAATTCACAAACCACTTACCTCCAAACTTGCGACGGCGGATCCTAAATCCCCCAGCGGAATTCAAATTCCGCGGCTAGGGGAGTGTCATATTTAAATCAGGCGCGCTCCCGCGCCGATTTAAATACGCATGCGTCGTCCGGGGAATTTCCCGGCGTGCATTGCTCCCACTGACGTCAATAGGACGTCAGTGGTTGCGACGTGATCTAGACTTGCGACGCGCGTGTTCGTGAATCGGCGTACGCAAACGACGTAGGAAATTTCAAAATCGACGCGGGAACGACGGCCATACTTAACAATACTTACCCCTGCTTTTAGCAGGGGTAAGTATACGACGGGTACCGCGCTACGGAAACGACGTAAGAACACCGCGTCGGGTCCGCGTACGGTCGTGAATTTCGCGTATCTCGCTGATTTACATATTATTCAGTGTAAATCAGCGGGAACGCCCCCGGCGCCATTTTTAATTCAAAAAAAAGATCCGACAGTGTAACACAGTGTGACACTGTCGGATCTCAGCCCTATCTATGCGTAACTGGTTCTATGAATCAGGCGCATAGATAGGACCTGAAAAAAGCTGAGATACGATGGTGTATCTGAGATACACCGTCGTATCTGCTTCGTGAATCTGGGCCCTCATATGGAAAAATGGAAAACCAAGAATTAAATTGGAAACCCTGCAACAAGCAAAAGATAAGGGACTAGAACCCTTTATTTAGCTTGTAAGCTTATCTTACAGAAATGGATTGATACTGCACCACCAACCCACAAACAATGGTGTAATAAGGTTAACTTTATATTAAAAAGAGAAAAACTGGCATACAAACATAGGGAATTCCGCATAAATTTAATAGTATATGGTCCACCTGGCTTGATTCTGGTAATTTGTTTTATGATGGTATGTGTATTGAGGTGGGAGAGGAGGGGGAGTGGAGGAATGGAGGTAGGAGATAAGACCTGTAATAGGATTAGTAGCAAAGATTGAACTTAATGATATATAGAGGTGTATGTTTTTTGTTGTACTGTCTTGTTAGATGTTTAATGTTGTTGTGCTATTGGTCTTTTTTTCTTTTTCTCCTTTTTGATTATTCTTATCCTGTGGGAATATATAACTGTTATAATAATAGTTTGTATTAATACTTTTGTATTCTCTATTATATAATGCAAATGGGAAAAAACTTTTTCGTCCTTATTATGTATATAAAGAGCAATAACAAAACAGAAATACAAATTACTTGATTTAAAAAAAACATAGAATTCTTCCGGGACACAACTATATACATGCAGTATACAGTATCTCACAAAAGTGAGTACACCCCTTACATTTTTGTAAATATTTTATTATATCTTTTCATGTGACAACACTGAAGAAATGACACTTTGCTACAATGTGAAGTAGTGAGTGTACAGCTTGTATAACAGTGTAAATTTGCTGTCCCCTCAAAATAACTCAACACACAGCCATTAATGTGTAAACTGCTGGCAACAAAAGTGAGTACACCCCAGAATGAAAATGTGGCCCCCAGAGCCCTCTGATGTGGCCCACGACCTCCTGCTCTGGGATGGAATAGAATAGAATACTGTTATTAAAGGTCAGATTATTACTAAAATCACAGGGCCAGATCCACAAAGAAATGGATAGGCGCAGTGTATCAGAGATACGCTACGCCGCCGTATCTTACCTGGCTTTAAGTCGAATCCTGGAAGAATTTGCGCCGAAAGTTACGGCGGCGTAGTGTATTTCTGGCTGCGGAATTCAAATCGGCGATTAGGGGGCGTGTTTCATTTAAATGAAGCGCGTCCCCGCGCCGATTGAATTGCGCATGCTCCGTTTTGAAATTTCTCGCCGTGCTTTGTGCGAAATGACGTCGCAACAGGGTAATTTTTTTAACTTAGACGTGACTTACGTCCATACCTATTCACGGACGACTTACGCAAAAAAATATTTTGACGCGGGAACGACGGCCATACTTAACATGGCAAGTCTATCTATACGCCGCAAAATAGCAGCTTTAACTATATGCCGGAAAAAGCCGACTAGAGACGACGTAAGAGAATGTGACGGCCGCGCGTACGTTCGTGAATCGTCGGAAAAAGCTAATTTGCATACCCGACGCGGAAAACGACGCAAACTCCACCCAGCGGACGCCGAAGTATTGCATCTACGATCCGAAGGCGTACGAAGCCGTACGCCTGTCGGATCGAATTTAGATGCCGTCGTATCTTGGTTTGAGGATTTAAACTAAAGATACGACGCAGGAAATTTGAAAGTACGCCGGCGTATCAGTAGATACACCGGCGTACTCTCTCTCTGGATCTGGCCCACAGTGTATATATATATATGGGCATATCTTTTCTGCACTGGTTACTGGGCTGCTTTCAAACTGATCTGCAGGTGCAAAGCAGTTTACCTGCGGGTTACCTGCACTGAGCCATAGACTTCTGTTATTACCTGCAAGTTTGGTGAGCTTTCTCAAAGTGCACCAAACCTGCAGAAAATAATAGAAGTCTATTGCAAAGTCCATGAAAGCCAAAGATACACTGCGTTGCACCCATTGTGTCGGTAAACCACAGCACATCAGTGTGAAAGCAGCCTTGGGCCTCTTTCACACGGTCAGTCTGACAGTCCAACCAACTAGACCCTCCATTCACCTCTAAGTAGTGGCAGATATAAACCGACTTGTGTTCTACCTCCAATACGATCCACTAAAAAGTATTGTGGGCTGCGTCCGTGACCACTGCCTTGCTAAAGAATCCGAGGGTAAAGGTGATGGACTGGCCAAGCATGTCTCCAGACCTAAACCCTATTGAGTATCTGTGGTGCATCCTCAAACGGAAAGTGGAGGAGCGCAAGATCATCCACCAGCTCCGTGATGTCGTCATGGAGGAGTGGAAGAGGACTCCAGTGGCAACCTGTGAAGTTCTGGTGAGCTCCATGCCCAAGAGGGTTAAGGCAGTGCTGGAAAAAAATGGTGGCCACACAAAATAGACACTTTGGGATCAATTTGGACATTTTCACTTAGGGGTGTACTCAATTTTGTTTCCAGCGGCTTAGACATTAATGGCTGTGCGTTGAGTTATTTTGAGGGGATAGAAAATGTACACTGTTATACAAGCTGCACACTCAATACTTTACATTGTAGCCAAGTGTAACTTCTTCAGTGTTGTCACATGAAAAGATATAATAACATGTTTACAAAAATGTGAGGGTTGTACTCACTTTTGTGAGATACTGTACTGTATATACACTTCTCCTGATCCAACACAGTCTCAGTTAGATCCAGAGCAAATTCCCTTTGCAGGCAGGGAATGTTGGCTGCTTTGGTAGTTTAGGAGAAAAAAAGGTCTTTAGTGCAGGGGCGTTGCTAGGTAGCAAAAAGACCAGGGGCTTCAGCCCGAAGCCGGAACCGGGGGGGGGGGGGTTACACGGTGCGACTCACCTGACCTACGCGCGCGTGTGTCAGTACACACACTGACGTGTGTATGTATGTCAGTTACACACTCCATGAGATCAGCATGTAAGAAAGCTCTTAGGCACACTAGCATGTCGTTCAGGGTTGTTTCTGACACATGATCTACATACACCACTGACCAGACCTACTGACACTGACCTGTCCTACATACACTGACCTGTCCAACACTAACACTGACCTGTCCTGACCAACACTAACACTGACCTGTCCTGACCAACACTAACACTGACCTGTCCTGACCAACACTAACACTGACCTGTCCTGTCCTACACTAACACTGACCTGTCCTGTCCTACACTAACACTGACCTGTCCCACATACACTAACACTGACCTGTCCCACATACACTGACCTGTCCTGTCCTACACTAACACTGACCTGTCCTGTCCTACACTAACACTGACCTGTCCCACATACACTAACACTGACCTGTCCCACATACACTGACCTGTCCTGTCCTGTCCCACATACACTGACCTGTCCCACATACACTGACCTGTCCCACATACACTGACCTGTCCCACATACACTGACCTGTCCCACATACACTGACCTGTCCAACACTAACACTGACCTGTCCTGACCAACACTAACACTGACCTGTCCTGACCAACACTAACACTGACCTGTCCTGACCAACACTAACACTGACCTGTCCTGTCCTACACTAACACTGACCTGTCCTGTCCTACACTAACACTGACCTGTCCCACATACACTGACCTGTCCTGTCCTACACTAACACTGACCTGTCCCACATACACTGACCTGTCCTGTCCTACACTAACACTGACCTGTCCTGTCCTACACTAACACTGACCTGTCCCACATACACTAACACTGACCTGTCCCACATACACTGACCTGTCCTGTCCTGTCCCACATACACTGACCTGTCCCACATACACTGACCTGTCCCACATACACTGACCTGTCCCACATACACTGACCTGTCCTACATACACTGACCTGTCCTGTCCCACATACACTGACCTGTCCCACATACACTGACCTGTCCCACATACACTGACCTGTCCCACATACACTGACCTGTCCCACATACACTGACCTGTCCTGTCCTACACTAACACTGACCTGTCCTGTCCTACACTAACACTGACCTGTCCCACATACACTAACACTGACCTGTCCCACATACACTGACCTGTCCTGTCCTGTCCCACATACACTGACCTGTCCCACATACACTGACCTGTCCCACATACACTGACCTGTCCCACATACACTGACCTGTCCCACATACACTGACCTGTCCCACATACACTGACCTGTCCTGTCCCACATACACTGACCTGACCTGTCCCACATACACTGACCTGTCCCACATACACTGACCTGTCCCACATACACTGACCTGTCCCACATACACTGACCTGTCCCACATACACTGACCTGTCCTGTCCCACATACACTGACCTGTCCTGTCCCACATACACTGACCTGTCCTGTCCCACATACACTGACCTGTCCTGTCCCACATACACTGACCTGACCCACATACACTGACCTGTCCTACATACACTGACCTGTCCTACATACACTGACCTGTCCTACATACACTGACCTGTCCTACATACACTGACCTGTCCTACATACACTGACCTGTCCTGTCCTACATACACTGACCTGTCCCACATACACTGACCTGTCCTACATACACTGACCTGTCCTACATACACTGACCTGTCCCACATACACTGACCTGTCCCACATACACTGACCTGTCCTACATACACTGACCTGTCCCACATACACTGACCTGTCCTGTCCAACACTAACACTGACCTGGCCTACACTAACACTGACCTGTCCTGACCAACATACACTAACACTGACCTGTCCTGACCAACATACACTGACCTGTCCAACATACACTGACCTGACCTGCATACACTACACTGACCTGACCTCACTGACCTGCATACACTACACTGACCTGACTACACTACACTGACTACACTAACCTGACCTGCATTGCATACACTGACCTGACTACACTACACTGACCTGACTACACTACACCGACTACACTAACCTGACCTGCATTGCATACACTGACCTGACTACACTACACTGGCCTGACTACACTACTTTTGCCGCCCCCCCCCCCCCCCCCCAGCATGCACACACAGCGCCGCATAGTGCCGCAAAAATGACAGTAAAGTGCTGCTAAAATAGCTGGACCCCTTTTACATTACACAGCACTCTGGACTCCTTTTACATTACACAGCACTCTGGACTCCTTTTACATTACACAGCACTCTGGACCCCTTTTACATTACACAGCACTCTGGACTCCTTTTACATTACACAGCACTCTGGACTCCTTTTACATTACACAGCACTCTGGACCCCTTTTACATTACACAGCACTCTGGACTCCTTTTACATTACACAGCACTCTGGACTCCTTTTACATTACACATCACTCTGGACCCCTTTTACATTACACAGCACTCTGGACCCCTTTTACATTACACAGCACTCTGGACAACTTTTACATTACACAGACAGCACCGCACCTCTGGACCCCTTTTACATTACACAGACAGCACCGCACCTCTGGACCCCTTTTACATTACACAGACAGCACCGCACCTCTGGACCCCTTTTACATTACACAGACAGCACCGCACCTCTGGACCCCTTTTACATTACACAGACAGCACCGCACCTCTGGACCCCTTTTACATTACACAGACAGCACCGCACCTCTGGACCCCTTTTACATTACACAGACAGCACCGCACCTCTGGACCCCTTTTACATTACACAGACAGCACCGCACCTCTGGACCCCTTTTACATTACACAGACAGCACCGCACCTCTGGACCCCTTTTACATTACACAGACAGCACCGCACCTCTGGACACCTTTTACATTAGACAGCAACACTCTGCACCACTAGACCCCTTTAGATTTACACAGACAGTCCCCCCCCCAGCTCTGCCCTTTCCTACATTAACGATGCAGATGGAGAGAGACAGTGAGCAGCGCTGAACAGAGGGCAATCAGTTTTTCTCAAAAAGAGAAAAACTGGCATACAAACATAGGGAATTCCGCATAAATTTAATAGTATATGGTCCACCTGGCTTGATTCTGGTAATTTGTTTTATGATGGTATGTGTATTGAGGTGGGAGAGGAGGGGGAGTGGAGGAACGGAGGTAGGAGATAAGACCTGTAATAGGATTAGTAGCAAAGATTGAACTTAATGATATATAGAGGTGTATGTTTTTTGTTGTACTGTCTTGTTAGATGTTTAATGTTGTTGTGCTATTGGTCTTTTTTTCTTTTTCTCCTTTTTGATTATTCTTATCCTGTGGGAATATATAACTGTTATAATAATAGTTTGTATTAATACTTTTGTATTCTCTATTATATAATGCAAATGGGAAAAAACTTTTTCGTCCTTATTATGTATATAAAGAGCAATAACAAAACAGAAATACAAATTACTTGATTTAAAAAAAACATAGAATTCTTCCGGGACACAACTATATACATGCAGTATACAGTATCTCACAAAAGTGAGTACACCCCTTACATTTTTGTAAATATTTTATTATATCTTTTCATGTGACAACACTGAAGAAATGACACTTTGCTACAATGTGAAGTAGTGAGTGTACAGCTTGTATAACAGTGTAAATTTGCTGTCCCCTCAAAATAACTCAACACACAGCCATTAATGTGTAAACTGCTGGCAACAAAAGTGAGTACACCCCAGAATGAAAATGTGGCCCCCAGAGCCCTCTGATGTGGCCCACGACCTCCTGCTCTGGGATGGAATAGAATAGAATACTGTTATTAAAGGTCAGATTATTACTAAAATCACAGGGCCAGATCCACAAAGAAATGGATAGGCGCAGTGTATCAGAGATACGCTACGCCGCCGTATCTTACCTGGCTTTAAGTCGAATCCTGGAAGAATTTGCGCCGAAAGTTACGGCGGCGTAGTGTATTTCTGGCTGCGGAATTCAAATCGGCGATTAGGGGGCGTGTTTCATTTAAATGAAGCGCGTCCCCGCGCCGATTGAATTGCGCATGCTCCGTTTTGAAATTTCTCGCCGTGCTTTGTGCGAAATGACGTCGCAACAGGGTAATTTTTTTAACTTAGACGTGACTTACGTCCATACCTATTCACGGACGACTTACGCAAAAAAATATTTTGACGCGGGAACGACGGCCATACTTAACATGGCAAGTCTATCTATACGCCGCAAAATAGCAGCTTTAACTATATGCCGGAAAAAGCCGACTAGAGACGACGTAAGAGAATGTGACGGCCGCGCGTACGTTCGTGAATCGTCGGAAAAAGCTAATTTGCATACCCGACGCGGAAAACGACGCAAACTCCACCCAGCGGACGCCGAAGTATTGCATCTACGATCCGAAGGCGTACGAAGCCGTACGCCTGTCGGATCGAATTTAGATGCCGTCGTATCTTGGTTTGAGGATTTAAACTAAAGATACGACGCAGGAAATTTGAAAGTACGCCGGCGTATCAGTAGATACACCGGCGTACTCTCTCTCTGGATCTGGCCCACAGTGTATATATATATATGGGCATATCTTTTCTGCACTGGTTACTGGGCTGCTTTCAAACTGATCTGCAGGTGCAAAGCAGTTTACCTGCGGGTTACCTGCACTGAGCCATAGACTTCTGTTATTACCTGCAAGTTTGGTGAGCTTTCTCAAAGTGCACCAAACCTGCAGAAAATAATAGAAGTCTATTGCAAAGTCCATGAAAGCCAAAGATACACTGCGTTGCACCCATTGTGTCGGTAAACCACAGCACATCAGTGTGAAAGCAGCCTTGGGCCTCTTTCACACGGTCAGTCTGACAGTCCAACCAACTAGACCCTCCATTCACCTCTAAGTAGTGGCAGATATAAACCGACTTGTGTTCTACCTCCAATACGATCCACTAAAAAGTATTGTGGGCTGCGTCCGTGACCACTGCCTTGCTAAAGAATCCGAGGGTAAAGGTGATGGACTGGCCAAGCATGTCTCCAGACCTAAACCCTATTGAGTATCTGTGGTGCATCCTCAAACGGAAAGTGGAGGAGCGCAAGATCATCCACCAGCTCCGTGATGTCGTCATGGAGGAGTGGAAGAGGACTCCAGTGGCAACCTGTGAAGTTCTGGTGAGCTCCATGCCCAAGAGGGTTAAGGCAGTGCTGGAAAAAAATGGTGGCCACACAAAATAGACACTTTGGGATCAATTTGGACATTTTCACTTAGGGGTGTACTCAATTTTGTTTCCAGCGGCTTAGACATTAATGGCTGTGCGTTGAGTTATTTTGAGGGGATAGAAAATGTACACTGTTATACAAGCTGCACACTCAATACTTTACATTGTAGCCAAGTGTAACTTCTTCAGTGTTGTCACATGAAAAGATATAATAACATGTTTACAAAAATGTGAGGGTTGTACTCACTTTTGTGAGATACTGTACTGTATATACACTTCTCCTGATCCAACACAGTCTCAGTTAGATCCAGAGCAAATTCCCTTTGCAGGCAGGGAATGTTGGCTGCTTTGGTAGTTTAGGAGAAAAAAAGGTCTTTAGTGCAGGGGCGTTGCTAGGTAGCAAAAAGACCAGGGGCTTCAGCCCGAAGCCGGAACCGGGGGGGGGGGGGGTTACACGGTGCGACTCACCTGACCTACGCGCGCGTGTGTCAGTACACACACTGACGTGTGTATGTATGTCAGTTACACACTCCATGAGATCAGCATGTAAGAAAGCTCTTAGGCACACTAGCATGTCGTTCAGGGTTGTTTCTGACACATGATCTACATACACCACTGACCAGACCTACTGACACTGACCTGTCCTACATACACTGACCTGTCCAACACTAACACTGACCTGTCCTGACCAACACTAACACTGACCTGTCCTGACCAACACTAACACTGACCTGTCCTGACCAACACTAACACTGACCTGTCCTGTCCTACACTAACACTGACCTGTCCTGTCCTACACTAACACTGACCTGTCCTGTCCTACACTAACACTGACCTGTCCCACATACACTGACCTGTCCTGTCCTACACTAACACTGACCTGTCCTGTCCTACACTAACACTGACCTGTCCCACATACACTAACACTGACCTGTCCCACATACACTGACCTGTCCTGTCCTACACTAACACTGACCTGTCCTGTCCTACACTAACACTGACCTGTCCCACATACACTAACACTGACCTGTCCCACATACACTGACCTGTCCTGTCCTGTCCCACATACACTGACCTGTCCCACATACACTGACCTGTCCCACATACACTGACCTGTCCCACATACACTGACCTGTCCTACATACACTGACCTGTCCTGTCCCACATACACTGACCTGTCCCACATACACTGACCTGTCCCACATACACTGACCTGTCCCACATACACTGACCTGTCCCACATACACTGACCTGTCCTGTCCTACACTAACACTGACCTGTCCTGTCCTACACTAACACTGACCTGTCCCACATACACTAACACTGACCTGTCCCACATACACTGACCTGTCCTGTCCCACATACACTGACCTGTCCTGTCCTGTCCCACATACACTGACCTGTCCCACATACACTGACCTGTCCCACATACACTGACCTGTCCCACATACACTGACCTGTCCCACATACACTGACCTGTCCCACATACACTGACCTGTCCTGTCCCACATACACTGACCTGACCTGTCCCACATACACTGACCTGTCCCACATACACTGACCTGTCCCACATACACTGACCTGTCCCACATACACTGACCTGTCCCACATACACTGACCTGTCCCACATACACTGACCTGTCCTGTCCCACATACACTGACCTGTCCTGTCCCACATACACTGACCTGTCCTGTCCCACATACACTGACCTGACCCACATACACTGACCTGTCCTACATACACTGACCTGTCCCACATACACTGACCTGTCCTACATACACTGACCTGTCCTACATACACTGACCTGTCCTACATACACTGACCTGTCCCACATACACTGACCTGTCCCACATACACTGACCTGTCCTACATACACTGACCTGTCCCACATACACTGACCGGTCCTGTCCAACACTAACACTGACCTGGCCTACACTAACACTGACCTGTCCTGACCAACATACACTAACACTGACCTGTCCTGACCAACATACACTGACCTGTCCAACATACACTGACCTGACCTGCATACACTACACTGACCTGACCTCACTGACCTGCATACACTACACTGACCTGACTACACTACACCGACTACACTAACCTGACCTGCATTGCATACACTGACCTGACTACACTACACTGACCTGACTACACTACACCGACTACACTAACCTGACCTGCATTGCATACACTGACCTGACTACACTACACTGACCTGACTACACTACACCGACTACACTAACCTGACCTGCATTGCATACACTGACCTGACTACACTACACTGGCCTGACTACACTACTTTTGCCGCCCCCCCCCCCCCCCCCAGCATGCACACACAGCGCCGCATAGTGCCGCAAAAATGACAGTAAAGTGCTGCTAAAATAGCTGGACCCCTTTTACATTACACAGCACTCTGGACTCCTTTTACATTACACAGCACTCTGGACTCCTTTTACATTACACAGCACTCTGGACTCCTTTTACATTACACAGCACTCTGGACTCCTTTTACATTACACAGCACTCTGGACTCCTTTTACATTACACAGCACTCTGGACCCCTTTTACATTACACAGCACTCTGGACCCCTTTTACATTACACAGCACTCTGGACTCCTTTTACATTACACAGCACTCTGGACTCCTTTTACATTACACAGCACTCTGGACTCCTTTTACATTACACAGCACTCTGGACTCCTTTTACATTACACAGCACTCTGGACTCCTTTTACATTACACATCACTCTGGACCCCTTTTACATTACACAGCACTCTGGACCCCTTTTACATTACACAGCACTCTGGACCCCTTTTACATTACACAGCACTCTGGACAACTTTTACATTACACAGACAGCACCGCACCTCTGGACCCCTTTTACATTACACAGACAGCACCGCACCTCTGGACCCCTTTTACATTACACAGACAGCACCGCACCTCTGGACCCCTTTTACATTACACAGACAGCACCGCACCTCTGGACACCTTTTACATTACACAGACAGCACCGCACCTCTGGACACCTTTTACATTAGACAGCAACACTCTGCACCACTAGACCCCTTTAGATTTACACAGACAGTCCCCCCCCCAGCTCTGCCCTTTCCTACATTAACGATGCAGATGGAGAGAGACAGTGAGCAGCGCTGAACAGAGGGCAATCACCTGCTGGTTTACTTACTTTAGCAGCTCTCTACTCGGCACTGCTCACTGTCTCTCTCCCCTGCGGTACAGGAGAGAGTGATTTTTGCTTACCTTGGCTTGCTGCTTGGATTCTCCAGATGGAGAAAATCAAACTTGGCGCCGCCGCCGCGCTGTACACGTCATGGCATGATGGATATCCTATCCCATACGGCCAATCAGCGCACCACAGAGGCACAGCGCCTCCCACTCCACCGCCCGCCAATCGCTGCCTACTTCACTTGGGCTCCTGCGCCGTTATTCTGTTATTTTCAGCCCTTCCGCCTGGTTGGCTGGTGTTCCCCGCCACTCCCACATTGAGGGAGACAGACAGTTCCACCAGCCAATCAGGCGGAAGGGCTGAAAAAAAAACAGATAACAGCGCAGGAGCCCAAAAAAATGTTCCCTGCTCGGCGGGACTCGGGGCTATGTGTGACATCCCTAATGGCCGAGACTCGGGGCTTTTCACGGACCCATTCGGGGCTCCAGCCTCCCCAGCCCAACCCTAACAACGCCCCTGCTTTAGTGCTAGCTGTCATATTCCAGCGGCTACTGATCCCAGCACCACCTCTTTAGGAAATTCAAGCCCGTCTGGAATTGCCAGTTCTCCCAGAATGCCGCATCCATCCCAGACTGCTTGCACCCAGTCCCTTCAGGCATGCCTTTCAGTCTTCTGATTGTAATACTCACCAGCCATCCTGGCTGCTCTCCTGGCTGTCTTTCTTCCTGGAGATTTGCCTGGCAGTGGTCAGGATCCCTCCGTGTGTCATGAGAAGGGGTCCCTTCTGCACCTCAGAGATGCTACCTATGAGTTGTACAAGCCCCCCGAGTCACTCAACCCTGACCCACGAAAACACACAGGCTTGGCTGCCAGCCAAGACTGACACATTTACCTACACTACCAAACAATCTAACTCTAGCACTCTGGGCCAGATTCACAAAAGAGATACGCCGGCGTATCTCCTGATACGCCGTCGTATCTCTGTGATCCGCCCATCCTACCTATGCGGCTGATTCATAGAATCAGTTCCGCATAGATAGCCCTAAGATCCGACAGGTGTAATTGACTTACACTGTCGGATCTTAGGATGCAATTCTATGCCGGCCGCTAGGTGGCGAGGCCATTGAGGTCTGCATAGAATATGCAAATGACTAGTTACGGTGATCCCCGAACGTCCGCGTTACCCGTCGCTCTAACTTTACGTTGTTTCCGTAGAGATACGCGTCGTAAAATTAGGGCTGAGCCCTAGGTGTTCTAAGCCATGTTAAGTATGGCCGTCGTTCCCGCGTCGAAATTTAAAACATCACGTCGTTTGCGTAAGTCGTCCGTGAATGGCGCTGGATGCCATTTACGTTAACGCCGAAACCAATGACGTCCTTGCGACGTCATTTAGCGCAGCGCACGTCGGGTAATTTACCAGACGGAGCATGCGCAGTACGCTCGACGCGGGAACACGCCTAATTTAAATGGTGCCCGCCCCATTTGAATTGGGCGGGCTTGCGCCGAGAGCATTTACGTTACACCGCCGCAAGTTTACAGGTAAGTGCTTTGTTAATCAGGCACTTACGCTGCAAACTTGGGGCGGTGTAACGTAAATGGATTACGTTACGCCGCCGCTGCGTAGCGTAAATGTATGTGAATCTGGCCCTTTATCACTAGGGGTTGCTACATATGTAAAGCACTGTGTAGGTACCTGTAATCTATATATATAAAACTCAATGTGTGTATGTATGTTCCAGCATCACGTCCAAATGGCTAAAGATATTAACATGAAACTTGGCACACATGTTACTTATATGTCAGCAACAAACATAGGATAGGTGGTTTAACCCTTACCCACCCCCATTTGCCATGGTCGGGGTTTTCCTTTAAAGTCCCATTCAACTCTATGGGAAATACATGTTACTTCATAACTTCCAAACGGCTGTAGATATTTCCATAACACTTGGTCACATGTTACTTATATGTCCACTTAAACTATAGGATAGTTAATTTATCCCTTAGCTACCCCCATTTGTGAGGGTCGGGGTTTTTGTTTAAAGTCCCATGCAAATCAATGGGAAATGTATGTTCCCACATAACTTCTGTACGCCTGGAGATATTTCAATAATACCTGGTACACATATTACTTATATGCCAAAAAAAAATATATGACAGTTAAATTAACCCTTACCTACACCCTTATATAAAAGATGGGTATATTTATATTACTATGATTTTCCTCCCCAAAAGGTTAAAATAGGAAGACCGGGCAACGCCGGGTATTCAGCTAGTAAATAAATAAAATGCAGAGCAGGTTTCTCTGCGTTTAGTTTTAATAGGAAACCAAATAAATGGGTGTCCTTAGCTGGAATATTGGGAAATACATTTTTTATTCGCTCTAGATGGAAATATAAATATATATCTCAGTCTTTTGTGCAAGAATTAAAAAGAAAAGGAGTTCAGCTACAATTTTATTTTTCCTTGCTTGTGTTCCAAACAGGATTTCGTTTTTGATTGAATAGAAGCAGTATCAGGTTGCAATACCTCTGTTATAATAAAAGGAAACTCAATCCAATAACATCATTTGTAATGAGCCAAGAAATAAAATTCTACTACTTTAGGCTGATGAGTGAAACTGCCCACCTTACACATGCAACAGCAGAAAGGGAAGGGTAGAAACATACTGAAGGTTAAAACGATAATAGGATGAATGGAATAATGACATCAACACAGCGTTGCAGAAGGTGTGCTTCTACATTTACAGTGAAAAGAGAAGACGAGTGGGTGTGGAAGTGTGTAGAAGGGCTCACATCTCTACGGAGCAGGTGGACAAAACAGATGATCAAGAAGTGGAGCCTAGGTAAGCTGTCTGGAATTTACACATTTCTTTCATATCTCTATCTATCTATCTATCTATCTATCTATCTATCTATCTATCTATCTATCTATCTATCTATCTATCTATCTATCTATCTATCTATCTACCCATCTATCTATCTACCTATCTATCTATCTATCTATCTATCTATCTATCTATCTATCTATCTATCTATCTATCTATCTATCTATCTATCTATCTATCTATCTAATATAGATATATATATAGTTTGTGTGTGTATGTAAATATATATATTTTTTCTCAATTTTTTTTTAATTGCACTGATGTGATTTTGGCACAGTTATGCCCTGTACACACGATCGGTTCGTCTGATGAAAACGAACCGATGGATTTTTTCATCAGATATCCGATGAAGCTGACTTTCATCAGTCTTGCCTACACACCATCGGTTAAAAATCTGATCGTGTCCAACGCGGTGACTTAAAACACAACGACGTGCTGAGAAAAATGAAGTTCAATGCTTCCGAGCATGCGTCGACTTGATTCTGAGAATGCATGGATTTTTGACCGATGGATTTCCTCACAGACGATCGTTTTTTTCTATCGTTTTTTTTTTTAACCATAAGAAAAATTAAAAACAGGTTCTATTTTTTTTCACCGATGGGGAAAAAAAACGATGGGGCCCACACACGATCGGTTCGTCCGATAAAAATGGTCCACGGGTCCGTTTTCATCAGACGAACCGATCGTGTGTACAGAGCATAAGTGACTTACACACACTTAAAAGGAACCTGTCACTAGCTGGTGAACTCTTCTCCTCCTGGCCAATGAGGAAGCGGCTCCTGAGACCCAATTGGCTGAATGCCCCAGCTGCTTTTCCTACCCTGGATGCAGTTCATTCTCCTCCCCGCACCTCTACTGCAGTAAGGTATTAATCGTGGTGGGGGGGTTGGCGCTAGTGCGAGAGGATCGCAGTTGGGGGGGTTGTGTAGTGCCAACATTTTGACCACCAGCCACCACTGCTCAGGACAGATGAGTATTCAAACAGGGGGTTACGTTTACACAGGCGAGGGTTTGTTCTGAGGTCACAGGGAAGGTTAATTTTAGGCTTATTGAGCCAGATTCAGGTAGAAGTGCGGCGGCGTAACGTATCGTAGATACGTTACACCGCCGCAAGTTTTCATTGCAAGTGCCTGATTCACAAAGCACTTGCGATGAAAACTACGCCGGCGGCCTCCAGCGTAAGCCCGCGTAATTTAAATGGGCGTGTGCCATTTAAATTAGGCGCGCTCCCGCGCCGGACCTACTGCGCATGCTCCGTTTCGTAACTCCCGCCATGCTTTGCGCGAAGTGACGTCATTTTTTCGAATGGCGACGCGCGTAGCGTAATTCCGTATTCCCGGACGGCTTACGCAAACGATGTGAATTTTAAAATTTCGACGCGGGAACGACGGCCATACTTTATACAGCAATACAATTGCTGTGTAAAGGTAAGGCACCAAAAACGACGACTAACTTTGCGGCGGGAAACTAGATTAGCGCCGACGTATCGAACGCGAAAATCCGTCGTGGATCGCCGTAACTCCTAATTTGCATACCCGACGCTGGTTTACAACGCAAACTCCCCCCAGCGGCGGCCGCGGTACTGCATCCTAAGATCCGACAGTGTAAAACAATTCACTCAAAAAGGATATCGGAGAACTGGAGAAAGTGCAGAGAAGGGCAACCAAACTGATAAGAGGCATGGAGGAGCTCAGCTATGAGGAAAGATTAGAAGAACTAAATTTATTCACTCTTGAGAAGAGGAGAATAAGGGGGGATATGATCAACATGTACAAATATATAAGGGGTCCATATAGTGAACTTGGTGTTGAGTTATTCACTTTACGGTCAACACTGAGGACAAGGGGGCACTCGTAAAGTCTAGAGGGAAAGAGATTTCATCTCCAAATACGGAAAGGTTTCTTCACAGTAAGAGCTGTGAAAATGTGGAACAGACTCCCTCCAGAGGTGGTTCTGACCAGCTCAGTAGACTGCTTTAAGAAAGGCCTGGATTCTTTCCTAAATGTACAGAATATAACCGAGTACTAGCATTTATAGGTATAGTTGATCCAGGGTAAATCCGATTGCCTCTCGGGGGATCAGGAAGGAATTTTTCCCCCTGCTGCAGCAAATTGGATCATGCTCTGCTGGGGTTTTTTGCCTTCCTCTGGATCAACTGTGGGTATGGAGTTGGGTGTATGGGATTGCATTGTGTTTTTTATTTTGTTTGTTTATTTATTTATTTATTTATTTATTTATTTTGTGGTTGAACTGGATGGACTTGTGTCTTTTTTCAACCTGACTAACTATGTAACTATATCTATGCATAACTGATTCTATGAATCAGTCGCATAGATACTCTGAGAGATACGACGGAGTATCTGAGATACTCCGTCGTATCTCCGTGTGAATCTGGCCCATAGTGTGTGGGCTAGTTTTAGGGTTACAGGCAGGATTAGTGTTGAGGTGGATACACAATATAAGAAAATCAGGTTAATGATTGTTCGGTTTTCATCGATGTTTCACAGCAAGCCAAAACGGGGGATAGAAATAATGTATGAAAATTCTCGTACGACAAACGGCTTTTTGTGTTGTTTATTGTTTCTGATCTTGCACAGTCTTTTGTATCTGATTTTTCTTGTATGAAAACAGTACACATTAAGCGAAAATCATTAGTTGTGTTCACATACGAAAAATATTTTGGAGTTTGACCCTTTGGAAATTTTTGTTTGGAAAGTCTGAATTGTATGTTAAAAGGAAAATCGTAAATCGGACGGAATTTTTCTTCCCATTTTCATATAGTGTGTACCTTACTTTAGTACTGGGGTTACAGGAAAGATTTGTGTCAGGTAGTTTTAAATTTATTTCTAAAATCACCTTTATTATGGAATATTTAGTAAAATCACAATACCACAAATACAGTAGGGAAAAATCGCAAATCCCCTTTGAGGAAGCCTATCGGGGACATAGCTTTATGACATCAGCTTTGTTCCTTAACCTGCCTGGCGGTATTCCCGAGTCTGACTCGGGGTTAGATTTTCCTGCTGCGAGCGGTAACCCAGAGTCAGACTCGGGCTTGCCTCGCTAGATCCACAGGCATGGTTTACTTACCTTGTCCCTGGATCCAGCGATACCACCGCGCTGTGTGAGCGAGCGGGACCTCGCTCGATTCACACAGTGCCTCTGTGTAACGCCGATCTCCGTTCCCTGCGACGTTACGACGCACGGGGACGGAGAACGGCGCCAAATTCAAAAAAGTAAACAAACACCTTACATACAGTATACTGTAATCTTATAGATTACAGTACTGTATGTAAAAAAAACACACCCCCCTTGTCCCTAGTGGTCTGTCCTGTGTCATGCATGTCATTTTATATAATAAAAACGTTTCTTTCTCCCTGCAAACTGTAGATTGTCCATAGCAACCAAAAGTGTCCCTTTATGTCAAAAATGGTTTTAGATCAGCTAAAAAAACGTGATAATAAATTATAATCACTTGCAGAATTGTGCGATAGCGATTTGTGGGGAAATTCGTCATAAAAAAATAAAAATAATGACAGCGACAATTCTGCAACTGAGCAAATTTCAGTGATTTTGATTTGATTACATTATTGAATAATTTTTATTATAATTATATTATTATTTGTTATAATTATTTATAATTATTTATTATATTATAATTTATAATTTTGTTTTTAAAAAAAATGTCATACCCGGGATGCCTATTAGAATCTTGTTTGGTCAGATTTAAGTGAGTTATTTCTAAAAATTACAGACCTACAATATAAAACGCCAAATTTCCTTGCAAATAATGGTACCGCTTTCAGCATGTTTTTTCTGAAAGAATCATACCGCCAGGGAGGTTAAGGGGGCACCACTGTTTTAACCACTTCCCGACGTCCGTACAACTCTATACGCCCGCAGGGTGGTTCTACTTCTCTGGGGCGCCGTGTTTTCACGTCCGCCCCTTTCCGCGCTCCCGAGCGCGCATCGGGGAACTTCTGTGCTGGCCGTGTCCCTTGGACACAGCCAATCACAGATCGCCATGAACGGCCAATCGGAGTGGCCGTTTGCTAGGCGATCTGTGCGGCCAATGAGAGATGATCTCATATGTAAACATGTAAACATATGAGATCATTTCTCATTGCCGGCTCTCACACTGACAGCGTGCTGTTAGGGAGAGAGGAGACCGATCTGTGTCTCTTGTACATAGGGACACAGATCGGTCACCTCCCCCAGTCACCCCCCTTCCCCCACAGTTAGAACACTATATAGGGAATACATTTAACCCCTTCCTCCCCCCCCCTAGTGTTAACCCCTTCCCTGCCAGTCACATTTATACAGTAATTAGTGCATATTTATAGCACTGATTGCAGTATAAATGTGAATGGTGCCAAAAATGTGTCAAAAGTGTCCGATGTGTCCGCCATAATGTCGCAGATCGCCATTACTAGTAAAAAAAAAAAAAAAAAAATTCTGTCCCTTATTTTGTAGGCGCTATAACTTTTGCGCAAACCAGTCGCTTATTGCGATTTTTTTTTTTTTTACTAAAAATATGTAGAATACGTATCAGCCTAGACTGAGGTTATAAAAAAAAAAAATAGCAAAAAATAAAAACCGCAGAGGTGATCAAATACCACCAAAAGAAAGTTCTATTTGTGGGAAAAAAAGGACGTCAATTTTGTTTGGGAGCCACGTCGCACGACCGCGCAATTGTCAGTTAAAGCGACGCAGTGCCGAATCGCAAAAACTGGCCAGGTCCTTCAGCTGCCTAAAGGTCCGGGTCTTAAAGCGGGGGTTCACCCTTAGGCCGGGTACACACGGACAAACATGTATGGTGAAAGCGGTCCGTCGGACCGTTTTCACCATACATGTCTGCCAGAGGGCTTCTGTACGATGGTTGTACACACCATCGTACAGAAGTCCGCGCGTAAACAATACGCGGGGCGTGTCCGCGGTGTCGCCGCGTCGATGACGCGGTGTCGCCGCGACAATGACGCGGCGACGTGGGCGGCCCGCCTTTAAAATGCTTCCACGCATGCGTCGAAGTCATTCGACGCATGCGAGGGACGGCGGGCGCCTGGACATGTACGGTAGGTCTGTACTGACGACCGTACATGTCCGAGCGGGCTGAATTCCAGCGGGCTGTTTTAAAACAAGTCCAGGAATATTTGCCTGCTGGGAAAAGGCCCGGCGGGCAAATGTTTGCTGGAATTCGGCCCGCTCGCGCCCACACACGACCAAACATGTCTGCTGAAACTGGCCTGCGGGCCAGTTTCAGCAGACATGTTTGGTCGTGAGTATGGGGCCTTAGAGGGCACTTTTCCCCCTTAGATTCCTGCTCGTTATTACTAGGGGAATCGGCTATTTATTTTAAAATATGTGCAGTACTTACCCGTTTACGAGACGCATCCTCTCCGTCGCTTCCGGGTATGGGCTTCGGGAATGGGCGTTCCTTCTTGATTGACAGGTTTCCGAGAGGCTTCCGACGGTCGCATCCATCGCGTCACGATTTTCCGAAAGAAGCCGAACGTCGGTGCGCAGGCGCAGTATAGAGCCGCACCGACGTTCGGCTTCTTTCGGCTACGAGTGACGCGATGGATGCGACCGTCGGAAGCCTCTCGGAAGGCTGTCACTCAAGAAGGAACGCCCGCTCCCGAAGACCCATACCCGGAAGCGGCGGAAGAAGATGCAGCTCGAAAACGGGTAAGTACTGCACATATTTTAATATAAATAGCCGATTCCCCTAGACCGAACGAGCAGGAAGCTAAGGGGAGATTTTTTTTTTTTTTTTAAATGGGTGAACTCCCGCTTTAAGTGGTTAAAGAAGAAGATACAGGTCTGTGAGAGACAGAAATCTTGCTTGTTTGTAGGAGACCAAATACTTATTTTCCACCATAATTTTCAAATAAATTCTTTCCAAATCAGACAATGTGATTGTCTGGATTTGTTTCCACATTTTGTCTCTCATAGTTGAGGTATACCTATGATGACAATTACAGGCCTCTCGCGTC
Source organism: Rana temporaria (assembly GCF_905171775.1). NCBI lineage: Eukaryota > Metazoa > Chordata > Amphibia > Anura > Ranidae > Rana > Rana temporaria. The sequence goes on along the minus strand of NC_053491.1, from coordinate 428,518,548 downwards.
TTTTTAAGTGGGAGAACTTGCACAATTGGGGCTGACTAAATACTTTTTTGCCCCACTGTATACACATACAGTACCTTGAAAAAGCATTCATACCCCTTGAAATTTTCCACATTTTGTAATTTTACAATCAAAAGCTTAAATGTATTTTATTGGGATTTTATGTGATAGACCAACATAAAGGGGCACATAATTGTGAAGTGGTAGAAAAATGATGCGGTTTTCAATTTTTTTACAAATAAATCTGAAAAGTGTGGCGTGCATTTGTATTCAGCCCCCTTAACTCTGATACTTCCAGGGCTTTTTTTCAGGGGGAACTTGGGGGAACTCAGTTCCACCACCTCTGGCTCAGACTCTTTGGTGCTTGTTCACCACAATCACCTGTAAACACAGAAGTCTGGTTTCTGTGTTTACAGGTGACAGTTTTGTAACCTCTTGAACTCTGCACTCTGTATGTAATGCAATTCTGGTATTTAATGCCCCTTTAAGACCCTTCTACTGTTTGTGAAATCTGAACAGGTCGTGGTTGAGTTCCTGCACCTATTTTCTGAGAAAAAAAGCTCTGGATACTTCTAAATAAAATCTAGTGGGACCCATTGCCTTCAGAAGTCACCTGATTAGTAAATAGAGTCCACCTGTGTGTAATCTAAAAGAAAAGTATGGGATGTTTCCCCCCATAATCATACTTACCTAGGTGGATGCAGCACCAGTCCAATGCTGCATCTGTCCCCCGCTGCCTTTGTACTGAGAACACTGCTGAGTTCTCTCAGCTCCCCGAGGGGAGAGATGCTGACTTTCAATCAGCAGCTCTCCTGCTTACTGGAGCACTTGAAGCTGTGGCTGGGCGGGGAGCGGCCATCTCAGCAGCACGCCATCTCAGCAGAGAGTGGACTTCAGACCACTTCAGCAAAAGGAATTGCACTCCTGTGACCCTTAGGAGAAGCCCAGCCAAACGAGCTCAGGCTGGACTTCTCCTTTAATCCCAGTATAATTACAGCTGTTCTTTGAAGCCCTCAGAGGTTTGCTAGGAATCTTAGTGAAGAAACATCATAAAAGCCAAGGAACACATCAGACAGGTCAGGGATAAAGTTGTGGAGAAGTTTAAAGCAGGATTAGGTTATAAAAAATATCCCAAGCTATGAACATCTCATGAAGCACTGTTCAATCCATCATCCAAAAATGGAAGGAGTATGGCACAACTGCAAACCTACCAAGACATGACCGTCCACTTAAACTGACAGAGAGAGAGAGAGAGAGATAGAGAGAATTTGAATGCAAATGAAATACATTTGGAATTCACAGGCCATATGGATTATATCTTGATTTATTTTCTTGATTTAACTCTTATTGGACCTCTAAGTTGTACAGAAAACCATCAGCTGGAAATACTTAGCTTAAAATGGTTCAGGGCATCCTAATCATGCCATCAAAGGTATTCCTGACGGACAGTTTTTAAGACTCCGCAGACCAATTAGCAATAATGATGATTTTGATAAACAAAATAAATATGGAATTATTTCTTACAGGAAGGATACCCTGCACTGGTTCTTAAAAGAGCTTTAAATATTGATAAACCAGGGCTGGTGGTTTGCCAGTTTTTTCAATCTCAAATAGTGCAGAGTTTAATAAAATAAAGAAATAGTTAAAAGGGATTTACTGGTACCATACCTCCCAACATTTTGAGATGGGAATGAGGGACACCTACTATCAAATGTATGTAGGCATAAGACACGCGCCTGCCACACCCCCTTAAAGGAGAATTAACCCCCAAAAGTTAATTAAATCCACAAGGGCTTTTTTTTACCACGATTATTCCTTTATATTCGGCTTTTACATTTTGCAATTTAGAATTTGGAGGAAACTATATGGATCAGACCAAAATGAGGGACAAATGAGGGGAAAGAGGGACAAAGGGACTATGGGCCAGATCCACAAAAACCCGGCGCAACGTAACTTTTTCAATTTAAGTTACACGGCCGGAAAATTTCTACCTAAGTGCCCGATCCACAAAGCACTTACCTAGAAATTTTCGGCTGTGTAACTTAAATCCGGCCGGCGCAAGGCGTTCCTATTCAAATGGGGCGAGCCCCATTTAAATTAGGCGCGCTCCCGCGCCGGCCGTACTACGCATGCTCACAACGGTTTTTTCCCGACGTGCTTAGCGCGGTTTTACGTTGCGCCGGGTTTTGAGAATCGCGACGGGCGTAAAAAAAAATACGAGTTGCGGCGGGAAAAAAAATTGAAAAAAAAAAGACGGCGACGCGGGATAGAAGGGTCTACTTTTACACGGCCTAAACAGTTTAGGCCTTGTAAAAGCAGCCCTAATTTTACGATTGCAAACTAATACTTACGGAGAAAAAACGAAGCTGAAAAGCTTCGTGGATCTCCGTAAGTGCTAATTTGCATACCCGAAGCGGCATTTTGACTCGAAATGCCCCCAGCGGCGGATGCGGTACTGCATCCTAAGATCCGACAGTGTAAGTCCCTTACACATGTCGGATCTTCTCCCTATCTTTTGGAAACTGATTCTGTGGATCAGTTCCAAAGATAGAAACAGGGATACGATGGCGTATCAGTAGATACGCCGTCGTATCCCTTTTGTGGATCTGGCCCTTTGTTCCAAATCAGGGACAGTCCCTCGAAATCAGGGACAGTTGGGAGCTATGCTGGTACTCTTTACCTGCTTGCCGCCAGCCCACCGTCAAATGACAGCAGGGCTGCTCTCGTTCTGGGACAAAGTCATATGATGGCGTTACAGATCGCCCGCTCTCGCACGTCTGCGTGGGCATATAGCGCGCTGATTGCGGCCGCGCCGTGTTGCTAGGACATGGCGCGACCCTGATCTCTGTAAAGGGCCGCGTCCGCGGCTCTTTTACCATGTGATCGGCTGTGTAAAATCACAGCTGGTCACATGTAAACACGGAGATGTCGGTAATCGGCTCTCCTCACCTCATACTGACAGAGTATGTGGCGAGGAGAGCCTATCAATGGCATCTCCCCACAGGGGGACATGTAAGATTGTATTCAGGGCACTGATCATCAGTGCCCTGATTACAGCATATCAATTAAGTGTCAGCAATCAGTGCCCACCATTGCCCATCAGTGTCAGCAATCAGTGCCCACCAGTGGCATCAATCAGTGCCCACCACTGCCCACAAGTGGTACCAATCAGTGCCTATTAGCAATGCCTATCAGTGCTGCCCATCAATGCCCAGCACTGCTGTCAATCAATGCCCATCAGTGTCGCCCATCAGTGCCACCCATCAATGCCCATCAGTACCGCCTATCCATGCCGCCTATCAGTGCCCACCAGTGCTGCATATTAGTGCCCACCAGTGCAGCCTATTAGTTCCCACCAGTGACGCCTAACAGTGCTCATCAATGCCACATATCAGTGCCACCTATCTGTGTGGCATATTAGTGCCTCCTCATCAGTGCCACCTAATCAGTGCACATATATCCCGCCTTATGAGTGCCCATAAGTGCCACCTCATCAATGCCTACAAGCTCAGCCTATCAGTGCCCATCAGTGCCGCCTCATCAGCGCACATCAGTAAAGGTGAAAAATGACTTAGTTTACTAAATTTACATCGATGAAAGCTGAAAAATGGCTTGGGCAGGAAGGAGGTGTAAGTGCCTGGTAGGCAAGTGGTTAATGACCCTGTGTATTCACAAATTCTAGCAAAAGGGATAAGGTTGTTTATCTATTTTCCATAGGTATTTATCACCTAGATTTTTTTCTAGCATGAAAACGAAATCCTACAATGGCTTAATTTTAAAGATACTTCTTAAAGGTGGAGCAGGTAGATGTCCCTTCTGCTCACATGTGAAGAGAAGCAGTACATTCTACAAGTAACAAAAACGATTTGAAAATGACCTTTATTAATTGCAATACCAAAAAAATTGGTTTATGTTGTTACATGTGGTTTTTGCTCTATTCAATATGTGGGTTGCACCACTCGCTGTCTGGGAGATCTCTTGCATGAGCATTTATATGATAATAAAAAGATGCATTTCACCAACATTGCCATAAACTTTAATGAATGTCATGCTGGCAATACCTCAACACTATATATCCAGGGAATGGAGAAGACCAGGAGGTCAGAAGGCAGGGCTCTGCCTCCAAAATGAGCTCTCATCAGACTTGGCTTATAACGACCCTGCACACCAGAGTACTCACACAGACTGCAGGCCTCCAGCCAAACCTGGACACAAGATTGAAGGTTCCATCCCACCCAAGACACTTTGGAACCTTCAAGCTTCAGGCTCTGATCCAGGATTGCAAAACCTGGAGAAAGCTTAAAACACGTAGCAAATACTCAGCAGCTTCTCAAACCACAACTTTGATAATCTTTTGTCATTTCCATATCAATTTCCTAAACTCACACCATTGTAGGACCTTGCACTGTCACAACTAGGGATAAGCCGAACACCGCCCCCCCCCCCCCCGTTCGGTTCGCACCAGAACCTGCGAACAGACCAAAAGTTTGTGTGAACTTTCGAACCCCATTAAAGTCTATGGGACTCGAATGTTTGAAATCTAAAGTGCTAATTTTAAAGGCTAATATGCAAGTTATTGTCCTAAAAAGTGTTTGGGGACCTGGGTCCTGTCCCAGGGGACATGTATTAATGCAAAAAAAAGTTTTAAAAACGGCAGTTTTTTTCGGGAGCAGTGATTTTAAATAACTTTTTATCCTTCAGAAATGACACTTTGTGCAGGGACAGTTCTAAGCACGGGAAACAAGCGCTACGTTACAGGCATACCATAGACACCCCCAGGTACGAAATTTAAAGGAATATTTCCCTTTTAAGCATTATTAAAATCACTGCTCCTGAAAAAATTGCCCTTTTTTTTGCATTAATACATGTCCCCTGGGGCAGGACCCGGGTCCACAAACACTTTTTAGGACAATAACTTGCATATAAGCCTTTAAAATTAGCACTTTGGATTTCTCCCATAGACTTTTCCAGGGTGTTCTGCGGCTTTTCGAACTTGCCGCGAACACCCCAAATTGTTCGCTGTTCGGCGAACAGGCAATGTTTGAGTCGAACATGAGTTTGACTCAAACTCGAAGCTCATCCCTAGTCACAACATATAAAATATATATATGGTACTACTTCACATGACAAAGGTTTTGTACTCCTGTCCATCCAGTCAGTCCTCTCATACTGCACAGCTCTGGCTGGCAGGGCAGGAGACCTGAGCTTTCTCTGCTGAAGTTTCACTTACAGCAGGGGTCAAGTTCTGGGGAAAAAAAGTGTGGGAACTCCCACGCAAGATCCACTCCCCCACCAAAAAAAAAAAAAAATTATACGCTCATATGCATAATTACTATTTACTTTTCCCCTTTTTTTTTAAGCAAGTTCTTTCTAAATCCGGCGATAACTCGCGACAGACCTCTGCAATGTCTCCTGGGAACAATGACAAAAGCTCTCAGGAAACATTGCAGCATTGAGGAAGTGACACTACCCGATGAATCCATATACAGGAAGCAACCAGTAATATAAAAGATTACTAAGGTTCGCCTGCCCCTGACAGTGAGTCAAGCTGGGCATTGCCGCTCAGTGAAGGATTGGCTCGGGCGGCTCGGCTGCTCTAGTCCTGCAAAGTGAACTGCGTTCCTGCTGTAAAAAAAAGTGCAGGAACTCCGTTCCCACGCGTTCCCGCAGGACTTGAGCCCTGACTTACAGGTTCTCTTCCCACTTCCACCCTCTGAATGGACAGTGAAAGGAGAAGCAGCAGACTGATCTCTGAATGAATGAATGAATGAATGAATGACTTGTATAGCGCAACTCATGCGAACTGAATCGCCTCTGGGCGCTTTTTCCAGCCAGAGTCTGCTTGGCTGGTGCGGTCATTTTACCCCATAGGATCATGACACGCTTGGGACACACAGTCATACACATATATACTGGGCCAATTTGGACAAGATCCAACCTACCAGCATGTCTTTGGAGTGTGGGAGGAAACCAGAGTACCCGGAGGAAACCCACGCATGCACAGGGAGAACATGCAAACTTCAGGCAGATGGTGTCGTGGTCGGGATTCGAACCAGCGACCCTTTTGCTGCTAGGCGAAAGTGCTACTCACTGCACCACTGTGCTGCCCTCTCTCTATTCTCTTCTCTTTTGAGCATGCTCCTTGCATTGTAACACAACTGATTGACTCCTTGTGCTGCTTCTCCATCCCACTCTCTGAGCATACTGCAAAAGATCCTTGTACTGCTTTTCAAATTTTGTGATGTGTAAATGATTACAGATTGGTATTAATATGTGTCTTTAATATTTGCTTTAAGGTTGTATTTTACTGAGGGTTGGGGAGAGGATTCGTTTTAGGGTTACAGGAAGGGTTAGTGCTAGGTTTGGGTGTAGAAGGTGTGTTACTATTACGTTACAGGGAAAATTAATGTGATAGAAACCTCAGTGTAGGACATTGCTCTCTATGCTTGAAGCTCTGTGGCAAAAACTAGTAATATCTCCCAGATTCCTCTGAGGTCCCCACTGTCTAAATGCTTATGCTGCAAGGGGTGAGGACAGTCCTCTACTCTAAATGCACTGCCAGTAATCTACCTGACAATTTATTTTTATTTTTACAAGTCATAAGTACTATGCTGATAGGCTAAATTGGCAGAGGGGGGAGAGGCTGAAACAGTAAAGAGAAGAAAATCTGCATAAAGTTGATGTAGGGTGCAGGAAGAGGGTGCTGAGAGAGTTAGGAGGAGGGAGGGATAATATGCTGTCAGGATGGGGCACAGAAAGTAGTAGGGTGTCTTTAGGATGGGGAAAAGAAATGGAGGGGGACAGGATTCAGAAATACGAAATTCGGAAATACGAAAATTCGGAAATTTAAAAATTCGAAGATTCGAAAATTTAAAAAAAATAGTAATTTCGAAAATTCGTAAATACAATTTTTTTAAAATTTTAGATTTTCGAATTTTCGTTTTTCGAATTTTCGAAACTTCAAAATTCCGAATTTTCGAAACTTCAAAATTCCGAATTTTCGAAATTTCAAAATTCCGAATTTTCGAAATTTCGAGATTCCGAATTTTCGAAATTTCGAGATTCCGAATTTTCGAAATTTCGAGATTCCGAATTTTCGAATTTTCGAGATTCCGAATTTTCGAAATTTCGAGATTCCGAATTGTCAAAATTTCGAAATTCCAATTCGAAAATTTGAAAATTCGGAATCTCGAAAATTTGAAAATTCGGACAATTAAAATTTCTAAAATTCCATAATTCAAAAATTCGAAAATTAACAAATTCGAAAATTAAGAGCACTGTTATTAGCACTGATTTATTTCCGAATTTTCGTATTTACGAATTTCGGAAATTTGGATTTTAGGAAATTTGGATTTTCGAAATTCGGAATTTCGGAATTTCCGAAATTGCAAAATTCGAAAATCTAAAATTCTTGAAATTTCCGAAATTCTGATTTTCGGAAATTTGAAAATTCGGAAATACGAAAATTCGGAAATTAAACAATTCGAAAATTCGGAAATTGAAAAATTCGGAAATTTAAATTTCGGAAATTCCAAATTTCTGAAAATCCAAATTTCCGAAAATCCGAATTTCCGAAATTTGAAAATACGAAAATTCGGAGATTAAAAAATTCAGAAATACGAAAATTCGGAAATACGAAATTTCGGAAATACGAAAAATTCGGAAATACAAAAATTCGGAAATAAGAAAATTCGGAAATTCGAAATGTTCGGAAATCCGAAAATTCGGAATTTGAAAAATTCGGAAATACGAAAATTCGGAATGAACGAATTTCTCAAAATTAGTTAAAAAAAAGAATTAGAAACTAAACGACTTGCACATGTCTAGTAATGCCCATCTACCCTCAGACAAGGAGGGAGGGTCAGCATTAGGAGCATGTAGGCAGGCTGTGGGCAGCTGCCTACGAGGGGAATGTTTCATGTAGTAAGATAGCTAGCTCATAGCTCCCAACTGCCCCCTATTACGAGGGACTGTCCCTGATTTGAAACAAAGTCCCTCTGTCCCTCTTTCCTCCTCATTTGTCCCCCATTTTGGTCCGATCTGTGTAGTTGTATGTAAAATGCACTATCTTTCAAAAAGTGTTTCCCAGTGCTAAACCTTTCATCCAATTTCTAAATTCTTGAAATTGTAAATTTCAAAAGCCAGTATAAATAAATAGTAGTGTAAAAAAAAGCACTTGTGGGTTTAACTAATCTTCTTTTTTTGCATAATTATCCTTTAAGGGGGCGTAGCAGGGGGTGTGCTGTATGCCTACATACTTTTTCTAAGTGGTGTACCTTGTTCCCATCGCAAAAAGTTGAGTGGTAGGCTAGCTGGTCTGTCCAGGTTAGGGAAGGGTTAATGCAGTTCACGATTTCCTGGCTTTTTGCAGGGCACTGCCCTCATCCCTGTTTCATATAAAAAGGGGGAAGGCACTGCCCAGACAGCTCCAGCCACATGGGAAGAAGCAAGAGGCTCACAGAGGAAGATTTAACCCTTTAGAACCAGCAACCATCTGCACAAGGGAGAGTCTCTATCTGCACATGAGAAGCCTGCACAGGGAATGCTATGACATGTAGTAACACAAGAAACTGCAGTTCTGAAGGACACTATCTGTTATGGACTTTCACCTCTGTAGGTATGCTGAGCAGGCACGCAACTGTAGTTAGATTAGGGATAGGGACTAGTGATGGACGGTTCGCGAACACTAATCGCGAACTTTTTCAAATATCCACAAACCGCAAGTTCGCAGCGGGCCCCATTGACTTTATTGGCAGGTGAATATTATAAACCTTCAGGTCATATTTGCAGCCACAAAATACTTACTAGCTGTGCACAAATAGTCCCACAACATGGACACTGACCTACCAGAAGTATTAAGTGAAAAACTGGATACATAAGTAAGTGTCGGCCATTACAAGCCCCAAAAATTAGCCGACAGGCATTAACCTGACAGCAAACAACTTTGTATTCTGTGGCTGGAGGTACATTAAGCTATTCACCGGATACAGAAGTAAGTTTCGGCCATTACAGGCCCCAAAAATTAGCCCACAGGCGTTCACCTGACAGCAAACAACCTTGTATTCTGTGGCTGGTGGTACATTAGGCATTCATCGGATACAGAAGTAAGTGTCGGTCATTACAGGCCCCAAAAATTAGCCCACAGCCACAGGCGTTCACCGGACAGCAAACAACTTTGTATTCTGTGGCTGGTGGTACATTAGGCATTCAACGGATACAGAAGTAAGTGTCGGCCATTACAGGCTTCAAAAATTAGCCCACGGCCACCTGACAGCAAACAACCTTGTATTCTGTGGCTGGTGGTACATTAGGCATTCACCGGATACAGATACACTGTTTCCCCTGTGACTGTTGACATTAATGAAAATATTCACAGACCTCAGATCAGCATGTGCAGAGCCCTGTCCCTCCTCCTGTCAGTACACAGGAAGACATCAGAGCCAGGGAGGAGGTGAAGGAGGCGGGTTTACGGGTCTGTGCACCGACCCAGAGAGGCAGCTGGCTGTGAGAGATGTCGGCTGCCATGAAGAGAAGTGGATGCGGATTGCAGGACCCCAGGCACCCGGCACAAGCCTCGGGCAGCAGCTACTGGTGCCAGGGCTAGTGCGGACCTGCTGGGCCAAGTGCTGGAACTTATTCTGGCACTGGTCTCAAGTTTGGTTCGCTGGGACTCCAGGATTTACATCAATTCCCGGGATGTTCATGGCGAATCCGGGACAGTTGGGAGTATGTCCAGCAGGGTCCACCTCCTGGTTTTTATCTTGGCATAGCTTCTGCCTGAACGGGGCAGGACAGCTTCCTAGACCACTTAAGGCCTAACTCCCAGCCCAGAGCACATGCTAGGCACCACACATGCTATGGGCCTAACAAATCAGATCTGTCCACCAGTACCTCCCCAGCCACAGCCTGGTGGAAAAGAGACTCACATCATCATGGACCAATGGTAATAAACCTCCTACTGGTTGGCTGAAGGAACTTCAGATATTCACAACTCAGTTTTACTGTGGCATCTCATAATTACAGTCTACAGTGAAATTAGGGTTTATAATTTTAGTACAGGAGATCAGCCAGTACAACAAAAGAAACAAGAAATATGGGGGCTGTGGGGATTTCCCAGATCCATTTGTAACAATAACTTGCTTAGTAGCCCTTTAAAGGCCAATGGGTGAACATAAAAACTCCCCTGAATTCAATACAAATAATAAATTATAACCTACCGAATTTGGGTCAAAGCAAATTCCGGGTCATTGCTAACTTAAAAGAGGTTGTAACCCTTCTATTTTTTATACAGAATTTTAAAAAAATACCTTTTAGTTATATGAAGATTATTTTTTAAATCCAATTTTTCAAATTGTTTAAAAAAAGACAATATTTGGTTGGATGGCATGAGAAATGTAGACTTACGTATACACAGAAAGGAACTGGCTGCTCTGGTCAATGTAGATAGATCTTCTTTCTCTGGTATATGAACCCGCTTATGCATTATTACACAATACAAGTTTGGTGTGTTAAATCCAAATTAACTGAATGGGGAAAGCACAGAGTCTCACTTACATAGCTTTGTGAAAATGTCTACGTCAATTTAAGCAATAACTTACATTTCCCTTTATTTCTCAGGTTGTTTTGTGAAATTGTGCCTGAGAAGGCGTTAATACTTCACGCCTGGGTAGATCATGTTAGGAATTCCTGATCCTCTGTCTATGGGATTGTGTTGCAAATATTACCTTAATCTCCAAACACTGACATTTGAAGAGGAAGTTTATTCTGCCTTTCTTAGCTTCTCCCAATCCCCTCCCCATCTAACTGGTAATAAGATACAAAAAAAAAATTCTCTATGCAATTGAGGTCCAGCGATGTGCATGAGAGCCTTGGGTTTCCAGGGACTCTCCCTCCTCATTGGCTGAGACAGCAGCTGAAGCCAGTGAGCCAAAGAGGAGAGAGAGGGGACAGGGTCCAGAGCGGGGACACGCAGAGCAGTGGCTTGGGAGTGAGCCTGTTTTCAATACATACCTTGTTTAAAATCCAGTGATGTCATCATTGGGTCTCTGTGCTTCTCTTTGCAATATAAACAGATCATGGCTGGTGGGGTAAGGGGTTGGGTGCTGTACATTAGGGTGACCAGACATCCCCGGTTTCAGGGGACAGTCCCCAGATTGAGCACACTGTCCCCGGGCCAAGTCTGTCCCCAGTTTTGTCCCCAGATTGGATTTGAACAGGGGCTGGGGCAATTTCAAAGACAGTCAGTGCAGAATAAAAAAAAAAATCTGAATTACCCCCCCCCACTCTGCCGCTCCTAGTAGCTTGGGGGGAGGGGGGTGTATTTTTTCCATTATCTGTGCCCCTTTCTGATGATCATGTGCTGGTTGGAGCGGAGGGAATATGTCTTCAGTTTCGGTGCATGCCCATTCAGCTTCGCTCATGTGTTCTTCTGCATTGGCTCAAGTCCCGGCCAGCCACCTGCCTATCTCCTTCCCTGGCAGAGTGATCTTCTTCCGCTCCCCACCCAGTAGTAGCCCAGGGCCCGGAGAGTGAGACTTGACAGGCAGTGAGGCGGGCAGCGGTGGCGACGGGCAGAGAGTCGATGATTGCCACCATTACTAGTAAAAAAAAAAAATATGTCCCCGGATTTCATTTTAAAAATCTGGTCACCTTACTGTACATGCACCCACCTAGTTTAGAGCAGCCTTCTAGGTAAATTTAGTCCGGCTCCTCTATAATCAGTGGAGTAGGGGTTGATAGCTAAGGGCTGCTCAGGGTTTCATAGGCTGTTGTTCTGTTGCTTCCCTGTCTTATAGAGGCTTCTAGAAGCAAATTAGGAGAGAGAGCAGAACAGACAGCATGAATATTTCAGCCAATCCCTGGGGAGGTGTGCCCAGAAGGTGAGGAGATATAGTCTGAGGCCTGGACAGCAGTGTATAGTGTTCCTGGGTCCATTCATGCAGGAGGAGACTCCTGTGCAGGGGTTTTACCCCTCTGGTGCAGGATCCTTGAGAATGCTTTGAAGAAGACACAGAGGTCCCAGGCCAACTAGGCTTAGCTGGGGGGCCTATTGGCAAATCTGTGTCCAGGGATCAAGTTGGATCAGGAGGAAGCTGGTGGGAAAGAGTCCAGTTGTCCTGTGGAGGTGTGAGTCTACATCTCCCTTACTAGGAAGAGCCTGGTTATATTGGCAAGAGGTAACCGACAATCCTGTGGCTATGTGAGTAGAAGACCCCTGTGTTAAAGGTGAGTGACAGTGTGTAGCTTTTAACTCTGGAAGGAGTAAAGGTTCCCAGCAGCAAAGAGATCCTGTGGGACATTCAGTGTGTACTGTGCAGTCCGTAACTGTGTACAAGTGCATCCAGAAATCGAGGAGTCTTTCAGTTTGCAGTTCCTTGGAGTATGCCATGCTCCTAACCTTATTTAAGTTCATTGTTCCTAATGAAAACCCTAAAAAGAACCACTAGACTATTTTCTGAGCCAGTGGAAGAATAAAGGAAATGCTATGTGCCTGGCTGCTTGTGCTCAGAATGGGAAGTAGGGCCAAGTTCACCAGCGGCTCCTTAGGGGGTGCAAAACATTTGTTTTCTTAAAGCATCACAGCACCCTGCCTCAGTACTCTTTGGAAGTGCTCTCATTTTTGATACAAGCAGGGGGCTACCTCTTGGGAGGTGTTGTGCAAATAAATGGATTGATGGGTGGGTGTCAGTCTGGAGGAGTGGGCGTTTCTAGGCAGACTGCATTCCCCCAAATGTGATGCTGAGCTTTCGAGACTGAAAGCACGATCTGTGCTTGGTTAACTGCAGTAGAGGGTGGGGGAGACATTGCAGTCCAATAGATCCCAGATGTCTCCTTAAAGAGGACCTGTCACCTGCCTATGGGCAGGGCTGGCAGCCTTAGGCCTGGGGGGCAGGTGCAGTCAATTGGCATATTGAACCGCCAAATCAAAATAAAAAAAAAATGGTAGCGGGCAGTGGCTGCCGGCCATAAGTCAGGGCGGCCTGGGAGGCAATTGCCACCATGCCCCCCGGCCCAGCCCTCCCCTGCTATGCTGTGACATAGAGGGATTTTTAGCTCCCTTGTGATTGCAATACAATTAAACGAATATTTGTGAATGCATGCATAGGTACTGCACGTGTATGTAAACTGTGATTGTGCCACAAATGTTGGAATGAGAAAAATAATTCTAGGACCATAACTCATGGTTAACTCTAAATGTATAACTTGCAAAGGCTTTTAAAGTGTCACCTAAATTATAAGTACCATATTTTGTTGCCATTTCACAGTTGCACTCAATTTTGAGTCTTGACATGCTTGGTATCTATTTACTCAATGCAACCCCATCTTTTGTATTTTACCAAACAATTGGGTAATATATTGTATCTGTGTGCACTAACATGTATTTATTGTATTTTTTCATAAAAATATGTGCAAATGTGGTGCAAAATAAAAACAGTGCAACATCCATCATTTTTTTCTCCAGGATTTCTGATTTAAGAAAACATATAGGGCCAGATCCTCAAAAGAGATACGCAGGCGGATCTGCTGTTCCGCCTGCGTATCCCTGGGCCAGATTCAGGAACATCAGCGGATCTTTGGTCCGGCGCAGTGCATCTTTTTTACACTGCGCCGGAGCAGCGCAGAGAGGCATGCTAGTGATTCAGGAAACTTTTTTCCTGTCTCTTGCCCCGGCGTGGCGGATTTTACACGGCGTAAGGCGGTGTAGCGCGGCGTAAGGCGGGGTAGAATAAAATGGGTGGTTTCCTATGCTAATGAAGCGGGGAGCGTGGCGCAGGGGTCACGCCGGGGCGCATCTTAGACCGCACATGCTCAGTGACATCCAGGGGTAAATGCCCCAATCTGCACATGCTCAGAACTGCGCCCCGGCGTGATCCCTGAGCTCCGCCGTCCCACTACCAAAGCCCAGTCCCTGAATCAGCCCAGACTTCCGCCCTGCAGGTGCAAATGTACTGAAGCTTTTTTTTTCCAAGCTAGGTGGTTTGCATTGTGGTGGGGCAGTTATGGCTGATGAGGAATCCTCAGGTGGGCGGATGACCAATTTCAGCCCAGAGGAGAGGGCTGTAATTATTGAGGGCCTCTCCCAACATGGGGACCGCCTCTATGTGTTGTCCAGCAAGTGTTGTTGCTCAGGTCGTTTGTAACGCTGCTGCTTTAGCTGCTCTCCAGCTGACCTCTGCAAGTTTGGTGTAAAGTTACCCCTGCTTTATAAAGGGTAACTTTCCGCTGCAAACCAGAGTTACACGCACCGGGAGTAGCCTGCGCCGGCAATTCGTAATTTGCTGAATCGGACCAACTCCCTCATTTGCATATTTAAAATAGAAAAACCAGGGCCGCGCTAGTTCAGACCAGCGTAAATGGGCGCCCACGCCGCACCGGCGTGGAAAGGTCCAAACGAAAAAAAAAAATCTACGTTACGGCGTAATATTGTTTGCTGAATACGGCGCGGAGATACGCCGGCGCAAATTGGCATTTACGCCGCGCATCTCAGTCTACACCGGCGGAAATTGTTCCTGAATCTACCCCCCTGTTTCTATCTTTGGAACTGATCCACAGAATCAGTTTCCAAGAGATAGACAGAAGATCCGACATGTGTAAGGGACTTACAATGTCGGATCTTAGGATGCAGTACCGCATTCGCCGCTGGGGGCATTTCGCATCGAAATGCCGCCTCGGGTATGCAAATTAGCACTTACGGAGATCCACAAAGCTTTTCAGCTTCGTTTTTTCTCCGTAAGTATTAAGTTGCATGTGTAAAATTAGGGCTGCTTTTACAAAGTGTAAACTGTTTACACCTTGTAAAAGTAGACCCTTCTTACCCGGGACGCTGTTATTTTTTTTTTTTTATTTTTTTTTTTCGCCGTATCTTTTTTTTTCCCCGACGCAATTTTTTTGACCCGGCGCGATTCACGGAGCTCAGCGTAACGTAATTTCGCGCTATGCACGTCGGGAAAATGACGTCACGAGCATGCGCAGTACATCCGGCGCGGGAGAACGCCTAATTTAAATGGGACTCACCCCCATTTGAATAGGAACGCCTTGCGCGGGCGGAATTTAAGTTACACACCCGAAAATTTCTAGGTAAGTGCTTTGTGGATCGGGCACTTAGGTAGAAATTTTGCGGCAGTGTAACTTAAATCAGAATATTTAAGTTACGGCGGCTCTTTGTGGATCTGGCCCATAGTATCTATTGATACGCCACGTAAATTCTAGGATGCGCCAGCGTATCGTCTTTCTGTATTCAGAAAGCAAGATACGCCGAAATGTGGCTAAGATACGACTGACGTAAGTCTCTTACGCCGTTGTATCTTAGTTGCATATTTACGCTGGCCGCTAGGTGGCGCTTCCGGAGATTTACGCGTAGAATATGTAAATTAGGTAGATACGCCTATTCAGAAACGTACGTCCACCCGGCGCATTGTTTTACGTCGTTTACGTAAGGCTTTTTCCGTAAGTTCCGTAAGGGCTTTGCGTAAGTTACGTTCACGTCGAAAGCATTGACTATTTGCGGCGTAATTAGGAGCATGCGCACTGGGATACATTCACGGACGGCGCATGCCCCATTCGTTAGAAACGTCATTTACGTGGGGGCACACTTAATTTACATAAAACACGCCCACATCTTCCATATTTGAATTAGGCGGGCTTACGCCGGCCCTTATACGCTACGCCGCCGTAACTTCGGGCGCACAATCTTTCTGAATACCATACTCGCCTCTCAAAGTTACAGCGGTGTAGCGTATAGGAGATACGCTACGCCCGCCTAAAGATACACAATTGTATCTGAATCTGGCCCATACTGTTTATTTCTCTAACAAAAAATGCAAATTTTAACATATGTGTAGCAAATTTTAAAATTGACATGGACGCAAAAGGGTTAAAAATGCAGCATCCATGTATATGTGTGTGTGTATATATATATATATATATATATATATATATATATATATATATATATAGATAGATATATATTCACACACACAGCCATGCTAATGAGGCGTGACCCCATGCAAATGATGGGCCAAGTGCCATACAAGTACTTAAAACGAACAGCGCATGCGCCGACTCGTGGACGTATCCCAGTGCGCATGCTCAGAATCACGTCGGAACTACTCCCTAAGATACGACGGATCACTGCCTACGACGTGAACGTAACCTATGCCTATGCCCAGCCCTTTGGCGCATATTTATGCCGGCGTAGCGTATCTAATATATGCTACGCTGACATAGCGCAGAGAGGCAAGCACCGAATTCACAAAGCACTTGCCTCCCAAACTGCGCTGGGTTCTCTCGGCGTAAGCCCTTGTAGGTGGAAGTTGGGGTGAGCCATGCTAATGGGGCGTGACCCCATGCAAATGATGGGCCAAGTGCCATACAAGTACTTAAAATGAACGGCGCATGCGCCAACCCGTGGACGTATCCCAGTGCGCATGCTCAGAATCACGTCGGAACTACTCCCTAAGATACGACGGGTCACTGCCTACGACGTGAACGTAACCTATGCCCAGCCCTATTCACGCACTACGTAAACGACATAAAATACGACGGCTGTGTTCCGTGGTCCATACCTTAGCATGAGTTGCACCTCATATATGGGGAATAACTTTACGTCGGACGTACGACTTACACAAACCGCGTATATTATGCGCCGGGAGCAAGTACGTTCGTGAATCGACGTATCTCCCTCATTTCCATATTTGAATAGGAAATCAATGGGAGCGCCACTTGCGGCCGGCGTAAATATACGTCCACGATACGCCGGCGTAGGAAAGTTATGTTGGTCGGATGAAGCCTATTTTCAGGCGATTCTCAGTTAATGGGCACGGCGCATAGATACGACGGCGCATATTTACACTTACGCGGCGTATCTAGAGATACGTCGGCGTAAGTGCTTTGTGAATCCGGGCCATCTTGTCTACAAGAAATGTTTGGATGCTGTGTATAAGGGGATAACAAAGTATTAATTGGCAAACTTTTGGACATTTTATATTTTTAGATGCCATTATCCCCAGTCTGTTAAACTCAGTAAAGGAACTAGAATTTTCAAATGGCAGGCTGATGTTTATTTTCTGAGAGGGACTGGTATTCAGTTTGACATGAGAGATGTAACTTGGCATAAGGTGCCCACGTTTATTCTCAGAATTGTTTATACCACATAATAATAGTACAATTAAGAAAAGTATTCGAGCAGATCAAATTTCCTATGTGCTTGGAACAGCTTTAAATAATGATTTGACAGCTGAACAAAAAGTTTTATTTTTGAGTGCTGTAGAAGGTTGCGCAATGCTGGGAATTTTCCCAGAAACCAGAGTATTGAAACCAACAATTATACTCTAATGCTAGCAAAAACTGAAATTTCCTTCACTCAAGCCTGTGTAAGCTAGCACACAAATTAAAAAATTTTCTTATATGCAAATATTGTATTTGGCTTTCACATATATTTTAAACTGTTGTGCAATAAAAACTTCTTCATTTTTAATGCAAATTGTTAAACAGTGCCATTTTGGTTACTTTTTTTTGCAGGCTAGCTAGTAGTAGAACCTAAGGGGTTAATCCTCTGCGTTGTGTAAAAAGGTTGCTTGATCCTTTCTTCTCAAATCCTCCCCTTCTTCCAAAGTCCCCAAACAGAGGCTAGGGGACCAAGCCTTTGTTCTATGGGAGAGGCTAGGGTACAAGCTGCACATGCTCAGTTTGGTATATAAAAACTCCTCGTACAAGCTTTAACCAGACACTGACAGAAGTCATAAGACTGCTGTAATTGCTGATGAGAAAGGGTATTTAGCAGTTTATATTTAGTAAAATAATTGCATTTCCATGTACTGTGTTCTGTGGGAGAAATGATATAGTGAATGCAGGGTCCTGGGTTTAGTAACACTTTAAGACCTGTACATAGCAACATGGGGCCTCTATGTATCAGACTTGTTTTTCAACCTCATCCCATAGATGCTTGATTGGATTGAGATTTGGAGAATTTGTAAGCCTAAGTCTATACCTTATTGGCACCAAGTCATGTTCTTTTTACACTGTGGGAGGTTTTAGTGATCTATGCTTTCATTATAAGTTAAAAAACACACCTGTATGGAACCACCATAGAGAAACCTATGAACCCTTAAAAGAATGATTGCTGTCTGAGCACCATCCAGTTGTGTGGTTTGGGGGTGATTCCAACAGGTTTCAAATATAAACTTAAAGCATTTTTGAAATATGTAATAAGAAACATCTGCACTTGGGCTTGATATTATAATAAACAGGGAAAACAGCACACACTTAAATTTGTGATACCAAATTTAAAGGACAAAAATACAAAAAGAATAGCGCTAAACCCATACAGAGTGCAATTGATCAGAATTACCCAAATAAATAAATAAATAAATAAACATTATATGAAATGTGTAAAAAAAAATGCATTACCCACACACAGGCCAATCTATGAGTCATAACAAATTGGCATTCAATTTACCAGTAATTAAAGTACATATAATAAATCAGAATTCCATTAAATAAAAGTACATATGATAAATAAACAACACATCTAGTGCAAATACCCCATACAAAGGCCAATTTATAGGCGATGACCAATATTTAGCCAACTATATCAATATATGTAAGAAACAGTGTCCATAAACCAATAAATGCCTCTTCCAGAATGAATTATCCAGCTTGAACACTTCAAAGTGTTATCCTAAACACTTCGCAAAGTACACATTTAATATTTTGAAATATCTCTTCTATTCCAATAGCTAGAAAATTGTGATAGTATCTACTGAAAATTCTATTGATCAAAGATCCAAAAAAAATAAAAATTCTGTAATTTGTCGTTTGGACTTACCGTATAACCATGCACAATCCTTTGAATTTCTTTTGGGAAAATACGTTCAATAATTCTTTTATTTTTTTGTATTTCCAGAGTTTTTGTACTGAAGATTTGCCTAATACCTGTGCACCAACCTAACATGAAACACGTGACTCCTAAAAAGTTATTTCTATATGCAATCTTCTCTGTTTCATGTGTCCTTATTCTGCACATTAAATGGACCGAATTCTACAGTTTCATTTGTAAGTAGTACTGGCTAATTATAAATAAAATACATGTTTTTAATCAGTTCAAATGCTTAAAACTATTTCATAATGAGAGCCCCTACCTTTGTTCTCCTTCGTCATTAAAAAAAGAAAGAAAAAGAAATAGGGTAACATTGCTGTAACGGCTACCCACTGGTAGTGAGGGTCTCAGCCGTTTGAGACGTCCTTTTCCCTGGCAAGCTGCGATATGCAGGTACCGCCGGTATATCCCATCGAACGCCCTTCCAAGAAACGAGACGTGCTACGTTTGAAGGGTCAAGCAGACTCACTTTATTTGGCATATTTCACCTGCTTATATCTGGTTACAACTGTTACAAGAACAATGACAGTTTCCGCCCTCCCCTTTTCCCAGTAGGGGGCTTCAACACAGACCCCCTGAAACAATGACATCTCCTTGAATTAATCACTTGGCCAGTTTCTAGACGCTTCGGCACCTCACCCCACTTAACATTTCCTGGCCAGGCACATAGAATTCAATTAACCTTTAAAACAATTATCACTCACACATAATCCCCATCAGCATACACCTCACAGGGGGGCTGTTTACCTGCACACAAAGAGGGTTCATTAGGTATGCGAAGGGAACATTAGCATTCCAGCAATGAAAGAGACTTGTCCAATTAACCCTTTGAGCTCAGAATACAATGTGGTACATCCATTTGTGACAAGCCATGCAGTTCCTTGTAGTCCCCCTGCACGAAGATTTTAACTGTCTCGGCAGCATGCATGTGTCCGTTACACTACTCCCCCTTTGTGGAACACTCCGGCAGACCCGGATTGATCCTTTTCGGATCAACTTGGGGATGTCCGGTCTGCTGTTAGGGTAAAAGTTCCGTTTGCCTGGACAGTCCGTCGGCCTTCCCATTGGCTTACCAGGTCGGTAGCTGATGGTGACGGTGAAGAATAGAATTCAATTCTGGAACAGTCACTTGTTTTGCTCTCTCAATGGCTCCCAAAACCTGTTGCTGATGCTCTTGGGACAGATACGGCACCACCTGGATGCAAATCCCATTTAATCTTTTGACAATTTCCGCCTGTTTGTGCATTTCAATGTTCAAGCCACGGGACATCTCATAATACGTGACATAGTGCCGTTGCATCTCTGATTTCTCACTGGCCAACTTGTCACATTCCCATTTTAGACTGTGATATTGTGCCGGATCTACAGTACATGTCGGGGAAGGTAGTCTTACCCGGTTCTCAGCAGCAAGCGGGTTGATTCCAGCAACGCGGGTGGTCCCGGGACAAGCAGCAGCAGGTGTAGGTAAATAAGCCGAAGTCAGAGGGCCAATGTCGTTGCCCAGCACCACCTCGGCAGGTAGGTTGTCCATGATACCAACTGTGGTCTTTCCTGACCCGGCTCCCCAGTCTAAGTGCACCCGGGTGGTGGGTACGCGAAATACAGCACCCCCTGCGACCCGGACGGCAACTGTGCGAGTGGACACGTTCTCTGGCTTTACCAGATGTTTTTGAATCAGAGTGATAGTAGTCCCGGAATCTCTTAAGCCTTGTGCTACTTGTCCATTCACTCGTACCTCCTGACGGTGATGCTGACGGTTATCCGGAGAGGCCGCTTGTATTGGGTCTGCCTCATACCAAATTCCCAGACATTCCTCAGGGCCCCCCTCGGTCTCCAGGCAGTGGGCCGCAGAGGGACGTGATGGAGTGACCTCTGTGTTGGGTGTTGTGCGTCTCCAGTTGTTATTTGTAGCTCTCAAAGGGCAATAACGAGCAATATGTCCCGTGTCGCTGCAGTGATGGCACGTCACCCTAGGCGAATCCCGGGGGTAGTTGCTAGGCCCCTGAGGACGTGGTGGGACTGGAGCCCGAAACTCTGGGCGTGGGGTGACGGTTGGAGTACGCGGTTCTACCTTCTGAGCCAGCCGCGTCGTACCCTGGCTTACTTTCCTTGTCTCCGCGTACTCATCTGCTAGCCGAGCCGCCTCGTTTAAGTTAGCGGGACGGCGATCTCGTACCCAGTCTTGTATGTCTGCGGCCAGGTCTTGGAAGAAATGTTCCATTAGGAACAGCTGCAATACTTCCTCCCCGGTGTTGGCCTTGCACCCTTGGACCCAAAGGGATGCCACCCTTTGTAACTGGTTGGCCCATTCCATGTGGGAGTCCACAGCCATCTTCTTGGACTCCCGGAAGCGCCGGCGGTAGGCTTCTGGCGTTACGGCATATCGGGTTAGCAGCGCCTTTTTAACTTGCTGGTATTGTAAAATATCCTCTGGAGCGAGAGCCCGAAAGGCTTCGTTGGCTTTGCCCGACAGTTTCCCCGACAAAATAGTGACCCATTGGTCTGGTGGTACCTGGTGTAGTGAGCACTGTCTCTCAAAGTCCGCCAAATATCCATCGATTTCCTCCTCACTTTCTACAAAAGCTTTAAATGCAGTGAACGGTATTTTCTTTCCTGTAGCAGCGGGTGGGGGGGTAGGAACTGCAGGTGTAATGTGCTGTCTCGCTCTTACCAGTTCCAGTTCTTGTCCCCTCTTCGTTTGTATTTCTTCCCTCGCTTCCCGGAACAGCTGGTTGATTAGTTCCACGGACGTTTCTGGATACAAGGATAATCTCCGCTGTACAATCCCAGTAATTACATCTTCTTCGCTGACCGGTGCAAGGGGCTCCGTTCCTTCCATGGATCCATCCATTTCGTCCAGCTCCAGCAGGTCAGCTATCAGCTCCCTCCGTGGTCTGTTGCTGGCGCTCCTACCACGAATCTCCAGTAGATCTTTCAGTGTGGATCTTTTCAGCCTGGCGTACTGCGACTCCATTCAGAACTTGCTCTTTGGATAAAAGGACCATCCCACTACTGCCAACCAATGTAACGGCTACCCACTGGTAGTGAGGGTCTCAGCCGTTTGAGACGTCCTTTTCCCTGGCAAGCTGCGATATGCAGGTACCGCCGGTATATCCCATCGAACGCCCTTCCAAGAAACGAGACGTGCTACGTTTGAAGGGTCAAGTAGACTGACTTTATTTGGCATATTTCACCTGCTTATATCTGGTTACAACTGTTACAAGAACAATGACAGTTTCCGCCCTCCCCTTTTCCCAGTAGGGGGCTTCAACACAGACCCCCTGAAACAATGACATCTCCTTGAATTAATCACTTGGCCAGTTTCTAGACGCTTCGGCACCTCACCCCACTTAACATTTCCTGGCCAGGCACATAGAATTCAATTAACCTTTAAAACAATTATCACTCACACATAATCCCCATCAGCATACACCTCACAGGGGGGCTGTTTACCTGCACACAAAGAGGGTTCATTAGGTATGCGAAGGGAACATTAGCATTCCAGCAATGAAAGAGACTTGTCCAATTAACCCTTTGAGCTCAGAATACAATGTGGTACATCCATTTGTGACAAGCCATGCAGTTCCTTGTAGTCCCCCTGCACGAAGATTTTAACTGTCTCGGCAGCATGCATGTGTCCGTTACAATTGCTTACATGCTTACATTAATTTTACAAACTGAGACATTGACATCTGGACTTGGATTGTATCTCTTCTGTTCCTTTTGCTGTGTCAGTAGTATAGTTGTGAATGACCTTTTAAAATACATTCAAACTTCAGGAAACAGGACAGTAGCTCTGATTTTAGTAAAGTATGTAAATACAACCAATTAAAACACAGAAAATAAAGAAAATAGATAAGAACTGTTCTATAGTTCCAATCTCAGTCTTAAAAATATTGTAATTGGTGTTCTTCAATGAATACAGAAAAAAGAGACAAGAAAAGCCAGGCTCCCTTTCTGTGATGTCGGGAGAAAAATCGAGAGCCATTTACCATCAATTACTAGCTATAATTCTATAATCCTTCCACTTTATAAAACTCTGGTTATACCACATCAGGGTATTCCATCCAGTTCTGTTTAAAATATATACATAACCCCCTAATAGCGCTACAACATGGTATAGTAAGACACAGTAGCCCAGATCCAGAGAGAGAGTACGCCGGCGTATCTACTGATACGCCGGCGTACTTTCAAATTACCCGCGTCGTATCTTTAGTTTGAATCAAACCAAACCTCAAACCAAGATACGACGGCATCTGGGTTCGATCCGACGTCGGCTTTTTCCGGTGTACAGTTAAAGCCAGTGGCGGCCCGTCCATAGGGGCGCCCGGGCGCCGCCCCCCATCACACAGTCAGTAAAAAAAAAAAAAAAAAAAAAAAAAAATTTTTTTAAATCTGTCCCTTTAAGAATTTTTTTTCCCAAAAAAGGGCCTTATGTCCGCGCGCCGGACGCCGGGAACAGTCCTTTAGGAGTAGCGCCACGTCTGTGCAATCACGGGATTGCAGACGCGGCGCTACATTGGCACGAAAAATATGCCTTTGTGGCGCTCTCCATCGCGCCACTTGCTTCTGGCGCGATGGAGTGTATTGTTATGGCCGGGCGGGTGCATACACTGTCTGTGTGCACCCGCCCGTCTCTGTGCTCGTTCCGACGTCACTGGGAAAACCGGAAGTGACGTCGGGTCAGCTCGAGCTCACTGCGCCCGACCGAGGAACAGGTAAGCCTGCCTGTCTCTACATCGGCGGCCGCTTCACAGCAGCATCCAACCCCTCCCGCGATTGCCACTATCGTATTTCCACAATCGTATTCGGCGGCCGCCAGCCCCCCCCCCTACTTATTCAAAGTTTCAAATTTTTTTCTATTGATTATTCGTCGGCAGCACCCCCCCCCCCCCGCTTATTCAAAGTGTTTTTTCTATTGATTATTCTTCGGTGGCACCCCCCCCCCCCGCTTATTCTAATTTTTTTTTCTATTTAATATTCGGCGGCCCCCCCCCCCCGCTTATTCTTAGTCTTTTTTTTGTAATATGCTTAATCCAATTTCTTTTTTATATATTTTTTAATATTGTTTTTTTTTATTTAATATTAGTTAAATATATTAAGATTATTAACAGTTTATTTTTTGTATTTGATTCAATTTAGCATTAAGTATAAAAAAAGTTTTTTTTTTAATAACTGGGGGGGGGGGGTGGTCTGGTGGGGTAGTGTTACCGCCCGCTGTAGTGTTACTTGTGCTGTAATGAATTTTTACATAGAAAAGAAATGTTGTTAATAAATGGGTAAATGAATTTAAAAAAAAAGATTTTTCCAATAACGGTTATTAAAAAAATCTTTTTTTTATAATTCATTTACCCATTTATTAACAACATTTCTTTTCTATGTAAAAATTCATTACAGCACAAATAGCGTCCGGTAACACTACCCCCCCCCCCCCCCCAGTTATTAAAAAAAAAACTTTTTTATACTTAATGTGCAGGGAAAATATCGGCCGTCAACACCACCCCACCCCCCGCTTGCAAATTGTCCTGCGACTTGGGACTGGAAAGTTGCAGGATAAGTTGGACCCGATGATTTCCAATGAGAACTGTTCATATCTGTGCAACTTTGAAGTAGTCCCTGCATTACTTTTGTCCCACCTTGATGTGACTTGAGGTCCATAGACCTCCAGAATACATAGGCATTGCTTCAAGTCGCTGCAAAATCGCACCAAAAAATTGTGGCAGAATCTTGCGACTTTCAGGCTAATGCAGTCTGAAAGTTGCACAATTCTACTGCAATTTTGATGTGACTTAAAGCAATGCCTGTGTATTCTGGAGGTCTATGGACCTCAAGTTGCATCAATGTGGGACCAAAGTAATGCACAGACTACTTTGAAGTCGCACAGATATGAACGGTTCTCATTGGAAATCATGGGGTACGACTTGTCATGCAACATTTAAGTCCCAAGTCGCAGGACAAGTAATTCCTGCAGTCTCTGGTAATCTTGTGCAGTATGTCCGCAGTCTCTGGTAATCTTGTGTAGTATGTCCGCAGTCTCTGGTAATCTCCTGCAGTATGTCCGCAGTCTCTGGTAATCTTGTGCAGTATGTCCGCAGTCTCTGGTAATCTTGTGCAGTATGTCCGCAGTCTCTGGTAATCTTGTGCAGTATGTCCGCAGTCTCTGGTAATCTTGTGCAGTATGTCCGCAGTCTCTGGTAATCTTGTGTAGTATGTCCGCAGTCTCTGGTAATCTTGTGTAGTATGTCCGCAGTCTCTGGTAATCTCCTGCAGTATGTCCGCAGTCTCTGGTAATCTTGTGCAGTATGTCCGCAGTCTCTGGTAATCTTGTGCAGTATGTCCGCAGTCTCTGGTAATCTTGTGCAGTATGTCCGCAGTCTCTGGTAATCTTGTGCAGTATGTCCGCAGTCTCTGGTAATCTTGTGTAGTATGTCCGCAGTCTCTGGTAATCTCCTGCAGTATGTCCGCAGTCTCTGGTAATCTTGTGCAGTATGTCCGCAGTCTCTGGTAATCTTGTGCAGTATGTCCGCAGTCTCTGGTAATCTTGTGCAGTATGTCCGCAGTCTCTGGTAATCTTGTGCAGTATGTCCGCAGTCTCTGGTAATCTCCTGCAGTATGTCCGCAGTCTCTGGTAATCTCCTGCTGTATGTCCGCAGTCTCTGGTAATCTTTTGCAGTATGTCCGCAGTCTCTGGTAATCTCCTGCAGTATGTCCGCAGTCTCTGGTAATCTCCTGCAGTATGTCCGCAGTCTCTGGTAATCTTCTGCAGTATGTCCGCAGTCTCTGGTACTCTTGTGCAGTATGTCCGCAGTCTCTGGTAATCTTGTGCAGTATGTCCGCAGTCTCTGGTAATCCTGTGCAGTATGTCCGCAGTCGCTGGTAATCCTGTGCAGTATGTCCGCAGTCTCTGGTAATCTTGTGCAGTATGTCCGCAGTCTCTGGTAATCCTGTGCAGTATGTCCGCAGTCTCTGGTAATCCTGTGCAGTATGTCCGCAGTCTCTGGTAATCCTGTGCAGTATGTCCGCAGTCTCTGGTAATCCTGTGCAGTATGTCCGCAGTCTCTGGTAATCTCCTGCCCATTTCGAGTCCTTCATTACTAACAGTGTCATATTTTAGTTTGTTTGCACCGATCTGTAAGGCTGCACTATATACCATGATTTGTGATGCTGGGGCTGTATACTCTGTGCTGTGACGCTGAGCTGTATACTCCTGACATTCAGTGGAAGCAAGTGGAATACAGGGGACGGAGTGGTGGATTCTATAAGGGGTGTGGCTTATGAGAAGTGGGAGGGACCAAATGTGGAAGGGCGGGGTATTGCGCCCCCCCATCATAAAACTTCACCAGCCGCCACTGGTTAAAGCTTGTATTTTGCGGCGTATAGTTAGATTTGCCATGTTAAGTATGGCCGTCGTTCTCGCGTCAAAATTAGATTTTTTTATTTTTTTTGCGTAAGTCGTCCGTGAATCGGGATGGACGCAAGTCACGTCTAAGTTAAAAAAATTACGTCGTTGCGACGTCATTTCGCGCAATGCACAGCAGGAAATTTAGAAACGGAGCATGCGCAGTTCATTCGGCGCAGGGACGCGCTTCATTTAAATGAATCACGCCCCCTAATCGCCGATTTGAATTCCGCCGCCAGAAATACACTACGCCGCCATAACTTACGGCGCAAAATCTTTGAGGATATCAAAGAAAGTCAGGTAAGGTACGGCGGCGTAGCGTATCTCTGATACGTTGCGCCTATCCATTTCTATGTGGATCTGGCCCAGTGTTCTGTGAAAAATAGTATAAAAAACCCAGTGCTGCTGTCAACCACTTGGAAAATGGGCAATAGGACATACAAACAAAAAATGCAGCGCACATTAGGTAAAATTGTAATATCACTTTATAGTCTAAATGAACATAAAATAGCGGAGGTATAGGCACAAACTAATATATAAAAAGTACAATTGAGTACAATTGAGAAACAATTGGATGACAATTGAATAACGTGAATATAATGATAAAAACAATCCACAATGAGTCCACAGTGACAGTCTTATGATGGAAAGATTAAATGAAAAGGTCACGCTGTGATAAGATGGCAGGTTGCACACCAGAACAGTAGGAAAATCGTAGTATGGGAAGTTGGTACAATACCTCAGCAAGTGAACTCTCCAAAGTCCAATCTGAAATGCTGTGATATAATCACAAGGTGGAGTCAGTCATACAGGAGGAGCACTGTACGGCGGTGAACAGTCCACACCGCCACAGTGTTTGGAGGTTTGAACCTTGGGGAGGTGCAGGATAGTCCAGTTCTGTTCACCAATCCTCAGGAGGGAGGTGTGGGAACTGGAGAGAGTCCAGAGAAAGTTAATAAGAGGACTGGAGGACCACCTTAGTCACGAGGAGATGTGATACCGATATACAAATACCTTAAATGTGATTCTAGCATAGGAAATAAACTATTCAGTCTCAGGGAGTGTAAGAAGACATGAAGACACTCAATGAAATTGGAGGAGAAGCGATTTAACCTTAAACTGTGTAGGGGGTTTTCACATTCAGGGCAAAAAGGATGTGTAACTCACTTCCACAAATGGTGGTTTTAGCAGGAAGTATTGATAGTTTTAAAAAAACTCTTGGATGGGTATCTTAGCAAACACAGTATACAGGGATATGGGAAATGCTTTTTTGACATGAACACACACCCACACAGGTTGCATGGATGGACTGGTGTCTTTAATCAACCTTATCAACCATGTAACTATGTAAACGGAAGATGGCACACTCTAATGCCCTGTATACTCGATCGGTTCATCCGATGAAAACGGACTGATGGATTTTTTCATCAGATATCCGATGAAGCTGACTTTCATCAGTCTTGCCTACACACCATCAGTTAAAAATCTGTTCGTGTCAGAACGCGGTGACGTAAAACACAACAACGTGCTGAGAAAAATGAAGTTCAATGCTTCCGAGCATGCGTCGACTTGATTCTGAGCATGCGTCGACTGAGCATGCCTGGATTTTTAACCGATGGACTTGCCCACAGACGGTCGTTTTTTTCTATCGGTTTTTTAACCATCAGATAATTTTAAAACAGGTTCTAAGTTTTTTCACCGATGCGAAAAAAAACGATGGGGTCCACACACGATTGGTTCGTCCGATGAGAACAGTCCATCGGACAGTTTTCATCAGACGAACCGATCGTGTGTACGCTGCATAATACAATAGCATGTGCACACCTGGGGGGGCACCTAAAACCTTGTCAGTGTTGGTGCCAAACCATGCAACAGATTACTGGGATTAAATGACACAAGGGTTTGATTCTGCAATACCTTTCTCCTCGTGCCATTTTCAGTATGTGCCCCAATCTCTATAACAGGTTGTGGGATTTTAGGGCCAGATTCACAGTCCAGCGTAACGTAACCCGTTTACGTTACACCGCCGCAAATTTCCCGATTTAGTGCCCGATCCACAAAGCACTTACCTGGAAATTTGCGGCGGTGTATCGTAGAAACAAAAAATGCAGCGCTGGGAGGATAAGAAAAGAATAAACAATAATGTCTATATAAACGCTTATATGTATAAACATAAGGTGTATAAGTCCATAAATTGGTGGAAATAATCTTAAACTGAAAAAAGGTCAATCAGTATATATGAAACACTTTAGACGTATATTCCAGTTCCATAAAAAGACAAGTCCACAAAAATGAACGTGAAAAATAAAAATGAGATGATCAGTCAAATAATAGGGACACAACACCCGCAGTGATCCAAAATAAACTGTGATGAGAGTGATGTCGCCCGCCACCAATAGCAATGGAGGCTTACCGGATGTGATGGACCCAAATGAGCTTATGCCCAAAGGATCAGTAAAGCTTGTAACTCGATTGAGTATGGAAATGGACCGAACCACACCAAACGATCAATCAGCAGACAACGGTGAAATCCTCACTTAATGACAGGTGAGCAGGATGACTCCAATTGAAAGATGACTCATAGAAGTGGAAATACTTGCACGGAGTATGAGGAGGAAAATAAAAGGCACATAGCGTAACTCCGCAAAAAAGGGGAAATTTAATAATGGTTAAAAACACTTACAATTATGTAGGCATTAAAGGACATCAATGTAGGATAGTGCATGGCAGCAGTAGAGTCCCGACGCGTTTCGCTACAACTAGCATCGTCTGGGGTAAGACTCTACTGTTGCTACCATGCTTTAAATAAGAAATATGACCTGTTTAGGAACACTCCCCTGGGGGATCACCCAATGAGAGTGCACTTCCGGGTCACCATCTCACACACTGTCTCACACAATGCTGCATATATAGAAACTCTAATGTGTGGAATCTATAATAGTTTATATTAAAATTGAAATAGGGCCAGTAAAAATGATAAAATTGAAACAGACCTGGTGTATATAAAAAGACTATATGATGGCGCCTGGTACACGAATTGAGTAAAAAACCCATGTCATAATCTCATGTGCGCCTAAGGTTAGTGACTAGGACCAATAGAAAAGGTCTACGTCACTGCACGGCGCCATAGTATGAATGACCGGCCAATGGGCGATGCTGGAATCCCGGTCACATGACTGTATCTGGAGGACGTATAAACAGATCGTTAACGGGTGCGTCATTGGTCACATAGATGCGGCGTGACGTCGCATAGTGACGGTAATAATGGGCGTGTTCACGATGTTATAGGGCAATCATTGGTCATTGGTCACATGGATGCGGCGTAACGTCGCATAGTGACGGTGATAATAGGCGTGTTCACGATGTTATAGGACAATCAACACGTGCGTGCGTATGTACGCATACACGTGTTGCGTTCCAGAGTGGTTAAACGTGGAACGCTGCGTTCCACTGTGCGTTCCGGAAGGTCAAAAAGCGATAAACAATATAGACGCCTTACGGCGGTAGATGTTTATAACAAAAAACCTGGAGAAAGGTCGATGGAATCAGATTTTTAGCTTCCACTCTGTGGAAATATTAAATTTAAAATATTAAAATATATATAAGAGCATATCTGCTGCATTATAATATTAACGCCAAAAGGGAACAACAAGTCTTTTTAAAGAAATGTTATATATCAAAATCCCTGAATATTGGACATTACACTTCCAATGAGGATGCATAGAATATGAAATGTAAAAAAATAGGTAGAAATTAAAAAAGGGAAAAAAAAAAACTTTTCATTCAATTATTAATTTCTAGAAGGGCTATTGTTTATGCATATAAAATATAATGTGTGTAATATTGTGTCCAGAAAGCGACTCTGCACTAGACGAACCCCCAAGAAGGTTGGTACAATATAAATATAATACACTCCATTATATGTATTTACATAAGAGAGAAATATAAAAACAATTAAAAACAATTAAAAATACATGTGCAAAGAAAGAAAAGAAATAGATCAGATATCACAGACCCACGTTATATGGACAACAAATAAACCCAAGTATGCTATAAACGGCACCAATTGGGTTTAATTTATGGAAAAAACTTTGAATAATGAGTTAAGACATTATCAAAATATTTAAGATTTATTGGATCAGTATCTCACTGATCGAATGGTACCACGGAGTCTCAGGTGGGAGGTACAACCGCAACAAGGGGATCTAGAAATAGATTCCTGGTTCAAGTATTTTAATGATGCTGGAATAGCCTTTTTAGGTGTCTTGATCTCTAAAAAGAGGACTAGGTTGGCTGTGCTTGATAAAGAGATAAAGGAGCTTAGGGAGAAATTGTTATCTCATAAAAAATCTATTGAGTACATTTCCCTTTCAACCAGCCTCCAATCTTTCTTAGAGAAGGAAGATAGAGACCAAAAGTTAAAAAAACATAAAAAGTACGCCAGAGATGCAAGTGATTATAGAAATCATACTGTTTTCCATTGGCAAAAACTTTTTTCAACAACATCAGGTGCTGACATGGATTTAACTCCAGCCACAGCATCTCCCTCTGGTAATGCCTCCAATTTAAATGAAGCCCCTTCCACTAGCCAGGGCATTACTGGCACTCTACGAGTTCCATCAATGCAAGTATCCCGGGCAGGTGAGACATATTCCTCCCAACCCAGGGCTCAACATTCTTCCCCTCATGTCTCTGGTCAGCCCCATCGAGGGAGGGGCAAATCCAGAGGCAATAGAGGAAGCAGAGGACAATCCAGAGGTAATTCCCATCCATCCTATCATCAATACAATTATGATGATAGATCGTATGGACCTTCCCCCGCAAGACATAGAGAGAGATTAGGTCCCTATAGAGAACCCTCTCCCTATTATGGCTTCCAACAAATCCCGGTTCATAACAGATTCTCCCCTTTGGGTGAAGTTCGTAATGACAGCTACTATAATCGCAGCTGGGATCACTATGAACCACCTAATCGGGGTTTCACCCCAGTCCATCAGGATTCATATGTTGAACGGGATTTTCATGTGGACCAAGCCACAAATGTAAGGGGCTCCGATCAAAGAGAGGGACCCGAGGGGGGAAGAGAGTTCAGAAGAGGAAAACGAAGACGCACATAAAAGGAGAAGGAGTTTTTAATTTGAGTACAAAAATCTTTACGCAGGATGAACTATCCGTTTTGGATAAAGGCCTCAAGTTTGCCCCTCCGAAACGTCTTGATAAATTTGGAACGTTTATTGACGTCCAAAAATACATCCGTAAGATTAATATACAACGGTACTTAATTACTAATCCCATTAGAAACGAACCTAGAGCGGCCACCTCTGGTACTGTACATTCAGGGCTTAAGAACCCTTCTTTGTTTAATCCATCTGTTCCTGCTGCGGCCGCAGTCAATATTTTTAGAGATCTTGTTTTGAAAGATCTAGCAGAGATACCTGAGAGACGCAATTCTCATCATCCGGTATCAAGCAATGGTTTGAAATCCTTATGTCAGAATAAGGACATCATTATCCGCCCTGCGGACAAAGGAGGCGGTATAGTCATCCTTGACAAACCTGACTATGAAACTGAGATGTTACGATTGCTCGATGAGCCTAACACTTATCTTAAATTGGCCTCTAATCCCACATCCAGGTTCAAAACAGAGCTACAAACACTAGTCAATAGTGGCTTTGAAAGAGAGATTTTAAACTTGAAAGAAAAGAAATATTTAGTTCCCACGGTCCCTAGGATACCGACGATATATTATTTGCCAAAGGTTCATAAAGATCCTGTAAACCCACCTGGTCGACCCATTTTGAGTGGGATCGACTCAATAACTTCTAGAATTGGTCGATACATTGATAATTATTTACAACCCTTGGTACAACGCACTCCATCTTATCTTAGAGACACGAGGGCAACCATAAATAAATTGGATAATGTTGAGTTAAAGGGTAATTTTATTATGGCAACTGCCGATGTGGCATCCCTTTATACCTGTATCCCACATGATATAGGTTTTGAAGCCGTACATTATTATCTAAAAAAGGATCTTACATTGGCCTCATTCCAGACTGATTATATAATGGAATTGTTAAAATTTGCCACAAAACATAGTTATTTTTGGTTCAATGATCAATTTTATTTACAACAGAGAGGTGTCGCTATGGGGGCTAAATACGCCCCAAGCCTTGCTAATTTGTTCATGGCCAAGTGGGAGGAGGATGTCGTCTATGCCTATGACACCCCTTCATTGGTTTTTTGGGCAAGGTACATAGACGACATCCTCCTCCTATGGGATGGTAGTCTCGAAACACTTGAGACTTTTATAAACTATCTGAACACTAATGACAGGGGGATATCCCTCACCCACACAGCTAGTACAGATACAATTCAATTTTTGGATCTAGAGATTAGCATTGTGGACAACCGGTTCCAATTCAAAACATTTTTTAAAAAAACCGACCGGAACAGCTTTATCCCTATCGACAGCTGTCACCATCCGTCATGGCTGAATTCGATACCTCGAAGTCAGTTCCTTAGGCTGAGAAGGAACTGCACGGATTTGGACACCTTTTCCGTGCAAGCTAACATTCTCAAGCATAGATTTATTGATAAGGGTTATGATCCTGCCAATATTGAACTTGCTCTTAAAACCTCCTTTGAGGTTGATAGAAGTTCTCTTCTGGAGGTTAAACCCAAAAGGGAACAAGACGAGAGTTATAAATGGGCCTTGCTGACGTCTTTTTCTAAACAACATAAATTGATCAAGGCCATAGTGTCTAAGCATTGGAATATATTAAGAAATGATCGAATTCTTGCAACGGTTTTACCTGAACGGGCCAGGGTGATATTCAGGGGGGCACCAACACTTCAGACCAAGATAGCCCCGAATATCATTAACCCTCCAACACGCCCATCTTTCTTTTTCCAGCTAGTTGGATATCATCCCTGTAAAAAGTGTACAGTATGCAAATATAACATCTCCAGTAGAAGTAAAAATCTTGAATTTCGTTCTACAGTGACCGGGAAGACTTACCCCATAAAACATTTTTGTACCTGTTCAACCAAGTACGTGGTATACCTTATCACTTGTCCGTGCGGCCAACAATACGTTGGTCGCACCATTCGGAAATTCTCTGTTAGAGTTGCTGAACATATAGCCCTTATTCTAGCTGGTGATATTCATCACACTGTACCAAGGCATTATAAAAAACACCATGCCCAGAACCCCATTGGCACACAATTCCTTATTATTGACCAATTTGTGTCCCCTTGGAGAGGTAGTCCAAAAACTCGTGGGGTGTCCCAACTCGAGACATTCTGGATTTATGAGTTATGCACTCACATACCATCAGGCCTGAATGTAGAGTGGGACATCAATTCTTTTATTAATAAATCTTAAATATTTTGATAATGTCTTAACTCATTATTCAAAGTTTTTTCCATAAATTAAACCCAATTGGTGCCGTTTATAGCATACTTGGGTTTATTTGTTGTCCATATAACGTGGGTCTGTGATATCTGATCTATTTCTTTTCTTTCTTTGCACATGTATTTTTAATTGTTTTTAATTGTTTTTATATTTCTCTCTTATGTAAATACATATAATGGAGTGTATTATATTTATATTGTACCAACCTTCTTGGGGGTTCGTCTAGTGCAGAGTCGCTTTCTGGACACAATATTACACACATTATATTTTATATGCATAAACAATAGCCCTTCTAGAAATTAATAATTGAATGAAAAGTTTTTTTTTTTATTTTTTTTTTTTTATTTTTTTCCCTTTTTTAATTTCTACCTATTTTTTTACATTTCATATTCTATGCATCCTCATTGGAAGTGTAATGTCCAATATTCAGGGATTTTGATATATAACATTTCTTTAAAAAGACTTGTTGTTCCCTTTTGGCGTTAATATTATAATGCAGCAGATATGCTCTTATATATATTTTAATATTTTAAATTTAATATTTCCACAGAGTGGAAGCTAAAAATCTGATTCCATCGACCTTTCTCCAGGTTTTTTGTTATAAACATCTACCGCCGTAAGGCGTCTATATTGTTTATCGCTTTTTGACCTTCCGGAACGCACAGTGGAACGCAGCGTTCCACGTTTAACCACTCTGGAACGCAACACGTGTATGCGTACATACGCACGCACGTGTTGATTGTCCTATAACATCGTGAACACGCCTATTATCACCGTCACTATGCGACGTTACGCCGCATCCATGTGACCAATGACCAATGATTGCCCTATAACATCGTGAACACGCCCATTATTACCGTCACTATGCGACGTCACGCCGCATCTATGTGACCAATGACGCACCCGTTAACGATCTGTTTATACGTCCTCCAGATACAGTCATGTGACCGGGATTCCAGCATCGCCCATTGGCCGGTCATTCATACTATGGCGCCGTGCAGTGACGTAGACCTTTTCTATTGGTCCTAGTCACTAACCTTAGGCGCACATGAGATTATGACATGGGTTTTTTACTCAATTCGTGTACCAGGCGCCATCATATAGTCTTTTTATATACACCAGGTCTGTTTCAATTTTATCATTTTTACTGGCCCTATTTCAATTTTAATATAAACTATTATAGATTCCACACATTAGAGTTTCTATATATGCAGCATTGTGTGAGACAGTGTGTGAGATGGTGACCCGGAAGTGCACTCTCATTGGGTGATCCCCCAGGGGAGTGTTCCTAAACAGGTCATATTTCTTATTTAAAGCATGGTAGCAACAGTAGAGTCTTACCCCAGACGATGCTAGTTGTAGCGAAACGCGTCGGGACTCTACTGCTGCCATGCACTATCCTACATTGATGTCCTTTAATGCCTACATAATTGTAAGTGTTTTTAACCATTATTAAATTTCCCCTTTTTTGCGGAGTTACGCTATGTGCCTTTTATTTTCCTCCTCATACTCCGTGCAAGTATTTCCACTTCTATGAGTCATCTTTCAATTGGAGTCATCCTGCTCACCTGTCATTAAGTGAGGATTTCACCGTTGTCTGCTGATTGATCGTTTGGTGTGGTTCGGTCCATTTCCATACTCAATCGAGTTACAAGCTTTACTGATCCTTTGGGCATAAGCTCATTTGGGTCCATCACATCCGGTAAGCCTCCATTGCTATTGGTGGCGGGCGACATCACTCTCATCACAGTTTATTTTGGATCACTGCGGGTGTTGTGTCCCTATTATTTGACTGATCATCTCATTTTTATTTTTCACGTTCATTTTTGTGGACTTGTCTTTTTATGGAACTGGAATATACGTCTAAAGTGTTTCATATATACTGATTGACCTTTTTTCAGTTTAAGATTATTTCCACCAATTTATGGACTTATACACCTTATGTTTATACATATAAGCGTTTATATAGACATTATTGTTTATTCTTTTCTTATCCTCCCAGCGCTGCATTTTTTGTTTTTCTGTTTGTATTGCTTTCCTTTTTTTCACTGGATTGTATGCGGCTGCTCAACCACTCCGATAGCGCAGATTTATTTTTTATTTTCTATTGGCGGTGTATCGTAAACAGGTCCGGCGCAAGGCGGCCCAATTCAAATGGGGCGGATACCATTTAAATTAGGCGCGCTCCCGCGCCGGACATACTGCGCATGCTCCCGTCGCAAATTTCCCGACGTGCTTTGCGCGAAATTATGACGCGCCAACGTTTTGTGAATCGCGACGTGAAAAAAAGACTTGCGCCGGGAAAAAGATTTTTTTTTTAAAAAATTCAAAAGCGACGCGGGAAAGACGGGCATACTTTAACATGGTGGAGTACTTTTACACAATGTTAAAGGTGCCCTATCTTTGCGACGGAAATCTAACACTCGCGACGACGTAACGACGGGAAAAATCTTCGTGGATTGCTGTAACTCCTAATTTGCATACCCGACGCTGTATTACGACGCAAACTCCCCCCGCGGCGGCCGCGGTATTGCATCCTAAGATCCGACAGTGTAAAACAATAACACCTGTTGGATCTTCTATGAATCAGTCGCATAGATAGAACAACAGATACGACTGCGTATCAGGAGATACGCCGTCGTATCTGCTCTGTGAATCTGGCCCAAAGTGTATTACCACTTTTGCAGCCAAATTGGGATATCGCCTACTTTATATTTGTCACTTGTTCCCATTCACTCTAGCAAAACCATTCAAGTGGGAATGGCCATAGATGAATTAAAATTTGTCCAGTCACTGCTGAACCAGCTAAATTTAGTAATCACCCTTCTGCATTGTTAATGAGGTAAAGCTCACTCTGTGTGGGGACAAGACACTGAGAGACTGTGCAGACATTCTTAGGCCGATGAGAATGAACCGAAGTTAATTTTCATCTGACCAAACCGACCGTGTGTATAGGCTATCGGTCTGATTTCCTTCGGTCCAAAATTTTAAAACATGCTTCAAAACCAAACCGATGGACCGCTGCCCCATCGGACCAAACCGATGGTTAGTACAGAAAAGCATCGGTTCAAAACCCGCGCATGCTCAGAATCAAGTCGACACATGCTTGGAAGCATTGAACTTTGTTTTTTTTCAGCACGTCGTGTGTTTTACGTCACCGCGTTCTGACCCGATCGGATTTTGAAGTGATGGTGTGTACACACATCAGGCCACTTCAGCGGTGAACCAATGAAAACGGTCCGTCGGACCATTCTCATCGGTTTTGTCCGACCGTGTGTACGCGGCCTTAGACTCCACCATGACACCTTCTTAGAAACCTCTTAAAGGTCAGAAATATTTTCTATTACATTTTTTTTAGGTATGCTGTGTGAATGGGAATACCTACTAAATATATGGTGGTGTTTTCTCATATTTTACTGCAAAAGTGGAAATACACACAAGAGTTTGTCTCTGTCTGTACTACCTTCCATGGAGACATCAGAGCCCCACCACTCAGCTATACTGAATGCCCATAACATAAATCTTAATAAGACAGCTAGAGATATATGGGGAGAATATTAAGAGAGGGGTGGGAGTCAGTAACGTCAACAAACTAGTAGCTTGTAGTAACACTAGGTTTGACAGTTTGGGTCAAACCCTTAAATACGTTTCCTACATCATCATGAGTTCATTCATACCCATGGTTTCAGCCCTGAGGAAGGGGGAGGCACGTCCCACGAAATGCAGTGGCTTCATTTGAATCCGTTACAGAGAACTTCTATTTTACCTTTTAGTGTCATGAAGTTTTGTACTGGGTGCTCCTTAATACCTAACCCAGAGTTTTGCCATCTACTCAGTGACTGCTAAAACATCATCATCAGAGAGGCAGCAGCCCGAGACCAGAAGAAGGTCCATCTACACAGCACCTTCACTGCACATCAGCCTCTGTAAAGGAGGACTGAATTATACGACATATCCATTAATATCAATACCTCACCCCTGTTAGTCCAGCACATACCTAAACATCAGTAACTTCAAAGGGACGGCAATGGCAGCCCATGTATTTCTCTAAGAGAAGTCTTTCTTTCTACTTCATACTCTGTAAATAGGAAATGCATTGCTAAGATATTCCATGGAGTGCTGGACAGGTTCAATACATCTGTAATAAATACAGCAGATAACTGCACTCCTAGTCTCACTCACTCAGCTTACAATACCATGAAGGAAAGACCCTGTCATCTCAGGACAAACCAAGGGAGAATGCTTATATTTAGAACTCATCAGCTACTCCACTTTTAAACATATTCACCATGCTCACTGTTGTATGCTCTAAATAGGAAAGACCAGCAATTAGAAAACCCGTCAATCCTGCCTAACTGTTTATATAGTAAAATACCTGCCATGAACTTGTTGGCCATTGTATCATTCTTGTTTACTTTGGAAACTAGGTCTAATGTCAGAAAGAACACAGGCACCTAGTGAAAAAATGTAATCGCCTTTAAAAATGTGTGTTCACAAGTCTCTTAGGCCGCGTACACACGGTCGAACATGTCCGCTGAAACTGGTCCGCGGACCAGTTTCCGCGGACTCGTCCGACCGTGTGTACGGCCTAGCGGACAGGTTTCCAGTGGACACAAGTTTCTTAGCAAGCTAAGAAACTTGTCCGCTGGAAACATGTCCGTTGGACATATCCGATGGTTAGTACACCTAATCGGACATGTCCGCTGGTTATTACGTGTAACCAGCGTCCCGAAATCCCGCGCATGCGTCAAATTGATTTGACGCATGCGTGGAAGCATTGCACTTCCGTGTTTGAGAACGTCGGTGTCTTATATGTCACCGCATTCTCTGTCCGCGGGGATTTTGGTCTGATGGTGTGTACACACATCAGACCAAAAGCTCCCAGGAGACATGTCCGATGAAAACGGTCCGCGGACCATTTTCATCGGACATGTCTCCTCGTGTGTACGGGGCCTAAACTGAAGATTAAAATTAAACATTAATAGCCCTGTAAATTGGATAGACAGAGTGGAAACATTTAGGGCCAGTTCACACCAGACGCAGTTCCGTGTGCTTTTTTCTGCACTAAAAATGCATGCACAGTGTTTTCCAAAAAGCACATGGAACTGTGTCTGGTGTGAACTGGCCCTTAGGTAATTTAAAGCATACTGTATCTAATTTCAAAAACTAAAACATCATATACTTGATCTTACCAGTATTTAGAAGTGGTTAGCTTTTCCCATCATTTCACCTGATAATCCTGCGTGTATTGTACGTCCTGTTATAGGATGTCTACACTCTCTTTACCACTGTATCTCTGGAAGCTAATAGAGTTTTATGGGGTGAAAATGTAGTCATTATCTCGAAAATATACCACAATGAATATCCTCCAACATCGTAAAGGGACTATTATAGGCTACCTGAGAATACACAAGCATGTTATTACACATCCCACATGCTCCCACGAGGGCCATATCGTGAAATGAGTGGGCCCCAGGTACAAATAAATAAATGTGAAAAGTGTGCATGGGTTAAATTGCGACTTAGATTCAAATCATTAATTGGAAGGCTGAAAGTACCGAATTGATTGATCAACTTGGGTACAACCAGCCTGCCGGATTCTTTTATGATTATCAGAAGCGGCTGTTATAGCCGATAGCGATAATCCCTGCCTTCTCCCAATGGGGACAGCTTCCTCCCTCCCCAGTAAGGATTGCTGCATCAACACTGTCTGTTGATGCTGTTGATGGGGGAATCCCATGGTTGCAGGATAGAAATTTGCTCCGTGTATGGCCGGCTTTGAACTGAAAAATGAAAACGGATGCAGCCACCACATTTAGGGATTAGTAAACTGCAATATTTAACATTTCTTATTCTTGAATCCTGCTATCATTTAAATAAAGGCCAGCTCCAACTAAAACCTTTTTAGACAGCCATAGGCATGTGTTCAGGGTGTGCTGTCTGTACCTGGGCACACCCTAATCACATGCCAGGACAGAGTTCCTCCATCTCCAGCTCTAGACCCTTGCTTGCCTTTTGCTGCTGTCATTTGCACACACAGCCTGGATTCTGTGTGTACACGTGACAGGCTCCTCTCCCAGTGGTGCGTG
The DNA here is from genome assembly GCF_905171775.1 of Rana temporaria. Classification (NCBI taxonomy): domain Eukaryota; kingdom Metazoa; phylum Chordata; class Amphibia; order Anura; family Ranidae; genus Rana; species Rana temporaria. Next base: position 428,478,769 of record NC_053491.1, on the reverse strand, counting down.
CTCTGCACTATCCCCATGAGAGCAGAGGGGGAAAGGGGTGTGCACAGCTCTAGTGTCTCAGTGGCAGCTCCTCCTAAATCAATAAACAGCAACAAACAGCTGCACTTCCCGGTCCTGGAAATATGGGAACTTTTGGTGAGGGAACCTTCCACAATGATTAACTGCAAAAAGAGGCCAATACACTATAGATATGGGCTCTACCTACCACCAATAAAAAATCTTTATAAAAACAAGTTATGTACGCAAACGCATCTTCACGTGTTTATATGAAAATATTTTACTAATCATTAAGCAGGAATTTTTCTCCTAGAAAACACATATGTCATAACATCAGTAAAAATGTTATGGCGGTGTGAATGAAACCTTACTACTAGTATTCAAATATGGAAACATCACCTTAATCCTGTAGAACAATGGCAACGTAACAGGATCTCTGCAGTATTTCTATCTTGATGTCCTTGGAACTCTTTCTTAAGGCCCCATACACACGAGAGTATTTATCCGCGAATACGGTCCAGCGGACCGTTTCCACGGATAAATCCTCTCGAGGATTTGTGCGGATTTCCATGCGATGGAGTGTACTCACCATCGCATTGAAATCCGCGCCGAAATCCTCTGGCGATGACGTGTCGCGCCGTCGCCGCGATTATGATGCAACGACGTGCCGACGCTGTCATATAAGGAATTCCACACATGCGTCGAATCATTACGACGCATGCGGGGGATCCCTTCGGACGGATGGATCCGGTGAGTCTATACAGACCAGCGGATCCATCCGTTGGGATGGATTCCAGCGGATAGATTTGATAGCATGTCATCAAATATTTATCTGCTGGAAATCCATCCCAGGGGATAAATATCCGCGGAAACAGATCCGCTGGAGTGTACACACCATAGGATCTATCCGCTGAAACCCATTCGCTGGGATTTTTCAGCGGATGGATTCTATCGTGTGTATGGGGCCTTACAGTAGACCGCTCTCTTCAGGTTTGAAAGTCTCTGGGTCTAGTTACCCTCAGCTGTATGATGGGGACTCTCTTACGACTTTTGAAGATTTACAACAAACCTACCATATTTTCAACAAAGACTTCCACAAGTACCACTGCATTAGAACCGTTGACTAAGGCCCCTTTTACACGGGTGTTCCCTTTGTCCGTTTCCCTTCCATCTGTTGATGGATGAAAAATGGACATAAATGCATCTCTGACGCCATGTGACATCAGAGGAAGGCGGGGTCACCCGTTTACGTCACCAGGTGGCCCTGCCCCAGCTAACAGCTGTCACCGAGAAGAAGCGCCACTCGGCTGGAGCCTCCAATGGAGGCGGAGCTGTTGCTGGGTTTTTTTCGGCTCGTCGGGTGGCGTGAGGTGGATTTACATTACAGAACTTTCTTTTTTTTTTTAATAAAGGTCTTGTCCCAAAGTGTCTCCTGTCTTTTTTTACTATTTTTGATTTTTTTTTTGTGAATTGGTAGGGGTACAGTGTAGCCGTTACCAATTCACAAAGGGGGGCAGGATTTAGGGGTCCCCTTGTTAAAGGGGGCTTCCAGATTCCAATAAGCCCCCTGCCTACAGACCCCCACAACCACTGGGCAAGGGTTGTGGTGATGAGGCCCTTGTCCCCATCAACATAGGGTTAAGGTGTTTTGGGGGGCAACTCCAAAGCACCTTCCCCATATTAAGGGCATGTGGCCTGGTAAGGTTCAGGGGGGGGCTCTCTCGTCCCCCCTCTTTTCCTGCAGCCTGTCAGGTTGCATGCTCAGATAAGGGCTTGGTATGGATTTTGGGGGACCCCTATGCCCTTTTTTTTCAATTTTGGTGCAGGGTTCCGCTTAAAATCCATACCAGACCTGAAAGGTCTGGTATGGATTTTGGTGAGGACCCCTACACCATTTTTTGTATTTTGGCACAGGGTTCACCTTAATATCCATACCAGACCTGAAGGGGGGAACCAATGCCATTTTTTTCAATTAGTTTTTTCTATATTGCCGAGACCTGACAATCATTACAGCCGCGATCAGTTTTAAATTACTTTTTTTCCTTTAGAAATGTCATTTTGCTGCAGTACTGTTCTAAACATGGTTAAAATGCGCCACTTTACAGGCATACTATCGACACCCCCAGCACGATATTTAAAGGAATATTTCCTTTTTATTGTTTCACTTTAGGCATTATTAAAATCACTGCTCTCGAAAAAACAGCCATTTTTAAAACTTTTTTTTTGCATTGATACGTGTTCGCTGGGGCAGGACCTAGGTCCCCAAACACTTTTTATGGCAATAACTTGCATATAAGCCTTTAAAATGAACACTTTTGATTTTTCATGTTCATATCCCATAGACATTAACGGTATTCGCGTGTTCGAACAAATTTTTTGCCTGTTCGCAAGTTCTGGTGCAAGAAACCGATGAGAAACCGATAAAAAACTGATGAAAATATAATGTAATCTGATCCGTTTTTTCTTTAAAAAAAACGTGACTGAACTGATTAAATAAGCGGAACACTCGTGTGAAAGGAAAGAAATCTAAGGAAGCATTTCTCCCCTATTATAATTGTAGCGCTACCCCCCAAGGAGCCGCTAAATGATTTGGGACCGGCCTACAAAGTTACCCTGGCAGTGTCTAAGGGTGTAACAGTGAGAATAGCAACAGTGAGTGGAGGTCCAGACATCCAATAAAGAGTTTTCAATGCTTTATTGTCCAGGCCAAACACGGCCAACATCAACATACATTAGGAAGGTCAAGGTTGATGAAGGAAGAAATAGAACCATGCGGTATCAGGCCTGGATATAGAACTAAGCAATACACTGCTCTGCATTAAACCGAACATATATACGTCGCCACTCTGCTCGGAGTGGGTAAAGTGTCCCCGGATAGACCCCTATGATAGGCGCCACTATGGATAACACTGGGAGGAACAGGTCTCTCACACAGACCTGTCTCTAGGGCCCCTGCCACGGGCCGATTTCAATAGAGGACTTAAGTAAATAAGGACAGAGAATCCTCCCAGTAGACTTCTTTTGCAAATGGTCCCCGGATGACAGCAAGAATACCTGTCAGTGGTCCGGACACCCGATCCCAAACTAGGATCCTTTCAATAGGCCTCGGAACCCAGTGGAGCACTGGGGTCCCTTCTCTCATCAGGAAGAGGTTCGCTGCAAAGTTCAGCTCTGGCCAGGTGGGCCACGCCGGCGGGGTCCATGGATGCGCGTACCCTAAAGGTGGGTACACACGGAAAGTTTTCGACACATGACCTCTCTCACAGATATACCCTCCCCCAGCATGCCCCACAAGGGAAAACATCCTCTAATTGGCTGGTGGGAGAAGATCTGTTCTGCCAGAACCCCTCTAGCGCCAGCTGCCGGCCAGGGGTGGCACTGCACTCCCTGACCACAGTCTGACCCAGTGGAACTTCCAGAATGACAGAAATCATCAAATTTAGGCAAACATTGAATGGGAGCAAGGTAACTCTCCCGTTCCTCACTAAATTAAAGTGTAGTGCCCATGCTGAAAGCAAGGGGGCGCTACATAATACAATAATAACAACAAGACTTTTTTTGGAAATGCTTTGGAAACAGGCTGCAAGTTGGCCTCCCCTAGTCCCAAATGTGAAACACATTTGGAGTCCTTATGAAACTACACCAGGGCTCAAAATTTCAAGTCCTGAGCCACTAGCTAGGCCTTAAGAGTTACTCGCCACTAGTTGCCCCACCCAACACCTCCCCTGCCCTACCCCTAAGTCCGCCCCTAAACAGGACCTTGTAAATTATCTCATGAAATGACACTGTTAAATATTTTAAGCAGAATTACGTTCCAAAAATAAATATTAACAACTTTAACAATAGTAACATAGTGAAGGTGTACTGTGAGGGGTAGTAGTGAAGGTGTACTGTGAGGAGTAGTAGTGAAGGTTTACTGTGAGGGGTAGTAGTGGAGGTGTGCTGTGGGCATAGCTGTATGACAGGTGGGGGGAAGGGGGGGGGAGTGGGCTGGTGTGTGGAGGAAGTCCTGCGGATCAAACGTCATAGAACACACATTCAGGGCAGCTGATAGAAATCATGGGGCCCCGTACAGCCTACCTGACGGGGCCCCTTCAGCTCCACCCCTGGTCCCGCCTTCAGCCCCACCCCTGTAGATGCTGCTGCTCCCCCCCCCCAAGCAAGCACACACACACTTGACCTGACCTGTGTAATTGTTGGATGGGCCCAAGAAGTCACTTATTCCTGATCCTGCTGCTGCCTGGACTTGAGGGTCCACAAACTATTCCAGAAGATGATCATGGGATGCCTCTGACTATATACTCTGCCGGCGCTGCTCCCCTTGAGTCGCCTCACTGCCTCACTCTCTCTTTACGCAGAGAGAGAGGGGAATCAGAATCACTCTGTGGCGCCAGGAGGTGACGGCACTACAGAGGACACGATGGCCGGGACTTGAGCCAACAAGAAATAATCCCTTCCCTGCTGACACATAAGAATGCACATACAGTAGCAAGTAAAAAAAAAACACGTAAAATGTAAATGGGGGGGGGGGGAGGCGGGACGTGTCGTTGCTGTGTGGGATTGGTGATGGACGTTGTTAAGTCCCACCTTCGCCCAATCACAGAGTGTAGGAGACTGAACATGGGTGGGGGAGGGACTCCAGGATCTAACACGATCGTGGACAGGCCAGCCATGCCGCTCGCTGTGTCATTCGGCTGACAAGGTCCTGGCTGATCGCTTCAGCCAGGAAACTGTCAGCCTGGTTCACCCCCGCAACTCACTCGCCCTGGACTAAATTCCACTCGCATTTTACGAGCAAAGAGTGGAATTTTTGAGGGCTGTACTACACAACTCATGCCGCATACACATGACCGTTTTTTAGGTTACAAAAAATTAAGGGGCAGATCCTCAAAGAAATTACTCCGGCGTATCACTTGATACGCCGCGTAATTTCAAATTTCGTGCAACGTATCTTTGTTTTGGTATCCACCAAACAAGATACAACGGCATCTGTGTTAGATCCGACAGGCGTACGCCTTAGTACGCCGTCGGATCTTAGACGCAATTTTCCGGCGGCCGCTAGGTGGCGTTTCCGTCGTATTCCGTGTCGAGTATGCAAATTAGCTATTTCCGACGATCCACGAACATACGAGCGGCCGTCGCATTTTTTTACATCGTTTCCGTTTGGCTTTTTCTGGCGTATAGTTAAAGCTGCTATATGGTGGTGTACTCAATGTTAAGTATGGCCGTCGTTTCCACGTCTAATTTTGAAAAATTTACATTGTTTGCGTAAGTCGTCCGTGAATGGTGCTGGACGCCATTTACGTTCACGTCAAAACCAATGACGTCCTTGCGACGTCATTTAGCGCAATGCACGGCGGGGAAATTTTAGGGACGGCGCATGCGCAGTTCGTTCTGCGCGGTGATGCGCTTCATTTAAAAGAAACACGCCCCCTACCCACCGCATTTGAATTCCGCGCCCTTACGCCACAAGAGATACACTACGCCGCCGTAACTTATGGCGCAAATTCGTTGAGGATTCAAACTAAGCCAAAGTAAGTTACAGCGGCATAGCATATCTGACATCTGCGCCGGGCGCAGCGTAGGTACGTGGATCTACCCCTAAGTTTTTAAGGGTCTAGAAAAAACGACGTTTTTTTCAACCCGATCATTAAAATGGCCTTGCCTACACACGATCGTGAAAAAAAATGCTCTAGCAAAGCGCGGTGTCGTACAACGCGTACAACGGCACTATAAAGGGGAAGTTCCATTCGGATGGCGCCACCCTTTGGGCTGCTTTAGCTGATTTTGTGTGAGTAAAAGACGATTCGCGCTTTTCTGTCTGTTACAGCGTGATGAATGTGCTTACTCCATTACGAACAGTAGTTTTACCAGAACGAGCGCTCTCGTCTCATAACTTGCTTATTTTTTACAACCTTAAAAACATAGTGAAATTGAATTGAGCATGTTTGAAATTTTTAATGCCCATTTTTTAGATCGTGAAAAATACTCTGAAGCCCACACACGATCGTTTTTAATGCCATTAAAAAAAAAACGTAATTTTTTAGAACCAAAAAAACGGTCGCGTGTACGAGGCATCAGAGATTATCCCAATTTCTTGACTCTTCCTGATTGTTCTGGAGAGAATTCAGCCACAAGGGAACTCTTTTTCACATTTTTTGGACAAGCTGCAAATTTATACTGTTTTGCAATTACATCTTCCGTTTACATAGTTCCTTACAAAAAAAGTCTTGTTGTTATTATTGTATTATAATAGGGGAGAAATGCTTCCTTAGATTTCTTTCCTTTCACACGAGTTTTCCGTTTGTTTAATCAGTTCAGTCACATTTTTTTTAAAGAAAAAACGGATCAGTTTACATTAGATTTTCATCAGTTTTTTATCGGTTTCTCATCAGGTTCTTGCACCAGAACTTGCGAACAGGCAAAAAATGTGTTCGTACACGTGAACACCGTTAATGTCTATGGGACATGAACATGAAAAATCAAAAGTGCTAATTTTAAAGGCTTATATGCAAGTTATTGCCATAAAAAGTGTTTGGGGACCTAGGTCCTGCCCCAGGGGACATGTATCAATCTTTTCTTTAAATATCGTGCTGGGGGTGTCTATAGTATGCCTGTAAAGTGGCGCATTTTAACCATGTTTAGAACAGTACCACAGCAAAATGACATTTCTAAAGGGAAAAAAGTAATTTAAAACTGATCGCGGCTGTAATGATTGTCAGGTCTCGGCAATATAGATAAAACTCATTGAAAAAAATGGCATTGGTTCCCCCCTTTAGGTCTGGTACGGATATTAAGGTGAACCCTGTGCCAAAATAAAAAAAATGGTGGAGGGATCCTCACCAAAATCCATACCAGACCCTTCAGGTCTGGTAAGGATTTTAAGGGGAACCCTGCACCAAAATTGAAAAAAAAAAGGGCATAGGGGTCCCCCAAAATCTATACCAGGCCCTTATCTGAGAATGCAACCTGACAGGCTGCAGGAAAAGAGGGGGGATGAGAGAGCCCCCCCTCCTGAACCTTACCAGACCACATGCCTTCAATATGGGGAGGGTGCTTTGGAGTTGCCCCCTAAAACACCTTGACCCTATGTTGATGGGGACAAGGGCATCATCACCACAACCCTTGCCCAGTGGTTGTGGGGGTCTGTAGGCAGGGGGCTTATTGGAATCTGGAAGCCCCCTTTAACAAGGGACCCCTAAATCCCACCCCCCTTTGTGAATTGGTAACGGCTACACTGTACCCCTACCAATTCACAAAAAAATTGTCAAAAATAGTAAAAAAAGACAGGAGACACTTTGGGACAAGACCTTTATTAAAAAAAAAAAAGAAAGTTCTGCAATGTAAATCCACCTCACGCCGCCCGACGTGCCAAAAAAAACCCAGCAACAGCTCCGCCTCCATTGGAGGCTCCCGCCGAGTGACGCTTCTTCTCGGTGACAGCTGTTATATAGCTGGGGCAGGGCCACCTGGTGACGTAAATGGGTAACCCCGCCTTCCTCTGATGTCTGGTCCAGAAAGTTTGGGCCAGATTGACATATACTTGATGATACTCCGTTTTGAAATTACCGCCGTGCTCAGCTCGAAGTGACGTAATTTTTTTGAACGGCGACGTGCGTAACGTACTTTCGTATTCCCGGACGTCTTACGCAAATAAAAAAAGTATGTAAGTCAATTACACCTGTCGGATCTTAGGGCTATCTATGCATAACTGATTCTATGAATCAGTCGCATAGATACACTCAGAGATACGATGGCGTATCAGGAGATACGCCGTCGTATTTCTTCTGTGAATCTGGCCCTTTTTTTTTTGTGGTGGAACTCCTCTTTAAGTAATATAATTATGTCTTTTATATCTGGCTGGAGCTCAGAATTAAATGCTGTTTGAAATAATTTAACTTTTCCAGTTAGAGTAAGTTGAGGCTAAACATCTGAGGCTGACTTACATAGTTTATTTACCAAGTGTGGCCCGGATTCAGATAGAATTTACGTCGGTGTATCTATTGATACGCCGCGTAAGTTCTAGGAAGCGCCGGCGTATCTTCTTTCTGTATTCAGAAAGCAAGATACACCAGAATTTTACTAAGATACGGCCGGCGTAAGTCTGTTACACCGTCGTATCTTAGTTGCATATTTACGCTGGCCGCTAGGTGGCGCTTCCGTAGATTTACCCTTAGAATATGTAAATTAGGTAGATACGCCGATTCAGAAATGTATGTGCGCCCGGCGCAGTTTTTTGCCGTAGTTTACGTAAGCCTTTTTCCGGCGTAAAGTTACCCCTGGTATATGAGGCGTACGCAATGTTAAGTATGGACGTCGGGCCAGCGTCGAATTTTTCGTCGATTACGTCGTTTGTGTAAGTCATTTGCGAATAGGGCTGTGCGTAAGTTACGTTCACGTCGAAAGCATTGACTATTGCGGCGTAATTTGGAGCATGCGCACTGGGATACGTTCACGGACGGCGCATGCGCCGTTCGTTAGAAACGTAATTTACGTGGGGGTCACACATATTTTACATAAAACACGCCCACATCTTCAACATTTGAATTAGGCGGGCTTACGCTGGCCCTTATACGCTACGCGTAACTTCGGGCGCATAATCTTTCTGAATACCATACGCGCCTCACAAAGTTACGGCAGCATAGTGTATAGGAGATACGCTACGCCCGCCTAAAGATACACATTTGTATCTGAATCTGGGCCTATGTGTTCAATTTGTTTTGGTAAAAAAAATCTACAAATGCAATATAAGTGTAATTTCTGACAAGTTATGTTTTTCTTTTGTAGACCCGACACCATTGGAAGTGATTTACAAACACAGACAATCTGTTGTAAAGTTTGTTTGCGAAAGGAATAATCTCACGAACATTTCCCATAAACTGAACAAAAAAATTAGTGCACAGTTGTTTGTTGAACACAGCCATAGATTTATCTATTGTGAGGTTCCAAAGGTGGGCTGTTCCAACTGGAAGAGGATCATTCTTCTACTCAATCGCTCTCTGCAGCTTTCATTAAGTAAGCTTAAACATTATGAGGTCCATACTTCACCTTTACTGCGGAAATTAAGCTCCTATTCCCTAGCCAGGCAAAAAAAGTTTCTTGCCAATTACACCAAAGTCATGTTTGTTAGAGATCCTTTGGAGAGGGTGGTTTCAGCCTACAGAGATAAGTTTCTACATGATGATGATGTTTACTACAGTAAAGTTTATGCTAATATCATAAGAAAAAGACTTGGAATTAATGTCAATTCTACAGAACATATTACATTTACAGAATTTGTCCACTTTATAAGTCAAGAAGAGCCATATTACAGAGACACTCACTGGAAACCAATGTATCATCTGTGTGATCCATGCAACATCCAGTATGACATTATTGGGAAGTTTGAAAGCATTAATCAGGATGCCGATTTTGTTTTGAAGACTATTGGGGCACCAAAGGATCTGAAATACCCAACTATGAAGCATCATTCAAATGATAGTCGTACTAGTGAGGAAATCACCAAACAATACTTGGAAACGCTGCCTCCCAAATTGTACAGACAACTTTTGGACGTTTACAGTGCTGACTTTTCCATGTTTGAGTACAGTTACTATAAAATCTTTGGGAATGAAACAACCCCTATTTACTAGAGGAAAATGACTGTATTTTATATATAGATCCGTGGGGTATCAAAGTATTCAACAAGTACCAGACCCAAGATACTAATAAAGTGAGGCAGAGGAGGTCCCTTTGATACCTGAAGATTTGCTGCTAGGACATTTTGGTTGTTGGCCCAGTTGATGCATTTTTGCCCAGTGTGAGCCTCTACACTACAAAGACAGAGAAAAGCAAAATGTGTTGGCGGTGTATTCCAAGAAGAAAGCCTGTGGGACATGAATGCAGAAACTCTTGGACTGGCAGTAGTGGGACTTTTATATTGCAATTGCCATTGCCTTTGTATGCTATTGGGAGTACAAATATCACATAACATACAGTACCCATGTTATGGGATATCATTGTGATGTTATGTTCTTTTAGAGCTGTACTTGAAGAATTGCTGCAAATTATGTGATATGCCTTTTTTTGTCTATACACAGTAATAGGGGGCTAAGGCCTCGTACACACAATAGGTTAACCAGAGGACAACGGTCTGAGGGACTGTTTTCATCAGTCCAAACCAATCGTGTGTAGGCCCCAGAGGTTATTTAACCTTCGGTCAAAAAAATTTGAACTTGCTTTAAAATTGAACCGATGGACGCCTAACCGATAGGTCAAAACCGATCGCTAGTATGCAAAAGCATTGGTTAAAAACCCGTGCATGCTCAGAATCAAGTCGACGCATGCTTGGAAGCATTGAACTTCGTTTTTTTCAGCACGTCGTTGTGTTTTACGTCACCACGTTCTGACACGATTGTTTTTTTAACTGATGGTGTGTACGCACGACGGACCATCAGTCAGCTTCATCGGTGAACCGATGACAATGGTCCTTCAGACCGTTCTCATCGGGTGGACTGATTGTGTGTACGAGGCTTAAAGCGGATCTCCACCCTAAAGTGAAGTCGCGCTGATCGGAACCCTCCCCCCCTCCGGTGTCACATTTGACACCTTTCAGGGGGGGGGTGCAGATACCTGTCTAAAGACAGGTATTTGCACCCACTTCTGGCCACACGTCACGGGCAAAAGACTGTTTTTTTCTGACATCCCGTCTGTCCCCCGTTGTGTGCTGGGAACACTCGGCTCCCAGCACACAGCGGGAGCCAATCGGCCGGAGCGCTTCACTTCCTGGTTCCCTTGCCGTGGATGGAGGGGGGAGCAGCAGGGTGACGAGCGATCGCTCGTCCTCTGCTGCGGACGCCGCTGGACTCCAGGACAGGTAAGTGTTCTAATATTAAAAGTCAGCAGCTCCAGTATTTGTAGCTGCTGGCTTTTAATATTTTTTTTTAGTGGCACATCTGCTTTAAGAGTAAACAGTATCTGACACTTGATCACTCTAATCAAATAAACCAATACATGAAAATATTTTTAACCAATATTAACTTCAAATGAAATAAGTTCAAATGAAGCAATCCAATGGTGTAATGACTAAACAATTCCCACACACACACATACACACACATACACACACACTTACCAGAAGCGCATCTCACTACCAGATTAGTCAAACACAGTTTGTATTAATTCCGAATATATTCCAAACAGGTGCAGTGCACTTAAATTTATTTGACACAAGTAATCAAGGTATTCACAAAAGCTGTTTAACTCCTTCCTTACCGAGTCATTGTAAGCATTGCCACATTGCTCAGAACCCAGTGAACGTGCCCAGCGGCAGCGATGTCCGCCGGGCACCCGCGATTACCCGCAATGACGGCAGGACCATAGATCTGTGTGTGTAAACACACAGATCCATGTCCTGTCAGAGGTGAGGAGACTGATGTGTGTACCCAGTACAGAGGAACACACATCGGTCTCCTCCGCTTGTGAGTCCCCTTCCCCTACAGTTAGAATCACTCACTAGGGAACATATTTAACCCCTTGATCGCCCCCTAGTATTAACCCCTTCCATGCCAGTCACATTTACACAGTAATCAGTGCACTTTTATAGCACTGATCGCTGTATAAATGTGAATGGTTCCAAAAACGTGTCAAAAGTGTCTGATCTGTCCGTCGCAATGTCACGAGCACAGTAAAAATCGCAATGTCGCGATCACTGTAAATAAACGCTTATTGCGATTTTTTTACCAAAAATATGTAGAAGAATACGTATCTAAACTGAGGAAAAAATATATATATATATTTTTTTAAATTGTGATATTTATTAAATCAAAAAGTAAAAAATATTGTGTTTTTTTCAAAATTGTCGCTCTTCTTTTGTTTATAGCGCAAAAAATAAAAACCGCAGAGGTGATCAAAGACCACCAAACGAAAGCTCTATTTGTGGGGAAAAACCTATAAAGATTTTATTTGGGTACTGTGTTGCATAACCACGCAATTGTCATTTAAATTGTGACAGCACTGAAAATGAAAAATTGGTCTGGGCAGGAAGGGGGTGAAAATGCCCGGTATTAAAGCGGTTAAAGGGGTTGTAAAGGTTTAATTTTTTTTTAAACAAGAAACATGTTATACTTACCTCCACTGTGCAGCTCGTTTTGCACAGAGTGGCCCCAAATGGCATTTTCTGGGTTCCCACGGCGGCTGTCTTGGCTCCTCCCCGCCTCAGATAACCCCCTCTGGGAAGCGCTCTCCCAAAGTAGGTTACCTTGAGGGCGCGCTCCAAAGTCCTGTATTCGGTGTCCATAGCCGCCTACTACAGGACTCGGTCACATGGTCTTATCACATGCCTGACGAAGGGGTCCTGCGTGACTCTGAAACCTTGCACTCTCCTTGTGTTGTGATCATGCAATAAATGTTCACTTTGGATGCTATTCACGTCATTCCATGGTGTGCTGGCAAATATCTTCATTGTTTTTTTTATAATCAAAAACGGCCGCGTCATTGGATTTGATTGAAAGCAGCGCGAGGCAATGGCTGCGCTGCTATCAATCTATCCAATGAAGAGCCAAGAAGACAGGACAGAGGAAGAGTGCTTTCGCGACGCGGGACTACCAGGGCTCAGGTAAGTAAAACTGGGGTGCTGGGGGGCCGCAAATCTTAAGACGTTTTTTTCACCTTAATGCTTAGGATGCATTAAGGTGAAAAAACATGAACCTTTACAACCCCTTTAAGTAAATAAAATGAAAAAAACAGGCCTCCCCCTCTTCCCTCTTGATGAGGTCAGAATGGATGACACCTGTAGGAGGAGAGCCTAATCCTGGGAGTGAGTAGGAATTGTGTCCTGTAATTTTTGTTGTTTCTGTAAGCTGGGAAGGACTGGGGCAGCTGTTGACTACTTTGTATGTCTTTGCCAACATATCTATATGATTGATTTTAAGAGACAAAAAAGATCCTATGCACCACACATCACTGCAAGACCCTGTAGATAAGTGGAATGACAGCCAAACCATGCATCCAACGTGTTTCACTCTGCCTCAAGGCTTAATCATGGAGATGGGGACATTTCTTATCTCTTGTACCATTGGAGCTGGGATGAGCTCTGTACTTGCCAGCACTCCCAGCGGTTAGTTCAGGAGAGGACCCGGATGGAGCCTTGAGCATTTGTTGTCTACTTGATTTTAAGCTTATGCTTAAACAGCTTTCGAAAGTACCTTGATTACCTGGTACGGTGAGTTTACCAGGCATGGTGAGTTTTTTGAAGTTGTAATTTTTCCCATAATTCTTTGCAAAATCAAAAAAAAATATCTTATTTTTTCCCCCACAAAATTGTCATATTAGCAGGTTATTTCTCACACACAGCCTATGCATACCACAAATTATTATACCCCAAAACACATTCTGCTACTCCTCCTGAGTATGATGGATACCACATGTTCGAAACTTTTACACAGCATGGCCACATACAGAGGCCCAACAATTAAGGAGCATCTTTAGGCATTCTAAAACTATAAATTACACATTTATTTTCCTGACTACCTCTTTTAAAGCACCAGGACAATGGAAATGCCCCAAAAATGACCCCATTTTGTTAAGAAAACACCCCAACGTATAATCTATGAGGCATAATGAGTCTTTTGAACATGTCATTTTTTTCTACAAGTTTTTGGAAAATGTGGAAAAAAAATTATTACACAAAGTTGTCCATTTATACAAAATTTCTCCTAAGTATAGTGATACCACATGTGTGAGACTTTTAGACAGCCTGGCCACATACAGAGGCCCAAAATGCAGGGAGCACCATCAGGTGTTGTAAGGGTATACATTTCTCAAATCTAATTTGACTACCTATTACACTTTTGTAAAGGCATTGTAGTGGCACTGATAATAACTGATGTGGCATGGATGAGCATGAATGGGGATGGATGAGCCATGGATGGGGATGGCTGAGCATGGTTGAGCCATAAATGTGGATGGCTGAGTATGGCTGAGTACGGCTGGTTATGGCTGAGTACGGCTGGGTATGGCTGAGTACAGCTGGTTATAGCTGGGTATGGCTGGGTAGGGCTGAGTATGGCTTAGTACGGCTAGGTATGGCTGAGTATGGCTGGGTATGGCTGAGTACGGCTGGGTATGGGTGAGTACTGGTGGGTATGGCTGGGTACGGCTGAGTATGGCTGTGTATGGCTGGGCACAGCTGAGTACGGCTGGGTATGGCTGGGTACGGCTGAGTATGGATGGGTTGGCTGAGCATGGATGGATGGATAAGTATTGCTGAGTATGGATGGATGAGTATTGCTGAGTATGGATGGATGAGTATTGCTGAGTATGATTGGCTGAGCATGGATGGATGGATGAGTAGGACAGAGGGATGGCTGAGCATGAATGAATGGATGAGTATGACAGAGGGATAGCTGAGCATGGATGGAAGGATGAGTATGACAGAGGGGTGGCTGAGCATGGATTGTTTTAGTCATTACACCGTTGGATTGCTTCATTTGAACTTATTTTGTTTGAAATTCATTTTGGTTAAAAATATTTTCATGTATTGTTTGGGGGCCTTTATTTAATCACAATATTGATTGAATGATTTATTGTGCATGAATTTTCACACTGATGAATATTCTATATTATTAAATTAGTGCTCTAATTATTTTTTTGTTTTACCACTTAGAGGTTTACATTTATTTATAGCTGCTGGTTTGTTTCACAGTTGTGCAATATGATTTTTTCATAATTTATTGTATACATTAGCACGGAAGGGTTAATAAACATATTTCCTTATTGTTACTGGCTGAAATTATTATTTCTTCACATAACTTTTACTTAAAACAGACCTTCCATTTAAATAGAAGGTCCACTGTATTGAAATGTGTTCATCCTGCAAAGGCAATTTTAAAATAAAGCTTTTGCTTAGAAAAAAGAAAGAAAGAAAGAAAGAAAGAAAGAATTACTTGCCTCGGCCCTGGCTCCAAATACTTCTGTGAGGCATGGATGGCATCACCGTGCCTCATCACTGCCTTCCCTTGTGGCTGAGCTCAGAGAAAACCTGAAGATGATGACAGGGAATTTTATGCCCAAAGAAGCAGGAGTTGCCAGTAATGTACACCGGATGGGAGCCAGACGAGCAGGATGCACTGCAGGGCAGGAGTCACTGGGGTACCAGGTGGTACTTGATAGTATGGAGAGCCGGAAGCAGAGTCAGGAGTCAAGCCAGTAGGCATACACAGAGTGTCAGCCAGGAGCAGAGACAGAGAGCTGGATCAGGAACAAGCCAGGGTAATACACTGGAAGTTAGACAGCAGCGGAGTCAGTAAGGTGAGCCGAGGTCATAAACTGGTGAACAGGCAGGAGAAGAGTCGGTAAAACAAGCCAAGGATCAGGAGCCAGGAATGGAGACAAGACAGGTCAAAGGCAAGATGGATAATAACATTGAACCCAATAATAGCAGAAACAGAACACATGGGAAGCTGAAGATCATTCAGCAACTTGTGGGTCACACTGCCAACATTAATTAGGCCACTGGAGGGCAAGATCTCTCATGCATTTTGTGCATTTGTGTATGCACATTCACACTGACAAATGCCTACGTGCCCGTTATCTGCCATTCTGTTGAGAGTTGGCAGATGTGCCCGTTCTTTCGAACCATTCTCTGACAGTGCCCCCGACCCAAGGAGCAGTGTCTGAAAGCCCAGATGTGCTTGATTCTCTGGGTACCTGTTGAAAAATTCATGCATAAGTTTAGGGGCATGTACGTGAGTTGCAGGTTCCCATGAACTTTCCTCAGGTGAGTACCCTTTGCACTTTATGAGGGTAACATAGCATACTAGCACATTATGTATTACTTACCTCAGGTCGAAGCCCCGTCAGTGGTCCACGTCTCCCCCTCCGCAATGACGTCAACGCGGGAGCAGTGACTGGAGCAACGGTGCCATTGCTTCAGTTTTCCCCTGTGCGCATGTGCCAATAATATTGACACATGCAGGGGACAGGGAATATCTCCTAAACAGTGCAGGTTAAGGATATATCATTGGTAGCTACAGGTAAGCCTTAATATAGTCTTACCTGTAGCATAAAGTTGTTTTATAGGGTTCACAGCCACTTTCACTACCTCCTGTGTGATTAGCCAAGGTGAAAAAACAGCTCCTTAGAGACTCTCCTTATAACATCACATTTGAGGAAAAAGAAAGGATAGGAGGTGTAGAAGGAGGAGGATAAGTAGGGGGAAGAGGAGAAAGTGGTCACATTAGCAAGGTTCGACATGCTAGTTGTCTAGAAGTCAATCAGTGGATCAAATTCTGTACAACCAGCCTGCTAAACCGGCCAAATTCCGATACATGTATGGCCACCTTTAGAAAAGTTTATTTTCACTCCAAATAAACCAAGATGACCCTCACCCTCTAATAAACAATGAGTTAGATTTGCTATTCAAACAACACCTGAGTAAAAAAGATAATCCTCTCTAAATTGAAACTTATGCAAACATATGAAAATTTTTAAATGAAAAACAAATACAAATCTTCTGTTTGCTAGGCATTAGCATATGCAAATACCAACCGGTTTTATGACTTGAGAAATCCAAATTATAAGCATCACTATATCTCTAGACCAATACCAAAAAAAACTTTTTTTTTTATGCTCATCATAATATCAGTTAATCTCATTTTTCCAGTCCACAGAACTGCTAACAAACTGAGTTATCCAGAGAAAAGTCAAATTGGGGGGAACTGAATTCTAATCTACTATTGGACTATGAGCTGATTCAGAATAAAACAGAACAGAGTACTCCTGTAGACCCAGTGGAATAAGGAAAAAAATATAAAGTGTTCAAACACTTTCAAATTTACTGATCCAGAGTCCATCATACCATATGAAAGACTGAACCATTATAAGAAACGTTTTATCAAATCTAAGTATTATTGTAACACTAAAAAAATTGGAAACTATTATAATTTAATGGTATGACTAGAGAAAGGAATCCGCGCTTAGAATATGTAAATGAGCTGCTGCCTCCCTAAAGGATCTCAGAAGAGACCAAAAAGTAGTATAAATGTGTTGGGATGGTGGCGCTGCTGGACCAAGAAGGTTTAGAAAATTATGAGTGTATTATGATTTAATGGTATGAATGATTCAGAAACGAGAGGGAAAATTATAATGCAATACATACCAAGATATCCTTAGAGATTCAAAGATAATTACTGCAAAATGTATATCACTCACGCATTATTGGCAAATAATCCATAATTAAAATAAGAGAACTTTAAAGATATAAGACCACAAGTAACATCATCCACACCGGGGACCTCATCCATATTAATATTAGAGAATAATATATCTGGAATTAATTCATGTATAATCATATAATGTCCCAGATAAGGTTAACTGACCCATTGAGTAAATGCAAATTAATTTCCAGAGACCCAAAATAGGAATTACTGGTCTTAGAGCACCATCTGATAGACAGGTACTATCAACACCTAAAAGGGTATTAGGTTAGACAAAAGAAATGCCTTTCAATTAGATGTGGGTAAATATTCTGAACTACAATTTTTTCTTTAATTAAGGGGATTTTGGACATAAAAGGGAAAGTTTGGAGAGAAAAGGGGCTCTCAGACACTCACTGACACACTCGACAGTCGACATGGATCATCAAACAGACACTCATCTGATCATTATCTCGATTCTCCATCATGAATCCAAACTCTCAATACCAGATCAGATTCTATTTTGAGCTGCCAATGCAGATCCTTGGCGTGTGATCATATAATCCACCACAGTTATCTTCACATAAATAATCTCTTCACTACAAAATCAATTTTTCCTGAATCTGATTGAATTTGGGCCTTCATAGTTTTGTTTGATTGACTTTTGGCATTAAATCATATTCAAAGATGTCATCTCCATTTAAAGAATCAAAGTAGTTAAGTTGAGCCAGAGCTGCAGGTTCAAGTGACCAGAATAGAGAAGATTAAAAATAGGTAAGTACACAGATCTTTTTTTATACTGGGTATGCAGGATAGGTGTAAGGAGAGGGGAGGGAATGTTTTTTTTTTTTTAGAAAAGTTAGAATTAGGCTGCATTTACACCTGGGCATTTTGAATCGCGAGAAGATTTGGCCCGATCCTGCTCGCAATTTCAAAACGCCCAGGTGTGAATGACATATCGCACAACACACATTTCAGATGCCATTCATTTGAATGGCACCTAAAAACGTGGTGAGATTTTGCTGTGATTGTCATGCAATAAATCACGCTGCAATCACGACAAACCACATTGCGTGAAGCTTGTCACTCAAAAACAGTTCAGGAGCTTCTTTTGGGTGACATGCTGCACGCCTTGAGGTTTGCTGAGATTTTTAGGTACCATCTAAATGAATGGAATCTGAAATGTGCATTATGCGATTTGTCATTCACACCTGGGCATTTTGAAATCACGAGCAGAAATGCGGCAAATCGTTCAAGCTAGAAAGGGGAACAAGACAGGGGTGCCCCCTGTCGCCCCTCCTTTTTGCTCTGGCAATCGAGCCATTGGCCATCGCGATCAGAGGAAATAAGGACATTCAGGGCTTCCAAAGAAGTGCAGGAGAGGAAAAAACAGCACTTTATGCTGATGACATCCTGCTCTTCTTGGGGGACTGTACAAAATCCCTAAATTCGGCATTAGAAACAGTGGAGGCATTTGGGTTAATATCGGGGCTAGTGATCAACTGGGAAAAGTCTGCACTTTTGCCAATAAATCCAACATGTAACAGGAGAGGTGAAGTAATTCCCCAATTGAAAATAGTGGAAAAAATTGAATATTTAGGCGTAGTTGTGACACGGGATCCAGCACAATATATCAATAACAACATAGAGCCCCTCTTGAAAAAATTCAAACGGAAAGCGAACATCTGGGAAAGACTCCCACTATCCCACTAAGAAGTAATCTTATAAAAATGATCTGGATGCCACAACTTTTGTACGTACTCCATAATTCACCGGTATGGATAGGAAAGGCCTGGTTTAAAAAAATTGAAGCCCTTTTCAGGGAATTGGTCTGGAAGAAGGGGATAGCTAGGATTAGCCTTCAGACATTACAGGCCCCAACCAAAAAGGGAGGGCTGGCGGTCCCCCATCCTTATAGCTACTTCCTAGCGGCACAATTACAACACATAGGAGGGTGCGGCACAGAAGGAGGAGGGAGCGCTTGCGGCAAGATGATGCTAACATCATCAACTCTTTTCCAATTATGAATCCCACATTGAGATTGATCAAAAAAACCTGGCAGGCAAGTAAGGTGGCGCTGGGGTATAAGGGTTTAACAGAGTATTCCCCACTATGGGATAATAAAAACTTGCAGGAGATTGTAAAGATGGGAAAATTGAGAGAGTGGGAAAGGCTGGGAATAACTAGAGTAGATCAACTTTATTTGGGCGAGACATTGAAGTCATTCGCAGTATTAAGGGAAGAATATGTTCTACCAAATTCTCTATTCTATACTTATCTGCAGGTAAGACATGCCCTGCAGGCGCAATCTAGGGTGGGCCTGGTAAGAGGACAAAAAATCCCCCAGCTTCAACGCCTAATTAAGGCGGAGAGCTCCAAGGGTATTATCTCAGATTTATACACAAAGATTAGTGAGGGGTTCCTAGGGGGAGAAAGACTGGAAAAAATCAAACAGAGCTGGGAGATAGATATAGGCCAAATTACAACTGTACAATGGGAACAGATACTAGCGGCAGGGAATTTGGTGTCACTCGCCCCGTCACAAAAGGCCTCCCATCTATTTTTGTTTTATTGAGCAGGTGAGAAAATAGATGGACAGCCGCACTCTAGGAGGTCTTTATGAAAAAAGACGTGCTCTTTATTTTAAAAGGAAAAAATGCACAGCATACAACAGCATACAGTGGGATGAACAGCTGACGCGTTTCGCATTAACAATTAATGCTTAGTCATAGCTAGACTCTATTTTTGTTTTATAGAGTCTACTATACACCAAAGAGGTTATTTAAGTTTGGTAGGAAAACAGATGACAAATGCCCCAGATGCCAAATGACAGGCGATCTAATACACATGATGTGGAGGTGCCCAAAGTTACACAAGTATTGGGGAAAAGTAATAGAGATCATAAATACCACTTTTGGGATGGACCTGGAGCTGGAGGCATTGGTTTGCCTGCTGGGATGTCTAGACGAGAGATTTGAGCCAAGAGGAAGGAAGGTAGCCGCTATAAGGTGCTTGTTTCAAGCTAGAAAACTGATCGCACAAAAGTGGCAGTCAGAGAATGCACCCACATCAGCAGAATGTGAAAATGTGATAAATTCTACAGTTTGGAAGGAGAAAGTAACTCTAACCAGGCAAGGTAATTTCAACAAATTTAAAATAATGTGGGAGCCGTGGTTGAGGAGAATTGGCTGTCCACCATAAGTGGATAAAGGGAATAAGGGGAATAAAGAAAGATCAGCGGGGCAAGCCATGAGCGAAGAGGAGAGGTAATAGAGAATGGGAGTGCAACCCTTTGGGGCAACAACAAATTTTTAATTTAAGGGGAATGGGTAGATAGTAAAACTTAATCCAAAAGTGTAGGTGTGTACTGGGGATATAAATCTGAAAGGGGAGGGTTGGGTCATGGGTAAAAGGAGAAACAGTAGTAGTAATAAAAAGTGTAATATGCAAGGATATATGTTATGTAAAATGTTTTTATCTTTCTTTTGTACGGAACAAAATGAATAAAGAATAATTGAATTAAAAAAAAAAATGCGGCAAATCTGCCCACGATTCAAAACGCTCAGGTGTGAATGTAGCCTCAACCTTTACTAACAAATGAAAGTAGCCATGAAAAAACAAAAAATCAAGTTTTGTACACTATTCCTTTTATTTGTATTGCTTGGTTAATGTTTGAAGTGTGGAGAAAAATACTGTGTAATTTAGTCTAAATGTAACAAGCTGCAATTCAAAATGCTTTACAACAATCAGAGAAATGGGAAAAAAAAGAACCCCCGAGACGACGTCCTTTGTGTGACGAAACGCGTAGGGTGAGCAACGTGCTGATGTCACCGCACTTTGCCACGTTCCGCCTTGCACGGGCGTGCTTTCTGTTTTATATTTGCCAGCCAGCTTCTGTTTTTTACCATACACAGTGTCAGTCATTTGCTGACCCTGTTTTTTGTTCATAATAAATCTCCTGGTTTTTGCCTATAGCGTTTTTTTTTTGGCCTTTTTCCCGTGGTTCTATACATCTTCTAAGACCTTCTCCACTGCTATGTCTGTTCTGTTGGAGCAAACACTTAGTTCAAAGGCGTGAGCTGTTACCAATCATATTGGGATTGCCATACTATCCAATTGGAGCTTTGGGAACGTCAGGCTCGTGAGTGAATTGGAGCCGTGTGAGATCCTGATAACCCAGGCTGGGTGTCAAGCTATTTTTGCTTGAAAAGCTGGCAAGCCTTTCATCTATGTGGTGGTGGACTAATAAGTGTCTCGCGTCCAGTGGAGACTCATCACAAGGTGCAGCAGTGTTTATTGCTTTGAACCTTTGAAAGAGACTGTTGTGCATATTCCCTAATTTTTCACCAATCATCACTAACTTTTGGCTCAATGTTCTGTGATATATATTAATGCTAATTTTTATTATTACGTGTTGTGGTTCTTTATGTTATTTCTAATTCAATTTATTTATTTATTACTCATTGCACTCTCAGATTGTGTATATTCATTATATCACCATTAGCTGTTTATTTATTTATTATAGTGCAGCATTCACATCAATTTACATTAAGGACCTGTCATTGGTTTTAACGCATTCCTAAGTTTGTTTTGCCCCAGTAGAAGTCCTATTTGGAACGAAACGCGTCGGGCCAGGTACACCGCTCCCCATAATGCCTTTTTTATTGAGCTGTGATCACTTTTTTATCCTGTATGTCGGTTTTTATTAATTAAAATCTATCTTTTGTTCTGCACCATTGGAGCCCCTATATTTTCTTTCCTTTCATGTTTTGTGGATGAAAGCTTTTTGAGTCTCTCCGGTTGGTCTCCATCACCCTTGAAAGGGTTTTTACTTACCAGAACTGAGTTATCTCCGGATGTCCTGTGGACTCTCACCGATGTCCTATCCATTCACATGGTTGGGATGTTAACATTGGATCAACCTTCAGCCAAGTAACATCGGGTCTATTGGTCTTTCCTTTGATTGTCATAATTTGGACATCAGTGAGGCGTACTCCACATTTCTCTGGATCCCCGCCTACATTTTGGTTTACCAGCCGGTTGAGATATTCCACACTCAATTGATCCATTGTCAGGTCCAACAGTTCTGGTAAGCGTATTTTATCCTTACCATTTGCTTAAAGAATTGTCACTGGAATGGTCCATATAATCTTATGACATCTCTACTGTGTTATGTATATACACATATGATGGACACTTTCAATATTTCATTTTTATGTGGATTGATCAGCATTTCATGTGTGGACTGATCATATTTGTTTCACTGTCACACCTCGTTAAGTGCAGACTTTTTAGTGTTTTTTTTTTCACATTTCACTTCACTACACTACACGTAGCGCTACATATTTACCTACACTTGTTTTGTCTTATGTTAGCAATTTATAATCACAGGTGTTTATATAATTTTTGTTGACCTCACTAGTTCACACATCATTTTAATGTTTGGAGTGACCTTATTTAGTTTACCACATGATGCTCGCCCTAACTTTGGAATGCTTTGATTGTCATGTCAATTAAAGGAGACATAAATAATGTTTGCCTTTGCGTGTTTTCTCTGTTTTCCCACACTGCGTGATTTATGTGCTGACCACAATACATTATTATGTATTTCTTCTTAACTGAATGAACCATTAATCTTAGAGGTTTGACAAGGTTTGCTGAGGTTTTCTCCATAATCTGGTAACAATACATAAAAGTTGTTAGAGTAGGTGATCCATTTGACCAGCCATTCATAGGTCAGTCTTATACACTGTCCTCCCTGGAGTCAGCATTGTTGTAAACCTTTTAACAAACACATTATAGCATGTTGCGCTAAAAAAAAACACGAATGTGTAAATTGTTAATGTACAGATTCAAAATACCATCATAAAGAAATTTAAAAAAGTCAGTCTGATACATTAAATACATATACAGTAACAATGCATAACAAAAAAGTCCCATGAATTCCAAGTGCAACCAGGAAAATCCCATGAAAAGTTTAGGATGAATAGACTTGTTCCTCAAACAGGTGCCCATAGTGTGTCACCAACACCAAAACTAGGGAGAAGATGGAAACTTATCACATATTAATGACCCCCTTATTCAGAGTGGTCACGCAGAGCTTCAGTAAAAGTACTCAGGCCTTAATGCCATCTTCACACGTGTTCCATGGTCATCAGCACATAAAGTTCCCTTGTACAACATGTTCGATCACCAGTGATATAGGCTTATGTGAAAGTTTCCACATTTTGTCATGTTACACCCAAAAACGTAAAAGTGTTTTTTGAGGATTTTATGTGATAGAACAACGAAAGTGACACATAATTGTGAAGGGTAAAAAAAATGTTAAATGGTTTTCAACATTTATTTAAATTAAATATGTGAAAAGTGTGGCGTGCATTTTTTTGTATTCAGCAGGGACTGATCTGACATCGAGTGGCGAGCACAGCCGAGTGACATAGTAGGTCCCTGCTTCTTGAGCGTGCAGCGCCTATTATGGACGTCCCACTGGGCCAATGCAGGGACCGCGGGACGTGTGACATCCATCATAGTCGCTTCAGGCTCCAGAAGGTGGGAATTACAATGCTGCCGCTGCACAGTGTCACTACGAGATCCCCGTTAGGCGCTCGGGCGGGCAGCTCTCCTCTCCTGTCATGGCTCTGGCACTGGCTGCCTGGAGTCACCAGTTGAGTGCCTTCTGTCTAATCTACTCTGATGTCAGGTGGGTTAGTGTATGTCAATGTGTGTCGCCGTCAGGTCAGTGTATGTCAGGTAGGTCAGTGTATGTTAGGTAGGTCAGTGTAAATCAGTGTGCGTCAGGTCAGTGTATGTCAGGTATGTCAGTTTATGTAAAGTCAGTGTAGGTCAGGTCAGTGGG
This sequence comes from Rana temporaria, assembly GCF_905171775.1. Lineage (NCBI taxonomy): Eukaryota > Metazoa > Chordata > Amphibia > Anura > Ranidae > Rana > Rana temporaria. The sequence continues at coordinate 428,454,742 of NC_053491.1, read as the reverse complement.
CAGGTCAGTGTATGTCAGATCAGTGTATGTCAGATCAGTGTATGTCAGGTAGGTCAGTGTATGTCAGGTCAGTGTAGGTCAGTGTATGTCTGGTCAGTGTAGGTCAGTGTATGTCAGGTCAGTGTAGATCAGTGTATGTCAGGTCAGTGTAGATCAGTGTATGTCAGGTCAGTGTATGTCTGGTCAGTGTATGTCAGATCACTGTAGATCAGTGTTTGTCAGGTCAGTGTAGGTCAGTGTATGTCAGGTCAGTGTAGGTCAGTGTATGTCTGGTCAGTGTAGGTCAGTGTATGTCAGGTCAGTGTAGATCAGTGTTTGTCAGGTCAGTGTAGGTCAGTGTATGTCAGGTCAGTGTAGGTCAGTGTATGTCAGGTCAGTGTAGATCAGTGTATGTCAGGTCAGTGTATGTCTGGTCAGTGTAGGTCAGTGTATGTCAGGTCACTGTAGATAAGTGTATGTCAGGTCAGTGTAGATCAGTGTATGTCAGATGAGTGTATGTCAGGTCAGTGTAGGTCAGCGTAGGTCAGGTCAGTGTATGTCAGGTCAGTGTATGTCAAGTCAGTCTAGGTCAGAGTGCGTCAGGTAGGTCAGTAGTGACCTACTGTATTGTAACTTGTCATTTTAATGTTTTGTTTGACTTTGTTTTACTTTTTGGCTTTTTATTTTCTCTCTTTAAAACAATAAAAAATAATGTGACTAAAGAGAAGGCATTTTTTGGCAAAAGAATATGTCCAGGATAGTTTAAAAGAGCTTCACTAGGGCCCTGATCACAGTTTAGAGATTAGAATCAGAACCAGAATCGGTGTGAAAATCACAGCAAAAAACACAACATGTCCCAAACGCATTTGCGATTTTGTCGTGATTGCCAAAACGCATTTAACCACTAATGCCCTGTACACACGATCGGTTTGTCTGATGAAAACGGTCCGATGGACCGATTTTATCGGACGAACCGATTGTGTGTGGGCCCCATCGGTTTTTTTTTCCAATCGGTGAAAAAAAATAGAACCTGTTTTAAAATGTTCTGATAGTTAAAAAAACGATAGAAAAAAACGATCGTCTGTGGGGAAATCCATCGGTCAAAAATCCATGCATGCTCAGAATCAAGTCGATGCATGCTCGGAAGCATTGAACATAATTTTTCTCTGCATGTCGTTGTGTTTTACATCACCGAGTTGGACACGATCGGATTTTTAACTAACGGTGTGTAGGCAAGACTGATGAAAGTCATCTTCACCGGATATCTGATGAAAAAACCCATCGGTCCGTTTTCATCAGATGAACCGATCATGAGTACGTGGTATTAAGGATTACCTCCTTCCTGACCAGGTAATTTTTTCCAATACGGCATTGCGTTATTTTAACTGACAAATGCACGGTCGTGCGATGCTGTGACCCAATAAAATTGATATCCTTTTTTCCCACAAAAAAAACATTTTTTTCCGGTGGTATTTGATCACCTCTGCGTTTTTTTTTTTTTGCACTATAAACAAAGACAGACCGGAAATTTTGAAAAAAAAAACAATATTTTTTACTTTCTGATATTAAACATATCCAATTAAAACTTTAAAAGATCAAATTTCTTCATCAATTTAGTCCAATCTGTATTCTGCTACATATTTTTGGTAAAAAAAATCCCAATAAGTGTATATTAATTGGTTTGCGCAAAGTTAACCACTTAACGCCCGCCGCACGCCTATATACGTCCGCACAATGGCACGGACAGGCATAAGGGCGTATATATACGCCCTTGCCTTCTAGCGGGTGGGGGGTCCGATCGGGACCCCCTCCGCTGCGTGCGGCGGGCGGGATCCCTCGGGGAGCGATCCGGGACGACGGCGCGGCTATTCGTTTATAGCCGCTCCGTCGCGATCGCTCCCTGGAGCTGAAGAACGGGGAGAGCCGTATGTAAACACGGCTTCCCCGTGCTTCACTGTGGCGGCGCATCGATCGAGTGATCCCTTATATAGGGAGACTCGATCGATGACGTCCATCCTACAGCCACACCCCCCTACAGTTGTAAACACACACACAGTGATCCTTAACTCCTACAGCGCCCCCTGTGTTTAACTCCCAAACTGCAACTGTCATTTTCACAACAAACAATGCAATTTAAATGCATTTTTTGCTGTGAAAATGACAATGGTCCCAAAAATGTGTCAGAAGTGTCCGCCATAATGTCGCAGTCACGAAAAAAATCACTGATCGCCGCCAATAGTAGTAAAAAAAAAATAATTAATAAAAATGCAATAAAACTATCCCCTATTTTGTAAACACTATAAATCTTGCGCAAACCAATCGATAAACGCTTATTGCGATTTTTTTTACCAAAAATAGGTAGAAGAATACGTATCGGCCTAAACTGAGGAAAAAAAATGTTTTTATATATGTTTTTGGGGGATTTTTATTATAGCAAAAAGTAAAAAATATTGCATTTTTTTCAAAATTGTCGCTCTATTTTTGTTTATAGCGCAAAAAATAAAAACCGCAGAGGTGATCAAATACCACCAAAAGAAAGCTCTATTTGTGGGGAAAAAAGGACGCCAATTTTGTTTGGGAGCCACGTCGCACGACCGCGCAATTGTCTGTTAAAGCGACGCAGTCCCGAATCGCAAAACCTGGCCTGGGCATTTAGCTGCAAAATGGTCCGGGGCTTAAGCGGTTAATAGCGTCTACAAACTATGGGGTATTTTTATGGAATTTTGTATTTATTTACTTTTTTACTAGTAATGATTAGCGTTTTTTAGCGTGACTGCTACAGACAAATCTAAAAACTAACTGACACTTTTTTGGGAAGCAGTGACATTATTACAGTGATCAGTGCTAAAAATATACACTGTCACTGTACTTATGACACTGGCAGGGAAGGGGTTAACACCAGGGGCAAGCAAAGGGGTTAAGTGTGTTTCCCAGAAGTTTTTTCTTACTGTGTGGGCAATGGACTGACTGGGGCAACACAGAGATCTTGTCTTCCTGCTTAGCAGTTCTTATCAAGTACATTACAAGTTATTTCAATACCGTATTAAACAACAAACGTTTTACTGGACCTTAATGAAAATTGTTGACGGTTTTGAAATTATTTTCAAATACTTGCCCTTTCCAAATGTACACGAACCTTGCCCATGCCTCATCATTTGTCTAACATATGCTCTGTGAAAAATGTTCTGTCCAAATTCTACTAATAAATAGGAATGTGTGCGTCACACACAAAAAGACAGTTCTGTCTTTTTGCACTGCTGGTTGATAAGATCGAAAACAGAATGACAGAGATCAATCCGTTTTATTCTATGTTTATGCATATACATAAACATTTGCAGCTATAAGAGCTTCAACTCTTCTGGGAAGGCTGTCTACAAGGTTTAGGAGTGTGTATGGGAATGTTTGACCATTCTTCCAGAAGAGCATTTGTGAGGTCAGGCACTGATGTAGACGAGAAGGACTGTCTTACAGTCTCTGCTCTAATTCATCCCAAAGGTGTTCTATCGGGTTTAGGTCTGGACTCTGTGCAGGCCAGTCAAGTCCCTCCACCGCAAACTCGCTTATCCATGTTTTTATGGATCTTGCTTTTTGCACAGGTGCGCAGCAATGTTGGAAGACGAAGGGGCCATCCCCAAACTGTTCCCACCAAGTTGGGAGCATGAAATTGTCCAAAATGTCCAAATTGTCCAAAATGTCTTGTTATGCTGACGCCTTAAGAGTTTCCATTACTGGAACTAAAGGGCTAAGCCCAACCCCTGAAAAACAACCCCCACACCATAATCCCCCTCCACCAAATGATTAAGACCAGTGCACAAAGCAAGGTCCATAAAAAACAGATGAGTGAGTTTGGGGTGGAAGAACTTGACTGGCTGGCCTCAACACACTAGAACACCTTTGGGATGAATTTGAGCAGAGACTGCAAGCCAGGCCTTCATGTATAACATCAGTGCCTGACCTCACTTCTGGAAGAATGGTCAAACATTCCCAAAGACACTCCTAAACATTGTGGACAGCTTTCCCAGAAGAGTTGAAGCTGTTATAGCTGTAAAGGGTGGGCCAACTCAATATTGAACCCTACGGACTAAGACTGGGATGCCATTAAAGTTCATGTGAGTGTAAAGACAGGTGTCCCAATACTTTTGGTAATATAGTGTATTTTATATTGTTATCATATCCCCCTCCTAAGCACCTCTTTTCCAGGGTGAATAAAGACTTGTACACAGTATGATTTCTTTTTGCTGAACTCGCTGAGTTGAAAAAAAAAAACTAACAGCACTGGTCAAAGCCGCTGTACTAACTATGTGAAGTTAGCGCAGTAATCTCCCCGCTAAACTGTTGTGTTCTGAAAGGGGGACAGCCCCCCCACCAGAACATTCCAATCAGCGACCTCTGTTAGACATGTGCATAATGAAAAAAAAATGTTTTCTTTGGATTCGTTAATCTAGTTATTTAGTTTAGTTAAATTCGGGATTTGTATTTGCAATTAGTTTTGTCTTTTCTCAAATTTTCTTCTACTCCGACTTCAGAAAAGGTTCCTGTACTACTTCAATCCGGCTTCTAGGCAACTTGTAGGCAACTTGTAGGCAACTTGTACCCATTGATTTCAATGGAAGTCGCCTCAGAAGTCAGATCACTGTCTTAACTGACGCAACAATACAGGAAGATAACACATTTCTCAGGCAAACCCCTCCCTCCCCCTCCCTCCCACAGAGCTGATTGTTGTTTGATTGGCCACTGGAAAGCCTCCTGTCCTGGAGGCGACTTAAAGTTGCCTTGTACTGTCCTGGAGGCAACTTGAAGTTGCCTTGTAAGTTGCCTGATGATTCATAGTCAAGTCGTGTCCAAGTTGCCTCCCAAAGTCATGCTGGGAGTCGTGTTGCCCCTGTGTGAACCGACTCTATCTCTTAAATCACCTTTGGCTTAACAAAAACAGAATTATTTCGAAATTGTACTCTACTAACACACACAGTCTTTGATTTCAGAAATATGTTTACAGTTCAAATTCAAATGGAATTTGATGTAAAATTTCGATTTTAATTTCAATTTGTACAGAGGACACCAAGCATGGTTGTCATGACAGCCAATGAAATGTAATACAATGAGAAGTGCCGTGGTGAGCTCCAAGGGCGGAGCTATTACATCACCATGGGTCCAAATTGTTCGGAATTTGGACCCATTGGGTCTTGCTTTGACAGCTGGACCTGCCCCCTGGTGGTCATGTAATAGCTCCGCCCTTGGAGCTCACCACGGCGCTTCTCATTGTATTACATTGCATTGGCTGTCATGACAACCATGCTTGGCGTCCTCTGTACACGCCCTTAGTACACGCCTTTTGGGGTGGGCCTAAAGGGTATATAATGGTTTTACCAGGTAAGCTCACTTGCCATTCACTCCTGGACACTGCAGCGGATGGGTCTGCTATCAGACCATCCTGCTACTTCTGGCCATTTCTGCCTGCTCTTCCAATTCATGGTAAGTTCTTGTCCATGGGGCTTTTTGCAGGGCAATTATTTATCTTTTTTGCCTTATATGAACCTTTATATTTGGGAGGTATTTTTGGCTATTTTTTAGCTTTTCCTTGTTTCCATCTTTTAGGTCATTTGGCATACACTCTGCAATTCTGCATAAAAATATCTGGGATAAACTTCTTGGAAATGTATTTTTCTTATGGCATGTGTTTAGAATGAACTTTTGTTTATTCACTTCACTCTGAGCTTTCCTTGCTGCGGGCGTCCACCCATGTGTGGAGGGAGACCAAGCTGGGTCCTTTTGGAAGAGGGGGATGGATCTCTTTTCTTTTAGATGACAGACGCATGCACCTGTAAGTTCTTCTTTTGGTGATGATTTTTTTTTTGTATGTTTTTGTGTTTTTTGCATCTCTGTAAAAATAATTTTTCAGACTATTCAATGTATGACCTTGTATCGTGCTTTGATCATCTGTACCAAATACATATATTATTTGTTTGTTTGTTCTTAATTGCAGGAACACTGTTTTCTTTTTCCTGATGAAGACATCGAGTGTAAACTCACTAGTCGAAACGTGTCGAAACAAAACAGTCTTCTGCATTTTCCCTTGACCCCTATTGGGTTTTCGAGGTCAAATACATCATTCATCTTCTGCATTTATGTACTGTCATTTTTTTGTATATGTTTTTAATCAGGATTTGCATGGTCCACATATTATGAAAACCAATTTGTCACAGCGATTGGTACAACTGTAAAACCTTTGCATAACTTTTGTAAAGTAAATTAAATATTATATTTGTCTATATTTTCTATTTCTATATTTATTTATATTATTTTCATTGCCCTTAAAATCCCATTTCTTTGAGGTATTCATTTTTCTATATACTCGGGATGGTGGCAATGCTCGTGTCAGTTTGTTGGGAGTAAACCTTTTTCAGAGTTTCTCCTGCTAACTTGCTCTCCCTTTTGCTTTCTTGAGGGTAACTTTCGAACAACATTATCCACCTAACCTTTGGTCTCTATGTTACTTTACCTACATTGCCTCTAATATTATAGCATGATTACATATATTGAATGGTGAATAGTGACATACTCTGCTTGACTGAGATCTCCATTTTGGTTGTAAACTGTTATTTTTGTGTACCTAATTATATTGCTGCAAAAACATAAAGAAAGCATGAAAAAAAGGAGGAATGTTATGAACTGTGACTTATACAGTGATGTATAAATAAATAAATAAAAATAACATTTCATGAAGAGACATAACATTTTAGATAATTATGAGATCAGTCATGCTTCAAGTGGGTTTTAGATTCCCATAAAATTGTATGGGAATACAAAACCCATTTGAGCCCTGGTTCACACTGGGTACGATTTGGAACGATTTGAGATGCGATTTGACATGTCAAATCGCATCTCAAATCGGCGGCATTTGCCGGCAATTGTCGGCAATGGCACTGTCCTAATCAGTGCGATGCCGCATCTGCGATTTCAAAAAGTAGTTCCTGTACTACTTTTTGCGATTTCGGGCCGCGATCTACATTAAATTGCGGCCGAAATCGCGGCAAAATCGCGGCCGCGGAATCGCGGTAAAATCGCACATTTTACCGCGATTTTGAATTCGCAGCAGTGTGAACCTAGGCTCAAGGAAAAAAAAAATCTCAGTCAATGAAGGCACAAAATCATACCTCAGTGAAAACAAATCAGACGGGTCACAGAAGAGACTGTGATCAGTAATAAGGTTAACAACAGACACTTTTTGATTTGTGCTCTTAAGCAAAACTTTTACTTGAAAATTAAAAAATAGGGATCAGAATTTTCGTTATTGGACATAGCTGTTAGAACGATGCACTGATTTTTTTTTTACACAAACACACACACCTTTTATCTCTGCTCAAAGGGATTCTTTTCAACAGATGAGCTCACGTTAATGTGACGTTACACAACAAACCTTTTAATGGACCTTAACGAAAAAGAAACTTGCCTCTTTCCACATGTACGCTAACCTTGCGCACTGTCATCATTTGTCTGGTAAATGTCCTGTGGAAACCTTTCCAAATTCTATTAATAGAATGTGTTTTCGTCACACATATAAATAGATGAATTGACATTGGCGGCCCGTCCATTCATGCGTCCAGCCCCTGGACGCATGGATTTCAATTGTTTTTTTTAGAAACACATGATTAAAGCCAGAGGCTCTAATTGGCTTAAAAAGGGGTAGGTTTGGGGCGCAGTGAGCCCACCCAGTTGTGTGACAATATATTCCCTATTGTCTTCCTGATTCTCCTCCCGGCCAATCAGAAAGCGGGTCCTGAGACCTGATTGGCTGAGAGGAGAAGCAATTGTATTGGCTGTCAAGGAGGAGAAGATGCAGGGGAAGCCGCCGTGAAGCCATGGAGAAGGAGGCACTTGGTGAAACCGACGAGGAGGAATCGCTGCCCGTGACATAGATGAGAGAAGTGCAGGGCTGGTGGGCTGACGATCGAATGACAGGGGGGTAAGACCGACCGACCTACTGCCTGCACAGGGGGAGTGTGTCAGGCGATTTTGCCCCCCCACCCCAAAAAAAAATTAAGCACCAGCCGCTACTGTGAATTGATATTTTTTTTGCACTGTTATTGTAAGTCTTCCAAAAATTGCTAAATCTAGATTATCCTAATGTCTAAAAAAAAGTCACTTATTCTAAAGGATTGGTACACAAAAAAAAAAAGTTACCACCTATTTGAGGGTACAGCCCCCGGGTGGGGTAACCAAGTGGTTAAAAAAGGCAAACTAGGTTTTGACAAGCCCAGTTTGCCTTGGTTATCTCATTGCTGTACCTCAACTAGGTGGTAACTTTTTATTTTTTGTATATGCTTTTCTTTGGTTATTTGGCAACACCCAACAGGTGATTAGGCATTGCTGATTTATAAATCTCTTGTTTTTTGTTTTCTAATGACAACTGGGTCTGAGCTGATCCTTCGGTAAGGGCTTTTCCACTGTATCACCAATATTTTCAATACTGATGGTTTTCGTGATAAAACTCTACACATTATTAACCACATAAATAGATACCGTACATTAGACTGTCATGTTAGAGTTCTGAAATGTTTAAAAACAAATGTTTAAAACAACTTACACTCCACACAAATTTGTAGCTGAATCCATACCTAGGATCAGTGCCGGGACAAGGTCATCTGGTGCCCAGGGCGAAAAAGGGAAAGTGCACCCCCACCGGTTCTTAGAAAAGAGTCAGTGTCATTTCAAAAAAAGAAATTATTTAAAACAATACAAATTAATTACGTAATCTCCCGCTAAAAGCGATCCAGCCTCTAGCTAGCCAATAAGACTGCTTTTACAAGAAGGCCAACTGTTGGTTCTAAAAAACGATAAGGGCTGGTTGAGAGACACAATGGTATATTAAAAGGCAAACTAAGAAAAGCTATGTAAGAAACAGGGAAGAATTGGATGTATTGCATACCATTGGCTGTTCTCAGCATGCACGTAACACCTAATAAGGAAGGATTGAGTCCTTTTGAAATGATGCATGGTAAGCCGTATAAAATACCCTTATTTCCAGATATATCATCAGGAGAAGAAGCAGAACACAGTTTGACAATTTGACAGAATATATGAAAAAATTGTTGAAACAGAAACAAATAAATTCTCTAGGGTGTTAGAAAAAAAAATGTATAATGTTTGGGGGTTCTAAGTAATTTTCTAGCAAAACAACTTGTTTTTAACGTGTAAACACTGAGGGGCAGATCCACAAAGATCTGCCCGGGCACATCATATCTGAGATACGCTACGCCGCCATACCTTACCTGGCTTTGGTTCGAATTCATAAAGATTTCGCGCCGTAAGTTACGGCGGCGTAGTGTATCTCAAGCGGCGTAACGGCGCGGAATTCAAGTTGGGCGGGTAGGAGGCGTGTTTCATTTAAATGAACTGCGCATGCACCGTCCCTAAATTTCCCGCCGTGCATTGCGCAAAATGACATCGCAAGGACGTCATTGTTTAGACTTGGACGTAAATTACGTCTATCCCGCGATTCACGGACGACTTGCGCAAACAAAAAAAAAATTCAAATTAAACGCGGGAACGACGGCCATACTTAACATAGCAAGTCTAACTATATGCCACGAAACAGCAGCTTTAACTATACGGCGGAAAAAGCCGACTAAAGACGGCGTAAAAGAATGCGACGGCCGCTCGTACGTTCGTGGATCGTCGGAAATAGCTAATTTGCATACTCAATGCGGAAAACGACAGGAACTTTGGCTAGAGTGGCGATGCAAGTTGTCGTTGGAAACAGGACTGTTTCCGGAATCCAGTTGTATGCCTGAATCCATTACCTACCACTTCTTCAATCTTCTCACCTACTACTACTTTTACCATTTTTACCTTGTTGGGTAATAAAGCACAGAGAAAGATATCTGCAGTGTGGACTTTCTTACAGATCTCATCCAGTACCCTAGACGGTGGAGAAAATAGAGGTAACATGCCACCCAAAACAAACCAACAGCTCCTTCGGGGGTAGTGCTACACTAATGGTGTAAGATATTCTGACGAAAAAAATGAAGCTAAGTCCAATGAACTGCTAGGATACACTTAGAAAATGTATGATTTTTGTAACTTCCTCTTTCTACGATTACAAAAGGCTCAGCCCGTGGTTACAGGATGATGACTCCTAACTTTAATCTTTGCATCAACCATTTGTATCGATACATATGAATAAATATTCTTCATTGCTATGGACTGGGAGATTTGATTGATCTACAGTGACCAGGAGATTTTCCTGAAATAAATCACCTAACGTGCATTCAGGACATTTAGTAGTGCAAAGTGGAGAGTCTCTCTGTCATATCCTTTAGGTTGCTTGTTATCTAGGACGGAAAAAGAACTTGAAGATTAAACAACGGGGGCCAACAATTCGGCGACAAGCTATTAGCTTGAGATGTAGGAAGAGTTTCTCGCCTTCCGGTAAGCTTGAGAAAGAGTGTGCCTTGCCCTGAATTAAACATTTCACAGCAAAAGTAAAGGCCCATCAATACTTAATGCCCTGTTGAGAGAGGACTGTTAGGAGTGGTTTGAGAGTTCTCTGTTTTTGGATGGTAGAGGGGGAGAGGTCTGCAAAAATTTGTATTTGGTGCCCCTGACACATCACTTTCGACTTGATGCGTGACTGTGACTTCTTCTTTTATAGCGTAGAAGTGTGGATTTATGATGTCATCCCTCAGGGAATCATCCTTCCTGGGGGGTCCTAGGGCCCTGTGAGCTTTGTCCAACTCCAGGCAGTGAGGGGGTATGCTAGGTATCAGCTTCTTGATAAGGTCTTGTACAGAGACTGCTGCTGTGAGCAGGGCCGGACTTACCATTGGGCTTGACTGGGCTCAAGCCCATGGGCCCTGCCCAATAGGGGGCCCTGGATGGCAACCCCTTTAAAAAAAAAAATATATATATATATATTATTTTTTTTTTAGGGGTCCGGAGGTTCCCAGGGCCCCGGACGGCAACCCCCCTTTTTTTATTTATTTTTTATTAAAAAAAATGTTTTTTTTACATATTTTTATATATATATATATATATATATATATATATATATATATATATATATATATATATATATATATATAAATATATATATATTATTATTATTAAAGGGCCCAGAGGTCTCCAGGGCCCCCGGATGGCAACCCCCCTTTTTTTAGAAAAAAAATACATTTTTTTTATATATTTTTTTTTTATTAAAGGGCTCAGAGGTCCCCAGGGCCCCATGTGGCAACCCCCCCTTTTTTTTATAAATGTTTATTTTTTTATTTTTGTTTATATTTTTTATTAAAAGGCCCAGAGGTCCCCAGGGCCCCGGATGGCAACCTCCCTTTTTTTATTTATTTTTTATAAAAAAAAGTTTTTTAATATATATTTTTATATATATATATATATTATTAAAGGACCCAGAGGTCTACAGGGCCCCTGGATGGCAACCCCCCCCCCTTTTTTTTTATAATTTTTTTTTATATATATATATATATATATTTTTTTTTTATTAAAGGACTCAGAGGTCCCCAAGGCCCCATGTGGCAACCCCCCCTTTTTTTTTATAAATGTTTATTTTTTTATTTTTGTTTATATTTTTTTATTTTTTATTAAAGGCCCAGAGGTCCCCAGGGCTCCGGATGGCAACCTCCCTTTTTTTATGTATTTTTTATAAATGTTTATTTATTTTTTTATTAAAGAGCCCAGAGGTTTCTTTTTTCTTTTTATTAAAGGGCCCAGATGTCCCCGGATGGCTACCCCCCTTTTTTTTTATATATTTTTTTTTCTTTATTTCTTCTTTTTTTTGTAAAGGCCCCCCCCCCCTGCTTCTCAATTTCAGGCGGCAGCACCCCCCCTCCCCCCCGGTTCTCTGCTCCAGGGGGCCCATGCCTTAAGCTGTGTAAGGGGCCCCAAAATTCCTGATGGCGGCCCTGCGCATACCTCCCAACACGCATGGATTCTGCAGGACTTTCCCACACAGACAGCTTCTTTCCGCAGTCCCGCGAAAGGGTTAATTTTCCCGCACTGCAAGAGGAGGCAGCACGGAAGCAGGAGGAACCGGAGCGGTGTGTGGAGGACTGTGGCTGCTGAAGGGAAGAAAGCCGACAGCCGGGCTAATGACAGTCTGTGGCCCCCGGCTGTCGGCACAGGTGAGAGGCACTCCCCCCTGCTCAACAACTGAAAAACCCCGCTCAACAACAACAACTTCAATTCGATTCGCCCCCCCCCCCCCCGCTCAACAACTATGACCCCCCCCTCGCTCAACATCTTCGATCCCCCCCCAATTCTCGGCTCCATGGGTCCCTTCAACACTCAAGCCCAGGGGCCCCCACCACCCTAAGTCCTGCCCTGGCTGTGAGCCGCATCCGATTCAGGTGTGTACCCAGCAGAACTGTCTCTCAACTAAAATAACAGGCATATTGTAACAATGCAGAGTCGGCAGAGCTGGGAAAGTCCTGAGTGATGCAATGTCAAATTGATTCTATCTTGGCAACAAACTGTTTTTGGTTGCTATTTATGTAAGATTTCTGAAGCTCTCTTACTTGAAGGGACTGCTCCATTTTAGGACCATATCTCTATGTGTATTTGAAGGAACTGTTAAACTTTTGGAATCTATTTCCTTTGTCTCTTTCCCCCCTCTAAAGGAAAAGTAACAGTGAAGAAAAAAACGTACCTAATATTTTTTTTTGCATATAAATTCCCCCCCCCCCCCGGTTAGGTTCACACCAGACCTTGCCGAACAGGCAAAAAATTAGTTTGAACATGTGAACACTGTTAAAGTCTATGGGGCACGAAGATGAAAAATCAAAAGTGCTCATTTTAAAGGCTTATATGCATGGTATTTTGCATGGTACTTTGCATAATTTTTTGTATCAACGCAAAAAAAGTTTTAAAAACTAACGTTTTTTTCGGGAGCAGTAATTTTAATAATGCTTAAAGTGAAACAATAAAAGTGAAATATTCCTTTAAATTTCGTACCTGGGGGGTGTCTATAGTATGCCTGTAAAGTGGCAAATTTTTCCCGAGTTTAGAACAGTCCCTGCAGCAAAATGTAATTTCTAAAGGAAAAAAGTAATTTAAAACTTCTCGCAGCTGTAATGAATTGTCGGGTCCCGCAATACAGATAAAACCCATTGAAAAAAACGGCATGTGTTCACCCCAGTCCATTACCAGGCCCTTAGGGTCTGGAATGAATATTAACCACTTCAGCCCTAGACCATTTGGCTGGCCAAAGACCAGAGCACTTTTTGCGATTCGGCAATGCGTCGCTTTAACTGACAATTACGCGGTCGTGCGACGTGGCTCCCAAACAAAATTAATGTCCTTTTTTTCCCACAAATAGAGCTTTCTTCTGGTGGTATTTGATCACCTCTGCAGTTAAAATTTTCGTGCTATAGACAAAAATTGCGACAATTTAAAAAAAAAAAAGCAATATTTTTTACTTTTTGCTATAATAAATATCCCCAAAAAATCTATACATTTTTTTTTCCCTCAGTTTAGGCCGATACGTATTCTTCTATATATTTTTGCTAAAAAATCGCATTAAGCATTTATTGATTGGTTTGTGCAAAAGTCATAGCGTCTACAAATAGGGGATTGTTTTATGACATTTTTATTAATCACTTTTTTTTTTACTAGTAATGGTGGCGATCAACGATTTTTTATCGTGACTGCGACATTATAGCAGACACATCGGACACTTTTGGCCTTTATTTTGGGACCATTCACATACATACAGCGATCAGTGATATAAAAATGCACTGGTTACTGTGTAAATATGACTGGCAGTGAAAGGGTTGACCACTAGGGGCTAGGAAGGGGTTAAGTGTGTCCTAGGTGGTGATTCTAATGGTTAGGGGGTGTGGCTAAGAGTGACACGTCACTGATCACTGCTCCCGATGAGAGGGAGCAGACATCAGTGACATGTCACTAGGCATAACGGGGAGATGCTGTGTTTACACTGTGGGAGTGGTCTGCAAAGATTTGTATTTGGTGCCCCTGACCAGGGGCGGACTGACCATTGAGTCACTCGGGCACTGCCCGAGGGCCCCATGTCACTAGGGGGCCCCATCAGGGTTGCCAGGCTCAGTAAAACCAGGGACAGTATGTAAAAATCAGTTTTTTTTACATCTGTCCCCGATATGTCTGAAACCAACATGCTTCTGATGTTAAAATCCCGAGATTTTAGCTGCCCCGCCTCTGCACTGCCTCCTGGCGTGGTGGCCATCTGTAAGCCCAGGGGCCCCATAGTCTTCTATTGCCTGGGGGTCCCATGAGTTGTCAGTCTGCCCCTGCCCCTGACACATCACCTTCGACTTGATGCGTGACTGTGACTTCTTCTTTTATAGCTTAGAAGTGTGGCATTATGATGTCATCCCTCAGAGAATCATCCTTCCTGGGGCCCTGTGAAATTTCTCCAACTCCAGGCAGTGAGGGGGTATGCTAGGTATCAGCTCCTTGATAAGGTCTTGTACAGCAGGAGGAATATCTGTGATGGTTTCAGGTAGGCCCCGGATTCTGAAGTTATATCTTCTGGACCTGTTCTTGAGGTCATAAATCCTGGTAAGGGCAATATCTAGTTGGTCCTGAAGGACCTGGATATGTGCTGCATTCTGATTGGTTCTGGATACCGTAATGTCCAGTTTATTTTCTATGGCCTCCATTCTGGATCCTAGATTAACAAAATCAGATTTGAAGTCTCTTGTGATTTGGGCTGCTTTGTGATTTGTGATTTGGGCTGCTGTGTTGGGCAGTCCACTCTCTAGAAGGTCCGAGAGTTTGAGGAATAAGTTTGCCTGTGGTGTGGATGGGTCATGGTCAGGCATGTCTGGAGATGGGGTTGCATGGAGGTGGTGTAGTGAAGGCACGACAGGGGACATGGTGTATTCCTCCATAGTGCGGCCCAGCAGGGACTCTGTGGAGGCTGGAGAAGGAGACAGAGGATGTGTGGGCTGCCTTGGGCCACCAGGGAGAAAGTGAGGGTTTGTGGGGCTAGAACTTACCTTTGCTTCTGTGCCCTCCCCCCATAGGCCGCATGTGGCTAGGCTGCTGCGGTGGCCATCTTGGTACACCCGTCCTTCCCTGCCTTGTCAAATTGCGCCCCGAGATAGAATTTGGCGGCAGGTTCAGACATCCAGGGGCACGCTTGGGGGTCTCCTGGTTCAGGATGGCTTGTTGCTGGCTGTCTCGGGGGTTGCAGTGCGGGCTGTGTGCCTTGCGGTCCGGGGTGGTGCCGAGCTCCAGACTTAGGAGGCCATATCGGAGCTCCCGTACATGCGCACTTCCAGATTTGTGTATTTTTCAAATTTTTTCCAAAAGCAGTGTGAAAAAGGTCCTCATCACTGTACAGTATTTTTTTTTTGTATTCGTACATATGCCCCATGGCAGTTCTGAGCTTCTATTATTTATACTATTACACTTGAACTTCTTGCTGCCTAAAAAAACCCTGAGGAAATTTTAAATTTTTAGTGCTGAGCTTCTATTGCCTCTTTTTTTACAGTAGTTTGCCTAGTAGCCATAAAAATGGCTAGGATTTACCAATGGGATTTGTTGTTATAGTTGGGTTTAATGAACCCTGGTACATGTTATCCATAGTAGTGCTCAGGTTCCCATGCAATTTTTGACAGTAGTTTGCATAATAGACTTAAGAAACATAACAACAATTTAACAACAATATTCACCCCCCATCCCATAGATTTTAATGAATTTGCCTCTAAGATTGGGGTCTTCAAATTCCGAACAAAATTCTCTGAACCCTTAGAGCCCTTTCACACTGGGGCGGTAAGGGTGGTAGCAGTAAAGCGCTGCTAGTTTTATGGTGTCGGTGACACTTTAACTTTTAAGCTGGGTTCACACCTATTCAAATTGGATGTGGATTTCCCCCGCATCCAATTTGCATGAAAGGAGATTGTGACCGACTCTCTATGGAGCCGGTTCACATATCTCTGTTGCAGCTGCAGAGCGGCTTGCACAGGAATGCTGTGCATCTTTGGCTCAGTTTCGGGTCAGAATTCAGGCAAAAATTTGCCCTTGATCCATCCCTGAAATGGAGAACAAGGACGAATCGGACCGCTGCTGTGAGTCACATCCGATTCAGGCGTGTACCCAGCCTAAAGCTTTAAAATAGATCACAGGTTCAGATTTTTTTTTTAATAAAGCCTTCGGATCTACACACGTACATTTTTACTGACACACACACATCCATCTATTATCTCTACTCAAAGGAATTCTATTTACAAAATGAGTACATGATGGTAGTCATATGTCATGTGTGTATAGAGGAGAATATTTTCTTTGCTTCTTTACCTACAATAGTAAATTATACCTTGTGTGTACAAATGCAGAAGCATATGGATTCGGTTGACTGAATCTGTCAATTAAAGCCTCTTGTGAAGGTCAGAAACGCACACAACTCCCTCAGCAGAACTGTCTCTCAATAAGGGCATATTGTAACAATGCAGAGCCGGCGGAGCTGGGAAAGTCCTGAGTGATGCAATGTCAAATCGATTCTATCTTGGCAACAAACTGTTTTTGGTTGCTATTTATTTAAGATTTCTGAAGCTCTCTTACTTGAATGGACTGCTCTATTTTAGGACCATATCTCTATGTGTATTTGAAGGAACTGTTCCTCTTTTGGAATCTATTTCCTTTGTCTCTTTTTCCCCCTCTAAAGGAAAAGTAGCAGTGAAGAAAAAAACGTACCTAATATTTTTTTTGCATATAAATTATACCCCCCCCCCCCCCCCCCCCGGTTAGGTTCACACCAGACCTTGCCGAACAGGCAAAAAAAGTGAACACTGTTAAAGTCTATGGGGCACGAAGATGAAAAATCAAAAGTGCTCATTTTAAAGGCTTATATGCATGGTATTGTCATAAAAAGTGTTTGGGGACCTGGGTCCTGCCCCAGGGGACATGTATCAATGCAAAAAAAAAGTTTTAAAAACGATTTTTTTTTCGGGAAAAGTGATTTTAATAATGCTTAAAGTGAAACAATAAAAGTGAAATATTCCTTTAAATTACGTACCTGGGCGGTGTCTATAGTATGCCTGTAAAGTGGCACATTTTTCCCGTGTTTAGAACAGTCCCTGCAGCAAAATGATATTTCTAAAGGAAAAAAGTAATTTAAAACTTTTCGCAGCTGTAATGAATTGTCGGGCCCCGCAATACAGATAAAACCCATTGAAAAGAACGGCATGGGTTTACCCCAGTCCATTACCAGGCTCTTTGGGTCTGGTATGAATATTAACCACTTCAGCCCTGGACCATTTGGCTGGCCAAAGACCAGAGCACTTTTTGCGATTCAGCACTGCGTCGCTTTAACTGACAATTGCGCAGTCGTTCGACGTGGCTCCCAAACAAAATTGATGTCCTTTTTTTCCCACAAATAAAGCTTTCTTTTGGTGGTATTTTATCACCTCTGCAGTTAAAATTTTCGTGCTATAAACAAAAATAGCGACGATTTAAAAATTATCCGAGCACGCAACCTGGCAGGCTGCAGGAAAAGGGGGGGGCGAGAGAGTGACCGTACCAGGCCACATGCCTTCAATATGAGGGGGTGCTTCGGAGTGACACCCAAAGCACCATGTCCCCAAGGGCCTCATCCCCACAACCCTTGCCCGGTGGTGGTGGGGGACTGCGGACGGGGGCTTATCAGAATCTGGCAGCCCTAATAAGGGGACCCCCAAATCCCGGCCCCTCATGTGAATTGCTAACGGGGTACTATTTCACCCAAAAAAGTGTAAAAAATGGAAAAAAAAACAAGTGCCGGCTTGGGACAAGTCCTTTATTAAAAAAGAAAAAAAGAAAAAGTCCAGCGATGTAATCCATTCTCGACCCGACAATACCGAAAAAAGACGCTACTGATGCCTCCATAGGAGACTCCCATCGAGTGACACACGGGTGACCCTGCCCCCTCTGATGCCACCGGGGTTTCTCTGTGGCATCAGAGGGGGGTGGGGTCACCTATGTACATCACGGGTGACCCCATGACAGGTGACCCCGTGACGGGTGACGGGGGAACCTATGACGTTTTTTTCTATGAATTTTTTCTGTATTGCCGGGACCCAACAATTCATTACAGCCGCGAGCAGTTTTAAATGACTGTTTTCCTTTAGAAATTTTATTTTTCTGCAGGAACTGTTCTAAACACAGGAAAAATGCGCCACTTTACAGACATACTATTTACACCCCCCAGGAACGAAATTTAAAGAAATATTTAACTTTTATTGTTTCACTTTAAGCACTATTAAAATCACTGCTCCTGAAAAAAATTCAGTTTGTCGAAATACGAACTTTTCCCGGCCGCTCGCACCAAATTCGAGTGGCGTGTCACGGCCCATAATTTACTGCGGCATCGCAGTGCATTGCTGACTGATGATTGGCCAAGCATGCACTATGACCCGCATGCTTGGCCAATCACAGCTTGCAAAAAACGGAGAGCCATAATTGGCCAAAGCCAGGGTGGCTTTGGCCAATTATGGCTCTGGGGGTTTAGTACACGCCCCATACTATAAAAGGCCGCCTGCAAGTCGGCTTTGTGTAGTGTGTTGCGGCGGTGCTTAAAGATAGAGACAGAGAGAGAGAGAGAGACAGTGTCATTTCAATTGAGTTAGATAGAGCAGGCAGGCAGGCAGGCTAGTCAGTTAGAATTACAGTGTGTAGAGGATATATATGCATCCCAGGTGTTGTATATATATTTATACACTGTATAGTTTAGCTAGATCCACTCTTCCTAATTTACTGACAGGCAGGCAGGTGATTGTGCTAGCTGCAGTATTCTCACGTGGTGTACTGTCTGTGTCCTCTGCAGTGTGCACCTAAACCTAGGTGGTGTGTGCACTGTCCGTGTCCTCTGCACATTGTGCACCTAACGTAAAGCTGGTGTTTCTCATATTTACTCCTAGAAGCAGAGATCTTCTCATATTAATACTACAGGCAGGGTATATTGCTGCAAGTACTTTCACGTGGTGTACTGTCTGTGTCCTCTGCAGTGTGCACCTTAAGCTATGTGGTGTGTGTACTGTCGGTGTCCTCTGCAGTGTGCACCTAAAGCTATGTGGTGTGTGTACTGTCTGTGTCCTCTGCAGTGTGCACCTAAAGCTACGTGGTGTGTGTACTGTCCGTGTCCTCTGCACATTGTGCACCTAACGTAAAGCTGGTGTTTCTCATATTTACTCCTAGAAGCAGGGATCTGCTCATATTAATACTACAGGCAGGGTATATTGCTGCAAGTACTTTCACATAGTGTACTGTCTGTGTCCTATGCAGTGTGCACCTAAAGCTACGTGGTGTGTGTACTGTCTTTGTCCTCTGCACATTGTGCACCTAACGTAAAGCTGGTGTTTCCCATATTTATTCCTAGAGGCAGGGATCTGCTCATATTAATACTACAGCCAGGGGATATTACTGCAAGTACTTTCACGTGGTGTACTGTCTGTGTCCTCTGCAGGCCATTAGTATGTCTGGAAGGACAACAAGAAGAGGCAGAGAGTCATGAGCCGATAAAAAAGGCTCTGCGTCTAGAGGCAACAGTGCTGGTCGTGGACACGGTGCATCCTCATCAGCACGTGGCCGTGGGACACGCTCGTCCTTTTTTTCGGCAGCTGGCCGCGTTGAGCCGCAACATGCCGAAGACTTGGTAGAGTGGATGACCAAGCCGTCCTCATCCTCCTCATCCTCTCTCACCCAGGCTCAGGGTACTTTGTCTGGCAAAGCAGCTGCCAACGCGGCCTCTTCCCTCTGCTTAGTGGCATCAGTCACTCCTTCCCTAGCCCCACCATGTCCTCCTGAGGAGTCCCCCAAATTGTTTGACCACAGTGTTGGGTACATGCTGCAGGAGGAGGCGCAGCGTTTTGAAGGCTCAGATGATGGTACACAGCTAGAGGAAGGCAGTAACGTGAGCCCAGATAGAGGGAGTGCCCAAGAAGGACAGCAATCTGGCAGTCATGTTCACCCAGCTGCAGCATACTGTCAGGTTTTCTACAGTGATGAGGAGGGAGGGGATGATGAGGTCACTGACTCTACATGGGTGCCTGATAGGGGAGAGGAGGAGGAGGAGGCACATCTCCAACGAGGCAGGATGCCCTCCAGGGTCCAGCTTAAGGGAAGCACACCGACTGGATCACAACACAGAGCTACGCATGTGCAGGGCGCTGCTGTCTCTCAGCGTTATTCCAAAAGTTCTTTGGTGTGGGCCTTTTTTGAGACGAGTGCATCAGATCGCACCGCTGCTATTTGCAACATATGTCTCAAGCGGTTCTCGCGTGGCCAAAACATCATCCACTTGGGCACCACATGCTTGACCAGACATATGTCGACCTGCCATGCAGTTCGTTGGCAAGTGTACCTCAAAGACCCACACCAAAGAACAAAGCGGACCTCTCCTTGTTCCTCATCAGCTGGGATCTCCAACCCCACTATACCCTCAGTCCTCTCTGAAGCCTGCACTGATAGGACTGAAGGTGTAGAATTAGGTGTGTCACAGTCAAGTACTTGCGGGCAATCTACTATCGGTACAGCGATGGCAGATAGTACCAGGCAAATTTCCCTGCCCCAGCTGCTGCAGCGCCCAAAGAAGTTCTCTCCCAGCCATCCACATGCCCAGCGGTTGAATGCTAGCTTAGCTGCCTTTTCAGTTGGTAGATTCTGCCCCCTTCCGTGAGTTTGTGGAATGTACGGTACCTCAGTGGCAAGTTCCCAAACGCCACTTTTTCTCACGGAAGGCGATTCCGGCTCTCTACCGGCATGTGGAAGGCAATGTGCATGCCTCGCTGGACAGGGCGGTCAGTGGTAAGGTGAATATTACCGCTGACTCATGGTCCAGCAGGCATGGACAGGGACGTTACCTATCTTTCACGCAAGACAAGGTACAGTACTGTTGGAGGTTGTTCCGCCACCACACCTCCAAAATGCTAGTACTAGTTGTGACACACCTCTCTTCTCCACCCCCTCCTCTTCTTCCTCTGTTGCTTCTTCCTGTGCTGATGTGTCCTCGGAAACCAGCGGTGCTCCGTAGGCGTTCAAGGGGCTACGCAGGTACGCAGGCAAAGAGATGCCATGCGGTGCTTGAGCTGGTGTGCTTGGGGGACAGGAGCCACACTGGGCCAGAGGTTCTGTCAGCTCTGCAGGGGCAGGCTCAGAGGTGGTTGATGCCACGCCAGTTTATGCCAGGAATGGTGGTTTGCGACAATGGCACCAACCTCCTCTCCGCCCTGCGACAGGGACAACTGACCCATGTGCCCTGTTTTGCTCATGTCCTTAACTTGGTGGTGCAGCAGTTCTTGGGCAGGTATTCGGGCTTACAGGATGTCCTGAAGCAGGCCAGGAAAGTCTGTGTGCATTTCCGACGGTCATATAATGCCAGTGCTCGGCTGCCAGACCTCCAAAAGGAATACAACCTGCCCAAGAACCGCCTAATCTGTGACATAACCACCAGGTTGAACTCTACACAGGCCATTCTGCAGCGGCTGCACACGCAGCAGAGGGCCATCAATGAGTATCTGTGCCAATATGGCAGCAGGACAGGGTCAGGGGAGCTGTTTTTTTCCCCCACGCCAGTGGGCCATGATCAGGGATGCATGCACTGTCCTGTCACCATTTGAGGAGGCCAGGAGGATGGTGAGCAGTGACAGTGCATGCATCAGTGACACTGTCCCTGTTATTCACCTGTTGGAGCACACGCTGAATGGAATAATGGACAGGGCCCTTGAGGCAGAACAGAGGGAGGAAGAGGAGGACTTCCTTACCTCTCAAGGCCCCCTTTATCCAGACAGTGTTCCAGCTTGCCCGCCTATCACACAGGAAGAGGAGGAGGAGGATTGTGTCAGCATGGAGGTGGAGCCTAGCACTCAGCATCAGCAGCAGTCTTCAAGGGATCAATTACAGTCCCAAGAAACCCATGGACTTGTACGTGGCTGGGAAGAGGTAGCTGCGGATCATGTCGTCCTCAGTGACCCAGAGGACTCCGCACCGAATGCCTCAGCAAACCTACATTGTATGGCCTCCCTGATCCTGCAAAGCCTGCGGAAAGATCCTCGTATTCATGCTCTTAAGGAGAAGGATCATTACTGGCTGGCAACCCTCCTTGATCCATGTTACAAGAGTAAGGTTGCGGACCTTATCTTGCCAGCACAGAGGGAGCAGAAGAAACATCTTCGGAAGGCCTTGCAGAAAGGTCTGTGCAACGCGTTCCCAGAAACTGGGAGGTTACAAAATCCTGGTCCTGGACAATGTGCTAAGCAGGTGGGAGAATGGATGGACAGCCGCACTCCAAAAAGTCTTGTTGAAAAAAGACGTGCTCTTTATTGTAAAAAGGAAAAAATGCACAGCACACAACAGCATACAGTGGGATAAACAGCTGACGCGTTTCGCATTAACAACTAATGCTTAGTCATGGACAATGTGTTGCTGAGGCTTCGGTCAGTCACAGAAGGAGCGGTGGAGAAGGTGGCCGTCTGAGCCCGCTGCAAAGTATTGCATCAAAAATTGTAATTACACGCCCCTGTTAAATAGGGGCAGAAAAATTGGGCCTTAGTTACTGGTAGCGGTGCCCAGAACCAAAAATGTTCTTACAAGCTTTCAGCATTATCATTGAGGAGGAAAAGGATAGTCACTCAGCATAACAGGATAGTCACTCAGCATCAGCATAGGCAGTCTTGAAGGGATCTTACATTTCAAAAAAAATTATTCAGTTACATCAGCATCAGGTGCTTGGTAGCTGGTGGTGATCCAAGCCTGATTAATTTTAATGAAGGTCAGTCGATCGACCGAGTCAGTGGAGAGGCGCACCCTGTGATCGGTTACAATGCCTCCAGCAGCACTGAATGTGCGTTCTAAAAGAACGCTGGATGCAGGACAAGTCAGTAGCTCAATTGCGTACTGTGCAAGCTCTGGCCAGTAATCCATCCTCAAGACCCAGTAAGCCAGAGGATTTTCGTTGGTAAAGGTGTCCAAGTCTGATCTTGCCCCTAGGTATTCCCACACCATGAAAAACAGACGCTGGCGATGGTTGCTGGAACCGGTCATACCTTGGGGCTGCGGACTAAAAAATTGTCTGAACACATCGGTCAGACGGCCACCTTCTCCACCGCTCCTTCTGTGAATGACCGAAGCCTCAGCAACACGTTGTCCAGGACCAGGATTTTGTAACCTCCCAGTCTCAGGTAACGCGTTGCACAGACCTTTCTGCAAGGCCTCCCGAAGATGTTTCATCCTCTGCTCCCTCTGTGCCAGCACGATAAGGTCCGCAACCTTACTCTTGTAATGTGGATCAAGGAGGGTTGCCAGCCAGTAATGATCATTCTCCTTGAGAGCACGAATACGAGTAATCTCATTTTGTGCAGGGACAGTTCTAAACACGTGCCACTTCACAGGCATACTATAAACACCCAGTAGGTACGATATTTACCTACTTGCCAACCAGCCGTCCGTCGGCAGGTCGGCTCCCCTGCGCGAGAGCATGTAGTATAACGTCACATCGCGAAGCGCCCACTAGGGGCCCTTCCCTGCCAGTGGCATTTTTATAGTAATCAATGCATTTTTATAGCACTGATCGCTATAAAAATGCCAATGGTCCCAAAAATGTGTCAAAAGTGTCCGAAGTGTCCACCATAACGTTGCAGTACCGAAAAGAAATCGCTGGTCGCCGCCATTACTAGTAAAAAAAATATTAATAAAAATGCCATAAAACTACCCCCTATTTTGTAAACGCTATGGCTGGGATTCAGAAAACACTTACGCTGGCGTATCTACAGATACGCAGCGTAAGTGTCGAGATGCGCCGTCGTATCTATGCGCCTTATTCACAATACTAGATACACCTGAAATATGGCTTCATCCGACCAACGTAAGTCTTAGTACGCAGTCGGATCTTGGGCGCATATTTACGCTGGCCGCAAGGGGCGCTTCCGTAGATTTACGCGTCGAATATGTAAATGAGCAAGATACGCCGATTCATGAACGTACTTGCGCCCGTCGCAGTAAGCTACGCCGTTTACGTAAGGCTTACATCCGGCGTAAAGTTGCCCCTGCTATATGAGGCGCAGGTAATGCAAAGGTATGGACGTCGGAACAAGCGTCAAATTTTACGTCGTTTACGTAAGTTGTGCGTGAATGGGGCTGGGTGTAGGTTACGTTCACGTCACAGGCATTGAGCCGGCATATGTTATGGAGTAAATTCGATGCGATTCTGAGCATGCGCGCGAATGCGCCGTTCATTCGGCGCTTCATTTACATGGGGTCACGCTTCATTATAATACAACACGCCCTCCTTCCACCTACTTTGAATTAGGCGGGCTTACGCGCTACGCCGCTCTAAAGATACGCCAATGTATCTGAATCTGGCCCTATAACTTTTGCGCAAACTAATCAATAAACGCTTATTGCGATTTTTTTTAACGAAAAATATGTAGAAGAATACGTATCGACCTAAACTGAGGATTTTTTTTTTTTTTATATATATATATATTTTCAGGGGGGGTTATTTATTATAGTAAAAAGTAAAAAATATTCATTTTTTTTCAAAATTGTCGCTCTATTTTTGTTTATAGCGCAAAAACTAAAAACCGCAGAGGTGATCAAATACCACCAAAAGAAAGCTCTATTTGTGGGGAAAAAAAGGATGCCAATTTTGTTTGGGAGCCATGTCGCATGACCGCATAATTGTCAGTTAAAGCAACGCAGTGCCGAATCGCAAAAAGTGCTCTGGTCTTTGACCAGCAATATGGTCCGGGGCTTAAGTGGTTAAAGGAATTTTTCTATTTTTCTTTTCACTTTAAGCATCATTAAAACCACTGCTCCAAAAAACTTTTTTTTACATTGATACATGTTCCTTGGGGCAAGACCCGGGTTCTCAAACCCGTTTTACGACAATAACTTGCATATTAGGCTTTAAAATGAGCACTTTTTATTTCAAACTTTCGAGTCCCATAGACTTTAATGGGGTTCTAAATGTTTGCGCGAACGCTCGGTCCGTTCGGAGGTTTTGGTGCAAACCGAACTGGGTGTTCGGCTCATCCCTACTGCTGACTTCCAGCTGACTTGCAAAAGTTCCTTGGTGTGGACTTTTTTCGACACCTGTGCAGCAGATCGTACCGTTGCTGTTTGCAACCAATGTCTGAAGTGGATCAAGCGTGGCCAGAATAGCAGCAGCTTGGGCACCACATGCTTGACCAGATATATGAGGACCTTTCATGCAGTCCGTTGCCAACAGCACCTGAAAGACCCACATCATAGAAAAAAGGCAGACTTCTCCTTGCTCCTCATCTGGGATCTCAAATACTACTATCCTCTCAAAAACCTGCACTGACTTGCAGCCAATATGCTAGCAGTACACCACCAGTTGATTTCAGGAAAATTTTGCTACCACAGTTGCTGAACCATAAAAAAACATTCTGTCCCCGCCATCCACATGCTCAGCGTCTAAATGCTAGCTTGGCCAAATTGCTAGCACTGCAACTGCTGCCTTTTCAGGTGGTAGACACAACCCCCTTTCATGAATTTGTGAAATGTGCTGTACCACAGTGACAGGTTCCAAAATGGCATTTCTTTTCACGTAAGGCCATTCCGGTTCTTTACCATCATGTGGAAGGCAACATTTTGGCCTTGTTGGACAGGGCAGTCAACAACAAGGTTCATATTACCGCTGACTCATGGTCCAGCAGGCATGGGCAGGGACGTTACCTTTTCTTCACAGTACACTGGGTAACTCTGCTGGCAGCTGTGAAGGATGCAGTACAGGGTTCAGTGTTGTTGGAGCTTGTTCTGTTAGTACGCCTCCAAAAATCTAGTGCTGATTCTGCCACAGCTCCCTGCTCCACCCCCTCTTCATCTATGGCCTCTTCTGCAGAATTGTCCTCTAAACCAGCAGTGCTCCGTAAGCATTCAAGGGGCCATGCAAGCAGTCAGTCTAAAAGATGCCATGCAGTGCTTTAGTTGGTCTACCTAGGGGACAGGAGCCACATTGGGGTAGAGATTCTGTCAGCTTTGCATGGGCAGGCTCAGCGGTGGTTAACGCGACAGCAGCATGAGCCAGGAATGGTTGTATGGGACAATGACACCAACCTTCTCTCTGTCCTCCGACAGGGACACTTGACACATGTTCCATTTTTGACACACATCCTGAATTTGGTGGTGCAGCGTTTCTTGACCAGGTACCCAGGCTTACAAGATCTCCTGAGGCAGAACAGAAAAGTCTGTGGTCATTTCTGCCGGTCATACAATGCCAGTGCTTGGTTGGCTGACATTCAACGGGAATGCGACCTGCCCACCAACCGCCTCATTGTGACATGTCCACCAGGTGGAACTCGACATTGGCAATGCTGCAGCGGCTGCACACACAGCAGAGGGCCATCAATGAGTACCGGTGCGAGTGTGGCACCAGAACAGGGTCAGGGTGACAGTGTCAGAGCTTGGCTTCTTTTCGCCACGCCAGTGGCTACTGTTCAAGGATGCATGTCACCATTTGAGGAGACCACAAGGATAATGAGCAGTGACGATGCATGCATCAGTGACACTGTCCCTCTAGTCTTCCTGCTGAAGCACACACTTTGTGGAAATATAGGACAGGGAACTTGAGGCAGAACAGCAGGAGGAAGAGGAGGACTTCCTTTCTTCTCATGTCCCCTTTCTTCTATCTATTGGCTTTTTTATGAATTTGATTTTGCATTAACTAGTGCCGCATATTATTTTAGCAATAAAACCTAACAGGGGTTGCTTACCCTTCTCTACTAATGTTTGGACTTTAGATACACAGTACAATGTAAACAAAACCTTTTTTGACCCTTTCAATGTCTAGGTATCATTCAAACCTAATAAGTAAATAGTGCAGCGCAAATACAAAAAATCACAACTTAATTATAAACAGTAAAAATCGTATTATTAATAAAAGTCCATAAAGTGCACAGTGAAAAGATTTCCAAAACAGTGCTCCAACGACAATGGTGACAAAAGTGCAGTAATCTTCTTAAGATCAGTGACCCACAGGAAAGAAAGATCCTCCACCAAAGGCTAAGGGTGGCCTCTCACCTCAGCGATTCGACCTGTGGCTAAGTCAAAAAGCATGTAATTATCCTCCAAAGTATGGATGGTATCAGCATTCAAAGAGCCGGCTCTATGCGTCCCCAGAAACAGCCAGTAATCAATAGGACAGCTCAGCAATCTCCCAAATCCATGGACCGGAAAAGCAATTAACACAGAGAAGGACTAGTGCTCTCTCCCGAGCATCCTCTTCGCCTCTCCACACAATTCCTCTTCCTGTCTTTTCCCCCCCAAACACTAGAGGAACAATGACGTTTATCTGAGGCTCCGGTTGGCGGCCTGTTGGCTGTTTCTGGGGACGCATAGAACCGGCTCTTTGAATGCTGATACCATCCATACTTTGGAGGATAATTACATGCTTTTTGACTTAGCCACAGGTCGAATCGCTGAGGTGAGAGGCCACCCTTAGCCTTTGGTGGAGGATCTTTCTTTCCTGTGGGTCACTGATCTTAAGAAGATTACTGCACTTTTGTCACCATTGTCGTTGGAGCACTGTTTTGGAAATCTTTTCACTGTGCACTTTATGGACTTTTATTAATAATACGATTTTTACTGTTTATAATTAAGTTGTGATTTTTTGTATTTGCGCTGCACTATTTACTTATTTGATTTCACTTTGGGATATTTGTTGGATTTTTCCTGCAGTGCTGGCTTGCAATTTATTTAGTTTAATTTTATTAGGTTAATTTTCCAGCGCTGAATTATTTCACTTTTTATATCATTCAAACCTGCCCACTACCCAGGTCACAGTGATTTTAATTACCAATAACTATTTTTAGGACCCTTCATTGGCTAACAGTAAAGGATCGGATCATATTCAAGACCCTCTGCCTCACCCACAAATGCACACAAGGAAAGGCTCCTCAATACTTTTGCGAGAAAATAAAACACTACACCCCCATCGCACTCTCCGATCATCAAACCAAAACCTCCTCTACATCCCCAAGTCCAATTACAAATCAAAGGGAGAATGAAGATTTGCAGTCCAAGGACCACGGCTATGGAACGCTCTGCCAACAGACATCCGCATGGAAGAAAACCATCGGGCCTTTAGGAAAAAACTTAAGACCCACCTCTTCTGAAGGATAAGGAAGACAACGGATGGAATAAGCGCCTTGAGGCGATTTAGTTCGCATGTGTAGCGTTATACAAGTTATTCACTCACTCACTTACCTACCAAAAATATTTTTACATGTTTTATTGACATATAATGGTTTTATTTGGCACAAAACTTAGATAAATACCCAGCTCAGATTTTTATTTTAGGAGTTTGATTAATGCGTTTTATTAAAGTGTTAAGAATTTTGTATCATTAATACTATTCTAATTTTTTCTAAAATATTTTAACAAATTTACAGTATTTTCTTCTATTTATCCTGAGTACATGGTCCCCACATATGGCAGCAGAGTAAGGGTCAATAAACAAGTGCAAACATTTTAGAAGTCTAAGGCCCTGTACACACGACCGAACATGTCCGCTGAAACTGGTCCACGGACCAGTTTCAGCAGACATGTTCGGTCGTGTGTACAGCCGACCGGACAATTGTCCGGCGGATCGGACAGGTTTCCAGCGGACAAATGTTTCTTAGCATGCTAAGAAACATGTCCGCTGGAAGCCTGTCTGTCGGACATGTTCGCTCGTCTGTACAGACTCACCGTACATGTCCGCTCGGCCGAAAGCCCTCGCATGCTTCGTAGTGATTCGACGCATGCGTGAAAGCATTGACCTTCCAGGGCCGCGCACGTCGCCGCGTCATCGTCGCGGCGATGGCGCGGCCACGTCACCGCGTATCGTGTACGCACGGATTTCTGTCTGATGGTGTGTACAACCATCAGACAGAAATCTCGAGCGGACATGTCCGCTGAAAACGGTCCGGCGGACCGTTTTCAGCGGACAGTCCGCTCGTCTGTACGGGGGCCTTACAATTAGGAATTTTCTAGTACAATGGTTATCACTAAGCATTCTGGGATTATATTATTGTAAATGGGTTGACCCTTTTGAAGGGTCCCACTCAGGGGTTGACATGTGCAATTTGTTTTGGTCCGAATACAAATTCAAACAAATTTTGGGTTATTCAGAGATTCGGATGTATCCGAATCTCTGAATGAAATAATAACGAATAGTAACGAATTTTGTTGAAATTCATTCAAATGTGTTTTGTTTATTAATTTTCCAACGAATTCCAACTTTCAGAAGAATAAGGTTGAGTCGGTCGAAAAACAATGGACCGATTAGAATTCTGTGCAAAGAACTAGCTGGTTGTTAAGCAGCGGGCCAGGAAGCTAGCCGCCTGCGTCCTTAACCACTTACCGCCCAAGGACGTCATATGACGTCCTGGACTTTCAGTGGGGATATCTGAATGATGCCTGCAGCTACAGGCATCATTCAGATATCCATCTCTTCAGCCGGCGAATCCCTGCACCATAAGAACTATCATAGCGGCGGTTCCGCCTCCCGCCACCATCCGGTGCTTCTCTGGGCTCTCCTTTGCCATCGGAGACCCGGAGAAACGATCCGCCGGCGTCCGATGGAAACCATAGAGTAGACTGGTGACCAGATGGTCACCAGTCATCTCTATGATCGTCGGAGGCCCGGGCGCGATGTTATGACGTCACGCCTGGGTCCTGGAATGTAAACACAGCCGCAATCGCGGCTGAAAGCATTAGATCGGTGAATTTTTTTTCACAATCTAATGCTTTCCAGCCTGGAGGAGAGATGTGGGGTCTTATTGACCCTGCATCTCTCCATAAAGAGTACCTGTCACAAACATTCCTATTACAAGGGATGTTTACATTCCTTGTAATAGGAATAAAAGTGATCAAAAAAAAAATGACAAAAAAGTGTGAAAATAAAAGAAATCGAGTAAAATAAAAAATAAAATAATAAAAAAAAATGTTTAAACGCCCCTATCCCCAGTAGCTCGCGTTCAGAAGCGAACACACACGTAAGTCCCGCCCACATATGTAAACGCCGTTCAAACCACACATGTGAGGTATCGCCGCGTGCGTTAGAGCGCCAGAAACAATTCTAGCACTAGACCTACTCTGTAACTCTAAATTTGTAACTTGTAAAAAAAAACGACGCCTATGGAGATTTTTAAGTACTGACGTTTGGCGCCATTCCATGAGTGTGCGCAATTTTAAAGCGTGACATGTTAGGTATCTATTTACTCGGCGTAACTTCATCTTTTACATTATACAAAAAAAATGGGCTAACTTTACTGTTTTGTTATTTTTTAATTCACAAAACTGTTTTTTTCCCCAAAAAAAGGCGTTTGAAAAATTATTGCGCAAATACTGTGCGAGATAAAAATGGCAGGCATTTTATTCCCTAGGGTAAAAAACAAACAAAAAGCCGCGCCAAGTAGATATACATGAAAAAACCTCTCCCTGGGAAAGAGAGGTTACCAAAAAAAGAGAGAGAGAAAGTCCAAAAAAAGTCCTAATATTGATGAACAGAAACTCCCAAACGTATTCAATGAATGTAATTCCTTAGGGGTTACTCGTGTTTCAATCACCCGGTGACATATCATGCAAATCGTGAGATCCCTCCACCGAGTAAATGAGCCTCTTACCAGATGGCAAGTAACCAAAGCAGTTGGCTATAGCCCAGCCACGGCCTTTGGGTTCCCAGAAGTCACCGGACAAGACTGACAGCGTCACGACTTTAGCTAAATCGATCGCTCCAAAGCAGAGATGATATAGAAGAAAAGACGCATATAGCGTAATACCGCTGGGTAACAGATTTATTTAAAAAGGTAATGTACTTACATCAATTCAAAGTAAAAACAGCGTGTGTTTAAAATAAATGCCGGCCGGCATGCAGGAGCCCTCCTCCCGAGCGTGGTGACGTCACTGGCGTAGCTGCCGGCCCTCCTGCATGCCGGCCGGCATTTATTTTAAACACACGCTGTTTTTACTTTGAATTGATGTAAGTACATTACCTTTTTAAATAAATCTGTTACCCAGCGGTATTACGCTATATGCGTCTTTTCTTCTATATCATCTCTGCTTTGGAGCGATCGATTTAGCTAAAGTCGTGACGCTGTCAGTCTTGTCCGGTGACTTCTGGGAACCCAAAGGCCGTGGCTGGGCTATAGCCAACTGCTTTGGTTACTTGCCATCTGGTAAGAGGCTCATTTACTCGGTGGAGGGATCTCACGATTTGCATGATATGTCACCGGGTGATTGAAACACGAGTAACCCCTAAGGAATTACATTCGTTGAATACGTTTGGGAGTTTCTGTTCATCAATATTAGGACTTTTTTTGGACTTTCTCTCTCTCTTTTTTTGGTAACCTCTCTTTCCCAGGGAGAGGTTTTTTCATGTATATCTACTTGGCGCGGCTTTTTGTTTGTTTTTTATGTTGATTGTGTAATCGCACGATAGCTGCTGCCTTGAAATTATTGTGTTGTAGCGCAGTTTTTGTGTTTTTTCTTATTCCCTAGGGTGTCTGCTAAAAAACATATATAGTGTTTGGGGGTTCTGAGTAATTTTCTAACAAAAAAATTATGATTTATGCATGTAGGAGAGAAGTGCCAAAATAGGCCCGGTATGGAAGTGGTTAACAACCATGAATTATCATCTGTCAGCGGGCTTTCCCACTGTCAGATGAATATAAAGATAAAGAATGTCGGCAATTGCCCGGCAACAGATTCTTTTTTTAAAAGGGTGTATGCCCCCCCCCCCCAGTCCATACCAGGCCATTTGGGTCTGGTATGGATTTTAAGGGGAACTCTACACCAATTTTTTTTTTAAACCGGCGTGGGGTCCCCCCAGAATCCATATCAGACCCTTATCTGAGTATGCAGCCTGGCAGCTCAGGAAAGGGAGGAGGATGAGTGAGCATTCACCCCTCCCTCCTGAACCATACCAAGCCACATGCCCTCAACATGGGGGGTGGGTGCCATGTTGATAGGGACCAGGGCCTCTTGACATCTCATGACGTCAGAAGAGGCGGCGCAACCGGGTGATATAACCGGGTGGCCCCACCACTTGCCTATATAAGAACTGTCAAAGCCGAAGACAGGGCAGTTGGCGGGTAGCCTCTTAGGAAGTGAAGCGTTTTTTCACCATGATGAATGATGGATGTACATCGAGGGACACCATTTTTTTAATTTTTTAACCACTTTGATTTACGCCGGTCCTTTTAGCTTAAATACAGTTGTTATTGCAACAGAAAATTTTTCTATTGCTAGCAATTGCTGGCCTTCTTTATCTTTACATTCATCTGTCAGTGGGGAAGCTCAGCCTGCAGATGATGACTCATGGTTGTGAAGGACGTGGGCAGCCGGCTTCCTAGCCCACTGCTTAACAACCAGCTATCAGAATTCAAATCGGTCGACTGTTTTTTAACCGATCTGAATTTGAATTGTTCTGAAAAGTTGGAATTCATTAGAAAATTAATAAATCAAATGAATTCTAACGAAAAAGGAATAAATTCCAAAACTAAACTAAACAAATTCTATAACAAAACAAGTGAAGCGTTTTTTTTGCCATCTTTCTATTTATAGGGTCGGCGGCCACCATGATGAACGATGGATGTACATCGAGGGACACCATTTTTTTTTAACCACTTCCAGACCGCCCACCGTCGATATACGTCGGTCCTCTTATGGCTCGTACAGTCGAGCAAACATGTACAATGAAACCGGTCCGCCGGACCGTTTTCACCGTACATGTCTGCCCGGGGATTTCTGTATGATGGCTGTACTCACCATCATACAGAAATCCGCGCGTAAACAATATGCGGGGCGAGGCCGCGCCGTCGCCGCAACGATGATGCGGCGACGTGAACGGCCCTGCCAGTTCAATGCTTCCACGCATGCGTCAAAGTCATTCGACGCATGCAAGGGATGGCGGGCGCTCGGACATGTACGGTAGGTCTGTACAGACTACCGAACATGTCCGAGCGGACAGGATTCCAGCGGGCTGTTTCTAAACAAGTTTGGAAATATTTGCCCGCTGGAAAAAGGCCCGGCGGGCAAATGTATGCTGGAATCCTGTCCGCTCGGGCCTACACACGACCGAACATGTCTGCTGAAACTGGTCCGCGGACCAGTTTCATCAGACTTGTTCGGTCGTGTGTACGGGCCTTAGGTTAAATACCGTTGTTATTGCAGCAGAAAAATGTTCTATTGCTGGGCAATTGCTGGCCTTCTTTATCTTTACGAAAAAAGAGGTAAGGTCTGGTGTCCCCAGTAACACACTTCCATCCCTGTTACATATAGTCAAAACAAAAGGATTCGCCCAGGGACTTTAAATTAAGTGGGTAACGTTTCCGCCAGTAAAGATAACAGTAATTGTATAGTATATAATTTATTCAAGTAAAATTGTTTACATGCGTAAAGTAAAATTGTTACATACATAGATAACACCAACAATTGCCAATTGAAACGATACATAAACAATAAATGTTAGTACACAAGTATAATAGTGGACAGAGTACAGGGGCATCGTACTATCCGACTAGCCTAGTTTTGCAAGATCCAGCTCGCTCTTCAGGGGTGTGTAACACTGTACCTAGGATGAAAAAGTATATATATTTGGCAATCTGGCACAGTATTAGTTGTAAAGGCACAGGGCAGGAGGGGTTGTGGATCCCCATACTCACCACTGAGCTTGACCATGGCTGCAAGTGTGCGGCCCCAAGACGGCAGCAGCAGGTGCCTCACCCGGGAGCTGAGGGGACGGAGGGGATCCCTTTCTGACTCCGTCCCCGTTTTAATTGGCAATTGTTGGTGTTATCTATGTATGTAACAATTTTACTTTTCGCATGTAAACAATTTTACTTGAATAAATTATATACTATACAATTACTGTTATCTTTACTGGCGGAAACGTTACCCACTTCATTTAAAGTCCTGGGGCGAATCCTTTTCTTTATCTTTAAAGCGGATCTCCACTCTAAAGTGGAGTCCCGCTGATCGGCACCCTCCCCCCCTCCGGTGTCACATTTGACACCTTTCAGGGGGGAGGGGGGTGCAGATACCTGTCTACAGACAGGTATCTGCACCCACTTCCGGCCCTACGATACGGGCAAAGGACGGGTTTTTTCTCCGCTTCCCGTCCGTCCCCCGTTGTATGTTGGGAACACTCGGCTCCCAGCACACAGCGGGAGCCAATCGGCGGGCGCAGGGCGACTCGCGCATGCGCCGTAGGGAACCGGGCAGTGAAGCCGGAGCGCTTCACTTCCTGGTTCCCTCACCGTGGATGGAGGGGGGAGCAGCAGGGTGACGAGCGATCGGCTCGTCATCTGCTGCGATCGGCGCTGGACTCCAGGACAGGTAAGTGTCCTTATATTAAAAGTCAGCAGCTGCAGTATTTGTAGCTGCTGGCTTTTAATATATTTGTTTAGTGGCACATCCGCTTTAAATTCATCTGTCAGTGGGGAAGCTCAGCCTTTTTAACCGATCCGAATTTGAATCGTTCTGAAAAGTTGGAATTCATTAGACAATTAATAAATCAAAGGAATTCTAACGAAAAAGAAATAAATTCCAAAACCAAACTAAACAAATTCTATAACAAAACAAAATTAGCAACATAACAAATCTATCAGAAACCAAACTAAACTAAATTTTATGTTCTGCACATGTCTACTCAGGGGTACATCACACAGCAATCCTCCACTGACTACATCCTATCCTGTGTACTTCCCAAACCCCATCAGATGGCTCCAGACTTCATAACCCCCAGCTAGACCATACAGGAAGTCACATGGGCAGGAGGAAGTACATCACAGCAACATTATTTAACTGTTTCACCACCTGCCTACATACAGATGGCAGGATTAAAGGAGTTGAGCTATGCATAGAATAAGTAAGAGTTAGAACCTCTGTCCATTTTTTTACCTGTTGGGAAAATCAGACAGAACAGTTACAAATTAGAATTCTTAGTAAAAGGAACGCAGGAAGATCTGGCAGAGGATCTTGGTGTTGCCTACTTTGTTAAAAGCTAAAAGAAAAATGTCTTGAGTTGGGCTGTAATTTCTTCATGTTTGCGTGAAGCCAGTCTCATATCGGCCTCTTCTCACAGATAGCAAATTGGATTTTATCACACGGAGAATCATTCCATTTTTCAGCAATGGACAATTCAGCACAGTCTTCCTTTTTTTCATAGTCATTTGGCTCTTTATTGTTCCAAAACCTGCCACATGGAAAAACACAATAGGTGAAATCACTAGTTCCCATTATCAGCTAGTGAGCCACATTTTGATTGCTGACAAGTCAAGATTAGCTGATTAAAGTTGAACGATAGGTAAAACTTTTTTTTCATTTTGGATAAAGTAAAGCTGGGTACACACTAAGGCCCGGATTCACGTAGCATTTACGCCGACGTATTCGAGATACGCCGCGTTAGTGTAAATGTGCGCCGTCGTAGCTATGCGCCGTACCCATAGAACTAGATACGCCTGAAAATAGGCTTCCTCCGACCGACGTAACTTTCATACGCCGGCGTATCTTGGGCGCATATTTACGCTGGCCGCAAGGGGCGCTCCCATTGATTTACGCATCGAATATGCAAATGGCAGAGATACGCCGATTCACAAACGTACTTGCGCCCGTCGCAGTTATATATGCCGTTTACGCAAGGCGTACGTCCGGCGTAAAGTTATTCCACATATAGGAGGCGCAACCCAAGGTATGGACCACGGAACAGCCGTCGTATTTTACGTCGTTTACGTAGTACTACGTGAATAGGGCTGGGCGTAGGTTACGTTCAGTGATTCAACGTATCTTAGGTGTTCTTTCCAACGTGATTCTGCGTATGCGCACTGGGAAGCGTCCGCGGGACGGTGCATGCGCCGTTTGTTCGGCCCATCATTTGCATGGGGTCACGGTTCATTTAAATGTATCACGCCCACTTCCACCTACTTTGAATTAGGCCGGCGTACGCCTAGGAATTTACGTTACGCCGGCGCAATGTTGGGAGCAAGTGCTTTGTGAATACAGTGCTTGCCTCTCTGTGTTACGTCGGCGTAGCGCATATGAGATGCGCTACGCCGGCAGAAAGATGCGCCTATGTATCTGAATCCGGCCCTAACAGTTTTTTTTTTTGTGCAACCCAGATGTTTAAAAAAAACTGACAGCTCAGGTTGGAGCCCCTGTACTAACCATGCAAGGTTAGTTCAGCGATCTCCCCGCTGAGCTGTTGTGTCCTGACAGGGGGGTGGCCCCTGCCAGAACACTCTGATCAGTGGTCTCAGCCATTGGCTGAAAGCGCTGAATGGGAGTTGGTCGGCTGCTGGTTTTCCAGCATGCACATCTGACAGAAGCCAGCCGGCTTTTGGTCGGACAGACCAACATACACACTGGGCCGATTGTCGGACGTTTTCTTTTTTTTAACCGCCTGTTGCCATCTGGGTCCCAATGTGGAGATTTACCTTCACTTCCCGTCCTATAGACACAACAGGAAGAGAGAGAATACCCCTGCAAATTAGGTAACAGAGTCATATAAAGCTCTCAAGTTATTGTTTGGCTGATGCTGCTTCACAGAGTATACATTCATTCAATTTTTGGTCAATGTTTATAAGTCATATCACCCACCAGCCACTTACATCTTTTGGAAATTGCCACAATGCTGTTCATTTACTAAAAGCATAGAGACTGTTCACTTAACCAGTTGCTGATCTGAGCCATAGCTGAATGATGGCTACAGCAAATAACTCTGGGAAGCCCCAGGAATGTCCATGACCGCCAGGTCTTCAAGACCTGGCGCATCACGGATCGGAGTAAAGGGCCAATGACAGCGGCCCTTTACCACCTGATCCCACTGTCCAATGATGGGGTGTGATCACTTGTAAACAAACCGGGACATGTCCGGTTTCCGCTCCTCCCATCTCCTCATGCTGATCGGTACTGTGTGTTCAACAGCACTGTGGGCTGGATCTGAAGTGCCCACAGTGCTGATCTGTGCTTATTCATGCTCCATCCATGGCTCATCCTTGCTCTATCCATGCCTCATCCATCCCCATTCATGCCTCTTCCATCCCCATTCATGGCTCATCCATCCACATCCATGGCTCATCCATCCTCATCCATGGCTCATCCATCCTCATTCATTGCTCATCCATTGCTCATCCATCCCCATCCATGGCTCATCCATCCCTATCCATGGCTCATTTATTCTCATCCATCCCCATCCATGGCTCATTCATGCTCACCCATCCCCACCCATGGCGTATTCATGCTCATCCATGACACATCAGTGATCATCTGTGCCACATCCATGCCACATCAGTGCTCATCAGTGCCACATCACTGCTCATCCATGCCACATCAGTGCTAATCCGTGCCACATCAGTGATCATCAATGCCACATCAGTGATCATCCATGCCACATCAGTGTGACTATGATGTGGCATGGATGATCACTGATGTGGCATGGGTGAGCAGTGATAATAAAAAAGTGGTAATGCACAAGGTCGGTGCGCCCTCCTTTCTTTTCTTTTTGTTTTAGCCTTACGAACACCCTTTGTTCTGTGGAGGGCTGCAAGACTTCAGACTTTGCCGTTAGACTATAATGCTGTACCCGGTTTGGCGAAACACCAGAGCGCAGGAGGTTTTTGTGTTTTTGCTGTGTTTACATCATGTAGACAGAAACAGGAAGAGAACACAAACAAGTGCATACATAGATACAGAGAGTACTTCCTCTCATATCGTAGAATGCATACACTATATATATATATATATATATATATATATAATATATATATATATACCACACACACCAATGAGTGCGCAATCCTAAAGGTGAGAAAATATTTTACAAAAAAATTTGAATGTTTAGTCCTGTAACGGTCATCACCGTTTACGATATCCCATTCCATCAACCACGACAGCTTATCTGACACTCCAACCATCCAACAGACATGATCCATTCAATTTCCCCAGAAATAACGAGACCGACAAGCTCTGTTACTGGTTTCAAAATGCGTGCATCATACTGCGGCCAGTACCTTACATGGATGGAGGGGAGGATCTTCCCCTGGTGTTGCTGCTGAAGAGCTAGCGCTTCCTTCCACAGTTGGCAACAAATCACATCTGACCATCCCAGCAGGGCCTCCTCTGATACTGGTCCTCTGTGCTGTATCCGCTTCTCTTGTAACCTCCTTTTGAATTCCTCTTCCATGGAGACTGGTATCTGTACCTCTCCTCTCTCTTCAGTTGGTGCAGCTGTGACTTCTGCTGCTGCAGCACCTCTTTGATGTAGCCAAGTGGCATCCACAGCCGCTATAACCAGGTCTATGATCTCCGGTGGAGGATTAGGACCATACTGTGCCAGTCCTCATTTAACAGTCCGATCAAAACTTTCTTCCTCGGGTGTCCTGTCTGTTACGCTGGGCCTTTCAGCTCTATCCATTTTGACAAGTTCTGCAATAATGTCCCTTTTCTTACGGTTGCTGGCCGGTCTGCCCCGGCTCTCCAGTAAGTCCATGATAGAAGAGAGCTTCAGCCGTTCATACTGTGGGCCAGATTCAAATAGGAGATACGACGGCGTATCTCCTGATACGCCGTCGTATCTCTAAGGCCGGCCGGTCGTATCTATGCGACTGATTCATAGAATCAGTTACGCATAGATATCCCTAAGATCCGACAGGTGTAAGTGACTTACAACGTCGGATCTTAGGCTGCAATTCCAGGCCGGCGCTAGGTGGCGCTTCTGTGTCTTTTACGCGTCGAATATGCAAATTAGCATTTACGCCGATTCAGAAACGAACGACCGCCCGGCGGTTTTTTTTTACGTCGTTTGCTTTCAGCTTTTTCCGGCAGAAAGTTACCCCTGGGTATAGCAGGGGTAAGTGCGGCGTATTCTATGTTAAGTATGGCCGTCGTTCCCGCGCCGAGTTTTGAATTTTTACGTTGCTTGCGTAAGTCGATTCAGAATACGGTCGTACGCAAGTTACGCTCACGCCGAAACCAATGATGTCCTAGCGACGTCATTTGGAGTAATGCACGCTGGGAAAAATCGGACGGCGCATGCGCTGTTGAATCGGC
The DNA here is from genome assembly GCF_905171775.1 of Rana temporaria. Taxonomy (NCBI): domain Eukaryota; kingdom Metazoa; phylum Chordata; class Amphibia; order Anura; family Ranidae; genus Rana; species Rana temporaria. The sequence continues at coordinate 428,415,748 of NC_053491.1, read as the reverse complement.
GCGGGGACGCGCCTGGTTTAAATTGTAGCTGCCCCCTAGCCACGGAATTTGAATTCCGCTGGGGGATTTACGATACGCCGCCGCAAGTTTTGAGGTAAGTGCTTTCTGAATTAAGCACTTGCCTCAAAAACTTGCACCGGCGGATTGTAAATCAGATAGGTTACGCGGATCTAAAGATCCGCTAACCTATCTGAATCTAGCCCTGTGTCTCCATTGTCCTGTGTCCTTGTAGCTGTTTCTCTGGCGATGGAAACATCTCACTGCTGTGCCACCACTGTAACGGTCACCACCGTTTACTATTTCCATTCCATCAACCACGACAGCTTATCTGACACTCCAACCATCCAACAGACATCAGACACGATCCATCCCATTTCCCAGAATAAACGAGACATACGCTCTGTTCTCTGGTTTCAAAATGTATGAATGAACACTTTTAATGGTTCTTTAGCTTTCTTATATACAGTACAAATATGTTATAGTAATCAAAGGAACAAAGACACACTCCACCCACACATCACACAATGGGGCTTCAATCACATTCTTTTAGATAATGACATTCAGGTGAGTTAATTATCCTCCAGACGTTCTGTCTCCGACAAGTTCCCCTCACCTGTTACACAAAACCCATTCCTTTACTAAATATAATTGACATGCTAATTCCCTACCCCTGAAAGGAGACATCTGACCTTTCAGACTTAATTAGTACAATGGACACAGAACAGTATTAGCATCACACAATGGAATGTCTAGGAGCAGACGCAATTAACACCTCAAAAGCATGTGTCCCCCCATTGAATGAAAACATTCCATTTGGAGTCAGACTTTAACAACTTGTAATATGTCCAGATCTCCTGCAATATATGAATTATCATTTATCAGTCACCCTATGCCCAAAAGGGGCACAGGGTGACCCTAAAGTTGACCCAAGAGTCACTAGTGACGCTGGCACAGGAGTACCCCCCATCCTTCAAAAGTCTCTGGGTGTCACGGGTCATTCCGTTACAAGTCTATAAGTGCTTTAGTGTAAATTTGTGAATATCCGTGATTTTTAATGATATATCCTCTCACATCAAATTAAAAATCAAGCCTCTTACCAGCAGGGATGGATCCCAAATTATAGGGATTAAACATGCTTGGTTGTAATTGAAAACAACTGCGATGTTCCACTCCCTCAGCTCCACCAAGAGACCTTCCTCTTGTTGTACTAGAAACTTCGCCCGGATATGGAAATACTTCCAATATACTTCCAACTCCACCGATAATCCTGTTATCGGCTCGCCAGCACAGGAAGATATTAAGAAGGGAGAACCTTCATGGTGCAGTATGAAAACAAGCGTTTGATTAAACACATTCCCATTGCACTTTACAGAAAAAATGAAGAAATCAAACAAACACAGCCATGGAACTCATCCTGCGGCTGGTGCGTGGTGACGTCACAGAGCCGCGGCCACCGAGAGGCCGCCAGGCTGCAAGTCTCGCCGCTCATCTAGCCTCTCCGCGGCCGCCCGGTTGGACGTTAACACACGGCCGGGGGGCATGACTGCGAGGAGATAGGAGCCAGAGCAGACACCTGCTGCTGCTACAACACCGGCCGTATAGCAGAAAACCTGATTTCAGCCTGTAACCTGGATAGGAGGAGCAGTGGGGGCAGCTGCATATAAATATTTTTTTATATGCAGCCGCCCCCACTGCTCCTCCTACACCTCTCATACTCTTTGCCTCCTCGTGATCTCCCCAGTGCTCTCTGCCACCCCCCCCCCCCCCAGGGCTCTCTGCCACCCCCAGTGCTCTCAACCTCCCCCCAGTGCTCTCACCCTCCCCCCAGGGCTCTCTCCCACCCCCAGTGCTCTGCACCTCCCTCCATGCTCTCTGCCACCCCCCAAGTGCTCTCTGCCACCCCCAGTGCTCTCTGCCACCCCCCCAGTGCTCTCCACCACCCCCCAGTGCTCTCTGCCACCCTCCAGTACTCTCAGCCACCCCCCCAGTGCTCTCTGCCACCCCCCAGTGCTCTCTTCCACCCCTCAGTGCTCTCAACCTCCCCCCAGGGCTCTCCGCCACCCCCCAGTGCTCTCCGCCTCCCCCAGCGCTCTCTGCCACCCTCTTAGTGCTCTCCGCCACCCCCCCCCCCAGTGCTCTCCGCCCCCCAGTGCTCTCTGCCACCCCTCAGTGCTCTCAACCTCCCCCCAGGGCTCTCCACCACCCCCCAGGGCTCTCCGCCGACCCCAGTGCTCTCCGCCTCCCCCAGTGCTCTCTGCCACCCCCCAGTGCTCTTCGCCACCCCCCAGTGCTCTTAACCTCCACCCAGGGCTCTCAACCTCACCCCAGGGCTCTCTGCCACCCCCCCCAGTGTTCTACACCTCCCTCCATGCTCTCTGCTACCCCAAGCGCTCTCAACCTCCCCCAGGGCTCTCCGCCACCCCCCAGTGCTCTCCGACTCCCCCAGTGCTCTCTGCCACCCCCAGTGCTCTCAACCTCCCCTCCAGTGCTCTCTGCCACCCCCCAGTGCTCTCAACCTCCCCCAAGTGCTCTCCACCACCACCCCAGTGCTCTCTGCCACCCCCAGTGCTCTCTGCCCCCCCTCCAGTGCTCTCAACCTCCCCTCCAGTGCTCTCTAGTCTCTACCTTCCCCCCAGTGCTCTCAACCTTCCCCCCAGTGCTCTCCACCTCCCCCAGTGCTCTCTGCCCCCCCCAGGGCTCTCCGCCACCCCCAGGGCTCTCTACCACCCCCCAGTGCTTTCAACCTCCCCACCAGTTCTCTCTGCCACCCCCTAGTGCTCTCAACTTCCCCCAGGCTCTCAACCTCCCCCCAGGGCTCTCTGCCACCCCTAGTGCTCTTTTCCACCCCCCTGGTGCTCTTTGTCACCCCCTCCAGTGTTCTCCAACACCCCCATGCTCTCTGCCACCCCCCCAGTGCTCTCCAACTCCCTCCATGCTCTCTGCCACCCCCCAGTGCTCTCAACCTCCACCCAGGGCTCTCTGCCACCCCCCAGGGCTCTCTGCCACCCCTAGTGCTCTCCGCCACCCCCATGCTCTCTGCCACCCCCCTAGTGCTCTTTGACACCGCCCTCCAGTGTTCTCCACCACCCCCATGCTCTCTGTCACCCCCCAGTGCTCTCTGCCACCCCCCAGGGCTCTCCACCCCCCCATGCTCTCTGCCGCCCCCAGTGATCTCCACCTCCCCCCATGCGCTCTGTCACCCCCCCAGTGCTCTCTGCCACCCCCCAGTGCTCTCCACCTCCCCCCATGCTCTCTGCCGCCCCCAGTGCTCTCCACCTCCCCCCATGCTCTCCACCACCCTCCCTGTGCTCTACACCTCTCCCCATGCTCTCTGCCGCCCCCAGTGCTCTCCACCTTCCTGCATTCTCTCCACCGCCCTCCCTGTGCTCTCCACCGCCCTCCCTGTGCTCTCCATCGCCCTCCCGGTGCTCTCCACCTCCCTGCATGCTCTCCACCTGCCCCTATGTTCTCTGCCGGAGGTGCCGGTTAGCATGTCATGGCCTGCTCAATCCAAAAATGCCCGGGTCTATTTTTTGTCCCAGCCCGGGCCTGAGCTCCACCCAGATTGTACCATGAAGCTTCTCCCATCTTAACCACTTGCCGACCTCCTCATATACATATACGTCAGCAGAATGGCACGGACAGGCACATGTAAGTACCTGTACGTGCTCTGCTTGACGTGGGTCGGGGGTCCGATCGGGACCCCCCCGGTACATGCGGCGGTCGGGTTCCCTCAGGGAGCGATCCGGGACGACGGCGCGGCTATTCGTTTATAGCCGCCCCGTCGCGATCGCTCCCCGGAGCTGAAGAACGGGGAGAGCCGTATGTAAACACGGCTTCCCCGTGCTTCACTGTGGCGGCGCATCGATCGAGTGATCCCTTTTATTAGGGAGACTCGATCGATGATGTCAGTCCTACAGCCACACCCCCCTACAGTTGTAGACACACACTAGGTGAACCCTAAATGTTACAGCGCCCCTTGTGGTTAACTCCCAAACTGCAACTGTCATTTTCACAATAAAGAATGCAATTTAAATGCATTTTTTGCTGTGAAAATGACAATGGTCCCAAAAATGTGTCAAAATTGTCTGAAGTGTCCGCCTTAATGTCGCAGTCACGAAAAAAATCGCTGATCGCCGCCATTAGTAGTAAAAAAAATAAAAAAAATAAAAATGCAATAAAACTATCCCCTATTTTGTAAACGCTATAAATTTTGCGCAAACCAACCGATAAACGATTATTGCGATTTTATTTACCAAAAATAGGTAGAAGAATACGTATCGGCCTAAACTGAGGAAAAAAAATGTATATATGTTTTTGGGGGATATTTATTATAGCAAAAAGTAGAAAATATTGCATTTTTTTCAAAATTGTCGCTCTATTTTTGTTTATAGCGCAAAAACTAAAAACCTCAGATGTGATCAAATACCACCAAAAGAAAGCTCTATTTGTGGGGAAAAAAGGACGCCAATTTTGTTTGGGAGCCACGTCACAAGACCGCGCAATTGTCTGTTAAAGCGACGCAGTCCCGAACTGTAAAAACACCTTGGGTCTTTAGGCAGCATATTGGTCCGGTCCTTAAGTGGTTAATATTGTCCTGTGCTGGCGAGCACATAACAGTATTATCGGTGGAGTTGGGAGTATATTGGAAGTATTTCCATATCCAGGCAAAGTTACTAATACAACAAGAGGAAGGAGTGGAACATCGCAGTGGTTTTCAATTACAACCAAGCGTGTTTGATCCCTGTAATTTGGGATCCATCCCTTCTGGTAAGAGGCTTGATTTTTCATTTTTTGAGGATATATCATAAGAAAGCACGGATATTGACAAATTTACACAAAAGCACTTGTGGACTAATCATTTGAAAATTTAAATGGACCTTATTTTTGTAAAATATTTTTTCACCTTTAGGATTGCGCACTCATTGGTATATATATCCCAACCCTTTCCTAGGACGAGATATGGGTCCTCCTGAACCTGGAGTGATCAATGGGGAAGAAGAATTTAAAGTAGAAGCAATCATGGATTGTAGAAGGAAAAAGAACCAAATTAAATTCCTGATCAAATGGAAGGGGTATGGACCAGAAGAGAATATGTGGGAGCCTGAAGGTAATATCCACACTAAGAGACTGATCCAATCCTACAAAAGGGACCCACCCTGAGAAATTGGCCCGGTTGGGCATCCAGAGGCTGCCCCTTGGGGGGGGGGGCAATGTCAGGAAAGGCTTGCTGGGAGCAACAGTTCTGCACAAGCTGATGCGCGATTGCGGTTGCCTATGCGCATGCATGTGCAATCCCCGGCGCCAGGCGGGCTATTTAAACTCAGCTGTTACACTGAAGCTCTTTTGTCTGATCTACAGCGTTCCCTGTGAGTTACCTGCTTATCTGATCTGTTCCTGTGATTTCCCAGCTTGCCCTTTGACTACCTCTGCTATCCGCCTGCATCTGTCCCCATTCTGTCCACGACCTTGCACCTGCCTTATCCTCTGGTTCATCCCTGCCTGCCTGTTACTGACCCGGCTTATCCAGTGATTCTGCTCTTGTCTCCTGCATCTGTTCCAGTACTGTCTGTCTGTGTATGACCCGGCCTGCCTGACCTTCCTGAGTTCCAGTTCTCGGAACCTCCTCTCTGTATTCTGTGAGTGGCTTCCTGACACAAGCCTGTTCAGGTCTTCAGCAAAGTCTACTGTCTCCAGTCTGCTGTCTCCAGTCTGCTGTCTCTCAGCCACAGCATCATCCGAAACTACAGGCCAACCTCCCAGCTGTTGATCCTGCCAGGCACTCGTGCTACCCTGTACTTCCGCGCCTCCTGTTCACTCTATCAGGGGGCGCGAGTCAGGGGCGTAAGAGAGGCCTTCCTCTGCATATCGGGCTCATCTACTAGGTACGTGACACACCCCTTTAGTAACTTCAGATCAGGCAGAAGCAACGTTTCAAAAGCTTTGCTTGAATAAATTAACATGATGATATGTATAGATAACTGTCTGAAATAAAGTGCAGTCAATTCACTTTCATCCCTAGTCCCATGCAACTTCAGGCTTGTGAATGCCTCAGCATACCTGCATAGGAATGAGTTCATTCTTGGCAGAGTCCATGGATGGTATCTTTAGGAAGAACTGCAAGTTCCAGCAATCTTCTTACATTGCAGAAGGCTCCTGAAAAGAAGGCGAGTAGCAGCTTTTCTGGAATCGGCAACAGGAACATTCTCCATCCTGCTGGCTGTGTGTGTTTTATCTCCCATACATACTGTGTGTGTGTGTGTCTGGGCAGAGTCTTCCTCCCTTTTAGTTACAGCACAGGGAGAACGAGACAGATCTTGGCAAAAAGGTGGGAAACAGGTTAACCATTACCTGCCTATACATGTTGTATGCAAACCTCAAGTTGTCCATTGGGTTGCCCAGGAAGCATGCACAGACACTTTATAAGATCCTGTGCAGTGATGAGACGATGGTGCTTATAATGGGTAGAACTCTGATCTGACATCACTGCAATTCGGTCTTGGTTTTTACAGAACTCTTTAAAAATGTAATGCTAAAAACTGTATATACCACAATGATGAATGTATAGATTCTGATTACTGGTTCTTAAACTGTGGTATGCACTTACGGCATTATACTGTAATTAAAGAATACATACATAACTTACTGGTATGATGGTGGTGAGTTTAACAAAGTACCATCAACCCATTGAAATGTGCCTTCAGTCTTCTCATCTGTCAAACCAATCCAATATGTTTTCTTATTAATATGCTGGTTCAGGAATTCCTATGTAAGAAGAGAGATGCCCATAAATAATTGAATGTATGATTACACACGCAACTAAGTCCACAAAACTTTACAGTGTATTTTTAGACATTGCCCAAATATACCCCTCTACCGGCATTATTTTATTCTTCCACCTTGGTCATATAGTAAGAAACAGCTTGCATTGCTCCTCATAACATCCTCAGCATGTACTGTAAAATTTTAGCTGGGGCATATTGCTAGAAGCTCAGGGCCAGATTCACAAAGCACTTACGCTGACTTATCTCGAGATGCGCAGCGTAATTTAAATTTGCGCCGCGCGTATCTTTGCGCCTGATCCTCAAAACGAGATACGCCTGAAATCCAGGTTTTTCCGTCCTACCTAAAATAATTACACCTGCGCTTCTTCGCACGCAAAATACGCTAGACACACCACTGTTTTGATAGGCAAAGATGCAAATGAGGGAGATAAGGCGATCCACAAAATTAAGTGTGTGCGGCGTAGATTACGCCCTGTGCGCTTCTGTTAGTTTCATGGTGTAAAATTACACTTTATAAAAGGTGCCCTAATTTTACACCAGCCGTGTAAAGGTCAGCTAAAGCAACACCATTAAGGAAGAGCTGAGCACACACACTTGCAGGACAACAGTCTGTATGCCAACATGCCAGGGGCATCCATGCTCATAACTATACTAGTGACTTTAGTAACCGAGGGTACCCCCTCTTCTGAGGGAACAGCAGTCAGGAGACGCCTCGCAGAATGCATCTTTGCACAGTAAACACACACATTAATCATGTCACAATAAGAATGCATGCATGCACACCCACTGTGATCCCTAGCACAGACACATCACATGCACATCTAATTGGATTAGATCCAAGTACCCCCAATGGTACTTGGGAGCAGTAATGCCACGCCACGGCTCCAATTATGTCACTGTGCATTCATACACCTTTCACATGGACCTGGGATCACTTCTCCCTGGTCCTGGGGATCCCTACTCCACCAAAACTGAGGGTGACACCCTTATTTAATCAGGAATGCCACCCCCACATTCACACATCATTCACACACATAAAACAAATCATAAGTACAGTATACTAAAAAAAAAAAAATCTAAAATCAAAAGTAACCCCAAAAATTAACGGCGGCGGCGTGAGCTACGCCTGGGCCGCCCACGGGCACGGGCACGGCCCACCAGGGGAGACTCCTGGGGGGGGGTGAGCAGGGGAAGGAGGAGACTCATGGGGGGGTGAGCAGGGGAAGGAGGAGCCTCCCCTGGTGACTGCCCTCCTGCTGGCCTGCCCTCCAAGGCCACTGCTATCCTGGTCAGACTGAGATTAAGGGCAGCCGTATTGGCCTGGACAGCCCGGGTGTTGTCCTGGACAGCCTGGGTCAGGGCACTCACCTCCTGGGCCACGCCTGTTGTGGCGGTCTGCAGGTCACAAAAGCATGTGATGACCGCCAAGGAGTTTGTGGCCACATCAGTGATTGACTCCTTAATTGAACCCAGGCTGTCCTCTATCTGGGTCAGAGTCTGCTTGATCTGACCCAGATGGCGGGGTCTGCCGGGCATTGTCCCTCTGCAGACTGGCCAGCAGAACCTCGGCCACCCCCCTGGTCCTCTGGGTCGCCATCCTGCCTGCAGCTGAGTCTTGTGGCCTGGGAGGAGGGGAGAGAGAGACCCTTGTGGGTGGAGGCCTGTTGGGGGAGGAGTGGGAGGGGCTACCCCTGATGGTGGCCTGACTGCTGCCAGCCTCAGGGGTAGCCTCAGGGGGAAACACATCCGAGGCCAAAAGGACTTCCCTGGCAATGTATATATCTTCATCCTCAGCCTCCACCCCTTCATCCTCCTCCCCCTCAACCTCCTCATGAGGGGAGGTGTGGCCACTCCCCTCCCCTGGGGAATCCTGCCATTCTTGGGACTCTTCTGCAGCCTGTTGTCCTGGGGATGGTGCATCCTGGCCTGATGGCCCAGCAACCTCCTGGCCTGATGGCCCAGCAACCTCCTGGACTGATGGCCCAGCAATCTCCTGGCCATCTGTGGAGGACACAAAACATTCACAGGTTGGAGGATCCACACACTTGGCACATCTTCCCTTCCCCCACCCACACATGCTAATCACCAGATAGAAAAACCCAAAAATTACCTTTCCTCACAGGATAATCAGATTGAAAGCCAGGCAGGCCCACCACCTGCTGTGGGTGGAAGCACCGGCCACTGCCCATTCCTCCTCAGACAGCCTGACGGAGCAGGGTGGGCCTCCTCCAGTGCCCGTGGCATGAGCATTGATCTTGGCCATCTTGTCACGGACCAGGCTCTTAAGATCGTTTATCTTCTTTTGAATCCCACTGGGGGTCCTCGTCTCCCCCCCCCCCGCCGCATTGATCTTATCAGTAATTTTTTGAATGATCGCCTTCCTCCTGGCCGGGGGGGTGTTCCGGCTTTCAGGGCCATGCAAATAACGCCCATATCGGGTGATGGCCCTAGCAAGAATCTGCTTTTCTGCGAAGGAAAAATTTAACTTCCTGCGCTTCGGTGCCATAACAACCAACACTCAGCACCAACCAAAAACAAACACAACAAACAAACACAAATACTCACAGGACAAACACACACAAAAAGCAAACACAACAAACACAAATACTCACACAACAAACACACACAAAAATCAAACCACACAAGCAGACAGCTAATACAAATTCAAAAACAAACTCCGAAAAAACAAACAGAAAAAAAACTCAGAAAAAAAAACAATCAGCAAAAAACAAACACGGAAAAAACAAACAGAAAATACACTCAGAAAAAAAACACAGCTACTACACTCTACTACTCCTCCAAATCTTTTAACTAACACTAAACTCACCAACACACGCCAACAGACGACAGAGCAAAAGCAACTTGCTCTAGGAAAGGGGAACACAGGGATGTACTTTTGCAAGGGAAGTGTGTTTGTCTGGGGCTATTTATACACAGGGCGATTCTCAAACTAAGTACGCTTGGCCTTTTTCCTATCTCACTGATTGTGCCGGGCCAAGTTCTGCACATGCCCAGTGAGGTGCAGATTCGTGCGCGCATGCGCAGTACGGCCAGCCCTTTATTTGCATGGGGTCACGGCTCATTACAATGGAGCACTCCCACTTGCAATAACCCCGCCTTACGCCTCGGATTTAAGTTATGCTTGCGCAATTTTGGGCGCAAATGCGATGTGGATACGGCACTTACGACATAAAATTAAGGCGCCATAACTTAAATGACATACGTTTGGAGTAACTTAATTTGCGCCGCTGTTTGTGAATCTGGCCCTCGGTTTTTAATTGTAGCTTAGTACGTAAAGTATTACTAAACCCTCAACAGTAAAATCAGTCTGTATATCCAGTTAAGCATGCTTGTTATACTCACTGTGGAACCTAAGGGGTTAATCATCGGCACTGTGTAAAAAATCTGTTTAATTCTGTCTTCTCTGATCCTCCCCTTCTTTTACTGTCCCCAATCTATCTGCTGATAAAACAGAGCCCTAGGAGGCACTCTGCACATGCTCAGTTTGGTGTGTATTGCTAAAGAGTTTTATTTTTTGAGAGAGTGCATGTGATCAGCATAGGGCCAAACAACACTGTTGAAAAGACAGTCAGTCAGACAGAAAGTCAGGGGTCATGCAGCCTTATAGGACAGTCAGAGGAGAATGAACACTCCTCCTACAAGATTTACCAGTGCTCAACTGGACGCTGATAAAAGTCACCAGACTGCTATATACTGCTGATATTTTTTTTTTATTAGCAGTTTATATTTACTAAAAAAATTTTTTTTCCATGTTCTGTGTACTGTGGGAGACCAGTGAATGCAGAGTCCTGGGTTTAGCAACACTTTAACTGACAGGAGAGGGTCAGCTGCTGCAACTTCTATGTGTGTACACACAAAGGATTTCTACACAGGCACAGACTCTTACTGTGGAAGTGTACAGCATGCATAATTTCTGCTTCCCTCCACTAGAGGGCATCTGGGGGGCATGGATTGCAAAATAGACTAATGAAAATTGTAGAGGATTGTGGGAAGTATAGTTTGAAGGAGGATCTGAGCTATACTACAGACTGGCAGAAAAATTACAACTCCCATTTCAGAGACACTAAAGGGGAGGGGCTTTAACGATTTTTCCCTGCTGCAGAAAGGAAGCTTTACAGCCACAAAAAACAACCCCATACCATAATCCCCCCTCCTCCAAATGATTTGGACCTGTGTACAAAGCAAGGTCCATAACGACATTGATGAGTGATTTGGGGGTGGAGGAATTTGACTGGCCTGCACAGAGTCCTGACCTCAACCAGATAGAAGACTTTTGGGAAGAATTAGATATGCACCTAAGATACGACGGCGTAAGAGACTTACGTCAGTCGTATCTTAGACAAATTCTGGCGTATCTGATTCGAGATACAACGCCTCACATACAGACTATGACTATATCAGATACGCCATCGTAAGTCCTTTGTGAATCCGGGCTCAGAAGTCTATTTACCAATGCCTCCAAAGACCCAGCCGCATACCTCGTAAAAGTAAAACATACAAAAATAACGACAACCCACACACCATTACCAAAGCTCAAAAACATGTAGGGCGGGCGGGCGGGCGGCAACGTTTCCTCTCCTCGTGTGCTGACCGGAAGCTGTTGTCCTGTGACCTCTCAAATGCCCAACCTCCCTCCACTAACTCAGCCAATACCCCTCCTCCTGCCTTCTGCTAACAGCTATTGTTAACCCCCACTAGCCCACTATTTTTTTTATTTTTTTGCTTCGGGCTTACTTTATAACTAGCTGCCTACTTCCCATTTAGACCAGACCAAAAACATCCTAATGCCTCGTACACACGGCTAGACTTTCAGAGAAAAAAAGTCAGACTGGGAAAGTCTGGCCGCGTGTAGCCTCCATCGTATTTTATTGTCGGAAGTCCGACGGACCTTAGATAGAGAAACCTGTTCTCTTTCTTTCCGACGGACTTCCGACTGATTCACGGCAGACTTTTGCACGGTCATTAGGCATTAGATGCACTGAGCGTCATGTAATCAAGCGCTGAGAGCCAATGTTTCAATATGTAGAATAAAAAAGGTGTGTTGCAATATAACCATGGAACATCCACATTTTCCATGCCCACCAATCATTGCAATACACTTTATATAACACATAGAAATCTGTCCCTAGGTCTAGTTGATTGTGTTTGGCAGCCCAAACCAAAGATTCCAAGACCTCCCCAGCCAGCACAGGTTGACTTTTGTACTTGATGCACTCAAGTCTAAAATCTGATTTAAAACAACAATAATGCTATGAACCATTTACCTGCTCCTCTTGGCTTGTAATTATAACCAGATAACTTCCTCTGTTAAGGCACATCATCTGAGCACTCGTCCAACTCAGTTGAAAATGAGAGAAGAAGTAACAATGACCATCAAATTCTAGCCATCCACTCTCACAGGAAGGTTCTGCCAAACAAATAACATTAACGTAAGAGTGTAAAAATGTAGTATTCGCCGCGACTCACAATAAACCACAATTCCAGGGTGGTGTATACCTTTAATGTACACAAAGATGGATCAAGCTGCCTAAGGAGGTTTTGGGCCACATAGACCTTTATCAGGCCACTAATAGATGTTGCTGGCCTGACAAGGAGCTGTTGCCGATTGTATATGCAAATAACAAAATAAGTTAATAAGAATAAGTTGCTGCAATTCGTTATTTTCCAGGATTTACTGCTTATATCCAGAATCCATGGTTTCCCTGAGCATCTTTTTCTGAAGGGAAACTGCAGACAGAAAATGATGAAGAGAAGCGGGAAGAGTAAGGCCGCGTACACACGATCGGTTAAACCGATGAGAACGGTCTGATGGACCATTTTCATCAGTCCAAACCGATCGTGTGTGGGCCCCATCGGTTATTTATCCATAGGTTAAAAAAAAGGAATCTTGTTTTAAATTTAACCAATGGATACAGATAGAAAAAAAAACGATCGTTTGTAGGCACGTCCATCGGTTAAAAATCCACGCATGCTCAGAATCAAGTCGACGCATGCTTGGAAGCATTGAACTTCGTTTTTTTCAGCACGTCATTGTGTTTTACGTCACCGCGTTCTGACACGATCGTTTTTTTAACTGATGGTGTGCAGGCACGACTGACCATCAGTCAACTTCATCGGTTAACCGATTAAAACGGTTCATCACTGCTCTATCACATTCAGTTCTGTGTGTAAATTACAGATTGATCTTTTAAACTCTGTACAATAGACTTTTCCTAAGGCCCCGTACACACGACCGGATCGATCCGCTGAAAACGGTCCGTCGGACCGTTTTCAGCGGATAGATCCGCTGCGACCGCTGCCGGATTTCTGTCTGATGGTTGTACACACCATCAGACAGAAATCTGCGCGTAAACAATACGAGGGGCGTGGCCGCGACGATGACGTGGGCGGCCCTGGAAGTTCAAAGCTTCCATGCATGCGTCGAATCAGTACGACGCATGCGAGGGATGGCGGTCGGTCGGACGTGTCCGGTGAGTCTGTACAGACGACCGAATATGTCCGACGGACAGGTTTCCAGCGGACAGATTTCTTAGCATGCTAAGAATTTTTTATCTGCTGGAAACTGTCCGATCCGCGGGACAATTGTCCGCTCGGGCCTACACACGACCAGATCTGTCCGCAGGAACTGGTCCGGCGGACCAGTTTCAGCGGATCGATCCAGTCGTGTGTACGGGGCCTAAGAGAAACTAAGCAGAGCTTGGAAAACATGTAAAAAAAAAAGAAAAGGGAAAAAGAATGAAAAAAATGTATGACTGAGTCCAAAAAATCATGCATCGAAAAAGACAATAATCTAGCCACTTACGGCCCGCCGTCATTATATGGTGGCACTTTGAAGTGGAATACTGTTGTTATGGCAGAAACCAGCTGCCATAACTCCGGTATCCACTTCTTCAGCGGGCGGTCCGCTTTCAGATAAAAGTGGTCTCAGAGGCGGATTCACTGCAAGATCACTTTTATTGGTGGTGGGAGAGGGGACCCCAATCCCACTGCTCTCCGGTGCCCTCCGCAGCTTACCTGCTTGGCATGGAGATGAGTGAGTGGAAGATGGCCGACACCCAGCTCCATACCATTGCAGGGAGGAAGCGATGTCAAAACGTCACTTCCGCCCATAGCTCTTAAATTAACATTTTTTTTATTTCATTTTAGTGTAAATATGAAATATGAGGTCTATTTTACCCCAGATCTTATATTTAAGAGGTCCTGTCATGCTTTTTTTCTATTACAAGGGATGTTAACAACAGTGTAAAAAAAATAAAAAAGTAAAATAAATAAGAAAAAAATTCTAAATTATAATGTTCCCCGTCCCACTGAGCTCGCGTGCAGAAGCGACGCATACGTGAGTAGCGCCCGCATATGAAAATGGTGTTCAAACCACACATGTGAGGTATCGCCACAATCGCTAGAACGAGAACAATAATTCTAGCCCTAGAACTCCTTTGTTACTCAAAATATTCAACCTAAAGTCATTTTTTAAACGTTGCATATGAAGATTTTAAAGCATAAAAGTTTGTCGCCATTCCACGAGCGAGCGCAATTTTGAAGCGTGACATGTTGGATATCAATTTACTCGGCGTAACATTATCTTTCACAATATATAAAAAAATTGGGTTAACTTTACTGTTGTCTTATTTTTTTATTAAAAAAAGTGTATTTAAAAAAAAAGTGTGCTTGTAAGATCGCTGCGCAAATACGGTGTGATAGAACGTATTGCAACGACCACCACTTTATTCTCTAGGGTGTTAGAAAAAAATATATATAATGTTTGGGGGTTCTGAGTAATTTTCTAGCTAAAAAAAAAATTATTTTAACTTGTAAACAACAAGTTTAAAAAATAGGCCCACTCTTGCATAGGAAACTCATTATGTAATCCTTTACACACATATACACAGGTACTGACTTACTTGTTTCATTTTTATGCTGTTCTAGTTTGTTTTCAAACTGTGAAGTGCATTCTTTTACTGCAAAGAAATAAAGATGATACAGATTTATTTTGCTATAACAAAATTAACTATTTTCTAAAGTAAACAGCAATAATTGTCCACTGATAACACTCTTTACTTCCAATCCCTATAAAAGTCCTTTAAAAATCCATATACGCCTTCAGCTAACTGCTAAGCCTTTACTTTTAGGCCTGATTCACACCAATGCAGGTTGCACATTGCAGGTGCGTTTTGCGTTTTCCAATACACGTTGAAGTCTATGGAACCAAAAACCAGAAAAAAATCCCTGGCCCTTTCCATAAAATGCACAGATGTGAACTACATCCATGGGAAACCATGTTATATGGACGGTAGTCGGTTTCTGCAAAACTGAAAACGCACTAAAAAATGCACAGGTGTGAACCAGGCCTTAAAGTAAATGGGGCAGATCCTCGTACAGCGCCGCATTTATGCGCCGGGCGTAGCGTATCTAAGATACACTACGCCGCCGTAACTTACTTTTTTTTTAATCCACAAAGAATCCGCGCCGTAAGTTACGGCGGCGTAGTGTATTTTTGGCGGCGTAAGGGCGCGGAATTCAAATGGCTGTGATAGGGGCGTGTTTTATGTAAATACGGCGCGACCTGACCTAAACGATGTTTTTTTTTAACTGCGCATGCGCCGTCCGTGGGGGTATTCCAGTGCGCATGCTCAAAATTAACCCGGAACAAGCCAATGCTTCCGACGGTGACGTCATTCTACGCAAATCCCTATTCGCGAACGACTTACGCAAACGACGTAAAAATTTCTAATTTCTACGCGGGAAGGACGGCCATACTTAACATTGAGTACGCCTCATAACAGTAGCTTTAACTATACGCCGGAAAAAGCCGAACGCAAACGACGTAAAAAAATGCGCTGGCCGGACGTACATTCACGTAGCACTTACGCCGGCGTATCTCGAGATACGCCGCGTAAGTTTCAATGTGCGCCGTCGTTTCTGTGCGACATGCCTACAGAACTAGATACGCCTGAAAATAGGCTTTCTACAACCGAAGTAAGTTTCCTACGCCGTCGTATCCTGGGCGCATATTTACGCTGGCCGCAAGGGGCGCTCCCATTGATTTACGATTCGAATATGCAAATGAGTGAGATACGCCGATTAATGAACGTACTTGCACCCGGCGCATTAATATACGCGGTTTACGTAAGTCGTACGTCCGGCGTAAAGTTAAGCCTCATAAATCAGGTGTAAGTCATGTTAAGGTATGGACCAGGGAACAGCCGTCGTATTTTATGTCGTTTACGTAGTAGTACGTGAATAGGGCTGGGCATAGGTTACGTTCACGTCGTAGGCAGTGATTCGACGTAGCTTAAGGAGTATTTCCGACGCGATTCTGAGCATGCGCACTGGGATGCTTCCACGGGACGGCGCATGCGCCGTTCGTTCGGCCCATCATTTGCATGGGGTCACGCTTCATTTAAATGGATCACGCCCACTTCCACCTACTTTGAATTAGGCCGGTTTACGCCGAAGAATTGACGTTACGCTGGCGCAACTTTGGGAGCAAGTGTTTGTGAATACTGTGCTCGCCGCTCTGCGCTACGTCGGCGTAGCGTTAATTCGATACGCTACGCTGGCATAACTATGCGCCAAGGTACGAGAATCCGGGCCAAAGTATTATAAACACAGGCTCTGCCAGACAGCCAGGAGGGTAGCATTATTAGAAGGAGCTCAGCAAAGGCAGCTTACATTCTTGCCTTATGATAAGTAAGAATAAAAATCTTGATTATATTGCCTCTGCAGTTCTCTAGGGTTCAGCCAGGTTTTTCACCGCTTTTAAATCTTATTTCTGGAGAGTAGGAGTCTGTAGTGCTATAGGTGAAATGAATTGAAAACATCCTACACACACATCCATCTGCTGAGTCTCTAGACCATAGATGCTTAAGGATTTAGCTTTGAAGCACTAGCCAAGTATGTAACCCAGAAGCTTTCAGTGACTGTGAGTAATGGTTTAAGCCTAGATCCATGGGTCTCAACCCTATCCTTTGTAGACATGGAGGGATTTCAACTACTGGCCTCACTGCTAAACCGAGGGAACCTCATACATCCCCTTTCAGACGTCCATTTCTCTTTTTTCGTTTTTCTCAGACCAGAGAGGCGTGCTGTTTGTATAACTTCCACGCACTTCACTTCTTGCCCAACTTCTATCTCCCAACGAACACTCAATTTACCTCCTACTGCATAGACTTTTTTAAGTTGATGAACTTTCGACTTTTCAGCTTTATTTCTTTATAAATTGCACATTGCACTTTAGGCATTATTTTGCATGATTTTTTATTGCACCATATGAGCACATTAATGCATATGAATTTTGGTGATGACTCATGCCCCGTACACACGATCACTTTTTGTGATGAAAAAAAATGTAATTTTTCATCATGAAAAAAAACGACATTTTTCCAACTTTATCATTAAAAATTATGTTGCCCACACACCATCGTTTTTGAAAAATGATGAACAAAGTGACGGCACTCTAAAGGGTTAGCACGGCGCATGCGCCGCAGGGAACCGGGCAGTGAAGCCGGAGCGCTTCACTTCCTGGTTCCCTCACCGAGGATGGCGGGGTGGGCAGCAGAGTGACGAGCGATCGCTCGTCCTCTGCTGCGGACAGCGCTGGACTCCAGGACAGGTAAGTGTGCCGATATTAAAAGTCAGCAGCTGCAGTATTTGTAGCTGCTGACTTTTTTTTTTTTTTTCAGCAGACATCCGCTTTAAGACACTAGTATCAAAGGCTGAAAAGGAGCTGAGGAGTGTGTGTGTCATGCTCTCATTTGCTGGATGATCCTTTATCTAATTACTATGGGGGGTGATGTGCAAAATGTAATATGGGGGTTCTCTAAGGATATTGAAGTGGGAAGTTATAATTATTTATTACTGTCTGGCAGATCTTGAGCTGTGTCTAATTGACCTACCATTCATGGTGCTTGCATATGGTAGTTCCAGGTCCAGCACCACCTGGCAGAGCCAGCTGCATCACCTCAATAAAAGTTTTAGCTGTCTGTAAGGATGTCAATCTGACCACACCTACAGTATATGGGGGCATTCTTCCCACCGCCCACCAATGTAAGGGATATTTTTCCCACTGAATAGGTTTTAGTAGGGTTCCCAAAGGCCTAAAAATTATTTCAAGGGTTCCTCTGATGTAAAAAGGTTGAGAAAGGCTGCTCTAGTTTGCAATTTTCCTATATTCATATATTTTGAAATGTGTTTTTATTTTTAGCACTGCATATGTTTTTTCTATACTTATGTATTCGTCTTTCAAAATATTTATTATGTATTTATTTTATGTGTTTTGTTAATGTTGTGTCTGCTAATGTCTTGGTACTCTAATCAATCAGACAATATTTAGCTGGACACTTTGGTCAAATGTGCCATCCCACTGGAACTCACCAATAGGGATGAGCCGAACATAACTGGGATTGGTTTAAGGTGGGTTTGACAAGCATTACTAACATTCAGGTGTTGAATCACTTCACTGGTTATTATAGATGCTTTCCCAACAACCATTGACAGGAAGTTGTCATGGTCACTGAGCTCTTAATATTTGCTCCCCCACATGCCCCTTCCCCTGACTTCTCTATAAAGATCAATGGCACATCTATCAGTCCGTCCCCACATGCCAGGGTGCTATGGGTAACCTTAGACTCTGAACTGTCCTTTCAGGCCCACATCCAATCCCTGTCCAAATCATGTTGCCTTAGCCTCCGCAACATTTCCAGAATACACCCCTTTTTAAAGCGGGGGTTCACCCGTACATAACACTTTTTCCCCTTAGATGGATGCTCGTTTTGTCTAGGGGAATCGGCTAGTTGTTTTAAAATATGAGCTGTACTTACCGTTTACGAGATGCATCTTCTCCGCCGCTTCCGGGTATGGGCTGCGGGACTGGGCGTTCCTAGTTTGATTGACAATCTTCCGAGAGGCTTCCGACGGTCGCATCCATCGCGTCACGATTTTCCGAAAGAAGCCAAACGTTGGTGCGCAGGCACAGTATAGACCCGCACCAACGTTCGGCTTCTTTCGGGCTACTAGTGACGCGATGGATGCGACCGTCGGAAGCCTCTAGGAAGACTGTCAATCAAGAAGGAACGCCCGCTCCCGAAGACCCATACCCGGAAGCGACGGAGAAGATGCATCTCGAAAACGGTAAGTACAGCTCATATTTTAAAACAACTAGCCGATTCCCCTAGACAAAACGAGCATCCATCTAGCATCCATCTAAGGGGAAAAATTGTTTTATGGGTGAACTCCCGCTTTAACTAATAACACCACCAAGCTTCAGCTTCACTCCCTGGTCATCTCTCGCCTCGACTACTGCAACTCCCTCCTCATTAGATTACCATTACATAGACTATCCCCCAGGGGTCAAGTCCTGGGGAAAAAAGTGTGGGAACTCCCACCCAACATCCACTCCCCCACCAAAAAAAAAAAAAATGATACGCTCATATGCATAATTACTAAACGCATGTTTTTTTGTTTTTTTTGATCCACTGTACCTTAGTAATCCTTTATGTTACTGGCCACTTCCTGTATATGGATTCATCGGGTAGTGTGTGGGTATTCCGTCACTTCCTCGATGCCGCAATGTCTCCTGGGAGCTTTTGTCAATGTCAAGCAAGTTCTTTCTAAATCCCACGATAACTCGCGGCAGACCTCCGCAATGTCTCCTGGGAACAATGACAAAAGCTCCCAGGAGACATTGCGGCATCGAGGAAGTGACGGAATACCCACACACTACCCGATGAATCCATATACAGGAAGTGGCCAGTAACAAAGAATTACTAAGGTTCGCCTGCCCCTGACAGTGACTCGAGCTGGGCATCGCCGCTTAGTGAAGGATTGGCTCGGGCGGCTCAGCTGCTCTAATCCTGCAAAGGGAACTGAGTTCCTGCTGTAAAAAAATTGCAGGAACTCCGTTCCCTAGCGTTCCCGCAGGACTTGAGCCCTGCTATCCCCCCTTAAGTCCATCTAGAAATGCCACTGCAAGACTCATCCACCTTACCAACCATTCAATGTCCTCCACCCCTCTCTGCCAATCCATCCACTGGCTCCCACTCACCCAACGAATAAAATTCAAAGTACTAAAAATTTACAAAGCCATCCACAACTCGGCCCCCCAGCTACATCACTAACCTAGTCCCAAAATACCAGCCAAGCCGCTCTCTTCGGTCCACCCAAGACCTCCTGTTCTCTAGTTCCCTTGTCACCTCCTCCCATGTTCGCCTCCAGGATTTTTCCAGAGCTTTTGGCTGAGCTGTAGCGGGACAGCTTACCAAAAAGCGTGATTATCCGGCAAATCCGGGACAGTTGGCAAGTATGAGCCAGGCGGTGTATGTATTTAGAAGCAATGACACTACTGCTGTCCCCACAGCCCTGATCCCAAGACTGATCTGTAGCGTGACAGCTTATTATAAAGTATTGGCAAGCATGGTATAGTACAGTGGTTCTCAACCTTCTAGTGCCGTGACCCCTTGATAAAATTTCCCAAGTTGTGGGGACCCCTCCCTAACAGTAAAATTATTTTCAGAGCATGGGTTTTCAGCACCCAAGACAAGTAATTTGCGCCCCTAACCCACTCTTCCTCTTCTCCTTTCTTTCCCTTTTATCCCTCCCTATCCTAATTTCTTGTTTTTTCCCCATTCCTCTCTCTTGCCGTCTTTCTTGTACTTTCTCTTATTCTTTCTCTCCCCTTTCTTTGTTCCTCCCATTCTTTTCCTCTCCCTTCCATGTATTCTCTATTTTTAAACCTTCTCTTGCTCCTTGGTAGGGGGGTGGGGGAATGGGAGGAGTGGCAGTGCTGGTGGGGAGTTGTGATGAGTGGCAGTGCTGGTGGGGGTGGGATCAGTGGCAATGCTGGGGAGAGTTCTGATCAGCCAACTTAGGTGCTCTTGATCAAGGTCATCTGCTGATCTGAAAAATGTATTGGGGACTTTTAATGTCAACTATAATAATAGGTAGTGTTACTCACTGTCTCTGACTTTGTGGTGTCTTGCAGCAGTGACACCTATGCCAAAATCAGGAGACAGGGTCTCCTTCAGCCCCTCCCACTTCACATTCCTCACCAGTCAGCTGACCTCTAGTTTCTGCCCCCCAGTCATGTGGTGAACTGAATGGGTGGCTGCGAAGAGGCTGGGTGGGAGGCCGCGGGTTCCAGGGACAGCCCTGCTGGCGGTCGCAAAAAGGCTGAGAGAGTAGTGCGGGCTTCAGGAACAGCCCAGGATTCAGTGACCCCTGGAAAATCAGCATTCGACCCCCAGGTTGAGAACCACTGGTATAGTAGAAGAAGAAAAAAACACTACTATATATGAAGTTCGGCTATTGCCAAATGAGCAAAGAGTCGGATGTTCAAATAAAAAAAAAAGCGCTTTCCTGCTCACTATGAAGCTGGTGGAATAGGACACAGAGAGGGAATTGATAACAGACCGCTGGGAAAAGAGGCAGATTTACCTTTTTAACAATAAGCCTGAAGAGTTACTTGAACACTGGCCTATGTTTTTGAGATAATCCACCTCTTTCTTGAGCATTTCTGTGTCTTTAAAGATGAAAAGGAAACATGAAGACAAATCAAAGGCATGCATGAAAAATATTTTAAAAAGTAAAAGCAGCTTGTGTCCAGTTGAGGCAAATCTACTGGCATCTTTAAGCCTTTGTGAACCTTCCTGCTATGGTCCAGAGGTGGCATGTGCCAGGAGTAGACCTCTGCAACCCCCTCATAAAGATATACACAAGTGTGAAAAGAACTGTATGTATGCTAAAAATACTACAGAGCCCAATCACCCAGTCTATGTGTACCTTGCATGTTTGACAATTAGGGGTCTTCAGCGGTCTTGGACAATATTGGGCTTCAGGTGTGTTGTTGAACCTTGGACAAGGGAGAGGCTGCTTCCAGGTAAGGCTGCCTTCAATTTGCTATAGGGGGCTATTTACCAAAGTGCACTTGAAATTGCACTGAAAGTGCATTTGGAAGTGCAATTGCTGTAAATCTGAGGGGTAGATCTGAGGGGAAGCTCTGCTGATTTTATCATCCAATCATGTGAAAGTTAAAATGCTGTTTTTTTTTTCTTGCATGTCCCCCTCGGATCTATAGCGGCTGCACTTCCACGTGCACTTTCAGTGCACTTGTAGTTTGCACTTGTAGTGCAAAGTGGTTTTTCCTTTCGTAAATAACCCCCAAAGTCTCGAATCTTTCATGACTCTATCCAAATCATACTAAAATGCAATAGTAGCCTACTTACTGAAAGGACCAGGCAGTGCCTATGGTCTAGACTTACTACCTCACAGTACTAGCATTTGAAGAATGACAGGAGATTTTTAAAACCACAAACTACAGATTGTCAAACTAGAAGTTACTTTTCACCAAAACGTCATTTTAGCGTAGCGTGGGAAAACAGTTTGCAGAAGTATCAGAATGACAACAAAACATCTTAATTACTTACCATTATTTAGCTGATGTGCGATGTCTTTTGCAATCCTATCATCTGGGTAGGACACACAAAACAGAATTACATGTAGGTACATTTATTACAAAAGTTATTAGATACACAATATTACAGTAGTGCAGACATCGTTATATAGTTACACATCTTTCACACTGAGGCGCTTTTCACACTAAAACAAGCGCCTGGAAATTTTACGAAAATCTATTTCCATTAAAATCAATGAATGCTTTTACACTGGGCTGAAAAAATGCCCCTCTCCATTGAAATGAATGGAAAGCTCTTCAAAAGCGCCTTAAGGCTATTTTCACACTGAGGCGCTTTGCAGGCGCTATCGCGCTAAAAATAGCTCCTGTAAAGCGCTCTGAAAGAGCCTCTCCTTTCACTCCAGGCTTTCACACTGGAGCGCTGCGCTGGCAGGACGCTCAAAAAAGTCATGCTAGCCGCACATTTGAGCTCAAATATATATATATTAAGGCCCGGATTCACAAAGCACTTACGCCGACGTATCTCGAGATACGCTGCGTAAGTGCAAATATGCGCCGTTGTATCTATGCGCCGTGCCCACAAACCGAGATACGCCTAAAAATAGGCTTTATCCGACCAACGTAACTTGCCTACACCGGCGTATCGTGGGCGCATATTTACGCTGGACGCAAGTGGCGCTCGCATTGATTTCTTATTCAAAAATGAGGGAGATACGTCGATTCACGAACGTACTTGCGCCCCGGCGCATAATATACGCGGTTTGCGTAAGTCGTACGTCCGGCATAAAGTTATTCCCCATATAGGAGGCGCAACCCATGCAAAGGTATGGACCAGGGAACACAAGCCGTCGTATCTTATGTCGTTTACGTTGTACGTGAATATGACTAGGCGTAGGTTACGTTCACGTCGTAGGCAGTTATCCGTCGTATCTTAGGGAGTAGTTCCGACGTGATTCTGAGCATGCGCAGTGGGATGCGCCCACGGGACGGCGCATGCGCCGTTCGTTATTCGTATCTTTATGGCGCTCGGCCCATCATTTGCATGGGGTCACGCCTCATTTGCATGGCTCACGCCCACTTCCACTTACGACGACTTACGCCTAGGAAACCCCGCACAGATTTGGTAGCACTGGCTTTGTGAATTCAGTGCTTGCCTCTCTGTATATGAGATACGCTACGGCAGCATAAATATGCGCCGATGTATGTGAATCCGGGCCATATATATATATACACACACTATATTGCCAAAAGTATTAGTATGCCAGATTTTACACTTACACGCACATGAACTTTATTGGCATCCCAGTCTGTAGGGTTCAATATTGAGTTGGCCCACCCTTTACAGATATAACAGTTTTAACTCTTTTGGGAAGGCTGTCTATAAGGTTTAGTGTGTGTCTATGGGAATGTTTGACCATTCTCCCTAAAGCACATTTGTGAGGTCAGGCACTGATGTTCGATGAGAAGGCCTGGATCGCAGTCTCCACTAAATCTCATCCCAAAGGTGTTTTATCGGTTTGAGGTCAGGACTCTTTGCAGGCCAGTCAAGTTCCTCCACTCCAGACTCGCTCATCCATGTCTTTATAGACCTTGCTTTGTGCACTGTTCCAAATCACTTGGTGGAAGGGGGGATTATGGTGTGGGGTTGTTTTTCAGGGGTTGGGCTTTGCTCCTTAGTTCCAGTGAAGGGAGCTCTTACTGCGTCAGCATACCAAGACATTTTGGACAATTTCATGCTCCCAACTTTGTGGGAACAGTTTGGGGATGACCCCTTCCTGTTCCAACATGACTGCACACCAATACACAAAGCAAGGTCCATGAAGACATAGATGTGCGAGTTTGGGGTGGAGGAACTTGACTGGCCTGCACAGAGTCTTGAGCTCAACCTGATAGAACACCTTTGGGATGAATTAGAGCAGAAACAGCAAGCCAGGCCTTCTCATGCAACATCAGTGCCTGACCTCACAAATGCGCTTCTGGAAGAATGCTCAAACATTCCCATAGACACACTCCTAAACCTTGTGGACAGCCTTCCCAGAAGAGTTGAGGCCACTATAGCTACAAAAGGTGGGCCAACTCAATATTGAACCCTTCGGACTAAGACTGGCATGCCATTAAAGTTCGTGTGCTTGTAAAGGCAGGCTTCCCAATACTTTTGACAATATAGAGTGTGTGTGTATATATATATATTATATGGAACACCCCCCTGCAGAGCCCCTCCGCCTCAAAGTACCCACCCCCTCCCCATGTTAAGGGCATGTGGCCTGACATTGTTCAGGAGGAGGGGGCGCTCGCTCATCCCCTCCCCTTTCCTGACCTGCCAGGCTGCATGCTCGGATAAGGCCTCGTACACACGACCGAGTTTCTCGGCAAAAAACAGCAAGAAACTTGCTGGTTTTTTTTTTTTTGCCGAGGAAAACGGTCATGTGTACACGTTTCGAAGAGGAAACTGTCGAGGATCTCGCCGAGCCAAAAAGAGAGCATGTCTTCTTTTTCCTCAACGGGAATGGGGAAATTTGGCTTGCCGGGATCCTCGACAGCCTGACAAGGAACTCGACGAGCAAACCGATGTTTTTCGCCCGTGGAGTTTCTCGGTCGTGTGTACGAGGCTTCAGGGTTGTTTTTTTTTTTTTCTTCATTTTTTTACCAACACATTTTTTTAATCCAACTGTCAGTGGGAAAACCCAATCACAGCTGATGACTCATCAGTTGTTAAGAAAACCGTGGCCGACTTTACGGCCCCAGTCCTTAACAATCAGCGTACACTGCGCCGTTTCTTTTTCATCCCATAAAGAACAATGATTTTATCTGAATTGTGGTTAATTTATACTTACAGTAAACAAACAGAAGACTTGTGAAGATAACTAGAATAAGGAACACCAAGATTAAGAAAATGATCAGAACCAATGTTAACCGATCTTGTGTATTCTTGACAGCTGGAATTAAAGAAAGATGGAGTTGTGACTGGGCCTACACATGGTATAAGAAACTCTCAATGTTTTGCATTTCTAGCTATCCCCCCTAGTTCCAAAAAATTATATAGGGCCATGTACAGCGAATACAACAGTTTGCTCTAGTTTATTGTGTTGAGCTACACAGGTACAGGGACTTCTGTACCTTTCAGTGCAGGAAGGGCGGTCTTTGGACCTGGTACAAGAAAGGTAAGTGTGAAGAGAAGGGGGAGTAGTGCTAGGGCTGTAGGGCTTGCGCCGTTCTATCTTAGCTTGCAATGTTTCTGTTGTCCGCTAGATGGCGCCTCCATTGCGGCCGGCGTAGATTATGTAAATGAGGGGATACGCCGATTCACGAACGTACGCCAGGCCTACACCGTCGCATTACGTCGTTTCCGTAAGGGATAGGCCGCCTAAAGTTATTCCACCTATGAGGTGGAATAACAATGTTAAGTATGGCCGCCGTTCCCGCCGCGAGGTTCGAATTTTTAACGTCGTTTGCGCAAGTCGTCCGCGAATCGGGATTTACGTTGTTTACGTACACGTCGAAATCAATAGGCCCGTACGGCCTACTTAGCCGCAATGCGCACTGGGAAATGTAGTCGCCCGGCGCATGCGCAGTGTCAAAAAAGTGAGGTCAAGCCTCATTTCCATACAACACGCCCCCCTCCAAGTCATTTGAATCAGGCGCTCTTACGCCCGCTCGTTTTAGGCTACACCGCCGTAGATTAGCAGGTAAGTGGTTTGTGAATCACTACTAGCCTAAATAATTTACGGCGGTGTAGCCTAAAAAGGCTAGGCTAGGCCGTCCTAAATTTAGGCAAATGTACGTGACTCTACCTAAAAGAATATCTCCTAAACCTGTACGGTTTAGGAGATATTCCCCTCGCAATGCGGGGGGATCCTCGGGTGAAGGGCCGGCCCCGCCGACCCATGCCGGAAAGGAAATCTCCCGCGCGCATGCGGGGGAGTGACGTCATCGCCGCTCCAACCAATCACAGCGCTGGAGCAGCGATAACCGGAAGACACGCTCGGCTCGGCGTGGACCAGGTAAGTATTTCATAATGAGCTAATATGCGGTGCATACTAGCTCATTATGGCTTTTTCCTTGCAGGTGTAAAAAATAAATAAAAATTATATGCAGGTTTACAACCGCTTTAAGTTTTGGGTTACGTGGAAGATTAATTTTACTGTTAGGCCCCGTACACACGAAAGGATCGATCCGCTGAAATTGATCCGCGGATCGGTTTCAGCGGATAGATCCGCTGGTGTGTACGATCCAGCGGATATTTATCCGTGGATATATTTCGGGCCGACCGATTTCCAGCGGATAAAAATGTCTTAGCATGCTAAGAAATCTATCCGCTGGAATCGGCTCCAGCGGATCGATCCGGTGGTCTGTACAGACTCACCGGATCGATCTGTCCGAACCCATCCCTCGCATGCATCGTAATGATTCGACGCATGCGTGGATACCCTTATATGACAGCGTCGCGCACGTCGCCGTGTTATCATCGCGGGGACGGCGCGACACGTCACCGTGGACGGAATTCCGCGGGGATTTTGATCTCCTGGTTAGTACAACCAGGAGATCAAAATCCACCAGAGGATTTATCCGCGGATACGGTCCGGAGGACCGTTTCCGCGGATAAATCCTCTCGTGTGTACCCGGCATTAGTGTAAAGGAAGGGTTATTGTGAGTGTTAGCATTACATGGAGGGTTAGTATGGGGGTTGAAGTTACAGGGAAGGTTACTGTGAATGGGATCCAAAGGGTCCACCTGCACTAAAGCATAACATACGATCATGAAACAATAGAAGACAAAAGTCCAATAAAGTAAGACAAATAAATAAATGGTGCCCTGCTCCACTATAAATTATATGTTGCAAATCAATGTATTCCATCATAAGTGCTGCCACTTTAAATATAGCCCATGTGAGATGTCTCTTTGCAATTAACTTAATTTCCTAAAAACAAAATCATAAATAAATAGAAAATAATAAAAATACATATATGCCAACAAATTAATACCATGCATATAACATATGTGAATACAAATCTACTGTAAAGTGCAATTGAATAGCCCCAAAAAATATGTTAGTAATATTTTATAAAGTGAGACCCGGAGGAGAAAATGGATGGAGGGGCTGCATGACTAGGGGAGGAACAGGGTCAGGGAGCGGTCAGCTAGGTCAGTGTTGCGGGTGGGGGTAGAGACCTTACCTGATTGGAGGCAGATGTTAAAATGGGCAGGGTCCAGAGGAGAGGGTCTTGCAACATTCCAAGGAGTCAGGAGAAGTGGCAACTTCCCACCCTCCCTCCCTGGTCAGCGGTGGTTCCCCCAGGAGCTAGGTTCCCTGGGGGTAGGGTTGCCAACTCTTCCCTTTAAAACAGAACACATATGAATTACACAGGTTCTGAGGCTAATTTAATGCAAATAAGGCACCAAGTGAGTTTACCTCCTTAATCAGCCACAGAACCTGTGTAATTAATATGTGTTCTGTTTTAAAGGGATGAGTTGGCAACCCTACCTGGGGGAGGGGAATATGGAAATATATGTGATGTCGGAACGTCTTTGAGCCGGGTGGGGCACGGTTGAGGACATAGACCATTCCAGTTAAAAATTTGCCTTAAAGGGGTTGTAAAGGAAATGTTTTTTTTCCCCTAAATAGCTTCCTTTACCTTAGTGCAGTCCTCCTTCACTTACTTCATCCTTCAATTTTGCTTTTAAATGTCCTTATTTCTTCTGAGAAATCCTCACTTCCTGTTCTTCTGTCTGTAACTCAACACCGTAATGCGAGGCTTTCTTCCTGGTGTGGAGAAAGCCTCTTGAGGGGGGAGGGGGCGAGCAGGAGTGTTAAAGCGTCGCCTATGGAGATTTTTAAGTACCAAAGTTTGGCACCATTCCATGAGTGTGCGCAATTTTAAAGCGTGACATGTTAGGTATCTATTTACTCGTGGTAACATCATATTTCACATTATACAAAAAAATTGGGCTAACTATACTGTTTTGTTATTTTTTAATTCACGAAACCGATTTTTTTCCCCAAAAAAGGCGTTTGAAAATATTTTGCGCAAATACCGTGCGAGAAAAAAAGTTGCAATGACCGCCATTTTATTCCCTAGGGCAGGGATAAGCAATTAGCGGACCTCCAGATGTTGCCAAACTACAAGTCCCATGAGGCATAGCGAGACTCTGACAGCATCAAGCATGACACCCAGAGGCAGAGGCATGATGGGACTTGTAGTTTGGCAACAGCTGGAGGTCCGCTAATTGCTTATCCCTGCCCTAGGGTATCTGCTAAAAAATATATATATAATGTTTGGGGGTTCTGAACTCCTTCATGTAAAAAATTGTGATATTTACATGAAGGAGAGAAGTGCCAAAATAGGCCCGGTTGTAAAGCTTTACATTTTTTATATTTTTTATTAAATAACAAACATATTTATACATACCTGCTCTGTGTAATGCAATGAAAATGTAAAGGTTTAAAACCTTGAGACTTTATAACCACTGCACTAACCCATAACAGCATAAAATGTGTCAAACTCCACAGACATCTCCCCCACTGTAATATCCACAGACATCTCCCCCAGTGTAATATCCACAGACATCTCCCCCAGTGTAATATCCACAGACATCTCCCCCACTGTAATATCCACAGACATCTCCCCACTGTAATATCCACAGACATCTCCCCCACTGTAATATCCACAGACATCTCCCCCACTGTAATATCCACAGACATCTCCCCCACTGTAATATCCACAGACATCTCCCCCACTGTAATATCCACAGACATCTCCCCCACTGTAATATCCACAGACATCTCCCCCACTGTAAGATCCACAGACATCTCTCCCCACTGTAATATCCACAGACATCTCCCCCCACTGTAATATCCACAGACATCCCCCCCACTGTAATATCCACAGACATCTCCCCCCACTGTAATATCCACAGACATCTCCCCCACTGTAAGATCCACAGACATCTCCCCCCACTGTAATATCCACAGACATCTCCCCCCACTGTAATATCCACAGACATCCCCCCCACTGTAATATCCACAGACATCTCCCCCCACTGTAATATCCACAGACATCTCCCCCCACTGTAATATCCACAGACATCTCCCCCACTGTAATCCACAGACATCTCCCCACTGTAATATCCACAGACATCTCCCCCACTGTAATCCACAGACATCTCCCCACTGTAATATCCACGGACATCTCCCCACTGTAATATGACCCACATCTCCCCCACTGTATAGGAAGATTAGTGCTTGGTTAATCTTACCAGAGAAGCTGGCCGAACATGAGCAGTTGAGGCCGGGTGATGACGTCAGCGCGCCGCTCTAAGCTCACCTAGGCCACCGCCGGGTGGACCAAGATGGCCGCCACTCCGGGAGCTAGGCCGAAGCCGCGGCCTTTCCTATGGCCGAGGCAGCAGCGGAGCTCAGCAGATCACGTGGTGTGCCGATCCGCATATGGTGACCCGTTCGGATCACGGATCATTTACGATCCATTGCACCACTAGTACCGATCATAAGAATTTTGATCGATCAAAATAATCGGGGAATTAATCTTTAATTTCCACAGCCCTCATTTTTCAGATTTGAAGGTATTGACATTTTTCTGATATTTGTAGCACAAATAAAGTAAGCCATGTCTTTAGCTTTCTATGATGAAAGAAGCAGTTACACTTGTTATACAAAATCACCTTTGGCCTCTGGATTATTCCCTGACATCTGGGCCTTGAGATCGTTCATGTTTGCATACGTATTTCCTAGACAAGAGTTCCCTGAAGACAAGTAGAGAAAAATCATGAATTTTCAGCAGTTAAAATCCACCCTCCAATCAGCATCTGTTACATTACATCACAAGGGGGGAGGGGCCTCCGGATGACATCACGTAATGGCACACAGTGGACCTTGCATTACAGCTGGAGAGAGCATTGAGAGAACATCGTAGGAAGAACAGAGGGAGAAAACAACGAAGAGAGGAGAACCGGCAGTGGGAGAAGACAGCATAGAGAGGAGAACCGGAGGATGAAGACCTCGCCGGAGGGAGAAGAGACACTGGAGCTGCTTTAATAAATTACTTTATCAAAACCTGTGTACTGTTTTTATTTTTGAAATTTTTTTGAGGGGTGAATGGGTAAAGGTACAATGTACCCCATTCACTTAGGGTGGGGGGGTTCCCCTTAAAATCAGTAAGGGTCTGGTATGCCCTTGGAACTCCACGCCAGTTTTATTTTCCATTTTGGTGAGGGTTCCCCTTTACATCCTCAGCGCACAAGCCGCACCGCAAGTTGGATCATCGTGATCAGACTTGTGGTGCGACTTCTATTTAAATCAATGGGCTCTCAAAGGGGGCCATTGATTTTGAATAGAGGCAAATTAACGCTGCTAAAAGCTAGCACAGCTAAACGTGTATTAACGCCAATGCAAAAAGCTACTAAAAGCAAGTATCCACGGCGATCTACGCCATGTCCGGCCTCACCCCCCCTGCTGTCTTCTGGGAGACACACAGGTCCCAGAAGACAGCAGAGACCAGTGGGATCGCTCATGCAAAGTAAGGAACCAGGAAGTGAAGCCGCAAGCAAGATGGCGGCACCTCCACCCAAGTGCTGAGGGACAGATTGGCTTAGGGTGCCGACATTGCGTGTGCCCTGGACAGGTAACTGCAGTATTTGTAGCTGCTGACTTTTTTTTTTTTTTGACGGAACTCCGCTTTAAAGCGGTGGTTCACCCTAATGAAACATTTTTTTTAATAGCATTAAATTAGGCATAGTAGCGCGAGCTACAGTATGCCTGTATTGATTTTTTTAGCCCGGTACTCACTGTGCAATCCTCTATAGAAGATTCCGACTCCCCGCGGGGAATGGGCGTTCCTATCAAGAGGGAGGATGATTGACGGCCGGCTATGGCACGTCACGCTTCTCCGGAAATAGTCGAAATAGGACTTGGCACTTCACGGCGCCTGCGCATAGTCTTTGCGCAGGCGCCGTATAGCGCCGTGAAGAGCCGAGACCTGTTCCGGCTATCTTCGGGGAGCGTGACGTGCCATAGCCGGCTGTCAATCATCCTCCCTCTTGATAGGAACGCCCATTCCCCGCGGGGAGTCGGAATCTTCTATAGAGGATTGCACAGTGAGTACGGGGATACAAAAATCAATACAGGCATACTGTAGCTCGCGCTACTATGCCTAATTTAATGGTAAAATGTTGTTAGTGTGGGTGAACCACCGCTTTAAGCACTACACCTCAAGTACATAACTGACACATTTCAGCAACAGAAAGAGATATTATTATACAGCTTCAAATTTGTTATTACATGTTGACCAATTAACTAAGGGATGCATTAAAATTCAAAACAATTTAAGCAATCCCTACTGCCAAGTGCCTCCACAGCAAGCAGCTTGCTATGGGGGCACCAGAGCCACTGCTCTGTGTTTGTATTCAGACACAGAGTCGTCGCTCAGCCCTGCCCCCTCTATCTCCTCATTGGCTCACTGACTTTGATTAACAGCATCGGGAGCCAATGGCACCCACTGTGTGTCTCAGCCAAACGGAAGGGAGATTCTCAGACAGTCGAGTCTCTCATGCAACATTGCTGGATCAAGATAGGGATCAGGTAAGTATTAGGGAGGGCTGAGGGGGCTGCTGCACACAGAAGGTTTTTTATCTTATTGCATAGAATGCAATAAGATAAAAAAAAAACCTTCTGACTATAGACCAACTTTAAAGTTACTGCAGTGTATTTTAAATAATAGGTTTCAGAAACCTACTTATCTAACATACCTTAGTATTCCTAAATTTAAAATAGTACCTCAAAAGGGTGACCAGTATTTCACTATTTAAAAGAGCTAAACCTATGTAGATCTGCATAGAGTAGTTTTTACTCTTGGAGAAAGTAGGTAAGCTTACTGGGTGAGTAATATACTATTATAACTTTGATCATTACCTTCCCTGGAAATCTACAGTGAATCCAGTGAACCACAGGGCCATATGTTGATATACACACTCCTGAGCCCTGTGCCCTGTGTGTTATGCACTCCTGAGTCCTGTACTCTATGTGTTACATACTTCTGAACCTTGCACATTGTGCGATACGCAGTTCTCAGCCTTTACAACACCCATTATTTAGCACAGTTTTTTTTCTTTCCCCCGAGCAAGGCATGGTTGTGGGCAAGGAGGTAGCGGGGAGGAGGAGAGTGAGTTCCTGCACCTATTCTCTGAGAATAAAAAAAAAAGCTCTCACCGCTCCCCCTACATTACAGCAGTTCCTCCCTCACAGTCATGAAGGCTGCTCTGTTATGTGCAGCCGCGGGCGAGCAGAGAGAAGACATCATCTCTCACTGCCTGCCCTAACTCTGGGACCCAGCCAATGAGCATCTCCCAGTTCACCCCCGGATGCTGTAACGCTGGGGAGAGACTGCCTGAAGCCTTTTGCTGTCACTGTTGCCTGCCACCAAATTTTAATTTATATTTTAAAAGGTGACATGGCAAGTGACAATATGCATCTGGTGACAAGTGACGTGGCAAGTCACAATCTGCATCTGGTGGCAGGCGATGTAGCAAGTGACAATCCACATCTGGTGGCAGGCGAGGTGGCAAGTGTCAATCCACATCTGGTGGCAAGTGACTAGCTGCATCTGGTGGCAGGCGACCTGGCACGTGACAATCCACATCTGATGGCAGGCGATGTGACAAGCTGCATCCATCTGGTGGCAGTCAATGTGGCAAGTGACAAGCTGCAACTAAAAGCAATCGACATGACAAGCTGCATCTGGTGGCAGGCCACATGGAAAGTGACAAGCTGCATCTGGTGGCAGGCCACATGGAAAGTGACAAGCTGCATCTGGTGGCAGGCCACATGGAAAGTGACAAGCTGCATCTGGTGGCAGGCCACATGGAAAGTGACAAGCTGCATCTGGTGGCAGGCCACATGGAAAGTGACAAGCTGCATCTGGTGGCAGGCCACACGGAAAGTGACAAGCTGCATCTGGTGGCAGGCCACATGGAAAGTGACAAGCTGCATCTGGTGGCAGGCCACATGGAAAGTGACAAGCTGCATTTGGTGGCAGGCCACACGGAAAGTGACAAGCTGCATCTGGTGGCAGGCCACATGGAAAGTGACAAGCTGCATCTGGTGGCAGGCCACATGGAAAGTGACAAGCTGCATCTGGTGGCAGGCCACACGGAAAGTGACAAGCTGCATCTGGTGGCAGGCCACATGGAAAGTGACAAGCTGCATCTGGTGGCAGGCCACATGGAAAGTGACAAGCTGCATCTGGTGGCAGGCCACATGGAAAGTGACAAGCTGCATCTGGTGGCAGGCCACATGGAAAGTGACAAGCTGCATCTGGTGGCAGGCCACACGGAAAGTGACAAGCTGCATCTGGTGGCAGGCCACATGGAAAGTGACAAGCTGCATCTGGTGGCAGGCCACATGGAAAGTGACAAGCTGCATCTGGTGGCAGGCCACATGGAAAGTGACAAGCTGCATCTGGTGGCAGGCCACATGGAAAGTGACAAGCTGCATCTGGTGGCAGGCCACATGGAAAGTGACAAGCTGCATCTGGTGGCAGGCCACATGGAAAGTGACAAGCTGCATCTGGTGGCAGGCCACATGGAAAGTGACAAGCTGCATCTGGTGGCAGGCCACACGGAAAGTGACAAGCTGCATCTGGTGGCAGGCCACATGGAAAGTGACAAGCTGCATCTGGTGGCAGGCCACATGGAAAGTGACAAGCTGCATCTGGTGGCAGGCCACATGGAAAGTGACAAGCTGCATCTGGTGGCAGGCCACATGGAAAGTGACAAGCTGCATCTGGTGGCAGGCCACATGGAAAGTGACAAGCTGCATCTGGTGGCAGGCCACATGGAAAGTGACAAGCTGCATCTGGTGGCGTTTGTGCAAATATTTGTATGAACATTCATAATAAAATGCTCAGTACATTTACTTTACAAATATTGTTTAAAAGTACTTCAAATTTGAATTTGCTTTAACATTTATTTTTGAATGAAAGTGATTTTCAGAACAAAAACCACATTCACTGTAATGCTGAGTACACACAATCAGAATTTCCGACAACAAATGTTCGATATGAGCTTGTTGTCGGAAAATCCAACAGTGTGTATGCTCCATTTTGACATTTGCTGTCAGAATTTCCGACAACAAATGTTTGAGAGCTGGTTCTCAATTTTTCCGACAACAAAAGTTCTGTAGCAAATTCCAACGTACAAAAATCCTACGCATGCTCGGAATCATTGAACTTCATTTTTCTCGGCTCGTCGTAGTGTTGTACTTGACCGCGTTCTTGACGTTCGGAATTTCCGACAACATTTGTGTGACTGTGTGTATGCAAGACAAGAAAAAAATCCATGCTATATCAGCAGGGGTAACTTTCCGCCGGAAAAACCGAACGCAAATGACGTAAAAAAAAAGCGCCGGGCGGTCGTTCGTTTCTGAATCAGCGTAAATGCTCATTTGCATATTCGACGCGTAAAAGATATGGAAGCGCCACCTAGCGGCCGGCCTGGAATTGCAGCCTAAGATCCGACGGTGTAAGTCACTTACACCTGTCGGATCTTAGGCATATCTATGCGTAACCTGATTCTATGAATCAGTCGCATAGATACGACGGCCGGACTCAGAGATATGACGGTGTATCAGGAGATACGCCGTCGTATCTTCTTTCTGAATCCGGCCCACAGGCTATGAGATGTCAGTGATTTGGTCAGATTTTTATACATTTCTGTTGCTCCCACCCATAGATTTCAGAAGAACAGATTGAAAATTGATGGATCTGGAGTCACCCCAGATCCAAACTCACCCAAAATCTGCAGAATTTGTATTATTTTGGCTAGGTGTCAGTGAATAATATAAAATTATCTGTAGCAGTATGTCTTATCAGATTCTATGGTATATTTGAAACGGTAACTAAGCAAAATATTACAAACCATGATACTGTGGTGTTGCTTGTCATTGTAATAATAAAATGAATAAAGAATAATTGACAGGATCTCTGATTAAATGACCTTGTCTCCTCGATTACCTGATTTTCCCTCGAAATCTTCAGGTTTCCTCATTGTACACGGTTAAAAAATGTAATCCTGTGCACTGTGCTATGAGTATCTTCTTTGCTGTTTTCTGTTCTGCATTTACAGGAAGTTTTCAGAACTGAACTTTAGATTTTAGGAACTTACGAAAGGTTTTCAGGAACTTGTGAGTAATGTTTATTAGCTAATATGTCTAGAGGGATTAATAGCTCAGAACTATGCACACATAATGTAACCGTGGGACTCTTTAACCACTTAAGACCCGGACCAAAATACAGCTAAAGGACCCGGCCAGGTTTTGCGATTCGGCACTGCGTCGCTTTAACAGACAATTGCGCGGTCGTGCGACGTGGCTCCCAAACAAAATTGGCGTCCTTTTTTCCCCACAAATAGAGCTTTCTTTTGGTGGTATTTCATCACCTCTGCGGTTTTTATTTTTTGCGCTATAAACAAAAATAGAGCGACAATTTAGAAAAAAATTCAATATTTTTAACTTTTTGCTATAATAAATATCACCCAAAAATATATATATATAAAAAAACAAATTTCCTCAGTTTAGGCCGATACGTATTCTTCTACCTATTTTTGGTAAAAAAAATTGCAATAAGCGTTTATCGGTTGGTTTGCGCAAAATTTATAGCGTTTACAAAATAGGGGACAGTTTTATTGCATTTTTATTTTGACACATTTTTGGGACCATTGTCATTTTCACAGCAAAAAATGCATTTAAAATGCTTTGGTTATTGTGAAAATGACAGTTGCAGTTTGGGAGTTAACCACAGGGGGTGCTGATGGGGTTATGTGTGACCTCATGTGTGTTTACAACTGTAGGGGGGTGTGGCTGTAGGTGTGACGTCATCGATTATGTATCCCTATAAAAGGGATCACACGATCGATGACGCCGCCAAATTGAAGAACGGGGAAGCCGTGTTTACACACGGCTCTCCCCGTTCTTCAGCTCCGGGGACCGATCACGGGGTCCCGGTCATGGAGCTTCGGACCAGGTCACGGGCATGCGCCCGCGACCCACGGCTGGAGAATAGCACAGCACGTACCTGTACGTGCATGTGCCCAGCCGTGCCATTCTGCCGACGTAAATGTGCAGGAGGCGGCCCTTAAGTGGTTAAGACAAGACTCCTCCATCAATGGGTTCACATATTATTATTATTATTATTATTATACAGGATTTAAAAAGCGCCAACAGTTTACGCAGCGCTTTACAATACAAAAGAAAGACAATACAGTAACAATATAATAAAATACAAGAGGATTAAGAGGGCCCTACTCAGAAGAGCTTACAATCTAATAATATATAAAGGTGATTTATTAGGAAATGCTTTAGATTGGGCCTTATTTACCAAAGTACCTGAAATTAAAACTTAGAAAAGGCAATACTTGCTTCTAAGATAGGGCATAAGGGCACAGGGGCACACAATAAGGGAGAATCTACCCATTGCTGTCACAAGGTACTGTACAAAAACAATACAAACCTAAAAAAAAATTCACTTTATCCCACCTTATCAAAAAAGAAAAGAAAAGGACAAATGTTATTAGACTGGAATGTTATGTGACAAATGTACATTTGTTCTGTGCGAATGGGTGCAATTTCAAATGTTATTATGCTATTTTCTCTCCAGGTCATCTGTAAAAAAATTAGATTGGAAAAATACTGCATTATGGCCACTAGATGGAGCTGATGAGCAAAGAACTTAAAGGGACACTAAAGGCAGATTTTTTTTTTTTTAAATAACATAGCGGGCGCACTTGCGGGCCTCCGGCGGTGCTCTCGCACCCTCTGGTGGCTCTCTCAGGAGAGCCATTCTGTTGCAGTAAATCTGTGTGAGCCGGTCGGGGACAGATGGGGACAGAAAAAAAAAAAGGGAGAGGCAATGATGACATTGCCTCTACCTTTTGAGGCAGTCATCTTTTTTAATATCACACCTGTACAATATCAATGTTTAATTGATATTGTACAGGTGTGATATTAAAAAGGTGTGATATTAAAAAAGATGACATTGCCTCATTGCCTCTCCCTTTTTTTTTTATGTCCCCATCTTTTTATATGCAGTGCAACGCACCGCTCTCCTGGCTTTATTGTCTGTCTGAGAGCGGCTGTGAATCAGGTCACAGGGTGCAGGGAGATTGGCAGCACAGGATGGGCAAGGGGACATGCAATGGTGTAAATGGTCTTGGTGGTCTACAGTTGAGAGGGCTTCCCTCTCTCTCTCTCTGCAGTCCTGCCAGGTAAAGGACTTACCTCAGATTCTGGCTGAGTCTCCTGTCTGTCTCTGGATGTGCTGTCCTGGCTCCCCTGCTATGCTGTGTATTTCTGTGGGTTTGACGGTCTGACTGTTTTTTTGCCCCAGACTCTAAAGCCTCGTACACACGATCAGATTGTTTGAAAACCCAGCGTCTGATTTTTGTCTTCAGGGCGTGTGCCTGGATCTTGTCTTGCATACTAACGGTACACAATTGTCAGCCAACAAACACAAATGTAGTGATGTACTACGAGGAATTTTAGCTCTTGAGCGCCACCCTTTGGGACCCCTCTGCTAATTTCGTGTTTGAGCATTGATTCCGAGTGTAGCCGCCCTTTAAGGCTGTGGAATCATCTAGGGCTGCAACTAACGATTATTTTGATAATCGATTAGTTGGCCGATTTATTGTTTCGATTAATCGATTAATCGGATAATAGCCTTAAAAAAAAAAAAATGTTTTTTTTTATTTTTTTGGGCCAATTTGTTATTGGGCAGATTACAAAACACAAATTGCCGCAAAAACACATTACATGCTTTTCTGCAGCTTCTCCAGTAAAGTATATTGAACAAAAAAAAATAAAAAATAGCACCGTTTTGCGTTAAAAAGTCTTTGCCCTTTCCAAAAACGCAGCAGCTGAAAAAAAATCATGGATGTGAACGTGTCCCATAGGAAAACATGTAAATGAACTGTAGTGTGTTTCTGCAACAAGCACCAAAAAACAGAAGTGTGACCCCGGCCTGAGAGGTTTAATAACATAATGGGGTTAAAAAAACAAAAATAAGTACAAAAAGAGCAAATAATCGCTACTGTAAGGGGTTCGTTTTTTTACTGTGGGACAGGGAAAGTAATATTTACAGTAGCGATTTGCTTTTTGTGTACTATAAAAGGCTAATTTTAGTTTTTTTTAACCCCATTATGTTACTGGCCGATTAATCGATTATGAAAATTGTAATCGATTAATTTCATAATCAATTAGTTGTCGATTAATCGATTAGTTGTTTCGGCCCTAGAATCATCCCACTGCTTTGCCAACAATTGTAACGGTCAGGGGTTAACGCCGGTTACGATATTCCATTCCACTAACCCACGACAGCTTATCGACACTCCACAATCAGGCAGACGAACATGGCCCATAAAGATTCCCCAGAAACGAGACACAGCTCTGTTCTCTGGTTCAACAGGAATTGCTTTTAATATACACCAAAAAGCATGCTGCAGTAATCAAAGGGACAATGACACACTCCACCCACAACATCATACAATGGGTACTAACAATCCTCCAATACACATCCTTTAGTCAGACTTTTTGGCACCCGGTCTGACATAATTAACATGAACTGATTACTACAGCTGACAAGTCAGACATCATGACTTTTAGACTGTGCTAACTCAAAACACACATTATCATCAATAGAACTTCACACAATGCAGTGTTAATTAGCATCACACAATGAAAAGGTCTTTAGAAGCCAGACTAAGGTTAGTTTACATAAAAGTAGCAGACTTAATTACCACCTTAACAGTTTGTGTTCCCACATGAATGAATCACTCTATTGACCGGTTGGGTTTGGAATCAACAACCTGTAATATTTCAAGATATCCTGCAATACATTGTGAATTACCATTACTGTCCCATCTCATGTAATCCAAAATATCATTTCTCAGTCATCCTATGCCCCTAGTGGACATAGGATGACCCTAGACACAAGAGTCATTGGTGAAGCTGAAACAGGAGTACCCCACACTCTTCAAGAGCCTCTGGGTCCCACGGGCCATTCCATTACACCGAGCATGAGTGTTTGTACTTTCAACTTTTGTGTGACGGACTTGTGTACTGACCATCAGAAAACCTGACAACAGACTGTTGTCCGCGAAAAATTTACTAGCATGTCATCCAACATTTGTTGGCAGAAAGTTGGACAACAATTGTCTGAAGGAGCGTACTAACGGTCAGATTTTAGGCCATCCCCTGCCAACAATCTGATCGTGTGTACGAGTCTTAAAGGGCCTGTACACACAATCCAATTTTACAATTGTCTGATGGACGTGTTGTGTCGGATAATCCGACCGTGTGTATGCTCCATCAGACAAATGTTGGCTGAATTAATGACATCAAATGTTGGCTGTTCATGCTCACCAACTGTCTGGCAATAAATCTGTCACGTCGTGTTTACTCAAATCCATCCAACTCAAATCCAAAGTACAAACACGCATGCTCCGAACCAATGCTAAACATCAGACAACAATAGCAGAAGTTGCCCAAAGGGTGGCGGTAAAGAGCTGAAAACCCACGTGGTTTGGTGAATGTTGGCTGAAAATGTTATGCCGTGTGTATGCAGAACAATTTCACAGCCAACACCCTTCGAACAAAAATCCACGGAAAAGTCAGATGAAAGTCCGATTGTGTGTATGAGGCTTTACTGTGTCTGCCTTTGGAAATGCTGTCTAAGCTCACCTGCGGCTGCTTCTGAAGTGAGTGGATGATTGCAGATGGCTCTTAACCACTTCCATACAGGGCACGTATACACCTTCCCGCCCAAGCCAATTTTCAGCTTTCAGCACTGTCGCAATTTGAATGGCAATTGCGCGGTCATGCTACACTGTACCCAAACAAAATTGGCATCCTTTTTTACCCACAAATAGAGCTTTCTTTTGGTGGTATTTGATCACCTCTGCGATTTTTTTTTTTTGCGCAACAACTAAAAAAAGACCGAAAATTTTGAAAAAAAATATGTTTTTATTTTTTTCTGTATTTTTTTTGTAAATAAGTACGTTTTCTCTTTCAATTACGGGCACTGATATGGTGGCACTGATGGGCACAGATGAGATGGCACTGATGGACATCGACGAGGTAGTACTGACGGGCACAGATGAGGTGGCACTGATTGGCGGCGCTGGTATGCGGCACTGATGGGCACACATAGGCGGCACTCATGGGCACACATAGGCGGCACTGATGGGCAGCACTGATGGGCACTCATGGACGGCACTGATGGGCACTCATGGGCGGCACTGGGCACTTATGGGCGGCACAGATGGGCACTCATGGGCGGCACAGATGGGCACTGTGGGGTGGCACTTATGGGTGGCACAGATGGGCACTGTGGGGTGGCACAGATGGGCACTGTGGGGTGGCACTGATGGACACTGTGGGGTGGCACTGATGGACACTGTGGGGCGGCACTGATGGACACTGTGGGGCGGCATTATTTACTTGTTTACTTGTTGCCAGTCAGTGCCCATTTGTGGGCACTGATTGGCATCTTTTTTTTTTTTGCATTTTTTTTTTTTTTTTTTTAAGACTTTTTTTTTGACTTTTTTTTTGCCCCTTTTTTTAAGTTTTGCCCTTCCCTAGTGGGCATCCCTGGTGGTCCATGTGGCGATCCGAGGGGGGGCTGCGCTGATAAACAATCAGCGCGAACCCCCCCTGTCAGGAGAGCGGCCGATCGGCTCTCCTCTACTCGCGTCTGTCAGACGCGAGTGAGGAAGAGCCATCAACGGCTCTTCCTGTTTACATCGTGATCAGCCGTGGTTGGACACGGCTGATCACGTGGTAAAGAGTCTCCGTGAGAGACTCTTTACCGAGATCGGTGTTGCGGGGTGTCAGACTGACACCCCGCAACAACGATCGCCGCGATGCGCGCCCCCGGGGGCGCACAGCGGCTAAGAATCCTGAGGACGTCATATGACGTCCAGTCAGGATTCTACAACCACTTTGCCGACGTCAATTTGTCATTGGCGGGCGGCAAGTGGTTAAAGAGACAGGGTACCATGTTTTTTGGTGAGAGGTAATATGCTTTTTTCCATATATTTTGTGCAAATATGAGATTGCCACACCTGTTAGTGGCACAGAAGATTAGCAAAAGTAGGAGGGGGCAACGTGGGATGAAACGAAACGAAACGCTCCAAAAAACATAAGACCCGCCAACAATCATCTTATCCTGACCAGGACGACGACTCCTAACAGGTTGTCACATTAAGCATGTGGCCAATACACTCTAAAGCCTCATACACACGATTGGATTTTCTGTGGACAAAGTGTAGGACTTTTGTCTGAAGGGCATTGGCCAGGAACTTGTATTGCATACAAACGGCAAAGAATTGTCGGCCAACAAACACAAATCGATGTGGCTTTTCAGCTCTTTAGGCCCCTTTCACACTGAGGAGTTTTTCAGGCGGTACAGTGCTAAAAATAGCGCCTAAATACCGCCTGAAAAACTCCTGCTCAGCATTTCTAATGTGAAAGCCCGAGGGCTTTCACGCTGAGGCGATGCACTGGCAGGAGAGAAAAAAATCTCCTGCAAGCAGCATCTCTGGAGCGGTGAGAGGAGCGGTATGTGTGTTTATACCGCTCCTTCTTATTTAAAACAATGGAAAACTGCAGAGGCGCATTGTGGGTGGTTTTAACCCTTTTTCAGCCGCTATGGGGGGTTAATACCGCACCGCTAGCGGCCGAATCCCGCGGCAATTCCGACGGTATAGCGGCGCTATACCGCCACCACACCGCTGGCCCCAGTGTTAAAGGGGCCTTAGTGCCACCCTTTGGGCAACTTCTGCTAAAGTGGTGTTATGGTGAGCATTGCTTCTGAGCATGCATGTTTGTACTTTGGATTTTTTTTCCGACGGACTTGAGTATACACGATTGGATAATCCGACATCACACATTTGTTGTCGGAAAATTTTAAAGCAGGCTATCCCACATTTGTTTTCGGAAATTCAAAATCGCGGTACGGGTCTGCCGCAATTGTTGCGCAATAAATCGCAGAAACCCATATCACGGGAAGCATGTCGCCCAAAAAATGTTCAGCGGTCCCTCCCAAAAAAAGAAGCGGGTACCTGTGATTGCGCACCACGATGTGAGGTGTCATTCATATGAATAAGCATCTCAAATGACAATTAAAAATGACAAATCGCGGGCAGATTTGAGACAATTTGTAAAAACCTCTATCCAGTCAAATCTATTTAATGAAAGTGGTACAGATTTAAAAGAATACATTTACAACATAGGAATACAATAAAAATAGACATGAACATAAAAGTGGTAAAAAAATAATTATATATAAAGAGTGACATTTCATAACTCCATGGTTTGGAACATTGAACTATCATACATAATTATGTAAAAATTCTTAAAACTGATTATGCAGCCATGGATTACATTGGAAAGGACCAACAAATTGTGTAGGATATATCTCCAGAGTCCCGGAGGTGAGAGTATTCCACAGAAAGGAAATACAAATCATATCAGTCTCTTCTCACAGATGGCATAACTATTTGAATTACAGGCATAATCATTCCATTCTCTTTCTATAAACAGATTAACACAGTTCTCCTTGGTTCCACCATTTGGTTCTCCTTTTCTCCAAAATCTGCCAGGGAAGAAAGGATTACATTTCAGCACAGGTCCCCAACTTTCCTAAGCTGCATTCTTATTCAATGACAAGCAGCTGTCATTCTAATGTGAAATGTACAGTATTTAAAAATATTGTGTTAACGATTTTAATGAATAACACAAAGAAGACAGCCTTTGATTGGCTTCATACAGAAGGAAAGTTTATAATCAGAACATGTATTCTAGTAGAATGAGAGTCATGCCTCATACACACTACCAGATTTCCCATCGGGAAAACTACCATGACAGCTTTTGGCTGGGAAACCCGACCGTGTGTGTGCTCCATGGCAGTTTTCCCGACAGGAAAACCCGCCGGGAATCCCAGCGGGAAAAATGAGAACATGTTCTCTTTTTTCCTGCCGGTCTTTTTCCCGGCAGTTTTCCTATAGGAAAGCATACACACGGTGGTAGATTCAGTAAGCAATTGCATCTGCGTATCCATAGATACGCAGCGCAATTGCTTAGTTGCGCCGGCATATCGATTTTCTGTATTCAGAAAGCTCGATACGCCGACTGCAGCCTAAGATATGACTGGCATAAGGCTCTTATGCCGTCGTATCGCAGGCTGCATTCTTACGATGGCCGCTAGGTGGCGTTCCCGTAGTGGTCAGCGTAGAGTATGCAAATTGCATACTCACGCCGATTCACAACCGTACGCGCGCCCTGCATTCGCATTTTACGTCGTTTGCGTTCGTCGGTTTCTGCGTAAGGCTGCCCATGCTATTAGCAGGGGCAGCCAATGGTAAGTATACCCGTCGTTCCCGCGTCGCGATTTGTAAAAATTACGTTGTTTGCGTACGTGAATCGTGAATGGCGCTGGACGCCATTTACGTTCACGTTGAAGCAAATGACGTCCTTGCGACGTCATTTACCGCAATGCACATCGGGAAAGTTTCCCGACGGAGCATGCGCACTACGTTCGGCGTGGGAACGCACCTAATTTAAATGATCCACGCCCCCTACGGGATCATTTAAATTACGCG
Source organism: Rana temporaria (assembly GCF_905171775.1). Classification (NCBI taxonomy): domain Eukaryota; kingdom Metazoa; phylum Chordata; class Amphibia; order Anura; family Ranidae; genus Rana; species Rana temporaria. Next base: position 428,371,879 of record NC_053491.1, on the reverse strand, counting down.
CGCTTACGCCGGGCAGTTTTACGGAGCGCAGACGCAAATTACGGAGCTACTGCTTCGTGAATGAAGCGTAGCGCACGTAATTTACGGAGGCGTAGCGTAAAAACGGTACGCTGCGCCTCCGTAGTAGTGCACGCCCCTACCTGAATCCACCCCCCGGTTTCCAGGCCAAAGCTCTTATGGCAGTTTTCCTGCCAGGAAAACCGGCCGTGTGTAGGGGGAGAAAGCTGCCGAGCCGTTCTCGGCTTTCCCCTTGGGTTGGCAGTACCTGAAGAGGTGGAACTGGGACCAGTAGCCACAGATAGGACAGCTAAGCACCAAGACCCCTTTTCTGCTACACTACCAAAGGGGCCCGTGGTCCCTGCCTGCAAAGGACACTTGCTCTGGATCTGACTGAGTCTGTGTTGGATCATCTATTCAGTGCTAGCTTGTCCTGGGAGATGTAGTTCTACAAGCAAGATTGTGCTGGAGGTAGAAGAGAAGTGCATATACTGTGTGTGTGTATATATATATATATATATATTTGTGTCCCTGAAGAATTCTTTCTGTGCTGATCAAGTGGACATCAAATAATAACCCTATCCCCATCCATGTTCAACTCCCATAATAAAATACAAAACAAGGTTGCAAGGACCAATTCCTGACTCCAGCCTGTGTGGAAAATTTGTGGATGATTTGTCCACTCCGCGGACCGTTTTCATCGGACATGTCTGCTGGGAGTATTTGGTCTGATGTGTGTACACACCATCAGACCAAATTCCCCACGGACAGAAAACGCGGTGACGTGGCGACGATGACGCGGCGATGTGCGTGAACCAGGAAGTTCAATGCTTCCACGCATGCGTCGAATCACTTTGACGCATGCGGGGGATTTCGGTCAGATGGTTAGGTGTACTAACCATCGGACACGTCCGACGGACAGGTTTCCACCGGACAAGTTTCTTAGCATGCCAAGAAACTTTTGTCCGCTGGAAACCTGTCTGCTAGGCCCGGAAAACTGTCCGCTAGGCCCTACACACGGTCGGACATGTCCGCGGAAACTGGTCCGCGGACATGTGCATTTATACGGAGACTTGATTACACACAGGTGGATTCTATTTATCATCATTAGTCATTTAGGTCAACATTGGATCATTCAGAGATCCTCACTGAACTTCTGGAGAGAGTTTGCTAAACTGAAAGTAAAGGGGCTGAATAATTTTGCACGCCCAATTTTTCAGTTTTTTATTTGTTAAAAAAGTTTGAAATATCCAATAAATTTTGTTCCACTTCATGATTGTGTCCCACTTGTTGTTGATTCTTCAAAAAAAAATACAGTTTTATATCTTTATGTTTGAAGCCTGAAATGTGGCAAAAGGTCGCAAAGTTCAAGGGGGCCGAATACTTTCGCAAGGCACTGTAATTACAGAATTTGCACATGACTTACGTGTATGATAACTCTGTGCCATCAATCCACTGAAATGTACCTTCTTTGCGCTCATCTGTCAGACCAATCCAAATATTATTTTTTTTATTATATTTATCCAGTAAGAATTTCTATGAAAGTAGAAAGAAAAAACTAAAAGTAAGCGTAATAAGACACTCAATGTAAAACCAAAGGACCTATTAAAGTGCTACTATACCCACAACAGAACAATCAGTGTGTATAATGCAGTAAAGCATGCTTGTTGTACTCACTGTGGAACCTTAGGCCCCGTACACACGGTCAGACAAAACCGATGAGAATGGACCGAGGTTCAGTTTCATCGGCCCAAACCAATCATGTGTATAGCCCATCAGTCTGTTTTCCTTTGGTCCAAAATTTTAAAACATGCTTCAAAATCGAACCGATGGACCGCTGCCCGATTGGTCCAAACCGATGGTTAGTACAGAAAAGCATTGGTTCAAAACCTGTGCATGCTCAGAATCAAGTCGACACATGCTTGGAAGCATTGAACTTTGTTTTTTTCAGCATGCTGTGTGTTTTACGTCACCGCGTTCTGACCCGATCGGTTTTTGGAACGATGGTGTGTACACACATCAGACCATCAGGCCACTGCAGCGGTGAACCGATGAAAACGGTCTGTCGGACCATTCTCATCGCTTTGGACCGACCGTGTGTACGCGGCCTAAGGGGTTAATCCTGCACATTGTTTAAAAAGTATGTTTGATCATGTCTTATTTGATCCTCCCTTTCCACTGTCCCCAATCCATCTCCTGATAGCACAGAGCCTTTGGAGTTACTATGCACATGCTCAGTTTGGTGTGTATTGCTAGAGAGTTTTTTTTTTTATTGGGAGAGTGCATGTGATCAGCACAGGGCCAATCAGCACTGTCCAGACAGAGGGTCAAGGGTCATGCAGCCTCATAGACGGTCAGGCCTCGTACACACAACCGTTTTCCTCGACAGAATCCATCAAGAAACTTGGTGGCAGAGCTTTTTTGCAGAGGAAAACGGTCGTGTGTATGTCTTTTGTCAAGAAAACTGACGTGGAACTCGACGAGAAAAAAAGAGAACAAGTTCTCTTTTTCCTCGTCGGGAGTCTCAATTTCCTTGTCGTGTTTCTCATCGGGCTGGTTTACGATGAGAAACACGTTCGTGTGTATGCTTAAAAAACCCGCGCATGCTCAGAATAAATTATGAGACGGGAGCGCACCTTCGGTAAAAGTAGCGTTCGTAATGGGGTCAGCACATTCGTCGCGCTGCAAAAATTATTGCATCGTTTAAATGCTGCGCATTTAAATCATCTTTAGAATGGTCCAAAAATTAACAATAATGATCTTTTTTGCTGCTGATATTCACACAGAGTTCTGACTAACTTTTTGTAACATTTTTCATGTTGATCTCATGAATATTTTTGAATCATTTATATAGCCCCAAACATTTTTTTTTTTTCAAATACAGATCTTCATTTTTAATTCTTAGTTAGTTTCTAGTCATCTCCATGATTTATTTTTAAAATTTGTTGTGTCAAGTTACCACCATTGTAACATTATTGTTTGGTGTTATCTGATCTGTCCCTTTATAATTAGACCTTTTGTAGTTTTTTAACCACTTAAGACCAGGAACTTTAGGCAGCTAAAGGACCTGGCCAGTTTTTGCGATTCGGCACTGCGTCGCTTTAACTGACAATTGCGAGGTCGTGCGACGTGGCTCCCAAACAAAATTGGCATCCTTTTTTTCCCACAAATAGAGCTTTCTTTTGGTGGTATTTGATCACCTCTGCGGTTTTTATTTTTTGCGCTATAAACAAAAATAGAGCGACAATTTTGGAAAAATCTATATTTTTTACTTTTTGCTATAATAAATATCCCCCAAAATATATAAAAAAAAAATGTTTTCCTCAGTTTAGGCCGATACGTATTCTTCTACCTATTTTTGGTAAAAAAAAATCACAATAAGCGTTTATCGGTTGGTTTGCGCAAAATTTATAGCATTTACAAAATAGGGGATAGTTTTATTACATTTTTATTAATTATTTTTTTTTTACTACTAATGGCTGCGATCAGCGATTTCTTTCGTGACTGCGACATTATGGCGGACATTTCTGACAATTTTGACACATTTTGGGACCATTGTCATTTTCACAGCAAAAAATGCATTAAAAATGCATTGTTTACTGTGAAAATGACAATTGCAGTTTGGGAGTTAACCACAAGGGGGCGCTGAAGGGTTTAAGTGTGACCTCATTTGTGTTTCTAACTGTAGGGGGGTGTGGCTGTAGGTGTGAGATCATTGATTGTGCTTCCCTATAAAAGGGATAACACGATCAATGACGGCGCCACAGTGAAGAACGGGGAAGCTGTCTTTACACACAGCTCTCCCCGTTCTTCAGCTTCGGGGACCGATCGCGGGACTCCAGCGGCGATTAGGTCCGCGGGTCCCGCGGTCACGGAGCTTCGGACCTGGTTGCGGGCGCGTGCCCGCGACCCAACAGCTGGGGAATTAAAGAGGACGTACCTGTACGTGCTTGTGCCCAGCCGTGCCATTCTGCTGACGTATATGTGCAGGAGGCGGTCCTTAAGTGGTTAAAGTTAACCTACCTACTCACAAGCTAAATTTTTGGGTTGATTAAAAACACATAGGCAAGTATGAACTGTAAAACAAAATTACCATTTATTCTGGTAAAGAATATAAATAAAATAAATACAAGGCAGCACTGAAGAACCTGCTGCCATTTGTGCAACTGTGTGTGGACATTAAAATTGGGACATTGAGAAGCACATACAGGAGGGAGCCCAATCTGGTCCTGGACTCCTAGAGGTCAGGAACAGCAGCAGGTCAGATAAATGTCCCAAGTCTGTGGTACTACAGCAGGCTGCCTTCTGTCAGACCACCTTGAAGCAGGGACATCACTTCCTGGTCTTCCTGGTAGCCTTCCCTGCAGACTTCCTTGCTGCCTGCTCTGCAGCCTTCCTTCTCCACTTGGCTGGAGGCTGTGCCTCTGGTGGTGTACTCGTGCCAGGTGGAGGAGATGAAGGTGGAGGAGAAGGAGGTTGAGAAGAAGGTGGAGGAGGAGGATGAGGTTGAGAATAAGCAGGTGGGGGAGGATGACCGTGGCTACAAATGACCGTGTCCTCAGTAAGTAGCCCTCTCACCCCCTTATTCAGCAAACTTATGACTAGTGGCTCAAATATGAGGCGTTGGTCCTCGGTCATTTGGCTCATTTTGGCCATTACGAGGGTGCCATAGCTCTCTTCAGGGGTGGTAGGCTGCTGGAGGGTGGCCTGTGCCTCTCTAATCAGGGCCAGTGCTGCCTCGCTCACCCTCATATCCCTCCTGGCCCTTCTTGTAGGAAGGTGGATGGGAGGCACCTGGAACCTTGTGCTGCCACTTGGCCCTGCCACCTCTGTGCCACTCACTCCTGCCACCTCCTCTGTGCCACTCACCCTGGCCTCCTCCTGCCTGACACTTTCCAGACCCTCATGCTGGTTGATGTCCTCCTGTGTTTAAAAAAAGGGACAGTTTGAGTTTTGGGTTCAAAAATCACACACAATTTTCAGCTGTTGCAAATTGATTGAAAATAAATAGAAAAGACAATCATTCTGACCCCAGCAGTTTTCATTCTTTTCTCCCCAACTTTTTGGGCCACTACTGTCTATTGATATGGAAAACACTTTTACATCAAACATTAGATATTTTTTACATATTAACATCTATTAGACAGCATTTTTTGTCCACAATAAATACATTTAAAATACTATACCTGGCTCCAGACAGCCAAATCCGGGTCTTCCTCCAGGATGGAAGGCTCCTCTTGCTCCCGAGAAGGCTCACCTTGCTCCTGAGAAGGATCAGCTTGGCTGCAGGGAAGGCTGGAGGCTTGGCTGGAGGGAAGGCTGGAGGTTTTTCTGCTGCTTTTTCTGGAGGGTTGTCTGGGGGGGAGGCTGGAACGTGAATCCCTTGTTTCAAGGTGGTCATCAAGAAAGGACATTCTGCCGTAGTACCACAACTTCGGTACATATACCTTCCCTGCTGCTGCTCCAGACCTCTGAGAAGCCAGGACCTTGTTACGCGCAGCCCTGTATGTGCCTCTCAAGGTCCCAATTTTAGTGTCCAGCTGTTCAGTTGTTATATGGGGAATGCGAGTGTGCACAAATGGGAGCAGGCTATTCAGTGCTGCTGTCCTTAGTTCTTTATTCCTGTGGATGGGGTCTTTTTTCGCCCAAAGAACAGGCAGCTCCCTTAGTCTATCAATTCACCCAGAAACTCCTTTTCATTGAATGGATTCATATTTTCTGCAAGACAAAACCAAAGACAAATATACTAATGTCAATCACTGTCTATAAACTCTAGTAATCTTTATCCCCATATAGCCCTTAAATCTCTTTGCAGTATAGGCCACTGATGTCCCAAGTTCAAATCATACCTTCGTTCACACGTTCGTCGCTCTAACGCCTTCCTCCGCATACCGAACGTACATATGACACATGTGTGTTAAGCTTTATATACACTACGCATGCGTGACACTCCGCACACGTCGCCCGGCCATGACGTTCTTACTCGATGTTTCCCCGCCCCTTCTCTTTCGGCGCGCAAACGACATGGCGGAATCAGATCAGCAGGTGTCTGATATTAGGCCAACTTCTTCAGAAAACGACGATATGGCGGAATCAGATTAGCAGGTGTCTGAAATGAGGCCTAGATCATCCAGAAAAGACAACATGGCGGGATCAGATGAACAGGTGTCTCCAATTAGGCCTAGATCATCCAGAAACTACGACGTGGCGGAGTCAGATGAGCAGGTGTCTGTAATTATAAATTCATCTGACGACACAACAAGCCCAGAGCCTCATGAGAAAACGTCAGAAACGCGGAGCAGATACAAGGCATCTAACATGTCCTACGCGGAAATGGTGGACATCTTACAAAAGTCTGATTACGATGGCAAGCATGGGCCCTATACCCACCCTAATTTAAGGAAGGGCAAAATTATGGATAAAGTGCAAAGAAGTCTGGATCGTCATTTTGGGGTGAAACGATCGAAGGAGCAGCTCAGAAAGAGGTGGTCAGACCTCAAACTCAGGGAGCCGGAACAGTTAAGGAGCATTAAGAGAATGCTTGAAAAAAGTAAGTGGTTCTCCTGTGTCCCTATTATTATTGTTTTTCGGAACTTGCATGTTGCTCCATGTTGATGCTTTTGCATATAGGACCTTAGAAAAAAACGGTCGTTTCAGACACATCCGTTCGTCCACTACATACAATGTTTTCTGAAGATACAGGGTTAACTAAATTCATATAGGAAGGGATGCGGAGGGGAAATGGGACCCTCAAGATGATAAAGGTGATAATAACTGCAATTACCAATATGTTTTAGTAGATACATTTTGTGCTCAACAGTGTATTAAAAGAATATATGTGATAAGCACTTCCATAAGCAGTATGAGCAATATCATGTGCCTGTGCCGTATATATTATCAGCTGTCACCAACCAATATGGTAACAGGTGTGTAATCTGTGCACACCGTGCAATACCATGTGTACAATATAAGAAATGTAATAAATAGTGTGACGGACTTTCACAAAAATATCCCACAAATTAAGCTGTATCGTAGATACATTGACGATCTTGTAATACTCTGGGATGGCACAGCTGACACCTATCAACAGTTCCTGCGGGAACTAGATACCAACAGATATGGTCAGAGAAATGGGACACAGAACATATAGATTATCTCGACCTAGAAATCTATAAGAACGGAACCTCTTTACATACTAGAACTTTCTTCAAGGTCACAGATCTCTAGTTGCCACCACCCCAAATGGAAGGCAAAAATACCTAAGGGGCAACTATTGAGGCTGGGTAAAAACTGCAATTCAGCAGAGGATTTTAAAAAACAAGCAGATGTGATCATTGACAGATTTAAGGAAAAGGAGTATACCGCAGAGGCCTTGTTCAAACTGAAAGAAGAAATCTCTAACACGGACAGAGAGAACTTGCTGGTACAGAAAAATAAAGAAACAAACAAGAAACAAGGTGTGGCTTTTATCACTGGATTCAACACACAGTATAAAGAGTTTGAATATATAGTCAAAAAGTACTGGCCAATCCTGAAATAAGATCTTGCTCTCACAAAAATATTGCCTAATAAACCCACCTTCATTTACAGATGGGCCCCATCGCTGCGACACCATCTTGTACACAATGTAATTGACCCACCCAAAACCGTTAGCATTTGTCCCGAACTAAAGGGTTTCTACAAATGTCAAAGATGTTTGGCATGTAGGGTAAGCAAAAAACAACCCTGCAGAAAAGTTAGTTTCAAATCAAGGACCGACCATAAAGAGTATAAAATTAGAGAACTTATAACATGCAACACCACCCATGTTACATATATCATAGAATGCCCGTGCCACCTCCAATATGTGGGTAGAACCACTCGACCACTTTGTGTTCGCATTCGAGAACATATCAATAACATCAAAAAAGGATTCCCAAAGCATAACTTGTCTCGTCATTTTGATGAGGTTCATTAACGAGACCCCACAGGATTAATTTTTTATGGGATCGACATACCCCACGGGATTTTTTTTTTTTGGGATCGACATAGTTAGGGCCCTTTTGTAATGATCCGCCTCCGTGTGTCCGTAAGCTCAGCGGGGATTGCTCCGTATATATCCCTGCTGAGCCGTCGGATGACAGGGCAGTCTCCGCACACTGTGCGGGGACCGCCCTGTCTTTTCTCCGCTCTCCCCTATGGAGGGATCAGATGAACACGGACCGTGTGTCCGTGTTCATCCGATCCGCAGACGGAAGAAAAAATAGGACATTCTTCCGTCTGCAAAATCGGATCTGACTAGCTGGATATACCGGCTGGGCTCTTTGGTACCCCACGGACTCAATGTGGATATAGATTTGAACTGCTTTTTATCAAATCCCTAATATCGGGGGGTGTTTAACCACTCCCACAAGCTATGGAGGGTGATGGAATATCCACTAGTTTGATATTATTCACCCAGGTTCATATGTATGGTCCTTATTGATATTAATACATGCATCGTTGTGTGGGTAAGGACAACCACATACAATATGGCAGGCCAACCCATTCCCTCCCCTATCTAACTTTTAGGGTGTGAGATTTCTAACCCTTTTTTCCCCTGTCATCACATTTGGCAATTTCCATTCTCTATTATTTTCTAATTTTGTGGTCTATTAATTGTTTCTTTTTTTGTGTGTTTTTTCTTGATGTCACCTTCTCCTTCTCAGTAGGATATGCTGAAATATGGCTCCCGAGGGAGAATAGCAGGGAACTATTACACTTTAACTCTCGTTAGTGTAGAATTTGATCTTTACTGGGTAATAGCTGGGTTTGCTGCTACTGCCCGTCAGTTTAACTTTTCGCCACAGGAGGCTCTGCTCTTTCATTCATTATACATAATCCATGGTAAAGTCTGGTCTGTGGATACACGCCTATAGATGTTAGCTATAGGCATGTATATTCATTCATCATTCATTTTTCATTTGTTTTTTTATTACTATTTATATTTTTGTTTGCCAATAGAACAATATTGAAGGGGATCATTATGTGACGTGTGTAAAGAGCGTTATCACGTATCCTTATTGTAACGTCCCAAGGGTTACCCCACCACCTACCACTAGCCTGTTCCGATGGTAAGCGGGGAGGCTATCGTAATCCCTGTGCATTGATTGGCCTATTCCTGGGGAGTGGGCGGGCGGTTCGTGATGATGCTCTCTTTTTAGGATGCAAGCGTGTAGTGTGTAACACCGCCTTTGAAGACGTTGATGACGAAACGCGCAAGGCGGAGTTACGCACACACGCACGTTACATCCGGGTACCGCCAGCTGGAACGCTGTTGGAGTGCATGCTGCAGTTCCCAGCATTGGCGAGTGTATAGCGCCCGGTTTTTAGGTTTATTTTTACTTTTTTACAAATTTGTTTACTTATCTATTTGGCGATTGGTTGGAAACACACTTTGTACTGACCAATTTTTTTATATATATTTTTTTCATTACCTTTGTATACTTTGTATACCTTTGTATACTTGGTGTGAGTACAATTAAAAACTATTTTATACTACACCATGGAAGTCTTTTTTCCTTTCCTCTCTGAGGATATTGGACCCTACGTAGCTACCCACACTGTGTAAGCACCTGTTCCCGTTTGCATAACAGCTGACGTGAGAAGTGGACGATTGCAGCAGCAAATTGGAATTACATGCTGTATACCCCTGGAGGGGTGAGTCTATCTGGTGAGTGGGGACCCTTGTGGGGGAGCACTGGAATCACCTCGGAAGCACGTATCATAATATAGGATCACTCTTCACTACGGATCTCTGCACCTTATAAATCACAGGAATTTCAAGATTTAAATGTGTATGGGACTTTAATCATGTTTTGTGACGGACTTTCACTTATCAATTTTTTTGATTATATTTTTTTGATTATTATTTCTATTTCTAACTTTATGTGTACACTTATGCATATATATATACAGATACATAATCTTTTTTCAGGATTTTTCTTCCTCCTTTTTTTGGGATTGTTTTTTTTGTTGTTTTTTCAACCAACTTTAGGTTACCTGGAGATTTTATTGGTACTGCTCTTGCTGGTATTAGGGCACTATATGATATATATTTTTTATATACATACACTATTTATTACATTTCTTATATTGTACACAGAGTATTGCACGGTGTGCACAGATTACACACCTGTTACCATATTGGTTGGTGACAGCTGATAATATATACGGCACAGGCACATGATATTGCTCACACTGCTTATGGAAGTGCTTATCGCATATATTCTTTTAATACACTGTTGAGCACAACATTTATCTACTAACACATATTGGTAATTGCAGTTATTATAACCTTTATCATCTTGAGGGTCCCATTTCCCCTCCGCATCCCTTCCTAGGTGGAAGGGTAGGCAGCGCCACCACCCCCATCCTCCAATCTTTTCCACTTTAGTATCCCCCGTAGGGGGACTCTAGCAGGGGGGGGGGGGGCTGCAGTCTAGACCTCTTTATTATTATTTTCCTAAGTGCAGGATACCATCCAATTTATAAATTCATATAGGCTTGATTATATTCCAAAAATATGTTTAAATAGGTGTCTAGCTGATGTGTTTGTAACTAGAATTCAAATCCAAATTACCTCAGTCTAAAGGAGAGGGCACTCAGCAGCTGTATACACATCTGCACTCAAGAGCACTAGTGGGCCACCAGAACAACCTTTTTAGGGTGAGCTCCACAGGTGCTCCTGTGCATTTTTGGGGTGTCTACATGTGTGAAACGTGTCCCAAAAAGGTGAGTATTCAAGAATATTGTTTGCCAAAAAACATGTCTTCTGCTTGTAACTGCCCAAACAGACACTTGTACCCCACTTCCAAGCAATATTTAATATTCCTAGTTTTGCCCTCAAATATGTGTGTGCTAAGTAAACTTTTTGTTTTATTCTCATAGGGGATAGAAGACTGGGAGGATACCACTTCTCCGAGCCAGGAAAACACAGACCTCACCAGGACCCCTCACCTCAGCGCCCACCTCGCAAGGAGCCCTCACCTCACCACCCTCCTCGCAAGGAGCCCACACCTCACCGCCCTCCTCGCAAAGAGCCCACACCTCATCGCCCACCCAGATCTCAGGATGTGGAGGAAGGAGAAGTGGTTGGAATTACTACAACAGGTCAGTATCTGTCACCACAGCTTCAGGTAATACGAGATGTAGGCCTGCAGATTTGTAATACCTTTTTTTTTTTTTAGGGCATGATTATGTGGCAGAAGAAAGGCCTCGGTCCTCCCATTCCAAGACCCAAAATCTACTCCTCCAAATAAAGGCATGCAGTAGGGAGATGTATGTCATCAAACAAAAAATGGCCTTTATTGAGAAAAGCTTGAAGGACATAGATGAGGACTTGGGGGGAAACTAAAAAATCCCATTTTTTTTGTTCCCAATTTTACTTACTTTTTCTAACAAGCCAAAATTTGAAGATGCACACAGTGGGTCAACATGTGCTATCTGCCATCTCGGGATATCCATGTATGTGTTTTGTGGGTGCAACCCCTTCCTCACAACTCAAATAGGTGAAAGGAAGAAGAGGTTGCACCCACAAAACAGGTCCATTGATCACCCATGATGGTAGATAGCACATGTTGACAATAGGGGTCAGGAGGGAAATAACCATTTTTAACCCTAAAAAGACTGTGTGCATCTTCCAATTTTGGCTTGTCCAGGGGTGACAACACCCCATCTTACTATGGGCAGGTAGACAATTAAAAAAAAAAATACAATGTCTGAGTTATTGCCTAGACATTGTTATATTTTGTGCTATGTAATATTATGTTTTTATTTTTGTTAATAATTTTTGGCAAATAATAAAAACCGAATGAAAAAAAAAATATATATTAAACACCACAAATATTTGAGAAAGACCGTGGCCCATATTCTCTCTAAAAATCCGCGGGCTGCGCTTAAGGCACTTACACTCCGCTGTCCCAACTTACAGGAGCAAGTGTTGTATTCCCCAAACACTTGCTCCGTAAGTTGGGATGGCGGAGTGTAAATGCCCCGGCGTAGCCTGGCGGATCTCCAAGGGGGCGGCTTGTATTCAAATTAAGCGCGCCCCCGATTCTAATGAACTGCACATGCGCCGGGCTTCAAAAAGCCCAGTGCGCATGCTCCAGTTCTCGGCGGAAAACGTCAATGACGCCGACGTGTGCGTCATTGACGTAAAGTCGTATTCAAGAACGACTTACGGAAACGACGTACCCGACGAAAAAACACGATGCGGACCCGACGCCATCCGTAACATGGCCTACGTGGGACTTGCGGAAACTTACTCCTCATATAGCAGGAGTAAGTTTCCGCTTACGCAAACGACGTTAGCGACGGTTACGCGACGCAAACTCGTTCGGGAATCGGCGTAGAAGGATCATTTGCATACGCAAATGAGTCCTTCACGTAAATGCCATCTAGCGGCGGCCGGCGTCATTACATTTAAGATCCGCCAGTGTAAGTGACTTACAGATGGCGGATCTTAAGTGTATCTATGCGAAAATGATTCTAAGAATCAGTCGCATAGATACACGGGCCAAAAAAGGGAGATACGATGGAGTATCCTGAGATACTCCATCGTAACTTCTATGAGAATATGGCCCCATGTGTGTAAATATGCACCAAGTAAAAATTTGGTCAAACCAACAAGAAAGTGTGTCTTGTTTTTCTTAAATACCCTAGAAATTATGATGTGTTTAGTTTTGGTGTTACCTGTGAAATGGTTGTTAGTTTATAAAGAAAAGACACTTGACACTACAAGTAGTACACTAGGAAATACTATGAGACAGCTAAAATAAACATAGACATCAAAAATGGAATTTTAAAAGATTTTTTTAGGATTTGGCTCAAAATAATAAATTACAGATTGGCTGGCATAGGAATGGCCCCTCTACCCGTGAAATATTCAACGTGCTTATCCCGGACTGCATGGGCACTTTGGGGGGCAAGCCAGTACGGGCATGTTCTAGGCCCGGCAAGGCAATTGCACCTGAGGTATGTCCGGCCTCGGGCCCAACTGTGGCCATATAGGTAGGAGACTGTCTCCTTAGGAAATTATGGAGAATACAGCAACAAAAAATAATATAGTTCCATTTATATTCCGCCATATGCATTGAGGTTAAAAACAGGCGGAACCGGCTGGCCATTATCCCGAAGGCGTTCTCCACAACTCTTCGGGGTCTGGCCAGCCGGTAGTTGAACACCCTCCTCTCTGGGGTGAGGGTCCACTGGGGGAATGGCCTCATGAGATGCTTTCCCAGTCCAAAGGCTTCATCAGCCAGAAACACGAAGGGGAGTCTTTCCACATTCTCTGCATCCGGTGGCAATGCAAGATCATCACTCTGGAGACGAAGCGCAAACTCCGTCTGCCTGAAGGCTCCCCCATCTGACATCCGGCCATTCTTCCCCACTTCCACATAGAGGAATTCGTACTGTGCTGATACCACCGCCATCAGCACAATCCTATTAAACCCCTTGTAATTGTAGAATTGGGAACCAGAACGGGGTGGTGGCACGAAGCGGACGTGCTTCCCGTCAATGGCTCCACCGCAGTCGGGGAAGTTCCATCGCGTAGCAAACTCCAATGCCACAGTCTGCCATTCCTGTGGCGTGGACAGAAGCTGTGGAATCAAACAAGAAAAACAAAACAATTTACTTTTGCACATAACATTGCAAGTAGATTATAAAAAAACATTATTGGCCAACATCATTCTAACATTTATTTTAAGGAGCATTTAAACACAAAAATATAAGGCCCAATTATCACATTCCTCACCCCCTCGGATGGACCATTGTAAAAATTTTAGGGGGGGGTCTAGATGAGTTTGGGACCTTAAAAAAAATAGGTGAAGCTATACTTGGAAACACATTTTAGGGGGGGGGCTAGATGAGTTTGGGACCTCAAAAAAAAAAAAAAGGTGAAGCTATACTGTGAAACACATTTTAGGGGGGGGGGGGGGATAAAACATTACAATAGATCTTACAAAATACATTGGGAAGTGACTAGGCTAGGTGTGTTTGGGCCCAGGAGAGCATGCTGGAGAGGTAAGTGAAGGGAAATATGCATGTAGGCCAAAAAAGGGGCATTAAAAGCTTACAGCATGCATGGGGGCAAAGGGGACATTCACAGCATATTACAATCATGGTAATTAGGGAAGGATGAACGAAACACAATACATTAGCATACATTAAATACATTGAATGTGATATTAAAGGAGAAAACTTACCCTCATATAGTCGTCCTGCAGAACCTGTATTATAGCAGAACAGGTTTCCGGGATTATGAGGCCCAGAGCCTTGGGGGAGATGCCCGTCGTGAACTTCAAGTCCTGCAGGCTTCTCCCAGTTGCCAGATAGCGTAACGTGGCAACTAGCCTCTGCTCAGCGCTGATGGCTACCCGCATAACGGTGTCCTGCCTGGTGATATATGGCGACACCAAAGCCAAGAGGTGCTGAAAAACGGGGTCAGACATCCTAAGGAAACTCCTGTAATTATCAGGATTATTCTCCTGGATCTCCCGCAGCAGAGACATATGAGAAAATTGGATCCTACGGAGCAACCAATTCTTGGTCCATGAACGCCTCCTCACCCTGTTCATGGACTTGTCTAGGTCTAAAACAAGAAGACCAACACACACTGACTGCACAACACGAACTCGACGACGAGCAGGTGCCTGCAACATGGCTAGAAACGAACGACTAATCAGAACAAACGCACTAAACAGAAAGCACTGAAGAACAGCAAGTCCTATGAAGAACAACCTGAAAACCAGAAACAAGCAGACAGGAACGCACTGAAAAAAAAATACGACCTGACCACACGCCCTGAAAGACAAGATACGAACCCACAAGCACAAACTGAACCGCAGAAAATGATCTGAAAGCACGAAGACTGAAAAGCGCGAATCGTCACTCACCAAACTTTTACTAACACGCGGCAACACGAGATTAGCAAAAGCAGCCCCAAGGGTGGCGCCAATGGAATTGAACTTCCCCTTTATAGTGCCATCGTACGTGTTGAACATCACCGC
Organism: Rana temporaria; assembly: GCF_905171775.1. Lineage (NCBI taxonomy): Eukaryota > Metazoa > Chordata > Amphibia > Anura > Ranidae > Rana > Rana temporaria. The sequence goes on along the minus strand of NC_053491.1, from coordinate 428,356,853 downwards.
ATTTGAGAACGATGAGATTTTGTCTTGACAGTGTGTACGCAAAGAAAGCTTGTCAAGATTCTCGACAAGCCTGACAAGGAACTCGTCGAGGAAAACTATGTGTCTTTTACGACGAGTTCCTTGGTCGTGTGTACGAGGTCTCAGAGTAGAATGAAAACTTCTCCTACAAGCTTTAACCAGACACTGATAGAGGTCACAAGGCTGTTATATATTGCTGATATGCGGCCCGCAGACTGCCCCTTCCATAAGATCACAGCACTCCCAACCTCCCCTCTTCTACATTATTCACACAATACACAAAGCATGACAGGTCTGGAAAAAGGGTGGGGCTTTTCAAGTTAGGAATCGGGTGATTGGTTACTAGGCAGTGGGGCAGTCCCAGCAATCAATCACCTGCCTTTCACTTAATGTCCCGCTCTTTGTCCGGACCTGTCATGCTTTGCGTCTTGTGTGAATAAGGTATGGGAGGTGGAGTTCTGCAATCTTATGGAAGGGGCCATCTATAATATCGATGGAGGATCTGTGATGGGGGGTTTTGTGATGGGGTAGGAGTCTGTGATGGGGTATCTGTGATTTAGGGGCTTTGTGATGGGGGGGGATCTGTGATGGGGAGCTCTGTGATGGGGGATATGTGATGGGGGGTGTCTGTGATGGAGAGGGCTCTGTGATGGGGGGGATCTGTGATGGAGAGGGCTCTGTGATGGAGAGGAGTCTGTGATGGGGGATCTGTGATGGAGAGGGGTCTATGATGGAGGGATCTGTAATGGAGAGGAGTCAATGATGGGGGTGCTCTGTGATGGAGAGAAGTCTGTGATGTGGGGCTCTGATGGAGAGGAGTCTGTGATGGGGGGGGGGGATCTGTGATGGAGAGGGGTCTATGATGGAGGGATCTGTAATGGAGAGGAGTCTATGATGGAGGGCTTTGTGATGTGGGGCTCTGTGATGGAGAGGAATCTGTGATGGAGGGATCTGTAATGGAGAGAAGTCTATGATGTAGGGCTCTGTGATGGAGAGGAGTCTGTTATGTGGGGCTCTGTGATGAAGAGGAATCTGTGATGGGGATCTGTGATGTGGGGCTCTGTGATGGAAAGGAGTCTGTGATGGGGGGATCTGTGATGGAAAGGAGTCTGTGATGGGGGGATCTGTGTTAGAGAGGGGTCTATTATGGAGGGGCTCTGTGATGAAGAGGAGTCTGTGATGGGGGGATTTGTGACAGAGAGGAATCTGCGATGGGGAGGATGTGTGATTGAAACAATTTGTAAAGGAGAGGAGTCTATGATGGGGCACTCTGTGATGGGGAGGAGTCTGTGATGGGGGGATCTGTGTTAGAGAGGGGTCTATTATGGGGGGGCTCTGTGATGAAGAGGAAATCTGTGATGGGGGGGATTTGTGACGGAGAGGAATCTGTGATGGGGAGGATGTGTGATTGAAAGGATTTGTAAAGGAGAGGAGTCTATGATGGGGCACTCTGTGATGGAGAGGAGTCTATGATGGGGGCTCTGTGATGAGGAGGAGACTATGACGGGGGCTCTGTGATGGAGAGGAGTCTAGATGGGGTGCTCTGTGATGGGGAGGAGTCTATGATGGGGGGGGGGCGCTGTGATGGAGAAGAGTCTATGAATTGGGGGCTCTGTGATGCAGAGGGGAATCTCTGATGAGGGGATTCTGTGAAATACTAAGTTTATGTTGATTAAAAGTGTTCTTTATTTAAAATATTGTATTGTGTTTTCCTGTTTTTTGTGCACTACAAATAAGATATGTGCAATGTGCATAGGAAATCGTTCATATTTTTTTTCAAACTATAGTCCGCCCCCCAACCATCTGAGGGACTGTGAACTGGCCCCCTGTTTAAAAAGTTTGAGGACCCCTGATGTAGAGGATTGTGGAAAGTGTAGTTTGCACGAGGATCTGAGTTTTACTACAGACTGGCTGAAAAACAACTCCCATTGTAAAGACAGTAAAGGGGAGGGGCTTTAGTGATTTCCCCTGCTGCAAGAAGGAAGAACGTTCTCGTTCTGTGGGGGGACAAGGACTGTGCACACAATATTCCACCTGCGCTTAGTGCAAGCAGAGAGAGAGGGACAGCTTTACCCGGAAGCAGAGGGACACTATCCTGGAGCCTTGGACCACAACCCAAATTGTGTGAGCACGCTGTGCAGCACACACTGAGGATAAGGTTGCCCCCTGTCCGGGATTCACCCAGGACAGTACGGGTTTTGAATCATTAATAATATATAAACTACAGCGCTACTAGATCCAAAATTACACCACACAATTAATAATCAAATGTAAAAAGCTGCAGTATGTGAAAAAAGGTGACCAAACCATAAACAATGTAAATAATGTACATATGCGCTAATGGACATTACCCATGATTAAGTCACGTGGCTAGTGACGATACGCGTGGGGGAGGAGCCTGCCATACGAGACCTGTCAGAAGTTCCAGAGTGAGGATCTCTACAATTCGTTACTGAGCGGCTTTCACAAAGAGGGGGAAAATCGTGAGTGTATCAGCGCACAGCGCCTCTGATTCTGCTTTGGAGCTTTGCAGCATTACACTATTGTGTGTTTCTTTCTCTCCCTCATATATTTCACATCCTGCCGTAATTTGTGTGGAGCGGATCTGAAGTAACTGCATTGCATATTATTCAACGAGGCTGTGTGGTATCATCACACTGAAGCGGGTCTGAATCCATTTGTAGTGCTTAATAGCCATCCTAGGCTGTGTTGGTTTGATTGCACTGACATTCACTTTCTGGTGATTAAACACGCACTGTTAACCCTTCAGAGCAATATCCATTCAACTATAGGAACGGTTATTGGAAACCTTATGCAGTCGATGCTATTTTGATTTTATCACATTTGTTTGCGGTGATAACAATACCGAGTTCACTCATCAGTATTAGCAAGTTTTGAATCATGTGTCTGGGTTTCAGTCCACCTGAAATCCAGACTCATTATTCAGACAAGAATTGTGTGTCACATTACTATTCTCTTTGGAGTGCCCAAAGATGTCCCAGGTCTGTTACAATCTTATAGTGTATATAAGAGTCAGCTATGAGAGTCAGCTCTACACCGCGCTTGCGCACTGACTATGACACATGCCGCATGCTCTGGATGCTAGTGCTACTCTGCAAGGGGCGAGGGTGATTTTTAGCAATAAAGTACACGTCTTAGCGGGGCTCATTGCAAAACCCGACCATCAACAGTGCAAAACCCGCCCATCATTTGTTCTAACACGCCCCGCTAAGACGTGTACTTTATTGCTAAAAATCACCCCCGCCCCTTGTAGAGTAGCACTAGCATCGGGAGCGTGCGGAATGTGTCATAGTCAGTGCGCAAGCACCGTGTAGAGCTGACTCTCAGCTCTACATCTTCGGCTATTTTTTTGAGGCTCCGTTGAGTTTGTACTGCGCAAGCGCCGTGCCTGTGCAGTACAGGGGGGTCCTTATCTGCCGGGGGGAACTTATTCAGCAGAACACCGGCAATGGGCTCTGATTTGGCATGCGATTTGACAGAGCTCCGAGCGTCACGTAATCAAATGCTGAGAGACACAAATTAGGCTAATGTTTCAACGTGTGATAAAAAAAAAGGTGTGTCGTAATATGATGAAACACCCACCTTTACCATAGGGTGACCAGACATCCCCAGTTTCCGGGGACAGTCCCTGGATTGAGGACACTGTCCCCGGTTTTGTCCCCGGATTGGATTTGAACAGGGACTGGGGCAATTTCAAACAGTCAGTGCAGAATAAAAAAAAAAATCTGAATTACACACCCCCACTCCTACTAGCTTAGGGGGGTGTATTTTTGACATTATCTGTGCCCCTCTCTGATGATCATGTGCTGATTGGAGCGGAGGGAATATTTCTTCAGTTTCGGGTGCATGCCCCTTCCGCTCCGCTCGCATGTTCTTCTGCCTTGGCTCAAGTCCTGGCCAGCCGCCTGCCTGCTTATCTGCTTGCCTTCCCTGGTGGAGTGATCTTCCTCTGCTCCCCACCCAGTAGTAGCCGGGGGCCCAGAGAGTGAGACTTGACAGGCTGTGAGGCAAGCGGCGGTGGCGACAGGTAAGGGAGTCGCTGATTGCCGCCATTATTAGTAAAAAAAAAATATGTCCCCGGATTTCATTTCACTTTACCAAGCCCACCAATCGCTGCAATACACTTTCTATAACACTTTAGAAATCTGTCCCTGCCACAAAGGGTCTAGTTGTGTTTGGCAGCCCAGACGAAAGGCTCCAAGTCCTCCCCAGCCAGCACAGGCCCACTTTGACTTTTGTATTTGATGCACTTAAGTCTAAAAGCTGATTTAAAACAACAATAATGCTATGAACCATTTACCTGCTCCTCTTCGCTTGTAATTATAACCAGATAACTTCCTCTGTTAAGGCACATCATCTGAGCACTCATCCAATTCAGTTGAAAATCAGAGAAGAAGTAACAATGACCATCAAACTCTAGCCATCCACTCTCACAGGAAGGTTCTGGCAAAACAAATAACATTAATGGAATAGACCTTCCAATTCCAATGTGGTGTATACTTCTTCATTTAATGTACACACAGATGGATCAAGGTGTCGCAGGAAGTTTCGAGCCACACAGACCTTTATCAGGTCACTAATAGATATGTTACTGGCCTGACAAAGAGTATGTGTAAGTGTATATGCATGTAACAAAATAAATCTTCTAATAAGTGCTGCAACTCGTTCTGTTCCTAGATTTACTACATATAGCCAGAATCCATGTTTTCCCAGAGCCTTTCTGATTGGAAACTGCAGACAATAAGGGGGGGGGGGGGTCATTGCCCTACCGCATTGAGGCATAAACTACATCTTTTTGATGTAGCTGCAATAGACTTTTACAAAGAGAAGCTAAGCAAGGCTTGGAAAACATGTGAAAAGGAGCTGAGAGTTCCACCTGCTGGCTGCATATGAGAATACAAAATATTACGTGACTATGTAAATATGAGTATGTATTAAAAAAAGAAAGAAAAGTCTAAGTCCAAGAAGTAATATATAGGAAAATACAATAATCTAAGAAATCCATTATACAATCCTTTCTTTACACACATATACACAGTTACTGACTTACTTGTTTCATTTTTATGCTGTTCTAGTTTGTTTTCAAACTGTGAAGTGCATTCTTTTACTGCAGAGAAATAAAGATGATACAGATGTATATTTTATACAAAAAGAAATCCGTTCGAAAGCAAACAGCAATACTTGTCTCCCGATAACACTCTTCACAGTCAATCCCTATAACAATGTTACACAAATATGCATCATTTTTTATGCTTATATTGTCGTGCCTCCTTTAAGTAAGTAAACCTGTCTTGAGGGATATGTGCAGAAGTTCTTTCTGAAAATGCTAGTTGCCTGAATGTCAACCTATACTCTGGCTTCCATACTTTCTGAATCACTACCTTTGACCAAATGTGCAGCCAATCAGAACATTTACATTGTGTTCTTGTTTAGAGCCATTGGCTCACAAGTCACAGGATCAGCCTGACAGCCAAGCAGGTAGCATTACTAGAAGAGGTCAGCAAAGGCCTTACATTATTGTTTTATGACTGGTCTGTCCCCCAATGAACACTCCATTTTCTTAACTGCACAGACTTTTTTTTAAGTTGAACTTTGGACTTTTTATTTTTATGTATATGAATTGCACATATGAATTTTGGTGATGAATAAGGCAAATATTGTATGCAATTTTTGCTTTTAAAGAGACAGTACACTGTTTGCGCTCAGCACTTTCTCAGTTCGGAAGTTGCACCTATTTGTTGAATTGATCATATTTTTATTGATTCATTGATATGTTTTTGATATTTATGCTCTGCCTCTTTCATAAGGCTGGCCCGTCCTAAGAGAGAGGGGAGAATTTTAAGCTGTTATATCTATATCAAATGTATTGAATTTTACCTATAGTTTGTTTTTTATTTTTTAATATATATCTCATATATTTTTTATTCTCAGTTGTGTACTCGTTAATTTGAACTTTATTTAATGTAATTTATAATGTTTCCCTTGTTGTGTATTCATTTAATTGAGTTTGCTTCAATGCAATTTAACCAATTTATATAATGCGTTCCTTATTATCATTATTTATTAATTTATTATATGTGTTGCCCAGTATGTTCATCATGCCACTAGGGTGAACTGGAAATGCTACTTCTAATGCCGCGTACACACGTCGTTTTTCGGCATGAAAAAAAATTACATTTTTAAAAACGTAATTTAAAATCATTGGGCTAGATTCAGGTATTTTTTGCGCTTTTTTTACGGAGGCACAGGGCAACGTTTTTGCCCTGCGCCCCCACAAATTTTCTGCGCTACCCGCGATTCACGGCGCAGTAGCTCCGTAAATTGTGTGTGCGCTCCGGCAAAATGCCAAGCGTAAGCGCGCGCAATTTAAATGATCCCGTAGGGGGCGGGAATCATTTAAATTAGGCGCGTTCCCGCGCCAAGCGTAGAGCACATGCTCCGTCGGGAAACTTTCCCGACGTGCATTGCAGCAAATGACGTCGCAAGGACGTCATTTGCTTCAAAGTGAACGTGAATGGCGTCCAGCGCCATTCACGAATCACTTACGCAAACTACGTAAAATTCAAATTTCGCGACGCGGGAACGACGGGTATACGTAACATTGGCTGCCCCTGCTAATAGCAGGGGCAGCCTTATGTGAAAACCGCCGTACGCAAACGTCATAAACTGCGTACGCAGGGCTCGCGTAACGTTGAGAATCGGCGTTAGTATGCAATTTGCATACTATACGCTGAGCACAACGGGAACGCCACCTAGCGGCCATCGCAAGAATGCAGCCTAAGATATGCGGGCATAAGAGCCTTATGCCACGCATATCTTAGGCTGCAGTTGGCGTAACAAGGTTCCTGAATCAGGAGCATTCGTTACGCCGGCGCAAGTAAGCAATTGCGCTGCGTAACGATGGTTACGCAGGCACAATTGCTCTCTGAATCCGGGCCACTGTGTGTGGGCTTCACATAAAAAATTCGAACATGCTGCATTTTTTTATGTCATTTTTTAAAATGTCGTTTTTCGGGTTGTAAAAAATGATCATGTGTGGGCTAAAACGACGTTTTAAACCCGCGCATGCCCAGAAGCGAGTTATGAGACGGGAGCGCTCGTTCTGGTAAAACTACCATTCATAATGGAGTAAGCACATTCATCACGCTGTAACAGACAAAAAAGCGCAAATCGTGTTTTACTAACAAGGATTTAGCTAAAAGCAGCCCAAAGATGAATAGAACTTCCCCTTCAGAGTGCCGTCGTACGTGTTGTACGTCACCGCGCTTTGTTCATCATTTTTCAAAAACGATGGTGTGTGGGCAACGTCGTTTTTAATGATGAAGTTGGAAAAACATTGTTTTTTGGACATGCTGAAAAATGTTGTTTTTTCTTCATGGCGAAAAACGACCGTGTGTACGCGGCATAAGGCTTCCTTTTCTTTTTTTTCATATGCATAACTTTCCCCATACACCATACCTTCCAACTTTTTTAGAGAAGAACAAGGGACACCCATTAGCAAAAGTATGTAGGCATAAGACACACCCCCTGCCATGCATACCAAAAAAAGGATCAGTTAAACCCACACATGCTTTTTTTGAAACGATTATTGTTTTATATTGGCTTTTGAAATTTACAAACGTAGCAATCAGTGGCGGCTGGTGCTCCACATTTTTGGGGGGGCTCAAAAAAAAAATTGCAGCCTCACTGTGCCCATCAAATGTAGCCACTGTGCCATCAATTGTCACCACTGTGCCATGCCATCAAACGCAGCCACTGTGCCATCAATTGTCACCACTGTGCCATGCCATCAAACGCAGCCACTGTGCCATGCCATCAAACGCAGCCCCTGTGGCATCAATTGTCACCACTGTGCCATGCCATCAAACGCAGCCACTGTGCCATCATTTGTCACCACTGTGCCATGCCATCAAACGCAGCCACTGTGCCATCATTTGTCACCACTGTGCCATGCCATCAAACGCAGCCACTGTGCCATCAATTGTCACCACTGTGCCATGCCATCAAACGCAGCCACTGTGCCATCAATTGTCACCACTGTGCAATGCCATCAAACGCAGCCACTGTGCCATCAATTATCACCACTGTGCCATGCCATCAAATGCAGTCACTATGCCATTAATTCGCATCACTGTGCCATGCCATCAAACGCAGTCACTGTGCCATGCCATCAAACTCAGCCACTGTGCCATGCCATCAAACGCAGTCACTGTGCCATGCCATCAAACACAGCCACTGTGCCATCAATTGTCACCACTGTGCCATGCCATCAAATGCAGTCACTATGTCATCAATTCGCACCACTGTGCCATGCCATCAAACGCAGTCACTGTGCCATGCCATCAAACGCATCCATTGTGCCATGCCATCAAACGCAGTCACTGTGCCATGCCATCAAACACAGCCACTGTGCCATCAATTGTCACCACTGTGCCATGCCAACAAATGCAGTCACTATGCCATCAATTCGCACCACTGTGCCATGCCATCAAACACAGTCACTGTGCCATGCCATCAAATGCAGCAACTGTGCCATGCCATCAAATGCAGCCATTGTGCCATGCCATCAAACGCAGCCACTGTGCCATGCCATCAAACGCAGCCACTGTGCCATGCCATCAAACACAGCCACTGTGCCATTAATTGTCACCACTGTGCCATGCCATCAAACGCAGCCACTGTGCCCCTTAATTGTCGCCACTGTGCCCTTTAATTGTCGCCACTGTGCCCATTGTTGCCACTGTGCATGTCACTGTGCTCTTTAATTGTTGCCACTGTGCCCATTGTCACCACTGTACCCTTTGTCACCACTGTGCCCATTGTTGCCACTGTGCATGTCACTGTGCCCTTTAATTGATGCCACTGTGCCCTTTGTTGCCACTGTGCCATGCCATCAAACGCAGCCACTGTGCCATGCCATCAAACGCAGCCACTGTGCCATGCCATCAAACGCAGTTTGACCAGCTTTTTGGTGGTTTTACGCCGGGAAAACGCCTTACGTAAACGACATACTGTAGATTACAGCAACGGGCGCAAGTACGTTTGTGAATCGGCGTATCTAGCTCATTTACATATTCAACGCGTAAATCAACGGAAGCGCCCCTTGCGGCCAGCGTAAATATGCACCCAAGATACGACGGCGTAGGAGACTTACGTCGGTTGTATCTTGGCAATATTCAGGCGTATCTCATTTTAAGAATGAGCGCATAGATACGACGGCGCACATTCGGACTTATGACGGCGTATCTACTGATACGTTGGCGTAAGTCTCTCTGAATCCGGCCCCATATTTTTATATGGTGTTGAAATTTTTTGCTGTTTTGTACTAATAAAAAACCTTTTAGACCAATTTATGGTTTAGTGTGACCCTTTTTTGCTGCTTAAAAGCCCTTTGGAGCATTTTTCTGGTTATGTTATAACGTTTGGGGCTTGCAGCATTTCTTCACCCATGTGGGTGGGTTCCTCTCTTTTGGAAAAATAAAATCAATAAAGCATGATCCAATTTGCTCTAGTGGGGGGGAAGAAAATGCTCCATAAAAACATGGCTGAGTGAGTTTGGGGTGGGGTTCTCAACCCGATAGAACACCTTGGGGATGAATTAGAGTGTAGACTGCGAGCCAGGCTCCAACATCAGTGCCTGACCTCACAAATGCGCTTCTGGAAGAATGCTCAAACATTCCCATACACACTCCTAAACCTTGCGGACATCCTTCCCAAATGAGTTGAACCTGGTAAAGCTGCAAAGGGTGGGCCAACTCAATTGTGAACCCTACGGACTAAGACTGGGATGCCATTAAAGTCCATGACTGTGTAAAGGCAGATGTCCCAATACTTTTGACAATATAGTGTGTACGTGTATGTGTGTATATATATATATATATATATATATATATATATATATATATATATATATATATATATATATATATATATATATATATATATATATATATATATATAGCTTTTTTCAGCTGGAACTTGGTGGAACTCAGTTCCACCACCTCTGGTTCATGCCCTCTGCTTCCTTGCTCAACACTATCACTTGTAAACACAGAAGTTTGGTTTCTGTGTTTACAAGTGACAGCTTATCTCCCAACAGCTCCCACATATCTAATCTCCTGAGCGGCTCCCACTGAGTGCATGATGGAGACAAGGGAGGTGCAGGTGCAGACACCCCCACTAGATGATCTCCCTGCAAGTGAGAGAGACAGAGCCACCTACAGTGTTTGGGTAGGTACTAGAGCCCCCCGGGTGCTTCAGCTTAATACAGTAACACAATTAAGACAAGTAGAAGATGGTGGAGCTTTTAATGAGGAAGAAGAGAGGGGCAGTGGAAGGGGGGTTGCATGCAGAGTTCAGAGCTAAAGAGGGGTGAAATTGAGATGTGAATAGGGGATGCAGAGGTAAGCACCTGTTGAAGAAGGCTAAGCCATGCACTCTGTGTAGTGCAGCACACCCCTGAACACTGTACTCTGTGTGTAACAACCCCTGAACTCTGCATTCTGTACAAAATGCACTCCTGGTATTTAATGCCCCTTTAAGACACTTCTAGGTAGATTCAGTAAGAGTTAGGCCGGCTTATCAGTAGATAAGCCGACCTAACTCAGAATCTACGCCGCCTTACTGTATGTTTAAGCGTATGCTCAAACAGAGATACGCTTAAACATATCTAAGATACGACGGCTTGCGCATACCTATCTTAGATTGCAATATTTCGGATGGCCGCTAGGTGGCGCTTCCATTGCGGTCGGCGTAGAATATGTAAATGAGTTGATACGCCGATTCACGAACGTACGCCCGGCCGACGCAGTACTTTAACGCCATTTACGTTAGAGATAGGCCGCCGAAAGTTAGAGCTTAGCCCTACATGGAATAGTAATGTTAAGTATGGCCGCCGTTCCCGCGTCAAAATTCGAAATTTTTACGTCGTTTGCGTAAGTCGTCCGTGAATCGGGATTTATGTCGTTTACGTCCACGTCAAAATCAATAGGCTCGTGCGGCGTACTTAGCCGCAATGCACACTGGGAAATGTAGGCGCCCGGCACATGCGCAGTAAAAAAAACCGTCAAAAACGTAAGGTCAAGCCTTATTAACATAAAACACGCCCCCCCTTACACACATTTGAATTCGGCGCCCTTACGCCCGCCCGCAGGCAAGTACACTGTGAATCATGTACTTGCCTCGCTAACTTACGGCGGCGTAGCTTAAATGTCTTAAGCTACGCCGCCGCAAAGTTGCGGCAACGTACCTGAATCTAGGCATTTAACTGTTAGTGAAATTTGACCACATCCACTATTTGATGTGGTTTGGAGGGTATGTGTGTGTGTGTGTGGGGGGGGGGGGTTAGGGAGGGTCATGGTTGAGTTCCTGCACCTACTTTCTGAGTAAAAAAGGCCTGTATATATTACTTTTGTTCACATTTTTTGCATCCTTGCTCAGTACATTTGACATGTGATAGAAGAATGCTTATACACTGGTTTCCTGATATGAGTGATATTTCTTACACTGCTGCAAGTCAAACTAATGCTACTTAATAAACATACCCATTCTTTAAAACAATCATTACATAACCATACTGTATATCTTTTCTTGGGGCAGATTTCCATCATTGGGGTCTGTAGGCTCACAACCTTTGACATGTAGAGATCCAACCTCTGCTAGGATCACCTCATCTATAAGCAGAGCATTCTTGTTTTATTGGTCCTAAACTGGTTTATAATAATGTGACAATGTAAATAAACCTGCACTATATGGCTAGATGTTTGTGGACACCCTACCATCACAACTCAATGGGTTTGATGGATATCCCATTTCAAAATGTGCATTCATGTGAACTTGCGACTATTGCAACCTTTTTTGGGAAAGCTTTTCACAAGATTTTAAGTGTGCCTATGGAAATGTGTGCCCACCCAAAAGAGCATTTTGTGAGGTCAGGTACTGATTTTGGATGATGGCAGAAAACAAATACTCTTGCGCACAAGTGAGTTAACCAGGTGGACTAAAGTTTGTAGTGGACAATGCCTTAGGCCTTGCTGCCCTCAAGGATAGGGATAGCCTAGCAGTCAAAAGAGAAATGGAAGAAAAGAGGGAGCACCATCCTTGTGCATTATCCTTGGATATATTTCATTGTTTAAAGAGTAAATTTAAAAATACTTACAAACATATGGAAGAAAAAAACGCAATACAAATAGCCTTCAGATGATGGCAATTGGTCTTAACGACAACAGACTACAGATGGAAGCAGAGAAGATTCCGAGGGCCATTGCCCGCTGACACGTTTCGAAGGGATACCTTCTTCCTCAGAGCCCAGCAGTGTTACCTTCTTCAGCTTCTTATAAACTAGTGTGCACTCATAGAGCAACTCCCAGAGGGGTCCAGAGATCCCATCCACAAATGTGGGCGGCTGTATATTGGGTGTTGCTCTCTGGTTGAGAGCCGCCCACATTTGTGGGTGGGGTCTCTGGACCCCTCTGGGAGTTTCTCTATGAGTGCACACTGGTATATATATATATATATATATATATATATATATATATATATATATATATATATATATATATATATATACAGGGAGTGCAGAATTATTAGGCAAATGAGTATTTTGACCACATCATCCTTTTTATGCATGTTGTCTTACTCCAAGCTGTATAGGCTCGAAAGCCTACTACCAATTAAGCATATTAGGTGATGTGCATCTCTGTAATGAGAAGGGGTGTGGTCTAATGACATCAACACCCTATATCAGGTGTGCATAATTATTAGTCAACTTCCTTTCCTTTGGCAAAATGGGTCAAAAGAAGGACTTGACAGGCTCAGAAAAGTCAAAAATAGTGAGATATCTTGCAGAGGGATGCAGCACTCTTAAAATTGCAAAGCTTCTGAAGCGTGATCATCGAACAATCAAGCGTTTCATTCAAAATAGTCAACAGGGTCGCAAGAAGCGTGTGGAAAAACCAAGGCGCAAAATAACTGCCCATGAACTGAGAAAAGTCAAGCGTGCAGCTGCCAAGATGCCACTTGCCACCAGATTGGCCATATTTCAGAGCTGCAACATCACTGGGGTGCCCAAAAGCACAAGGTGTGCAATACTCAGAGACATGGCCAAGGTAAGGAAGGCTGAAAGACGACGACCACTGAACAAGACACAAGCTGAAACGTCAAGACTGGGCCAAGAAATATCTCAAGACTGATTTTTCTAAGGTTTTATGGACTGATGAAATGAGAGTGAGTCTTGATGGGCCAGATGGATGGGCCCGTGGCTGGATTGGTAAGGGGCAGAGAGCTCCAGTCCGACTCAGACGCCAGCAAGGTGGAGGTGGAGTACTGGTTTGGGCTGGTATCATCAAAGATGAGCTTGTGGGGCCTTTTCGGGTTGAGGATGGAGTCAAGCTCAACTCCCAGTCCTACTGCCAGTTTCTGGAAGACACCTTCTTCAAGCAGTGGTACAGGAAGAAGTCTGCATCCTTCAAGAAAACCATGATTTTCATGCAGGACAATGCTCCATAACACGCGTTCGAGTACTCCACAGCGTGGCTGGCAAGAAAGGGTATAAAAGATGAAAAACTAATGACATGGCCTCCTTGTTCACCTGATCTGAACCCCATTGAGAACCTGTGGTCCATCATCAAATGTGAGATTTACAAGGAGGGAAAACAGTACACCTCTCTGAACAGTGTCTGGGAGGCTGTGGTTGCTGCTGCACGCAATGTTGATGGTGAACAGATCAAAACACAGACAGAATCCATGGGTGGCAGGCTTTTGAGTGTCCTTGCAAAGAAAGGTGGCTATATTGGTCACTGATTTGTTTTTGTTTTGTTTTTGAATGTCATAAATGTATATTTGTGAATGTTCAGATGTTATATTGGTTTCACTGGTAAAAATAAATAATTGAAATGGGTATATATATTTTTTTTGTTAAGTTGCCTAATAATTATGCACAGTAATAGTCACCTGCACACACAGATATCCCCCTAAAATAGCTAAAACTAAAAACAAACTAAAAACTACTTCCAAAAATATTCAGCTTTGATATTAATGAGTTTTTTGGGTTCATTGAGAACATGGTTGTTGTTCAATAATAAAATGAATCCTCAAAAATACAACTTGCCTAATAATTCTGCACTCCCTGTATATATACAGAGCTTTTTTTCTCAGAAAATAGGTGCAGGAACTCAACCACGACCCCGTTCAGATTTCACAAACAGTAGAAGGGTCTTAAAGGGGCATGAAATACCAGAATTGCATTACATACAGAGTGCAGAGTTCAGGGGGGTTATACACAGAGCGCAGAGCTGTCACTTATAAACACAGAAACCAGACTTCTGTGTTAACAAGTGATTGTGGTGAGCAGGCGCCAAAGGGTCTGAGCCAAAGGTGGTGGAACTACTGAGTTCCCCCAAGTTCCCCTTGAAAAAAAGCCCTGTATATATATATATATATATATATATATATATATATATATATATATATATATGAAGCTGAAGGAGGTAACACTGCTGGGCTCTGAGGAAAATGGTACTGTATCCCTTCGAAACACGTCAGCCGGTAGTGGCCCTCAAAATCTTTTCTGTTTCCATATGGAGTCTGTTGTCATTTAATACCAATTGCCATCATCTGAAGGCTATTTGTGTTGTGTTTTTTTTCTTCCATATGTTTGTAACTAGTTTTTAATTCACTCCTTAAATAATAAAATATATCCAAGGATGATGCACAGGTTGGTGCTCCCTCTTTTCTTCCATTTCTCTTTTACTGATTTTGGATGATAAGACTTGACTTTCAATTGATGTTCAGTAGTTTTGAGGTCAGGAGGGGCACCATCATGCTTGAAGAAGGAGAGGTATTCACATACTTTTGGCTATATAGATAGGTCTTATGGTCAGGCATCCATAAACATTTGGCCATATAGAGCATATGAGATTATTGATGTTGAAAAAATGTGTAGTTGATAACTTTAGGAAAAATCCCATCTTTATCCCTGCCACCCGTGAGCTTCTCATCACTGAGCTCTGCAGAGTGTTACTGCAGCTCCCCGTTCCCTTTTTTCTGATTTCTTGGACAGGCTTTATAAATTCAGCACTTTGAATGGATGTAGAAGACTGCAGATAGACAGGTACAACTTATAAAGGAGGCTTTTTTTCATATCTGTGTATCTTCTGAGGCCAGTCACTTCACTGGGTATATGTAAGGGTTTACAACCATGTGACGGTATTGGTATGATATCCCCGTCAACGTTCCCTTCTTCCCATAACGAAAATCACCCCAATATTCCACGAGGAGGGATATCCCTGGAATCGCCCAGAAAGCCACACATGCCAAGCTTACTGCTAGAACAAGACACTTTAATGACACAAAAACTCAGCTTATATGTGGTTACAGCCTGTTAGGAACGCCCCCCTCACACAGTGGGGTTTCCCATACAGATTATAGGAGACAAGTCGGAGCCGACCATGCAGACACGTTTCTTTAGATAAAGACATCAGTGGAGTTAATTAATACACTGAAGCAATCAGAATAATTAACATACTACTTCTCTAATCATTTAGCCTGATGATACAATACACATCTTTTAAGGGTAAACACAGATCTTCTTCACACAACACAATAGATCAATTAACGTTTAGAATAGTGAGGGGACATTAGCACGTCAATAACCTGTCAGAGGAATGAATCACACATGAAATTCCTTTCTACCTCTACCCATGGCTAGCAGGGAGCAGTAAACTGAGACATATAGGCAAATGTATCACAAACCACTTTAACCTTTGTGAACCAATACGTGTAATATCTCTGTAATGTCCAAAGATTACATATGGCAGTTTTCCCATCATTCCATGGTCAACCTGACAGTGTTTCTTCCATTTTACATAGCAATGTCTGAGAAGTAAAAAAGTTAAGGGACATAAAAGAAGTCTTGGAATCATCTACTGATATAGGGTGTGTCAGTGCAAGGAGAACATCCTTTAGGGCTAGGGGTTACCAATTTTTAAAAGCAAAAATCAATGCCACAAACCTTTTAGATAATGAAAGGTTCTCCCTTTTATTCATCCCAATAAGAAAGAGAACAAGATTTTATCAGCATTGTGGTTGATGTATACTTACAGTAAACAAACAGAAGACTTGTGAAAATAACCAGAATAAGGAACACCAAGATTAAGAAAATGACCAGAACCAATGTTAGCCGATCTTGTATATTCTTGGTAGCTGGAATTATAGAAAGATAAAGTTGTGACTGAGCCCACAGATCATATAGGAAACGCTCGATATTTTTCCAAAAGATTCTATAGGGCCATTTACAGCAAATACAGCTGTTCACATTGCATTGAGCTACACCGGTACATGCACTTCTGTATCTTTCAGTGCAAGAAGGGTGGTCTTTGGCTAAAAGGATACTGGTAGAGGAAAGGTTGAGTGTGTAAAGGGGGGTAGTGCTAGGGTTATAGGGAAAGTTAGTGTTAAACCTGAGCTCCAGCACCCCCTCCAAAAATTGTAAGTCTACAGCTATAAATACTATAGGACACTTACCTATCCAGGAGTCCCACAAGTTTTCAATCGGCTCTCTGTGCTACTGCCAGCATTCCTTCTAAGGCAAACTGGCAGTGAAGCCTTGCGGCTTCACTATCGGTTCCCTACTGCACATGTGCAGAGCTTTCTGAATGGCCCGGCAGCGGTGGAAAGAGGAGGGGCGGCCGAACTTCCAGGCGATCTCTCCATGGCGAGGTCTCCTGGAGGTGCGGATGGATATCTGTCAAAAACAGGTACCCGCTCCCCCCTGAAAGGTGCCAAATATGGCAGTGGCGAGGGGGAGGAAGCAAACAAATGGAGCTTCCCCTTCTAGGTGGAGCTCCGCTTTAGGTTTAGGGGTTCCCATATAGCAAGGATAACTTGCCACAAATGTGTGGCAGTGTTGAATTGTACCAATATTAAATCTACTAGTAAGTGCCAAAAATGATATTTCTCTTATCGTCCATGGACGGACACAGCTCCTTAAATCTTGACAAGTGGGTTATGTTCCTGTTCACAGGAGAGGACTTCTCCTGTGAACAGGAACATAACCCACTTGTCAAGATTTAAGGAGCTGTGTCTGTCCATGGATGACAGAGAAAAGGATTTTACAGTGAGTACAAAAAATCCTATTATGACATACTGTGGATGCCATTAGTGTGACTGTAGGTGATGGGTAATAATTCAATTGTAAACATAAGTGATAAATGATAATTAAAGTGACAGTACAAAAGAGTCTTTTGTGCAATCAGTGCTTCATGCCCTGTTCTCAGGGCTTCCCCTGTATGTTCCACCACATGCTATGATATATTCACACCGTTCTCACCAGATGTCAGTGACTCCCTTACTAGGAGAGTCAACAAGGCTTGTAGGTCTTTAGGAGGAACTGTCCCACAATCCCTGATGTCTCCTGGTTGCTCTTACGGATCCTGGCCCCTCCCTGTTGCAGTCCAATACGTTTTCTCAAAGGATGTGATAGAGCCGGCAGGGTACTTCACATTAGTACAGCAAAGCTTTCACTTCTTTCTCTATTTATTTTTTGCCTGCCTAATAATCGTTTGGGAGAACGTATTTGATCGCAACAGGGAGGAGCCAGGATCATCAGCAGTTAGAGCAGTCTTATGGCTTCTATCAGTGTCCAGTATTCTGACTGTCCTATGAGACTCCAAGACCCCTGACCCTCTGTCTGGACAGTGCTGATTGGCCCTGTGCTAATCACATGTACTCTCCTAAGAAAAAAAAAACTCTCTAGCAATACACACCAATCTGAGCATGTGCAACCTGACTCCATAGACTGTGTTATCAGGAAATTATCAGGGGACAGTGAAAGGAGGGAAGGATCTTTGCATACAAGATCAAGCAGCCTTTTTACACAATGTGGATGATTAACCCCTTAGGTTCCACAGTGAGTATAACATGCACGCATTACTGCATATACAGACTGATTTTACTGTTGTGGGTTTAGGCCCCTTTCACACTTGTTCAACCTGAAATTCATGTGAATTTGATGACATTTTTGGCTCAATTTGACGTGATTATGCCACAATTTTGCTGCGACTTGAAGCAATGCCTGTGTAATCTGGAGGTCTATGGACCTCAAGTCACATCAAAGTCAGACCAAAGTAGTGCAGGGGCTACTTTGAGGTCGCTGCGACTTGAAGTCGGACAGATTTAAATGGTACTCATTGGAAATCATGGAGTACGACTTGTCATGTGACTTTGCAGACCCTAGTCACAAGTGTGATAGGGGCCTTAGTAACACTTTAAGTGCACCAACCCATAACTGCATAAAATGTATAAAACATATCCAGCAGTAAAAAAAATAGTCCTCAGTGTTTGGTTACTGAACTCTTCTCATGTCCTGGTGTGTCGGGATGTCAGCAAGCCCCTCCCCTACAATTTTAGCCTCTATAGGGCACCAGGACATAAGGAGAGTTCAGTAACCAAACGCTTTACTGCTGGAGATGTTTGATATATTTTATGCTATTATGGATTGTAGCACTTAAAGCAGCGTTCCACTCAAAAGTGGAAGTTTCATTTTAAGGACTCCTCACCCCCTTACATGCCACATTTGGCATGTCATTTTTTTGGGGGGGAGTGGGTACCTAGTTTTGGCAGGTACCCAGCTCCCACTTTTGCTCGGACCGCCTAGCCGACTCCTCTCCCGCTCCCTCCCTGCAATCTTCTTGGACCGGTGAAAGGCGAGGGAGAGAACCAAGGGTTTGGGCAGCCGCATCGCTGGATCGTGGAACAGGTGAGTTTGTGTTTATTAAAAGTCAGCAGGTACACTTTTTGTAGCTGCTGACTCTTAGTAAACACAAAAACAGTTGGGACTCTGCTTTAAGTTGTGTGCCGCGCAGCACCATTAATTTTTTTGTTTTAATCTACACATACAATTGAGAGTGTGTTAGGTGTGTGCAATTCACTTTTTTTTAGATTTGGAGGTATTGACATAGCAGCTTGTGAGATTTTTTTGATATTTGTAGTACAAATAAAGTAAGACATGTCTTTAGCTTTCTACGATGAAAGAAGTAGTTACACTTGTTATACAAAATCACCTTTGGCTTCTGGATTATTCTCTGACATCTGGGCCTTGAGATCGTTCATGTTTGCATACGTATTTCCTAGACAACAGTTCCCTGAAGACAAAAAAAGAAATACCATGAATTTACAGCACTTAAAATCCACCCTTCAATCAGCATCTGTTAAATTACAGACCCACACTTTCTAGTTAAATTTAATTATGATTTTATATAGTTAAAATTGGAGTCGGTGCTCATCTCCGTTCTTCAACCGTCCATGTTTGCCTAAGGACCGGTTCACACCGGTCCGACATGTGCTCCTATGAGAGCCGTCTTCACTGGTCTGACTTGTGTCAGTCCGACTTTGAAAATCAGTGGTGGCCCGTCCATAGGGGGTGTAGGGGCGCCGCCCCCAGAAAGCTACTCATCATGAAAAAAGTACTGGCCCTTTAAGTGTGTGGTGGAAACATGATGTCCCTTTAAGTGTGTGCAGGGCACCGGACACACAACTGCTGAGATGTGTGATTGGCGGGTCCCGTGCCTTTACTTTCGGTTTCTCTGACTCTGGTCCAAAGGTGGATGACAGGCGACTTGCTGTGAGTATGGGGGGTAGACATCTAATGTAAAGGTGGACTCTGATGGTGACATCTAAGGTAAAGGTGGACTCTGATGGTGACATCTAATGTAAAGGTGGACTCTGATGGGGACATCAGATGTAAAGGAGGACTCTGATGGTGACATCTGATGTAAAAGAGAGCTCTGATGGGGACATCTAATGTAAAGGGGACATCTAATGTAAATGAGGACTGTGATGGGGACATCTGATGTGAAGGAGGACTCTGATGGGGGACATCTGATGTAAAGGAGGACTCTGATGGGGGACATCTGATGTAAAGGAGGACTCTGATGAGGATATGTAATGTAAAGGGGGACTCTGATGGGGACATATGATGTAAAGGGGGACTCTGATGGGGACACCTAATGTAAAAAGGCACTCTAATTGGCACACCGGATGTAAAGGGGGCACCTGCTGTAAAGCGGGACTCTGATGAGGATACCTGATGTATAGGGGGATGCTGATGGGGACACCTGTTGTAAATAGGGACTCTGATTGGGACACCTGATGTATTGGGGAAATGTTGATGGAGACACCTGCTGTTAAAGGGGGCTCCGATGAGCACACCTTATGTTAAGTGGTTTTATTTTACTTGAAATGTGAATGTGATTGGCCTACTGTGACAGGCACAGTGAGGCTGCACACGATAGGCACAGATTTATCTAGCAGTAATGACACATAATCAATCAATTCAAAGTTAATCACTGCGCTAGCACTAATAAAGCAGCTGGAATAAATTGTTAGGTGACGATAAAAAGCATAAAAGATAAATGTATGCAGCACTAGAAACATAACATTAAAATAAAAAGTCCCTTCTGATATTCCTTTCTGGGTTCTCCTGAAGATCCCCAATTGTGCACCGGTCCCCATCTCCACTCTCTTATGGCTCCCTCCTAAAATGCGTCCCCCCTCACTCAGCCCTTTAATGGCCCATAGCTTAAAACTCTGGGACACAGTTCGGTATTCCGGTGGACTCATGTCCCAGTCCCTCCCGCTCCTCACCCTCCTAAATAACCCCCTTTTTCCCCCCGGCCTAGAACATCCTCATGTTTTTTCCTGGTGGTCAGCCCATGGATTCTACCGGGTATGATATTTTCTTAGAACTCGCACCTTCCCCTCGTGGGCTTCAATCCGAGAAGCTCATGAAGCTCCCTTAGTGGAATTTTTCCGCTATCTTCAATTACAACATTGGATCTCCTCTCTCAGACGCAATGATGCTTTTCCCTATCAGAAAAAGGCCTTCGAACTAACGTGCCAACAATATCCAGGTACAGTCGTTTTCCATTTCTTAAAAATTTCAATAAAAAAAATTGTACCAGAAAAGTAAAAGTCCATAGTGTTTAGGATAAAGTCCTTGTTCAGGGAAAAATTGGAACCACCCACAGTGTAGACAGAAACACAATTAGTTGAGCACAAACATATCCTCTACCGAATATCAACACACCAGGCCTCTTATGCCGCATACACACGATCGGTTAAACCGATGAGAATGGTCTGATGGACCGTTTTCATCGGTCAAAACCGATCGTGTGTGGGCCCCATCGGTTATTTATCCATGGGTTAAAAAAAGCAATCTTGTTTTAAATTTAACCGATGGATACCTAACCGATCAGACAAAACCGATCGTTAGTAGGCACGACCATCGGTTAAAAATCCACACATGCTCAGACCAAATTAGGGGACGGGAGCGCTCGTTTTGGTAAAACTAGCGTTCGTTTTGGAGATGGCACATTCTACATTTTTCAAATTAGTGCCTCGTTTATTGCAGCACATTTTTTTCTTCGTTCTATTGCTAGAATAAAGACGTTGTTTTGCTCATGGTATTTAGACAGAGTTCTCCCATACTGACTTCTTTTATTTTTTGCTTCTGATCTCATAAATAATCATTTTTTTATTTTTTAATAAGCCAGATCTCCAAAATAATTTTTTGTACTCCACATTTTTTTTTTATTAAAAATAAATATGGTCTGGCATAGCAATAGCCCCCCCTACCCACGAAGTACTCAACATATTTGTCGCGTTCATCACGAGCAGTTCCGGGGGCCAAGCTAGTACGGCCAGTGTCCAGGCCAAGAAGGTTACCTGATGGTTGTCCGGGCTCAGGCCCAATATTGCTAAGGTATGTCTCTAAATGCCTGTGCAAAAAGTTGTGCAGAATGACACAGGCAAACACCACAGTGTTCAGTTTGTATTCCGCCATGTTCATGGCTGTCTGTAACAGGTGGAACCGGCTAGCCATTATCCTGAAGGCATTCTCGACAACCCTCCGGGCTCTGGACAGCCGGAAATTAAAAACCCTCCTCTCCGGGGGTGAGGGTCCTCTGGGGAAACGGCCTCATCAGGTGTGGCCCCAGCCCGAAAGCTTCATCCGCGACAAAGACAAAAGGGAGTCCCTCCACATTCTCTTCATCCTGTGTCAGTGCCAGGCCACCAGTCTGGAGACGTCGGGCGAACTCCGTCTGCGCGAACACTCCGCCATCGGACATCCGGCCGTTCTTCCCCATGTCCACATACAAAAACTCATACTGTGCCGACACCACCGCCATCAACACAATACTATTAAAACCTTTATAGTTGTAATAGTACAACCCCGAACGGGGTGTGGCGGCTCTATGCGGACGTGTTTCCCGTCTATTGCCCCTCCGCAGTTTGGGAAGTCCCACCGCAGGGCAAATTGGGAAGCCACAGTCTACCATTCCTGTGGCGTGGAAGGAAACTGTGGAGTCAAACAAAAAAAAATTAGAACCATGGCACATAAACATTGCAATCACATTACAAAAGGACATCCTTGTCCAACATCAGTATAACATTAATTATTGGAGTGAGTATTTCATGCCAAAAATAAAATAGGCCCACTTTTCAGACTCCTTACCCCTCTGATGGGCCATTAAACATTTTAAGGGGGGGGGGGTTCTAGCTGAGTTAGGGCCCAGAAAAAATAAACCTCTAGCACTCTGCCTAAGTTGAATGATAAAAAAGACATTGGGACACATTTTAGGGGGGGGGGGGGGCAGAACTACAATGGAGCAGACAAAAATCAGATTGGAAACAGACTAGTCTAGGTGTGTTTGGGCCTAGGATAGCATGCTGGACAGGTTAGTGAAGGGAAAGATGCATGTAGGCCACAAAAGGACCATTCAAAGCTTACAACATGCATGGGGACAAAGGGGACATTCACAGCATATTACAATCATGGTAATTAGGGAATAATGCAAGAAATACAAGACATTAGCATACATTAAAGACATAGATTGTGATGTGAAAGGAGAAAACTTACCTTAATATAGTGGGGATATAGGGGGACAGAATATCCAAAAGACGGTGGAAAATGGGGTCCGTCATACGGAGAAAGTTCCTGAAGTCCTCAGGGTTATTTTCCTGGATTTCCCTAAGCAGAGGCATATGAGAGAATTGGTCACGCTGGCGCAACCAATTCTTGGCCCATGAACTCCTCCTCGCCCTGTTCACGGCCACAGATCTAGCAACAATATGAACTGCAGAAGACAGCCCATATGCAGCACGAACTCGAGCATGAGAACGCGCCTCCAACATGGCTTCAAACCGGTCGGCTGGTCAGAACGCACTTAAAACAGAAAGCACCCAAATACAGCAAGACCTGTAATGAACGCACTGAAAAACAGATACGAGTGGACAGGAACGCACTGCAAAACAGATACTACCTGACTGCAAGCACTGAATGACAAATACGAACCCACAAGAACAAACTGAACCCGAGAAAACGATCTGCAAAGCACGGAGACTGAAAAGCGCAAATCGGCTCTAACCAAACTTTTACTAACACGCGGTAAGACGGAATCAGCAAAAGCAGCCCCAAGGGTGGCGCCATTGGATTTTACCTTCCCCTTTATAGTGCTGTCGTATGTGGTTTACGTGTCCGCGTTCTGACACGATCGGTTATTTAACCTATGGTGTGTAGGCGTGACGGACCATCAGTCAGCTTCATCGGTTAACCGATGAAAACGGTCCATCAGTCCGTTCTCATCGGATGGACTGATCGTGTGTACGCGGCTTTACCAAAGAAAATGGACCAATGAATTACAGGTGGTCAAACAAGCATGATATATCTACAGCGCCACAAAACCACTTCACTTGGATCATAGATGGCTGGGTCTTGTAGTCTCACCATATGGAAATCCAAAGGTGCATGCATAGAATACAAGAAAGCAACTCCTCATGGGGTAGTATTTCAAACCAAGATCACATTTATTTAAAAAACAGCCAGGGTACTCACATTTTAGCAAATAAAACAGTCATGTCAGAAGCAGCAGTCTGTTATAGATACCATTAGTTTACAACCACAAATATGGCCAAAGTCGAAATGTTAAAAGCTTTGTGATGTCAGAGCTCCACCCTACGCAGCGTTTCGTCCAATAGAACGTCATCAGAGCTCATACTTATATGGATATCCATAAGTACATTTGCAAACTTAAAGCGGAGTTCCACCCGTGTTTTAGTTTATTAAAAGTCAGCAGCTACAATAAGCATAGCTGCTGACTTTTAATAAACTGACCCATGGTCCAGCAATGCGGCCGCCCGGAGGCTCGCTCCTCTCCTCGGCACTGTCATCATAACTGTAGGCACCCGGCCGTGACAACTTACTGTTTCACGACCGGGTGCGCACTGCGTATGTGCGTGTCACTCTGCGCTCTCCTATTGGCCAGCCGATCGTCTGAGACCTGAGTTGTGTCCCAGAAGATCGCTGGTGGAGATCTACTATCTCCCAAAAGTTCATAAGAACCCCCTAAACCCACCTGGCCACCCTATAATTAGCAGAATTGACTCCGTTACTTCTGGGATTGGGAGATACATAGACAGTTTTTTGCAGCCCCTCGTTTCTAAAAACTCCTTGCCTCCTTAAAGACAGCACACAGCTCATTAATATTCTGAGACAAATCACTTGGAAAGAAGGGTATATTATGGCTACCGCTGATGTGGCCTCTTTATACACCATTATTTCCCATCGCCATGGCAGAGGAGCTGTGAAGTGCTTTTTGGAAAGAGGCATTCGCAGGTTGCAGCAATGGTTCTTTTTTCATCTCCTCGACTTTGCCATGAGCCATAACTATTTTTGGTTCAATGGCTCCCACTATTTGCAAGGTCGGGGAGTGGCAATGGGTGCCAAATTGGCGCCTAGTATGGCCAATCATTTTATGGCCAAATGGGAGGAGGATGTCATCTATGGTCGACAGAGGACTGAGTTGATCTTCTGGGGTCAATACATTGATGACGTCCTCCTCCTATGGGAAGGAGACCGTGCCTCTTTAGATCTCTTCATTGGTGAATTTAACACCAATGATCGAGGCATTGTTCTCCAACACGAGGCCAGTACTTCTGTTATACACTTTCTAGACCTGAAAATCAGAGTAACGAATGATAGGCTTATTACAACTATATACTTTAAAGATATGGATAGGAATGGCTACATAGGGACAGACAGTTGCTATCACGAGTCTTGGCTCAGGCCTGTCCCTATGAGCCAATTCCATAGATTGAGGATGAATTGCTCTTTACAGGATGATTATCTGAGGGAGGCGGAGTTCTTAAAAACTCGCTTCCTACAGAAAGGATATGCAGATAATGATCTTAAATTGGATCATAACTGATGTCACCTCGAGAAAGAGATGATTTCTTGAATCATAAAATAAGAGATGAAGGGGGAGAATTTTCTTTTCGTTTTTCATTTCATACAACCTATTCGAATCAACACTTTTCGATTAAAAAGATTTTTAGAAAACACTGGGGCGTTCTCAAAAATTACAGAATACTAGGTCCCTTGCTCCTGGAACTACCTAGGGTCACCTACAGAGGTGTACCCCCTATGAGACTACAGATAGCCCCAAACGTAGTTAGACCCCCAGTAAGACCAAGTTTTTGGGGGGATTTTAAGGACTACTATCGATGCAGAAAGTGTGCGGTTTGTCTAAATACTTGTCTTAGGGAGAGAAAGTACCTCTCTTTTAGCTCTAATGTTACTGGTTGAACATATGATGTGGGATCTTTCATCACTTGTTCTACCAAGAATGTGGTTTATATAATCACTTGCCCTTGCGGCCTACATTATGTGGGGCGCACTATTCGCAAGCTAGAAACTAGACTCAAGGAGCACCTCGCGAATATCCGTAAAGGCTTTTTGAATCATAGTTTATCAAAACACTATGCTTTGTGTCATGATAATAACCTAAAGGGTACATCTTTTATGGCTATAGATAGGTTTGATCCTCATTAGAGAGGCAGCCATGTTAGGAGGGAGATCTCAAACATGGAGACCTGGTGGATTTTCTGTTTAAAATCGTATAGATCATTTGGCTTAAACAAAGAATGGTATTTGAATGCCTTTATCAATAACAGTTAATTCCCCAGATCATTCTTCCCCTATTAGTATTTTCCAGCTAGGTTTTTTTCTATGTTGTTCTTATATATTTCGATTTTCTGTATTACCTGTTTTTAACCACTAGATGGTGGCATTACGTCTATTAAATAGTCAGTTTTTGATTAAGCTGTAATTTTTATTAGTATCCTAATGTTACTTTTATTTCCATTTTTGGATTTCTTAAGTACACTTATTTTTGTATATTTACTGTTTTTGTTTCCAATTTGCTCCGGTTTTCTGCCCTTCCCTCTCTGAGACCAGATGATCATACTATATAATGTTTTCCTGTCTGGCCTACCTAAACATGGTCGCCGTGGGTGTGTTTAGCCATGGACAACTAAGCCTTGATGTAAACAACCTGGTTTGGGCGTGGTTCCGCTTCCGGTGGATGGGAGAGAGTCTTGAAGTGCAGGGGGAATGGGCATTTCTATTCTGTCCTTCCTCCTATATAAAGAAGATATGATGAGCTCTGACCATGCCCGTGACAATGTTCTATTGGACAAAATGCTGCATAGGGTGGAGCTCTGATGTGACAACACTGTAACGTGTGGACTGCGGCCATATTTGTGGTTGGAAAACGAATACCATCTATAACAGACTGTTGCTTCTGACATGCCTGTTTTTATTTGCTAAAATGTGAGTACTCTGGCTGTTTTTTAAATAAATGTGATCTTGGTTTTAAATACTACACCATGAGGAGTTGCTTTCTTGTATTCTATGCATGCACCTTTGAATTTCCATCTGGTGAGACTACAAGACCCAGCCATCTATGATCCAAGTGAAGTGGATTTGTGGCGCTGTGGCTATATCATGCTTGTTTGACCACCTGTAGTTCAGTGGTCCATTTTCTTTGGTAAGAGGCCTGGTGTGTTGATGTTCGGCGGAGGATAAGTTCGTATTCACCTTCAATTTTTCCCTGAACAAGGACTTTATCCTAAACACTATGGACTTTTACTTTTAGACCCCTTTCAAACTGGGGCGTTTTTCAGGCGCTTTGGCGTTAAAAAAAGCGCCCGTAAAAGTCCTGAAAGAAGCCTCATCTGCAATCCCAATGTGAAAGCCTAAGTGCTTTCAGAGCCCTTTCACACTGCCTGAAAAACGCTGGTGAAGCTCCGCTAAGACCCCTTTCACACTGGGGCTTTCAGGTGCTTTGGCGTTAAAAAAAAGCTCCTTAATGGGAAGGGGCGATTTAGGAGCGGTGTATTCACCGCTCCTAAAGCGCTGCAAAGAAGCTACTTGCAGGACTTTTTTTGATGCCCTGCCAGCGCATCGCCTCAGTGTGAAAGCACTCAGGTTTTTACATTGGGATTGCAGATGAGGCTTCTTTCAGGCGCTTTACAGGCGCTTTTTTAATGCTAATGTTATGTTACTAGCGCTGCATACATTTATCTTTAATGATACATAATCACCTGATGAATGGCTATGAGGGATGAGGCAGCGGTTTGAGTCAAACGAAAGTTTGAGTCGAACATTGGGTGTTCGTTTGCTCGCAAATGAATCGAACACATGGGGCATTCATAGGAAATTCGATTGTCGCGGGAAATAAGAGCGCCTTGGAACGACACATAATGCACTGCAAGATTGCAGTGCATTGACATCTGATGGTTGGCCAAAGCATGCACCTGACCTGCATGCTTTTGGCCAATCGCAGTGCGCTCTGCTGTGGTAAACTGGTAAAGAAGACAAAAAAGTATTGTCAAAGTTATACTATCTACTGGTTAAAGCTGGGTATACACTAATAGATTTTTTTTTTTAAACAATAGATTTTTATTGAAAGTATTTACTTAACAGTACAGATTAAAATTGTCACATTAATCCTTAGTAACCAACCGAGTTACCTTGGTTTATAAGATTGTTCTTATAACAATACAGTGCTTGGTAGCCTTTACCAGCCTACCCCTACCGGATTCAATCTGTAGGCATGGCTAGGCCTCCAATTGAGTTAACTATTTGTATATAGAAAATCATAAAGAAACAGAAAATGTATGCACATATATATATATATATATATATATATATATATATACATATATATATATATATATATATATATACACATACATACAGAAATTAAATGAACTTAACAAAACTTGCTACACAGATCAATAAAGTAGGTCCAGGATAATACATTACAGCTGGGGTAAGCATATATCTGACTTTGACGTATTTCAAACTTGACAATAGATTAAATATTACACTCTTTTAAGTATTTGGATGCTCTAGCATGGGTGATCCAAGCTAACCATTTCTTTCTGAATGTAGTCATGGAATAGTTTTTATAAGCCAGCATTAATTCGTATTGGGCCTGTATATTGATTCTAGCTATAACTGTTGATAAGTTGGGCGCGTCCTTGGATTTCCACAGGCTGATTATAGTGAGTCTTGTTGCTACTAATGTGTGGAATACAATTGTTCTATATTCTTTAGGATATATATCCAAATTGATACCTAGTAAAGCTGTGGCAGGGTTTAGTTTAGGATGCCTGTGAGATCTGCTATAAAGGAAGTAATTGAATTCCAGAAGCTATGTAGATTTTTACAGCTCCATAATATGTGTGAAAGGTTTCCTATCTGATCGTTGCATCTCTAACACTCATTAGACATTAAGGGATATATTTTCGCTAACTTATATGGGGTCAGTTACCATCTATTTATTATTTTTTGTGCATTGTCCCAGTGTTCAATACATGCTGATGACTTGCTAGCTATATGGATTGATTTTTTCCATTGGTCCCAGGTAAATTCTTGCTTTAAATCTTTCTCCCACTTAATCATGTGTGCCTTTTTGTTGTCAAATGGGTTACACTAATAGATTTTAGAATTTTGCGTTTGTGCAGATATTTGTATAAACATTCGTACAAAAGTTCTCAGTACATTTAAAGCGGATGTGCCACTAAAAAAATATATTAAAAGCCAGCAGCTACAAATACTGCAGCTGCTGACTTTTAATATAAGGACACTTACCTGTCCTGGAGTCCAGCGCCGATCGCAGCACATGACGAGCCGATCGCTCGTCACCCTGCTGCTCCCCCCGCCATCCACGCTGAGGGAACCTGGAAGTGAAGCGCTCCGGCTTCACTGCCCGGTTCCCTACGGCGCATGCGCGAGTCGCGCTGCGCACGCCGATTGGCTCCCGCTGTGTGCTGGGAGCCGAGTGTTCCCAGCATACAACGGGGGACGGACGGGAAACAAGGAAAAAACCTGTCTTTTGCCCGCATCGTAGGGCCGGAAGTGGGTGCAGATACCTGTCTGTAGACAGGTATCTGCACCCCCCCTCCCCCCTGAAAGGTGTCAAATGTGACACCGGAGGGGGGGAGGGTGCCGATCAGCGCGACTTCACTTTAGAGTGGAGATCCGCTTTAATGTATTTACAAATGTTGTTAAAAAGTACTTCAAATTTTCATTTGCTTTAACGTTTGATTTTGGAATGAAAGTGATTTCCTGAACAAAAACCACATTCACTATTAGAAATGTCTTTGCTCGAGAATCATTATGGTCAAAACTTATTGGCAATTTAACACCACTAATGATCAGAAAATCGAAAGAATGTTCCTAATACAAAAACATTTCTAATTTAATTCTACTAGTGTATGGCCAGCTTAACTAAAAATGCAGGCTATGAGATATAAGTAATTTGCAAAATTTTGATTGGTCAGATTTTCATAAATTCCTGTTGCTACCACCCATAGATTTCATTTAAGCAGAAGAACAGATAGGAAATTGATGGATCCGGACTCACCCCAGATCAGAAGAATTTGTATTATTTTGGCTGGGAGTCAGTGAATAATAGAAAATTATCTGTAGCAGTATGTCTTATCAAATTCTATGGTACATTTGAAATGATAACTAAACAAATGATTACAAACCATACTGTGGTATTGCTTGTCTATGTTGTAATAATAAAATTAATAAAGAATAATTGACAGGATCTCTGATTAAATGACCTTGTCTCCTCGATTACCTGATTTTGCCTCGAAATCTTCAACTTTCCTCATTGTACACGGTTGAAAAACATAATTCTGTGCACTGTGCTATTAATGGCCTTCTTTGCTGTTTTCTGTTCTGCATTTACAGGAAGTTTCCAGAACGGAACTTTAAATTTAAGGAACTTACGAAGGGTTATTTAGAAAATTGTGAGTAATCGCAAGTAGAATGTTTATGAGAAATGTCTAGAACAGAGGGATTAGCTCAGAACTATGCATACACTCTAACACGAGACTCCTCCATCGATGGGTTCACATATTAAGGTGATTTATTAGAATATGCTTTAGGTTGCGCCTTATTTACCAAAGTACCTGACGTTAAAACTGAGAAAAGGAAAATAAGATTTTATACTCACCGTAAAATCTTTTTCTCTGAGTTCATGGACGGGACACAGCCTTAATCTTGACAAAGTGGGTATTAGCCTTTCTTTAGGAGTGACTAGGCAGAAACTTAAAGTAAAATCAGTACAAACATAAAAGGAGGGGTGGGTGCTGTGTCCGTCCATGAACTCAGAGAAAAAGATTTTACAGTGAGTATAAAATCTTATTTTCTCTTTCGTTCATGAACGGACACAGCCTTATCTTGACAAAGTGGGACGTCCCAAAGCAGTGTCAAAAAATATGAGGGGTGGGAACAGCATAGAATTAAACTTCACCTCAAAACAAAGCAGAGCTCCTCAACTGGGGAGATGCAACTCTAAACAGCCGCCTGCAAAACTTTGCGGCCGAAAGAAGCATCCGAAGATGCGTTCACATCAACCTTGTAGAATTTAGTGAAAGTGTGAATGGATGACCAATTCACTGCTTTACACTCCTAGTAAACAGACGCTTGATGTCGAAAAGCCCAAGAAGCACCTATTTCCCTGGTCGAATGCGCCGTGACAGGAAAGGGGGGCGCCTGACCCCTTATGGCGTAAGCCTGAATCACTATCTGTCGGATCCACCTTGAGATAGTGGCTGACGAGACCGCTAGGCCCTTCTTGGGACCAGCCACTGAAACAAACAGTGAGTCTGACCTCTGGAACGGAGCAGTAGCAGATAAGTATACTCTCAGAGCTCGGACAACGTCCAAGGAATGTAACGCCGCCTCTCTAGGGTGCGACGGATGAGGACACAAGGATGGAAGTACAATGTCTTCATTGAGATGGAAGGCCGAGACGACCTTAGGTAGAAAGGAAAGCTGCGGACGCAGCACCACCTTATCCTTGTGGAAGATCAGATAAGGAGCCTTGCTTGACAAGGCTGCCAGCTCCAAAACTCGTCTAACTGACGTGACCGCCACCAAAAAGAACACCTTCAACAAGGGAATCTATTCAAACTGTGGTTTCTGAAGCACCGAGAGGACCAAATTCAAATCCCACGGAGGTAGCGGAAAACGTACCGGAGGGGCCACATGCCGAACCCCCTGTACAAATGTTCTCACTAGAGAGTGAGCCGCCAGGGGTCGCTGAAAAAAAACAGCCAGGGCAGATATCTGCCCCTTAATCGTGCTTAGCGCAAGCCTTTGGTCCACCCCACGCTGTAAGAACAGCAGGACTCTGGACACCAAATAAGTCTGTGGATTCCACCTCATTTCCTCGCAAAGGGCTAAGTAAGCTTTCCAAGTGCGATGGTAAATCCTCCTAGAGGATAACTTTCTAGCCTTTCTCATGGTAGGACTCACAGAATCCGATAGGCCCCGGTCTCTTAGTACCTGGCTTTCAATAGCCATGCCGTTAAAGCCAGCAGCTGTAAAGCAGGATGCAGTATGGGACCTTGTGACAGCAGGTCCTCTCTAAGCGGTAGCCACCAAGGGACGTCTGCTACCAGACGCACTAGATCGGCGTACCAAGGACGCCAAGGCCAATCTGGAGCAATTAGGATCAGAGGAATCCCCTCTGCCTCCACTCTGCGAAGCATACGAGGGAGGAGGCTTAGAGGAAGGAAGGCATAGATTAGCCGGTACTGTCCCTAACGCATCTAATGCGTCTGCCCATGGGTCTCTTGACCTGGCCACAAACCTCAATACCTTCTGATTGAGTTGGGACACCAGATGGTCTACGTCCTGCGTACCCCATCTCTGGCAGAGGAGCTGGAACACATCCGGGTGCAAAGACCATTCTCCTTGGTCCAGCATCTGGCGACTCAGGTAGTCTGCCTGCCAATTTTCCATGCCCGGAATGTATACGGCCGGTATGCTCCTTTCTGCCCACCTTAGGATGTGAGTGACCTCCAACGCTGCAGCCAAGCTTCTTGTTCCTCCTTGATGGTTGACATATGCCACTGCCGTGGTGTTGTCCGACTGGATCCTGACTGGACG